>NC_059472.1:117916691-118587228 GCF_018139145.2 Gymnogyps californianus | reverse complement strand
ATGCACTGGGTAGCAGTTCCTTAGAAAGTGGGTAGAAAAAGAGCATGAAGACTCCACAGCTGAGCACAGTTCCCCTGCTGCAAAAATAGAAACACAGGCTGCCTTTCCCTCACCAGCAGTCCCGTCAAGAGGTGATCTGCATGAGCACATAGGTCCATAAGAAGGAGCTGAAATTGTGGCAGAAGTCCAATTTCTTTTCATTACACTTTAAAAAGTGCATCCAGAGGAAGTTACACCACTTGATGACATTGGCAGTTGAAAATTTTCTTTTTGGGTCATGTTGTATTTAAAACAGCTGTGATTAACAGCATCAGTAAATGGGAAGGCCATTTCTCACCAACTTAGAGGTGGTCTTGTAGGCCTTGAGGATGCTAACGGAAACATACTGGCTGGATTCCTATCTGAAATAGTGTTTTCTCTTTTTTCCTCATCTGTACCTTATTGCAAATTGAATACCAGGCTAATGGTTTGTCAGGTCACACTGTCCTGCCATAAGGGGCATTGAATTTTGATTTGCATTCCACATTGACAGCATCGTGACAGAGGAGAGCTTACCATCTTGTCTTTCTAAAAATGTCTGCAAAAATCACAACTCAGGTTGTTGCTATTTTTATTATGATTTTGTCAGGTTACAGATAGGTTTTTCATCCTCTTCCAGAAGCGGGGGAAGGGAGGGGGCATTTTGCTAATTCCTCTTTACTCTCAGATTTTGCTAAGTTCAGCAGTCTTGCTGCAAGGCCTGATTTAGCTCTTAGTAAAATCAATGGACATGCTCCCATTTCTATTGATTGTTACAGAGACAGGCTAGAGTCACATTTAAAGGTGGTGAAGATGTGTATTGTACTTCTGCCTCATCAAGAAACACCGGCTTGAAGAATATTAAACTTGTTTGAACCACACTGGATTTCAACTAAGTGGTATTAAGAGTTATCAGCTCAAACTTCTCTAAACAGCCAGCGAGCTACTCTACTTTTCACTCTCCTGATGTGATACATGAAGTGGAATTTCATAGCCCCAGGCACCTGCAGAAGGCAGGTTTTAAGTTCACGTGTCCAAAAACTTCCATAGAGTTCCCAGTAATGTTAATACAACTATCTTGTTGTAATGGTGTTGTGGTTTAACCCCAGCCGGCAACTAAGCACCATGCAGCCGCTTGCTCACTCTCCCCCAGTGGGATCAGGGAGAGATTCAGAAGAGGAAAACTGAGAAAACTCTCAGGTTGAGTGTATTTGGTTTAGCTGAGATGGAGTTAATTTTCCCCATAGCAGCCCTCATAGTGCTGTGCTCTGTATTGGTAGCTAGAAGGGTGTCAATAAGACACCAGTGTTTTGGCTACTGCTGAGCAGTGCTCGCACATCATCAGGGCTGTCTCTCCAGCATTGCCGCCCCTCACCAGTAGGCTGGCAGTGGGCAAGATCTTGGGAAGGGACATAGCCAGGACAGCTGACCCAAACTGACCAAAGGGATATTCCATACCATATGACATCTGCTCAGCAATAAAAGCTAGGGATAGGAGGAGGAAGGGGGGGCATTTGTTATTTCTGTTTGTCTTCTGGAGCAACCACTACACGTACTGAAGCCCTGCTTCCCGGGAAGTGGCCGAACATTGCCTGCTGATGGGAAGTAGAGAATAAAATCTTTTGTTTTCCTTTGCTTTCACACGTGAACTTTGCTTTTGCTTTATTCAACTGCCCTTATCTCGACCTACAAGCCTTTTGTTATATTTTCTCTCCCCTGTCCAGTTGAGGAGGGGAAGTGATAGAGTGGCTTGGTGGGCACCTGCCATCCAGCCAGGGTCAACCCACCACATTGAGATAAAGACAGTTTAATAAGTAAAGCAGAAGCCGCGCACGTAAGCAAAGCAAAATAAGAAATTCATTCACTACTTCCCATGGGCAGGCAGGTGTTCAGCCATCTCCAGGAAAGCAAGGCTCCATCACGTGTAACAGTTACTTGGGAAGACAAATGCCATCACTCCGAACGTCCCCCCTTCCTCCTTCTTCCTCCAGCTTTATATGCTGAGCATGATGTCATATGGTATGGAATATCCCTTTGGTCAGTTGGGGTCAGCTGTCCCAGCTGTGTCTCCTACCAACTTCTTGTGCACACCCAGCCTCCTCGCTGGTGGGGTGGTGTGAGAAGCAGAAAAGGCCTTGACTCTGTGTAAGCACTGCTCAGCAATAATGAAAACATCCCTGTGTTATCAACACTGTTTCCAGTACAAATCCAAAACATAGCCTCGTACTAGCTACTGTGAAAACAATTAACTCTATCCCAGCCAAAACAAGCACAAATGGATACCAGTGTGAAATCTGTACAGGAGAAATTCAGAAATAATCAGGACACATAAACATTATAACTATTTGACTTGTTCCTATCAAGTATGTTCAATGTTTTTAAAGCTTTAAAAATATAACCACTTTATCTTATCACTTCCCTGCAACTTACTATAAAGTATTCTTCCAATTTGTTAACTCTGAGTCTACCTGCACTCAAAATGCCCAGAGCTTGCAATCCCACAAAATAAGCTGATTTTAGGATTCTTTCCTCTTGACTGAGCTTTGAAACACCTGTTGATATTAGGCATTGCACAAAGCAAGAAGAAAGAACAGAATGTAATCTGTGGTGGGTTCTTGTCTTATAAGCTGAACAGCTACTTTAAAAATCAGATGCTTTTCACTCTTCCTTTGTATCATTTTCCTGCTGGGCTTTTTCTTTTACTTGCCACATGTGGTATCATTTCATGACATTTCACTTAGGAAACTTTTTCAGCAACTCTTCTAAGTTCTAGTTCCAAAGCAATCGCAACTCCTTGCTTTCTAGCCTTTCTGTGCCAGTAGCAGCAAAATACTGCTATGTTTTCTCGTCTCCTTCTCTCCTCTCTTCCTGTTACCATCCAAGTGGGTTACAGTTGAATTACCATACTCTACACATCAAGGCAAGCACTGAGTCATTGGTTTTAATTGCCACTGGTTACAAAAAAATCTTATTCAGAAATTAATGTAATTCAGGCAGGAGAATCCCATCTGAATGTTGTATATTTCTTTTAAGTTTTTCTTGTCACTTTCTTCTGCCTACTTTGCCCCTCCTTGACCCCCTTAGGAAAAATAAAGGTGGTCCCTGTGGTAATGGAGCAGATCCCTGCACTGCTAATCAAATGGAATAATCACTTACACTATCTATAATGCAATATTAAAAGGGCCAATTAGATCATTACCTTTCAGTTTGATGGCATCCTCCAGATCAGTGAGTGACAAGATTAAATGAATTATTCATGTTAACAAAACAAGACAACTAAGGAGGAAAACAAATGGTTTTCCTAAATGAACGACCTAAGCATCATAGAAGCCAAAATGATTCATTCCCATTCAAAGACATGAATTTAAAACAAATAAAAACAATCATCAGGGCCACTCTGAAAAGACGCAGATGAATGAAAAAACAAGTCATTTAAGCAGAAAAGAACCCAAGGCACTATCACTCTAGGTGACAGTGCTGTGATCTCATAGGGAAGCTGACATCATGATCAGAGAAAAAGCAGCAAGGGAGATCATGAAGGAAATTCATTATATGGTTGTGACAGTATCTGCTGAAAGGCTGCCCTAAATCGAACTGTAATGTACTATTACACAGTTAAGGCACCCTCCCAGCCTCAGGTCTCTTCTTGCTTGTGCTTGCCATCCTTAAAATCTAAGTGGCTCTTAGAAAACGATAAAAGTTATGGAGTTATGCATTTGTTAAAAAGTATGTGTGTTTACCACTGTCATGATAAGATTTGTGTCCAGGCAGGCCAAAGGAATGTATTTAGCTACCGGGCACAATGGTTATATAAATCAGGAAAAATTTGGGAAGAGTGAGAAAGAAAATGTCAGTCTCCCATGCTACAGGTGATGTCCAAACCGCCAGACATAGGGATGAGGGAAGCTAGCCTGAGACTCAGGATTGCAGGAAATGTATGAAGTACCTTCACTCTGCCATTAATAGTACCACCACAGGGCTGATTCACAGCATCAGCTGGATACCACAGGGCTGGACTCTGCCAAAGTTTCATGTTGCCCTGATGGATGATTGGCCGAGGATAGGAGCTTAGACAATTCTGCTGGTTTGAAACTGGAGGGAGTGAAGCCTGTAAATGGTCAGACATTAATGTCTGAGTTCAGAAGTTTAAAAGAATCACCACCTTTTTTACCTCCAAATTCTATGCCTCATTTCTGTCATTACTATTTTTCCAACTGTAAAGCTAACTTCTTCACTGTACAACCTCTTGGATCATTTCTATATATCATCTTAAAAAACTCTCCTACATAAGTTTCTTCACAGTTGCAGAACACTATTTTATACTTTAAAAGAGACATTAAATAGATCTGCAATAGATATCCTTTTGTGTTTTCCATCTTTTGCAATTCATGGAACAATTTCTACTTAAAGCAGTTCAGTCTTCATACGTTCATATCTCTTGATCATCATCTCTACTCCGTGCCTGATATTCCATAGCGGGTTACCACCTTCTGCCGCCATATTTGCAAACTCTGCCTAAGTTGTGGGCATCTGCCTTCAGCCTCCTTCATGAACGCTTCATGAGGTAAAAAAACCTCATTTACATTTGGATTAATTGACATTTTTATCTGTCTCACATTGCAAACTGTCATTTCTTGCTGACTGTCTCTCTGACATCTTACTCAGCTAGCTTCAGCTCTTCTTCACCTTCTATATACAAGCTTTTATTCATAAACATCCCAACAGTAACATGACAGTTGATAGAATTGCTCTCTTCACTAGGGATGACATGTGCGTCAGCACTGTAGGACTCAGAGACTTAAAGGCCAAAGGGAACTTTATAAGTAGCCTGAATGATTGACCATACAGCAAAATAATTGTCCAGAAGAAAAGAATGCAAGAACAGCCACTTCAGATTTGTTCAAAGCCAGAGCCTAATATACTGTCTCCAACACTGGCCAACTTTGAACATCCAGGGAGAAATATAAGAACCAGGCAAGTATACGAGATCATTCCCAGCAGTTTCTGCATTAGTCTGCCACTGTGATTTTGACTAGCTTGAAAACCTTGCAATGTTGAAGGAAGGGTTATCTTCCCCTAATGCATGGCGTCATGACATCAGTTATGATTCTGGTTTTGTGACCTTGAATTTGAGAACATCTTTTCTAAGTGCTCTCACAGAACAAGTACTTAATAACATCGTCATTTGCTGCTTTTTCTCTCAATCTTATCCTCTGGCCATAAGAATGACTGAGTTAACAGAGAATTCAATCTCCAATGAGTATACCAGCCCTGGAGGTTTATGAAAAACATAGTGTAAATCAGAAAAGAAAAGTAACTTAAATCAGAAAAGCAAATTAAATACAATTAAAGAAATACTGTCCTTGCAGGAGACTCCTCATTTTGATTCAGCTTCAAAGCCTATTACTCCCCACATAATTAAAACGTGCAATCTCGTAACCATGAAAGGACTTGTTTTTCATACAGGTGGCAATTCTTCAAAGATCATTCCTATTCTTTTGTATGGCCACATACAAGAGGACACACAGATAACATAAGGAAGGCAGAGGACACCAGTGGCAATGAGCAAAGGTCTGAGCTTCCATAGATCCTACATTAATTTGGGCTACTGGTTTTGCAAAGAAGAAATCTTTTAATTTGCTCATTTGATCACTCATGCACAGACCAGTGGAGACTATCAAAGAAGAGTGAAAACCTGAATCTTTCTGTCCTGTGCAGTGGAGAATAAAATTCTTCATGTTGCTCTCTAACATTTGCAAACATACCAAACAAATATACCCAAGAAAATTTTGGGTAGAAGCCAGGATTCAAGCCAGGCACCCTCTGTGTAACTGCAAGGAAAAGACACACGCATCATGAACAGAGCTGACGGGAAAAGAACAAATGTTTCTTAGTGGAGGTGGAAGGGCGTGAGGAAAAGAGGGAGGAAACTGTAACTCCCTTTGGTCAGTTTTGGCATTTAAAACTATCTTTTCTTTAGGGAAATATAAACTATGGCTCAATTCCACAGATGGCAACATTCAGCACTAGCACGGTTTTTAGGTATGTATTTTCAAGAGGTAATTATCAGGTGCCCAAGTTCCTTATGCAAATCATGTCCAGACTGCATCTGAGAATGGGACAGCTGCTTTATACTCTAGTGATTAGAGCTCTTGCCCAAGAGTTACCTCCTTCGCTTGAGGCAAGTCAAAACTTCCTTTCACCTCATAAGAAAGCAGACAAAACTGGGCAAAGACACTTCTTATGCCTACTTTAAAACCAGGTAACATTGTGCTGTTCTCTCTTATGAAGAGGTTTTGGCAGTCTTTGAATAAAATATGAAACAATGCTGGCAACATTGAAATAAAACAAGAGAATACTTTTTTTCCCCCACCATGTATAGTACATTGGATACCCATACTTTCTTTTAAAAAGCCCAGACTGCTTTTTTATAATATTCCCTCTGCACAAGGGCCATAGAGAATGTGAAATAATACATTTCCTACTACTAAACAACAGCCTTTTAGCTCAAATGGCAGTAATAAGTGCTTTTCAGCTTTTGATGTCCCTGATTCAGTCCCAAGTCTGAGAACCAGTTGGAGCCCACCACGTTACACATCACTTTTTTTTTTTAAGAGTTTTGGAACTGTCTGTATTCAATATATATAGATTTAAATATAGTTGTTGGCAGTTCTTTGGGCCATTAAAGTGTTTGCTTTGGAGAACACTTTTCTCTTTCCCACCAGGCTCATTCAAAGACTATCATCCAAAAGAGAAACATCACTGGCTGTTGTATGATCAAATAAGCCGAGGGAGAACACTACAAGAGACTATTCAGTTAATAATCCCTTTAGTAATAGAGATGTAAAAAATTTCCTTTTACTACTTCTGAATGTCCCTTAAGAACAAGCCAACAAGTGCAGCACCATATCATAAAGGAAACAGTAAACTGAGCTAGAGCTGCTGCTGCAGATACATCACCTCACCTTACGGCTCTTAGGAATGCTCTATTCCAGTAGTGTGGATAGAAAGTAATGGTGTAGTGATACTTGAGTTGATTAGAGGGAAAGCTTTGGGGGTAACAGCACCCAGCAATCAACCAAATTCCTGATAGTTCCTTGGAATTTTGTAGGCCTCATAAATTGTGAGTGAATGGGAGAAGCAAACTCTCAGCACCTGTGTGAGATGAGATTTCCTTTGTGTCAACCTAAGCACACAAAACTCTATGTTGGGTGCCACATCAACCTGTAAGAGGCACCTGGGAGAGACAGAAGTTCCCAGCTGGCAAGCTGCATCTTGCGTCTCTGGTAAGCAACATCTCTTGATGATACTCTACCGGCATCCGCACTTCTAGTATGGGAAAGAAAACTAATATCTGAAATCATTGTCATTGCTGGGCCTAATCTAATCTATTCTGATGGTGGTGCAGTACTATTCCCTGTAGTATTTTCCTCTACGATGATTTCTCATGCTGTCATGACAGACATTCCCTCCTTTTTAAGGGCAAACAGTTCCATAACCTCAGAGATCCTACTGTCACTACTATTTCCCTTATTCTTTCCATCCTGGATTTCATCCCAAACCATTTGACACTCCTACAGATTGCAAGGACAAAGGAAAGGTTGCAGTAAATTGGAACTGCAAGGAGCAGAGGAAATGGCACAGAGGAAGGAACTCCAAAGGAAGAGAAGAAGCAGCAGTTGCCAATGGGCAGTACTATTCTGGAAAGATGCAGGCATTAGTAATGATTAGCCTGCAGCCATGAGCTTCTGACTGAGATTGGATTTGCACTGTGAAAACCCAAAAGAAGGGTAAATTTCCAGGCCTCTGTCTCTCATTTTCCCCTTAATGTCTGTCACAACCTGCATATGTATTCCCAGTATGTTCCCAGCAGCTATGGACATTTCTGTTCCATTTTCCACCACTATGCCCTTGCTGTTCAGCTCTCATTCCCCCAAGTGTTATAGCTACAGTTCCTTTAAGAAAACACAGGATCTACAGTATGGACACAAATACAAAGAACGTCTTTGGGAAGAACCACAGCAGTCACCTCCTTTTTTCCCAGAAAAGCTGCAGAACAGATCTCCTGCCTAAACCAACATATACTGCCATAATCTCTGCCTGGCTGATCCTGAGCTTCATCAGTGATTCACCCTGTAAGAACCTCCAGATTCCAGAAGTAAAGGAGTTTTAGTTCAGACCATTTAGTAAATGGTAACAGTGCAGTGAACATGCTTAGGACATATACAGATGGTATCTGAAGTCAAACAAGTGAGTCCAGTGTTGGTCCATCTTCTTGAACCCTTCTCCCTCTTCCACTCCCTCTATCTTCACTACCCTGGAGTCTTTTTGTTCTAATATACAACTCTCCCTTTTCAGTGATCTAAGAGAACAGGGAAAGAGGGAAATAGGAAAGGAACAGGTGAGGAGGAATGCCTGAAAATGGACCTGGGGAAAAAGAGAGAACAGAAATAACAAGGAGACAGAAGACAGGAGAAACAGAAGCACAAGGAATATTGATCCTGGACTATATGGTCAGAAGGCCCTGCATCAGGCTTCAGAGGAGGGGAGATTGAGAATGAATGAGAGGTCAGTTAGAGAGAACAGCTCTGGGAGTCCTTGCAAGAAACTATGAGATCAAAGAAAGTAAAAAAGTGGGATGAGGAACAAAAGTGGAGAAGCAGACTACAATGAGGTGAACAAGTGAGCTGAAAACAGGGTGATGGGAATTAACGTCAGAAGTCCTCTGAGAGGAAAATGTGAAGTGATTGGACTATGAGAATTAATCTAGCATGGGAAGTTTAATGAACAGAGTCTGAACAATATAAGCAAAGAGGATGCAACTAGAAGAAGGAGACAGGGGTAGGGGACAGACCACACTAGGAGAGAACAAGGGAGAAGAGGATCAAGGTATGGCCAATTAACAACAAGGTTTGAGGCCATAGGGGCACACACTCCTCAGGGAGTTAGAACTGGATACAAGATTCCTCCGTTTCAGTAGTACTCTCCTGTATAAAGGAAATGTATACTTCATCCCTTGCTAGAGATGACCAACTTTTACTGTTACCAGGTAACTCCAGGAGTAGAGGTAAATGTAGAGACTCCTAGCAAACGGTTGTGTGGGAATTTCTGATAAAACACAGAGAAATTTCTTATTTGGTTCAGGGCGAGGGTATAATCTAGAAAACTATGCTTACAAGGTCATGATATGTGACATGAATTCTGTCACATCAAGATCCCCAACAGTAGAAAAGGTGAAGATTTAATTTCTTTATAAACATTAGACACATGAACACAAACACAGGGCAAATGTTGCAGAAATTATGAGTGTCTTGATCTGAAACCAACAAGAGGCTCTAACAAATGAGATAAACACATGGAAATTCAGATTTCTCACCACTACCAAGTATCAATCAGCTGTTCTTCCAACATTCAAAGATTTTGAAGTGCACAAACACACTAGTTGTATCCCAGCCATCTAAAGGGACATGAAAGTAACTTCCTAGATACGGTTAGTCTTGTGTTTAAATCTGATCTGCTGTACAGTGCCTTTGCCTTTTAACTCATCACTTGTTCTCTAATCAATAATTAATCGATAATTTAAATACTGTTCCCTGGAAAAAAATATATTATAGTTACATTTACTCATGCTGTTTATTGGCAAACATGTTGTGCAAGTCTTACAAAGTCAGCATGAGGGCTTTATGTAAAACACTTAACGGAAAATGGCTGTAATTGTAGCTTTCCATTAATGAGCACAGACATAACAAACAGACATCGTGCTGTGCAAACAGCAAGAGTCTTTATTTGTCGTCTTTATATTTGAAGAATATACCATATTCTACCATATAAGCAATTCATGTAGAGGTGCTCTCAATTTCTAGTAAGTGGGAGTATTCACCCTAAATCCAACAAGTGACTCACACAGCTGGTTCCTAGGGACCTGGTTTGGAGGCATGCTACATCTAAAGAGTATTGTATAGGGACTGTCTTAAGCAGTTTTTCTTGGTTACTTCCCCCTTCAGATTCCCAGTTAAAGGAATTATAACATTATCAAAACTTCTGGCCAGCTTTGGTCCTTACCAGGAGAAGGGTTGGAAAGGCAGTGTGGCACTTTCTTCTCCTTTTTGTACTAAACATACCATTGCCATGTTTTAGCTTTTGAATATATTTCTACGGAAGCCTTTTCCAGACTGAGATGAAAATCTATCAGTTCTCCTGCATCATCAACATACAAATCAGGTCAAAATAGACAAATAGGTCAAAAGTACTCTCACTTCATGTCAAAGCAAAGGCATCTTAAGTTACTCATGGTTTTTAAATTGCTAAGACAAATTTGTATATGATGATGTGCCAATTATCCATGATGTGCCTGCTCCATGCAGCTCACTTAGTATCTTCCAGTCAGTACTATTGATCAGCTGTCAAAAGTATTTACTGTTTCCTTCTTAAGCTCATCAATACATCATTACCAAACAGTCTTTAATCCTCTCGTGACACAAAGCCCACTGATACTGTATCAGAAGCTGATGGCAGTCAGCTGTATTTCTTCGCTGTGTTTTTGCTTTGACAGCTTACTTCTACCAGAAGAACTGAGACAGATATTTACCGATACAACTGTGACAGAACTTTGTCTCTGTCTTAGTCTTCAAACCAATTGAGACAAAGATGACTTTGGCCAATGAGCAATTTTGTGTGTGTCTGTTTGTGTGTTTGTGTGTGTGTGTATGTTTCAAAGACATATTCCAAGCAAATGAAAAATGAACTATGTTACATTAAAACAAGACAGCCAATTATAGTTTGTACTGTGCTCAGATAAATCCATGTTACAGTCAGAGAGGACCTAGATTAATAAATCACAGTACCTGCACCTCATACAGTTTTAAGAAACCCTCAATGTTTCTTTATTGTATGTGATGGGCTGTTACTAGAAAAGCATTATATTAGGCCAGGAAAAGCCGTGCAGGCTGGGACTTTCCAGAAACAAATAGGCTACATAGGGGATGAAGCATTTGCTTGCTCAGTTGATATCCACACCAAGAACAGTATTCGTACGAGTTTTAGATTTCATAGCTAAAGAGAAATGGAAAGCAGATGAAATACAACAGGACTTACTGGAACGTCTCTTGATCAAACAGAGTTTGAAACTCGGGGAAAATCAGAACTGAAAAGATTCAGTGTGCTGCCTGTCCTCTGACTCTGTCCAAGTTAATTGCAAACTCCTGCTGATTTCAATAGGATTGGGTTTTCTGATGGCACCAGCAGAGCAAACCATAGAAGAAAATAGCCTGGCTTATAGATACAAATGACTAAAACTTTAGATTAATATCTGTTCTTGAATAGTTTAAGCTGAATTTGAAGTCTCATAGACACTGTTAGTGCTAGGAACCCTTCACATCCATTACAGGTTGTATCATAACATTGCAGGTGCCTCTTTTGTCATTACATCAGATTAGCATTTGTACTGCTCATTCATAGAAAACAACATTACTTTACAGGAAGCTTAAGCAGTACACACAAATATATGATACGGCTATAGCACAACATTCTCTCTGAGGTAGTGCATAATTTCTGACGTGAATGATTCTCAGATAGTATGAATATGAGCAGCAGGAGAGTAACCTTATTAAAAAGAAGTGAAAATTCTATTTTTATTTGTATGTGCAGTACATTATAATTTTTTCAAGAGAAAGATTAGGAAATTGATTGCTCTAGTATTTATGCTCAACAAGACAGAAAAGTATCAGGTCATTTGAAATCTCTGATGAAAATCAGCCAAAAGCTCTTACCCAGAGTAAATTTCAATACCTCTCTGATCATTATTTGGCTGGCACAAGCATCAATGATGCATCAAATAACATTCATCTATGTGAAATAATCACAAGATGGTACATAAGATGGAGGTTCTGCACATTTCCAAATTCTGACTTCTAGGGCTACAAGCTGAGCTGAATCTTTCTTTACTGCACACAGTATGTTTTCTCTTGTGATGTGTTCTATTTCTATTGCTACAGACAAATAACTACACTGTGATACCGTTGCCTACTGCTGTAGGCAGTACCTCAGTCCATGAGGACTTCAGCAAGGACTCTCATAAAGTAATGTGTAATGCTAGGAGCATGAAGTTTCTACACACTCTCCCACCACCCACCACCCCTCCCAAAAAGTTTTAACTTTCTTTAAAGCTGTCCTAGTCTGACTTTCATGCAATTTTGTACAAAGTCAGAATGTCTTTCTGGTAATACACTGGGACAGCATAACACTATTTCACATTCCTTCAAGGTCTATATATGTATGCTGTATGGCTTCTTTCCTGTTTCTAAAAGAAACTACTTTCAACCCATTCTAAAACTGATTTACCAAAGCTTAGCCCACATATACATTTATCTGGACAGCCATGCATTTCACTTCTGTTAGCTAAAAGAGTGTCCTTTTATAAGGTTGAACCTCTTGGTGCCATGGCCTCATTTACTCTATCAGTCAGCTTCATACTGCTCACCATTACCATTTTACTCCACTCTGATGGCTTAAAAGGACCGTAAAGCAAATGTAAATTGACCTTATTTCTACCCTGAGGCTTCTTTCTTTGCAATAAATGAGAATGGGGCCCATTCTATCCACTATTATCTTTTCTCTTCACACACACACAGGGCCTGGGTTTGATCCTACAAACTTCCTACAAGGTTTGAATTTTTTGAACAATAAATGAAATTACATAGAATTTAAAAGGTAAAGACTTTCCAGAAAACAGGATCCCAGAAAACTTGCTGAAAAAGAAACTCCAGAAATAAGCTAAAGATAACTTGATTTACTTCAGGGCTGTGTATTATTGTTTTTTTCCTCCTTTCTTTTCACTGTCATGACTTCAAAGTTCTTTAGGCAAATACTGTTTAAAAATAAAACCAAACACTGAATAGCAGATCTCACCTCAATTTTGGATACTGGAATAAAATGGCAGGGATTGCAAGAAGGTGTGGATGTCCACTGTTCCAAAGTGGACATCCACAGGTTATTTGTGGGTTTTCCTCTGCTCAGATACCATCTAAGGCCCACATGGATCTTCTCTCTGTCTGCCATTTGAAGGACAGATTATCTTGCACTGAACAGCAGAGGCATGTAAATCGAGATTTCTGATGCTAAATGACATGATAAATAAATACATTTGACATGATAAAATAACTGATGCAAATCTTTTCAGTGTTAAGTTTTCTTTACAAGTGTATGCCATGGTAACTTCACCACAAGATAAAGTCTTTGAATTTAATTTCACTGCTGCTGAGTCATAACACAGTGGAACCTTCAGAACCACAGTGCAGCATTTTTAGGCCAAGTTCTTTTTATTTTGATTCAGTCTTAAAGTACAAGGAAATATGTTGCAGGGAGCAAACATAAAGAACACTTTAATTCTTCAGGATACAAGCTTTTCAGTATGTATGAAGCTATTTAAAATCCCTACTGAACAGAAAATTATGACTAAGAAAGAGGCAGCATTGATCTAACTACTCTTCTCACATTTTCAGTCTTAAACAATTGGCTATCATGAGTGGAAATTTTCCCTGGCTGATGTGATGCTCTGGTTGTCCTCTGGGCCATAAGAATTCATTTCTAATATTTTAACAATCAATCATAACTTTAACACTTAGTAATACAGTTCTTCAGCACTTTAAAAAACCTCATTTGCAAGGTATATCATTCCCACGCAAAGAGTGACACAACTTTGAGGTCACTTGGACTTTAAAGAAAATAGTATCACATACATAAAACAGGGAAGTTGCACAACTCATGTGGCCCAGAACAACAGCAGTATGTAGGTCAGGTAATGCAGAGGAGCCCTAGCAACTTGGCTGACACTTCATAGCCAGCCTAGTGCATCTACTTTGTCAGCCTCTCTACTAATGATCCAGAAAATAAATTAGACACTTAGAACCCTGCCTGACATATTTGTACTCTTGCAAAGGATAGGGAAGTAGAAGTGTTCAGTTTGAACTATATTTTATTGTACACTGAAATTATGAAAAAAATTTAAAAGGGGTGGATTCTGACTGCATGCTCATATTAGAATAACTTCACACTTACTCTGATTTAATCCCAGAGTGAATAGAATATTGGCAACAAGCCACGATTCATTTATTGTGCTTACACCAGGAGTGACTATAACATTTTTAGTATGTCCCCTAGGACAATTATTTTATTCCCACTCTCCTCTTTTTTTTCTTCCTCTTTCTGCAAATTTTAGGAAAGGATATTCTATGAAAGGATGTGACTCAGTCTGCCTCTTTTATCCTTTATCCAATTCATTCCTTTAGGAATGATAAGTTTTCACAGAAATGTCGCACTGGAACAACCTTTAAGTATGAACTAGTATAAGCACCTGCACTGAGGCAGGATTTAAGCAAATATGCTGACTGTTTGATTCTAATGGGTAAAGACCCAGTCTTGAGAACAGCTAAGGTCACTGCAACTTGTATTGACCTTAATAGACTATAAACCTTGAGTCTGTAAATAGTAGTATCTTCATACTTCCCACTTAGCATTAAAACATAATCCAAGCAGCTGGTTCTAGAAATGCTTCACTGGCGTAAATAAAGCAATTACCTTTGACACAAATAACCTCAGCAAATTGGATTCAAATAGACCCTTTCACATGCAACACTACACAGGACTATGTCAAGTTATGAGTAGCACTTCATCAGTTTATTTTCACTCAGAATTAAGCATTTTCTCTGTGTGTAACTGATCTCTCAGCCCCCACTAAGAATATATCATCTTTCTGCGTGTCAAGCTCTTCTGAACTCCTGCACATATTATAGCTGAACATGCACAGAAATCCCTGTAGCCTCAAATTAGTGCATCTATGACCTTAAGTCCAGTGGTTTTTTTTTCCATTTCCTCTGTACTCTCTGTCTCCCAAATCCATCCTATATGCATTTCCCTGTCACCAGCTCATCAGATGTCCATGATAGCCACCTTTTTTGTTGTTCAACCAAAACCAGTTTCTACTAATTTCCCTATTTCTACCTAGCCACTGTGTAGTCCTGTAGCACTTGCACTAAAAACAAACCAAATGCAGACATCTCCTCAGCACTCCATAAGCATTACTAACAACTTTTTTCTCAAAGTGGAAAGTTAGAAATTTGTCATTTCCCACATCTTAATTCTTTCCTTCCTGTCTGAGATTGGAATCCACCTTTGAACTGAGGTGATTCCCTGAGCTATGGTGCTTTTTTTCCCAGAGCCACTGAGTAGTAGGAGACAGAGACAACGTTTTTTTCGTCAATAGCAAAAGCATTACTAAGAGAAACCAGGTGAGGGCTGATGATATCAAACAGTATGGCAGCTATGCTTCTGCTCAGCATTTTGGTTTTGTTCTTCTTAAAGACTTCCTTGGGCTAGCAAATGACATGAGGATTTCTTAACATTTATTCACATAGTGTTCTTGCCCTGGCAAGACCTTGCCCCTGTTGAAGCATTTCAAAATATAAGGTAGCTACTCTGAAGAAGGGCATTTTGACTTAGTTAGTTATACTTTTTGTTTCATAGTGCTTTATAGGTCTTGCATCATCCTGACTCAATAGGAATGCAAATGCTAACGAACCACACACTGTGACATAGAAAAATCAAAATGTACAATTGCTCTCGTAGAGCTTTCATTTTTAATTTTAGGGCAGGTTATGGTGTTTATTTATAAGACAACCTGAACCATTTGTGAAACCAATTATAATAACGAATTTTTTAAAATTTCAATATCTTTAGTATGTTACCATGACATAAAGTGCTGCTATTAACCTCATGCCATGCCAATTACTAAAGAAAAACATTTATTCCAGCAGGACTGTGGGTATGCAGGCCAACGGCTACAAAGAGGCCTTTTTGCCTTTAAGGTCACCATTGAAAGAGAGGCCAAGACTAAGACCAGGTCTTTGTTCATTGCAAAAGAACATGCTCTAATCACAGGATGACCAATGAACATGAGGTAAACACAGAGAAGCCAAAGCACCTAAGTTTATCCACTAAGTAAATCTTATGCTATCTCCTTCCATAGAATGGATATAGTGCTGGCCTTTCAACTGGGCTTTTTCTTTTGGGGTAGTTCATGTAATGACTAAGAGGTAAAAAAGGAAACTATTTTCTTTACTAATCAAAACAAGGCCCCAGAAATTATACCTGAGAGCCTCACATCAAAGCAACAAAAGAGAACAACAGCAAAACACAATTCAAATACAGATGGCATTTTTCTTCTTTCAGATGCAGCTTTGCAGAAAAGGACCTGGGGGTCCTGGTGCACACCAGGTTGAACACAAGCCAGCAATGTACCCTTGCTGCAAAGGTGGCAAATAGTATCCTGGGCTGCATTAGGCAAAGTATTGCCAGAAGGTCAAGGGAGGTGATCCTTCCTCTCTATTCAGCACTGGTGTGGCCACATCTGAAGTGCTGGGTCCAGTTCTGGGCTCCTCAGTACAAAAGAGAGATGGACATACTGGAGAGACTCCAGCAAAGGGACACTGTTATTACGGGTGATTAAGGATTAAGGGAGACCGGAGCATGTCTCCTATGAAGAAAGGCTGAGAGAGCTGGGACTGTTCAGCCTGGAGAAGAGAGACTCAAGGGCATCTTATCAGTGTGTATAAATACATGAAAGGAGGGTACAAAGAAGACAGAGCCAGGCTCTGCCAGTGGGGCACTCAGTGGGGCACAGTGACAGGACAAGAGGCAACGGGCACAAACTGAAACACAGGACGTTCCCCCTGAACACCAGGAAACACTTTTTCACTGTGAGGGTGACTGAGCACTGGCACAGGTTGCCCACAGAGATCATGGAATCTCCCTCCTTAGAGACTTTCATAAGCCAGTCTGGATATAATCCTTAGCAATTGGCTCTCGGTGGCCCTACTTGAGCAGTGGGGTTGGACCAGATGACCTCCAGAGGTCCCTTTCATCCTCAACCATTCTGTGATTCAGTAATATGTAGTCTGAAATTTCCACTAAGCATTTCCTAAATCAAGGGTGATATCAGATCAGGATTTAGGTCAGTAACAGAGATAGTGAAGGATATGCCACTTCTCAGTATCACACCCTTCAGTCTTGGTTTCAGTGTCACCAGCAGTTTAATCATAAGAAATGGACTAATCACTGACAACTCATTTTAACACCTGTTTCTACTGACAACTCTAAACTACTCTTTTTATGACACTATATCCAGACCATTAAAAACAGGCGGTTTACGTTGATTGTCAAGGGAGTATGAAGCAGGCACAGTAAAGGAAATAAAAGCAGTTTGACCCAATTTGTATAGTTGTAACACTGAAAAGATGGGTATTTCATACAGAAGAGAGCATGACACTATCACTATTACAAGTTGCAGATAGAGTCTTACACAGAGAAAGACAGACTGACCCATACCGAAAGAGCTGGCAGAACCATCATCTGTTGAAACCTATGTCTAATGCTGGTTTCACTGTGAAGACACAGTGATTGTTATTCCATAGGCTTACATTTTGCCTTCAATAGTTTTGTCTGTTTTACACAAGCTCCTCCTTTGTGAAAGAAAGTTGCATCCAATAACATAAAGAGTTGCATTACACTTTGCTTTTGAAGCTGGCAACAGCTATGACAAATGAGCGATAGGAATATGTTATAGCACTAGAATAAATGAAGTCCTTACAGAGGTGATTATCAGTCTCGCTCTGGTTTTCCTAACCACCATTGACCTCATGCTTGCAAAGACACATTAGAGATGCATCTGCACTTGGCCAAATTTGCATTCTGGAGCTGCACAGATCATCCTCTAAACTTTCTCTTTTTAAACAGGATCAGAAGTGATTGTAACTTCTTCAGCATATGGAAGGCATAGGCAAGTACAGGGTGCTACTTCTAGTTTCCATTTTTGATCATTCAGGACTACTAAGACATATGAGTGAGAGAAAAATTTAAGCTACAGCATAATTCTCCATCAAGTCAAAACCCAAAAATGCCCCTGACACGTTTACCTTTTGAGACAGAAATGCTTCAGAGAGATGTGTTATTGCCACTGACAGTGTTGTTAGGATGGTTTCTCTGGTCCATAGTAGGATTTATGTTCAACAGCAGCCTTCCTCCCACAATGCAGGACCTCTGACCACTGTGCCACACACGGCATACTGCAGGCTTGAGGAATTTGGCTGAGTGATGGCTAAGCAGCCTCAACTTTCCCTCCACCTTGCCAAGAAAGGAGGATAGCCTAGGTAGTCTTGTTTTCAGAGTGCTTACTGAACCTGGGAGAACATGAATTGTCCACACACAGATATCTGCCTAAATCACTGGGACTACTGCCTACGTGGAGTCTCAGAAAAACACAGAAGGAGAGATAAATGTTTTGAAAACTTTTGATTTCATTCTATAATAGGATGAAACAAAACATGTGGATTTCTCTGTTTCCATGGAACTGAACTGCTTTTTCTCGTTATCTTTAGTTTCCAAAGATTGCAAGTCATATAACTGTAAATTTTGTGCTTGAAATAATAGACAAAACAATTTCAATTAACATCTGGTAAGGCTGGTGTTCAGCCAACATAGATTAATATTTTTGTGTTTTGTTAAAACACAGAGAATCTTAGCCTTTGCTTGTGTGATCAATCAATAATATTGGATAAAAATAGCTACAATCAAAGTTTCAAAATCTTCCTTGTTTATCTTTCCAAGCACTGCCAGCACTGGTGAAATTGATTCCTCCCTCTCTTGGGGTTTGCACTATATTGTATACTGAGATGCATGTTTGTTCTTTTTAATTTATTGGGAAGTCCTATACCTCTTGTCATGACATTTACTTGCTTTAGAGATGATGAATGACTCTGCCTTAGACCCTTTAGGATTGGTTACTTGCTTTTCCACAGTATGGCCAGATTGATAGTGACACAGTCTTACAAGGCAGCTCTTCTCACTAAATCATTGTGTGGGAAGAGTGTTAGAATCAACAGCCAGCAATATGTTATTGTGTTGGTTTCCTTCTGTCATGTACACTCACATTTTGAATACAGATAGATAGGTTTTATTATGCTTCAGTTGGACTTCATGCACACATTTACATGGGTTACTAGTGATTATGTAAGACCAATACAGATTATGTCTTTGAGGACATATTTGCTGGGAAAAGCTAGAGACAGTTTGTGGAGACATCCACAAAATAAGGGGCAAGAACAGGCCTTCAACAGTTAGATCAAGACTCTAAAAAACATGATGTTTTTATGCAATGCTTGCTCCCAACTCAGACATACACATAAGAGATTTTCAAAACAATGAACAAGTGCCTGCTTTCATTTTCTTCCATGGAAGCTACTGGATGCTCAACACTGAAAGAATCTATCCAACTACATGCTCCTATTTTTGACAATTCTTGGCTTAACTATTATAACAGAAATTCAGCTGAACTAAACACTTTTCTATAAGCTCTTAATTTAGAGAGGTTTTCATTTCAATATCTCAAAATAATAATGTGCAGAAATTTGTTTAGAGATAGGAAAAAATATTTTCAATGACATACAATTATTCTTTCTTTACTTATAGTGCTTGAAGCACCAAATGTCTCCAAACTTCCTCAAACAGCCTCTTTTTAAGAAATTCTTTTTATTTTAAAGAGACTGTGTGGCATAAAAAGACTCACTTTCTCCTCTCAGTCTGTTTCCTACATGACATTTTGCTCTCACTCAAACTACATTCAAGAAAGCAATTTTTCAACATTCTGGAAGGGAATGCTATATTTAAGATTAATGGATGAACAGAGAGTTAAAGCTGAAGTTTCTTGCAAGATAAATACATTTTCAGGATGGTTTGAGGGCTAACTTTGTTATTTAAACCCAGAACGCCTTAGAAAAGGTTGTGATTGGCAGAACTCATCTTCTTAAGCACCACTTAGTTTAGATGCAGGCAGACATTTGATCAGCAAATGGTTGCAGCAACTTAAGCCACACAAGTATCACAACTTAACTCAAATCATCTCTTCCAACAGTTTAAATTAAGCTGGTGAAGCTTGCACTGAGTCAGACAAGGAAGACTTGGAAATTCCCTTCTGCTGATAGGCCAAAAGAGGTGATAAATTCCAGTAAAGGGACAGCTGCAAACAAATTTTGATGAGGATTACTTCTTTAGCCATCAGAAGCATCTGCTGAGTGAACATATGTCTATGCCTTGGTAAATAGGTAAGTTGTTTCTCTGTTTGGAATAGGCCATCGTAGTACTGGGATTATACTTTCAATGGGTGCTTTTCCATTGCTTCTAGCATAAACTTTAACATTAAAGCTGTTCAGGGACCACAAGGATAGAGGAATCTGATTAGAAGACAGTGCAAATGGGAGCCTCTGTAGAAGGGAGTGGGAATGGCAATGGTAAATCCCAGGGAAAAATTGACCCATGACATTTTGAGCGAGATGCCGGCCTTGATCAATAAAAAGCAAAACCAATTGCAACTCACTGCATCACAGTGAGATAGTCTGTCAGATACTCAAACTGTGCTTTCCTCAAGCACCTACACATAGTTACAGATTTGCTCAGCTCTCTGGGTACTCAAAACAAAGACTCTTTCATGACAAAATTCTATCCAGAGGAACTTTTGCTATATTGATCAGCACAGACAAAGGTAGAAAAGATTTATCTGATGTCTCATGGTGGTCAGCTAATGAGGTTGTCCTGTTCTATCCTCTTTTGGAACAAGTACTCCCACAACAAGCAATGTGTTAAAAAGTATGGGGAGAATTAATCCTAGTTGAAAGATGGACTGGTGGGCTACACAGTCTTTCAAGGAGAAACCAGTTCTTAATTCTGTTCATCATCTGTGTCCTGTACCAAAACTTTGCCTTTGAAGCCAACAGATGCAGATATGAACTCCCAGCTCTTTGATGCATTTGAAATTCAACAGGCAGAAAGACAGTGAATACATTCTTATTTTTAGAACATTTCTTCAGAAAGTTAGAAAAATATCTCAGTGTCCTTTTTAGTTACTGAACTCTCCAACAGTACCTGCTAATAGGATACTTCAGTTAAACTGGGACAAGAACAGGCCCTGCCAGCCAGCCTATCCTTCTGTTCAAACTTTAATTAAAGGGAAAAGACACCTCTATTGCATTTTGTAGTTTAAGTTGTAGAAGCCAGTTACAGTGCTAGTTATGAGACAGGTACTTGCTCTTTTGAGAGCACCAACAATGTTGTCTTTGTACTAAAGAACTGCTTATTGCACCCTAATAAAAGTAAATCACATTTCATCCTGAATAGTCTATAGTACATTCAGATATAGGGTGCATTACATTGCCTTTGAGTCCAGGCAGATACCAAGCGAAATGCAAGCTTGTTTGATTTCATTAAAACTATTCCATTTATTGTCTCTTTTTTACTGCAGAATAAAGCCACAGGTAAAAGTTTGTGATTCTTTAGAACACTACTGTAACATCTGAGACAATTACAGAGAGTTGTCCGTCAAATTTCTTTCCTGTAGCCTGGTTTTTCAGACAATGTGCTAACCATTGGAACCATTATCAGTCTGACCATGATGTACATAATAAAGTACTAAATCATTAAATGTGTTGATCAAGTAGATATTCTGATTCATAATGTGTAGAATAAAAATATAAATGAACAGAATATACTCATTTCTCTGTATGCAATTTTACCATTTCAGTCATATTTAAGTCTTCTCATTCATGAGCTATTCACAAGCATTGTAGGCTGTTTTCTGTTATTCATTGTCATGTTTTAACCCCAGCCAGCAACTAAGCACCACACAGCCACTCACTCACTCCCCCCTGGTGGGATGGGGGAGAGAATCGGAAGAGTAAAAGTGAGAAAACTCGTGGGTTGAGATAAAGACAGTTTAATAGGTAAAGCAGAAGCCACGCACGTAAGCAAAGCAAAATAAGGAATTCATTCACCAGCTCCCATGGGCAGGCAGGTGTTCAGCCATCTCCAGGAAAGCAAGGCTCCATCACGCTTGTAATGGTTACTTGGGACGACAAACACCATCACTCCAAACATCCCCCCCTTCCTCCTTCTTCCCCAGCTTTATATGCTGAGCATGATGTCATATGGTATGGAATATCCCTTTGGTCAGCTGGGGTCTGCTGTCCCGGCTGTGTCCCCTCCCAGCTTCTTGTGCACCCCCAGCCTCCTCGCTGGTGGGGAGGGGTGAGAAGCAGAAAAGGCCTTGACTCTGTGTAAGCACTGCTCAGCGATAACGAAAACATCCCTGTGTTATATCAACACTGTTTCCAGCACAAATCCCAAACATAGCCCCATACTAACTACTATGAAGAAAATTAACTCTACCCCAGCCAAAACCAGCACATTCATCAGTCAGGAATGTTGTATGTCTGGTAGAAAAATGAAATAGAGAAGGAAAAGGGTGAAGTCTTGGATGAGAGTCCAGAGCAGAGATGAGGAAAAGAAGGGGAGGACCCACAGTACCATGCCACCTTAGCAGGCCAATGTCTTCCTAAAAAAAGGGGAATTTCTCCCTCTACCTTTTGAAACTGTGTCGTTATTCAGTCCTGCTAGATAAGATGAAGAAGGCAGTCTCATTCTCAAGCGAAGATCTCACTGGAGAGTCTGGAGAGCCCCATGAGACCAAGAAACAATATAGAAGATGTATTCACAGAACATTAAGTATTATTTTTATGCAGTAGGGCAGCAGGTATAAGGTAAAATTTAGCAAACCATGAGAAGCTGAAGACAGGATCTGATAATGGGAAATGTCCAAAAACTCTACAAATAATAGGTGCTAACACCTCCATTTATAAAACTGATGCATGAAAGCTGCAACTGGCTTGAAGGAAGACATTGCCTTGCAAGGTGAGTGGCCAATATTGCCTTACTTCAGGGACTTGGTGCATATGGAGTTGCAGAATGGTTGAGGTTGGAAGGGACCTCTGGAGATGGTCTAGTCCAACCCCCTGCTCAAAGCAGGATCCATGCAACTTGGCCCAGTGTTCAACCACCCTCACAATAGAAGTTTTTTCTTACATTCTGAAAGAATTTCCTGTTTGAACTTGTGTTTGTTGCATCTTGTCCTGTTACTGAGCACCACTGAGAAGAGTCATGCTCTGTCTTCGTTACATCTTTCCATCAGACATCCGTAAGCAGTAATAAAATTTCCCTGCCCCAAGTCTTCTCTTCTCTGAGCTAAATGATCTCAGCTCTGTCAGTCTCTCACCATATGAGAGACAAGCCAGTCCTTTGATCATCCTTGTGGCCCTAGACTGGACTCACTCCAATAACTCCATGCCTTTCTTACACTAGGGAGCACAGAACTGGACGCGGTACTCCAAATGTGGCCTCAGCAGTGCTCACCTCCCTCAGCCTGCTGGCAACTCTCTTCCTAATGCAGCCCAGGACACTGTTGGGTTTTTTTGTTGCAAGTGCACATTGCTGGCTTACGTTCAATTTGTTGTCCACTGAGATCTGTAGGTCCTTCTCTGTAAAGCTGATTTCCAGCCAGTTGGCCCCCAGCCTGTACTGGTGCATGGGATTATTCCTCTCCAGGTGCAGGACTTTGCATTTCTGTTTGCTGAACTTCATGAAGCTCATGTTAGCCCTTTGCTCCAGCCTGTGAAGGTCCCTCTGAATGGCAATGTGACCATTTGCTATATTGGCCACTCCTCCCAATTTTGTATCATCAGCAAACTTGCTGAAGGTGCACTCTGTCCAGGTCATCAATGAAGAGGTTAAATACTACTGGGCCCACTATTGACCCTTGGGGTACTCCACTAGTAACCAGCCTCCAGCTAGACTTTGTGCCTCTGATCACAACCTTCTATGCCTGGCAGTTCACCCTTTTTCCAATCTACCTTGCTGTCCACTTATCTAGTCCATATTTCATCAGCTTGCGTATGAGGATGTTATGGGAGACAGTGTTGAAAGCCTTACCAAAATTGACACAAAGAATGTGCACTGCTCTCCCCTCATCCACCAAGCTAGTTATCCATCTATCTATCTCACCATAGAAGGTTACCAGGTTGGTCCTGATATCTAACAGTGCCACAGGACTTTTTTGTTTTAACAGCAAGATTTCATTTTTGTCATAAGGACTCCTCTTTTTCATTATCTGCAGCATATTTTAATTACTTGGGAAGACTCAGAAACAGAAATATATGTTCACAAGAACATTTTTTTAAAGTCAAACCTCACAGAAGCTCTCCCACAGTGTTTAGGCTTTGCACAGGGATGGTTTGTGACTTTGTCCATGCAGAGGTACAGTAAGTTTTATGAAAGATAAGAGTGAAAGTCTCATAAGCCAGAATGACACAAAGACATTTCTAGTAAATATAAACTCATCCCCAGACTTTTCTTTCTGTTCTAACAGACAAATACATTTAAGAAAATCAGAGGAAATGTTTGTTGATGAGTAGAGGAACTTTCTCTCCATCGCAACAATTCCTGTAAAAAAATTCCCCTACTAATAATTGCAGATCAAAAGAGAGAACTGAAAATAAATAGAGAGAACTAGAAATAGCTGCAACTATTTTTTTCATAAGTTAGGACTCATTAAACTACACCTGAGTGCAACAGGCAACTGTAAACAAACTGTGCAAATGTTGGACAGAAAAAGGTCTGAGCTTTTAGGATTTTAATTTTATTTCACCATTACTTGGAGTCATCCATCAACAAGTACTTCTATGTTTGACAGTCACAGCATCCCTCATATCTGAACAAGTTCTCTATACTGCAATGGCTGCTGGCTAGTAGCTGCTCTAAGTTTAAATACTCAGCTAGCTTTAAAATTAGCTATCATCTCAGAAGTTAATGAAAGTTCAGCCACAATAGAAGCAAGCTCTGCAAGATCAGCTTCTTGCATAGTTTGTGCCATGTTGACATGCCTTTTAGACAAGTAATAAAAGAAGCCAGGAAGGAGAACACCACAGAAACAAGTTTCAGTACAGTTCTGGCAGTTTTGCATATGTATTAAATTTCAGACTATTCTTGTTAATGCGGTTAAGTTTAAATACAGCTTGGAGAGAACCATGTGAGATGCATTCATTTCAGTGTTGCTAGGTGGTATGATGAGATATCCAGGAAGCAGAACAGCTCATCTAACTGCCATCCATCTACTTATGCCTGCAAAATACATATATGCTTTTCTGAGAGGGGTGAGGCTGAACAGGATTGCCCACAGTTGGCAGAGACAAGCAGGACAGTACAGAAAAGCTTACATAGCTGTGTGTTTCTCTGCTGCTGGTAATCTGGGCATATTTTTCCTGAGATTGCATACTGATTCACTTCCACCGACATCCAAGAAGGCTGTTAGCCCTCATATGGAGGTAAAAAGCCCTGCTGAAAGGCTGTTCAAGGTGAAGGCCAGAACAGTGTACTGCTGGAAGACTAAGATCAGGAGTACCTTTACGGAAGTGAGTAGCCCTATATCAAGCCAAAGCAGATCCAGTGTTATCAGTATAGAAACAAGCCCACACTAAAGTTAAATAATGGGATTTTAACCTGTTCAGAACATATGTGATAGAATGAATACATTTCTGCTGAGTGGCAATGGAATATCACAGCCTTTTTTTCTTGAGTTGCCAGCTAGAAACTACCAAAACCAACTCCAAAGCACCCAGGTTATGCAGCTCCTGATTTACAATGATGAGGTAGACATTAAAAAAGTGGAAATAAAACACATCATAGGCAATGACAATGTCGTCTTGTATCTTCTAGAAAGAACATACAAAGGCAAATCCAGCAAAACTTCCCATACCAAGACCTTTTTAGAACCTGCTGACAGTGAAGCCAAGGAAAAAATTGGACTTCAGAACCCAGATCAAAGCTGTATTTTATAAAGAACTGTGAAAACAAATAGGACCTGACTTCCCAAAGAAATTAATGGAAAAGTTCTTATCATCTTTGATGGGACCACAATGCTTGTCTATAAACACCACCTGCAAACAGTCATGAGATTTGAGCCGTAGCTCATTATCACCTCCTCTCCTCACAGGCTTCCTAAAGGCATGTAGCAAGCCTGGACAGGGAGAGGGCAGTTCATTGTATAGGCCTCTGCCTCAGCACCTTTTGTATATATGCAAGCTGATCCTCCAGGCAAGTTTCCTGATGTCCTCATGTATGCATGTATGATGCATCTTCATCTTTTTGTCTTAATAATTCATCATATACCCTATAGAAAAGACTATATGCTTTTTTCCCCACTTATTAATTAAAAAGGTCTTAAGACACACTACTTTATTTTCCACTAAACTGACATAAATTATCTTATTAACTTTTAACAATATAAACAATGTATTATAAGTACTTTTACACTCAAATAACTCAAATGGTTGTGACTGTGTGCCATTAAACTGAGGGTCTTTTTAATACACTCTAAGAGTCTTTCACATAATAAGCCTTGAAAGGTAACACGTAATTTTCAAGAGGAGTTATCATCTTCTGTGTCAAGGGCTGGTTCATGAAAGAAAAGTGAACTTATTGATTACTCTTCCTATAGTAATTTGCTAGAATTCTTTCAAAAAAAGCTGAATCCTATCAATGCTCTTACTGTTCTGTTATACAGATCTCTGTTGGCAACATTAGTCTGAGAAAAAGGTATGTAGTGTTGATACAAACATTGAGGAGGAAACTGTGTTTCAGGTCAGTGAAACAGTGAGATAAGGTCACAAAAGGGATTCACCTAGATATAAGAAGTTAAGAGGTCGATTCAAGGCATCCCAACCAAAAATCCATATTTTGGATGAACAAGTACATCCCATATAAACCAAGAGTGGTTCTTGTCAGTGTAGATTAAAAAGCACATAGACATCAATGCTTCTGTTTCTCAGAAAGAGATAGAGAGAGGTACATGAGGCATCTCAGGCAAAAGAAACAGGAGAGGTACCTTCTAAGATAAGAATTCCAGCTTCATTAAAGAACTGGAGTGCTCAGTGGTTTAATTGAACAGATACTATCCAATAGGCTTTACTTCTGAAAGACTGGATCCCCGACCAGCGACCTGCATTCCCTCATGGCATTACAACTTTTTTAGCTGAATGAGACAGAGCATCTTAGAGCTAAATGAATTTACAGATAACTAATACTCACACTACTTATTTCCATGAATATATATCTGTGTGTGTTCATTTCCCTCCCTGCCCGAACTTTGTAGACCAGTTCTGATCAAAACTGACAGGGTAGTGCAAACCTCAATGTTCATCGCCTCACGAGGAGGGGCAGCCAAAGAAAAAAATCATTGGAGTCCTCATTATGAGAAAGAAGGTAGCATAGATTCCCTTTTTATTAGACATAGCCTATACCCCCGCACAGGTAACGCATCCACAAGAAACCAGGTTTCCTTCATTCCCCTGCTCACAAAACTGCTTGTCTGTTTTGGTGATTAAATACAGCCCACTACTTGATTTATCCATTACATAGTCAATATTGCTGCAACTTAAGTTCCAGTAAGAGGGCTATTTTGTTGACATTTTCCAGGTAAACTACAGAAGAACCTGATGTTAACTGCCAACAGAGACTCAGAGAGCATGGTCTCACCTCCTGAGTCTCCAGCATCAAATGAATGCACTTTCCAGACCTACAGTAAGGGCTCAGTGGGGACCAATGCAAACTCATGTGAACTCACATAGCAGTAAAAGGATCCCCATAAACAGATGAAGTCCTTTATAAATAAGCTTGATTGTTCATGATGCCCTTGCCACCCATATGTTAGCTATTGAGCAGTTCTATTAACTGTATCAGTATTCTCAGTGGGCTGCTACAAAGATATTAAAGAAACCTGCTTGGGGTCATAAGGTGGTCTGAACTGGACAGGCAATAAAACACTGTTTGTAGTGCTCTTACTAGGCCAAATAACTCACTCAGCATCTTCAAACAAATAATATAAAAAGTACTTATTTCTATTCCCAACAAGGGTAAATTTGAAGGAGTAGCAAAGACTTTCTTGCTGAATATCAATACTTGCTGCAGCATGTCACTAATGTGCTTCAGAGCTACACACAGCAGGTCTGTCCTA
Organism: Gymnogyps californianus; assembly: GCF_018139145.2. NCBI lineage: Eukaryota > Metazoa > Chordata > Aves > Accipitriformes > Cathartidae > Gymnogyps > Gymnogyps californianus. The sequence goes on along the minus strand of NC_059472.1, from coordinate 118,559,270 downwards.
CCAGCAAAATAGCTTTGTTCTTAGTTCACAAAGTAGTGTTAATAATGAACATTTATTACAGCAGCAGCAAATGGCTTCCTGGAGGTTTTTTCTTATCTTTTAATAGGAGAGATTTTAGTCTCTTTTTGTTCAAATTCACACAGAAAAACTAGGAGCATTAAACACATTCAATAGTGTTCATTCATGTGCAGCTTTATAAAGAGATTCTACAAAATCTCACACTGGGAAGTTGTCTCTTTTGACTAAGAAAAGACTCTGCAGCATGTACGGCGTTTCCCTTTAGGTAATACCGCTGTCAACCTAGTTTGCACACAGTCAGACCTATAAAAGAAGGTTGGCCCTGGTAACCTGGCAAGGCAGAGGTGCCTCCTCCCCCCTGCTGCTCCTTTCAGTGCAATGAAGGATGATTCAATCTGTCAACTCTTACATTCCTAGGACCAGAAGGGAGCATTTTATGATAGCCACAGCACAAAAATTCCTTAGTTGCATTCTTCTGGCAAGCTCCATTTTGACCAGCTGTTTCATAGGACAGTCTGCTCTACAAAAGGTCACGACATCAGGACTTTATTTACTGCTACAGGGACCAAGAATTATAAAAACATCTCTTAGACATCTCTTTTTTTGTGGTCAAGAAGCCTGCCTGCCTGCTTCTCCCACCCTGTTTATTAGGGACCAAGGTCTTGGAAACATATTGTATCCTCTTTCCATTATCAAATTGGCTAGATGGGACAGGAGACTAGTCAAAACAGCAGGGAAGAACAGACTGTGATATCTCCAGAATACCCACAGACAGCTGAGATAAAGAGGAAGAGATGATACAGCATACAGGCATGGAACTGCAGTGCACCACATTAATTGGGTTGGTGCTGAGTGGTCATTACTGGTGCTATTTTCTATTTAGAAAACTGCCATAGTCTAATCATAAAGCCTATCTCCTCTCCATTACAGAACAATTGCGAAAGTACAAAGCATCTGCCCTACCATTAAATTAGCTACACTCTAAGGCTTTTGTTTTTAACTTTTTTCCTACTTCAGTAAAGCTATGCAAACAAGGATCCCTGCACTTCAAAATATGGCAAGTCCTCTGCTTTTTAGGATTTGTCTCTGCATTTGAACTCTTGCCAGTAAGCAGCATTTATGCTTGAAATTTCTAATGAGGTGTTTAGGACTCAAATGATGACAGGTGTTATTTGTATTTGAATGGTAGCAATTACGTTCGTTCAACAGAAATTTACTGTAATGGGGATACACTGGAGCCTTGTTGTCACCAAGTACTACTGCTGCTGCATATATGTCTCCTTTTCCATCTATGTTGAGGTCAGCGTCTGCCTGTGGATCAAGCAATTTTTGTTCTGGGACAAAAAGAGTCTCTATAAATGAGCCTGAAAGGTCATATATAGCTCCAGGAAGATGTATACAGAATAATTTTCCACCCCCTCAACATCACTGTGGGAAAGAATTGGGCTTGACTGCCAGCATTGCTGCCATGTCAGAACTCAGTTTAGTTCCACCCGTGCTTGCCAAAGGCTTATCTGTATCTGACTCTAGACTTGAACATCCCCAGATTGAAAGGAACTTTGGATCAGTGCTTTGTATCAAGATCATATCGTATTACTATGCTGCCACTTCAGAAAGTCCATCATATCACGTTCACTGAATGTATTGAAAGAATAAGTAATTCATTAATCAACATGCCTTCTACCACAGCCATGCAGTGCTACAGCATAGTAAAGAGGAAACTGGCTTCATATTAATGTCCTAATTATAAATACTTTAAAAGGATTAATAAAAGTTTAATACACAATTTAATGATTAATGAGATAGATTTTTAAAGTCCAGAAAGTCTATAGCTTTGTTACAGATTTGTTCTGCTATACCTACAATTGATACAATGTATAGTGCTCAGGTTTGTAACTTCTATTATTTGTGTATTTGTCATTGGTAAAGCATTTAGAAATGAAACATAAATATAATATTAAAACTGAGAACCTGTTCTACTCCATAGAGATTCCTTCACCACATCTTTATTACACTGATATCAAAGTCCTACCATTTCGTTCCTCATATTGCCACTTCACTCCCTCTCTCTCCCCCCCCTTAGGGAAGAGTGTTTGCCAGTGCAGCATTTTGGTTTTCAATGAGAATTTATTCACTTTCTCTCCTGCAAATCTTAAAGACCATTAAGAGAGAGACTTGCATTTTTTCCTGCTCAATCTGTCCCTTATCATTTTTACGTGTGTGGAAATCCATAACGAAGGAAAAGCCCTGTCCTTATAACACCATCATCTGTTGCCATGCAATGCTACTCTTAAACATGAGATGAAATCTGACAGTGCATGTGCAGACACAGCTCCCACTGGGAAACTAATGTTCATGTACAAGTTAAAACAGTTGGCAATTCTGAATTTTTCATGATAGCCATGATAAATTTAGTCCCATTAACTTCCTCATCACAGAAAGAAGGCAATACTGACACTTTAATCTGGGATTTTGGTCAAGCTTCACCTCTATTAGTTAAATACACTCATAAATCACAAGACCAGATTATAAAAGTTGCTACACAGATATAATGGCCATTGTGAAGCATTTGTAGTATTGTACAACAGCCTTATTTTTTAAAAAACAGCAATACAAAGCCCATGTTATATGACGAGTGAACTGGTTAATGGAGAAACATAAAAAAGTAGAAATCAGTGGGAAGCCAGCCTCCAACAGAGGTACTGTCTAATAGGATTTTGCGAGGATCAGACTGAGTCTTTACTACGGATCTAAAAAGCACATCTGCTAAAACTGTGTAAATGACAAAGATTAACAGAGTTCTGTAAAGTGGTGGACTGTATTGTGAAGAGAGTCAGACAAGCAGCTGAGCAGAGCTCTTACCATGGCTGGGGCAAAGAGGGCTTATGTGACCATTAAGGGTGACCCTCGGGTCCAAGTGACTGTTTTATCTTTGTGTACAATATCAGTTAGGTCATTAGCACTGAAGTATTGTGTTCTTTTTCTTTTTTTTTAGGACACAGAAGATAATAAAATCATAGAATAATCTCAGAAATTCATTCATAAATTGAGGGAAATACCTTGCAGTGAAAGACCTATAGTATACATTTTGTCTACTATACTATGTTTGGCTCTGACAGAAACTAATGACTACAAAATGAAGCTTAAGGCCCAAATTTGTATCTGTGAAGAGTATTAACACCTAGAATAAACTAAAGAAGGAGTCAGACTCTATATTTCACAAGTCATTTTGACAAAAACTAGATGCTGTTTGGAGGATACACTATTGCTAAGCTCTTCAACTCAGTTCAATTGGTGATGATTTATGGACTAATATACTCAAGAAGTTAGAATAAATAATCTAATGGTCCTGTCTCACCTTGAATTCTTCACATTCTTCCTTACAGCAAGAAGAATGGTTTCAAAGATTAAAATACCAATGGATAAGGTTGTCACAGCCCTTATTTGCTTGTACAAGGATATATAGCCCCACCTCTAACTCTTCATAGCTGCAGTAAGTCTTAATCTGGTAGAGGAATAAGCTGCCTGTCTCTTGCTATGAGCAAGAGAACAGAAAAGAAGAAAAGTGTTCCAGCTTTCTTCCCCTCTTGTGCAAGACTGGATGAGGACAGTCACAGGAAGCTGTAAGCTTCTCCTCATTAATGGAAGAGGACATTTGGGCTCAGGGCAGGAAAACACCCTTCAAAAAGGCTGTCATGCAAAAGGCTGCAGCAGACTGTGACTCTGCTGCTTTTTCCCTTCTGAGGATTGTGCTTTTACAAACCAAACACACCATCTCCTACTTCAGATGCTCTATATAGTTACATACTGTGTCCCCGCACTCCTAGAGCTCCATGCTATGAGGTGCTGAATGTCCCTCACAACTCTGAAAGATGCATAGTGCACAGCACAAAAACCTAATGACTCAGTCTGGGTATCCAAATTTCAGCAACAGTGCTCTGCAAAGTTTCCAAAAGCCACATTTCTGAAGTTCTTGAAACCAAGTTGAAGATACAGCCATGGAACCTATTAGAGCCTTTTACGGGTAAGTATGAGATTTCTTACCATTTAAAGCACACTAACAACTGAAAACACCACGTTAGATTAAGAGTATGTTTTCCTGGCAGTTATAATTACAGAAAACAAACAAATAATCACTCCCTGTTGTCAGATAAACAAGGCAGTATATCAAAGACATTTCTTTTTACTCTAATACAACGGCTAAGACAAGCACTTAGCCTAGTGCTCGCCTATTGAGCCACAGTTTAATTTGCAAAGGTGTCAGGTTTTCCTCTTAGAATGATCTTTAAGCTGTTCTGACAAGTCAGAGGCACTGACAGTTCAGTAAGTGTGTAAGTGCCCACTTACCCTCTTCAGTGAGGTGTTTAGAACATTGATCTTTTCTTTTACTTGCCACAAGTATAATTGCTTTCCTTATAAAAGCAATATTAAACCTCAAACTTATATTAAATAAAAAAGTAACTTATGTGCTAGTTTGAGGTTCCCTTTTCCCATTGCTAGAATGCTACCTGTAAGGTAAGATACTGTCCTGGTTTCAGCTGGGATAGAGTTAATTTTCTTCTTAGTAGCTGGTACACTGCTGTGTTTTGGATTTAGTGTGAGAAGACTGTTGATAACACACTGATGTTTTAGTTGTTGCTAAGTAGCGCTTATCCTAAGTCAAGGATTTTTTCAGTTTCCCATGCTCTGCCAACAAGCAGGTGTACAAGAAGCTGGGAGGGAGCATAGCCAGGGCAGCTGACCTGAACTAGCCAAAGGGCTATTCCATACCGTAGAATGTCATGCCCAGTATATAAACTGGGGGGGAGTTGGCCAGGAGGCGCGGATTGCTGCTTGGGCATCGGTCAGCGGGTGGTGAGCAATTGCATTGTGCATCCCTTGCCTTTTCTTGGGTCTTCTTTCTTTTTTTTTTTTTGTTATATTCCTTTTCATTACCATTATTATTATTATATTATTAGTAGTAGTTAGTAGTGTATTTTATTTTACTTTAGTTATTAAACTGTTCTTATCTTAACCCACGAGTTTTACCCTTTTTTTCCTCTTCCCCATCCCACTGGGAGGGGGGAAGGGGAAACGGCTGTGTGGTGCTTAGTTGCTGGCTGGGCTTAAACCACAACAGATACTCAGTTAAAAGTATTATAAAGAAATATACAAAAGTAGAGCAAAGAAGGCATTGCTTCACAAGGCTGTGCATGTATATACACACAACTAAAACGCACACAGATCATATATGCACTCCCTGAAGTAGCAGAGAACAGCAAAATATAGTCTATGCCTATCCACCACATCTACCTGTTCACAGATGGTTCAAAGCATCCATGACTAAACATGACTGGGGCTACCAGATTTGCTGTTTACCTATAGCGTACTGTAGCATACAAGAATCTCAAAACCAAAATTTTTCTTGAGATACTTTTGAGATTCAAAGTTCATTTTTTCCTTTCCTGCTTTAATTTCCCTCAATTTCCCACCGCCTAGGTAAAAAAGTTGGGAGGAAAAAAGCACAAAAATATTTCTTAAATTACTTTAAATATAATTTCTATCCCTTTCCCTGATGTAAAAAAACAAACAAACAAAAAAGGAGAGACGGCAAGGAGGAAATAGCAATATCCAAAAATATCAAAATGAGAGATTTCTATTGGAAATCAAATGAAAAATATATTTACGTTCTTGTTCAGCCACTTTAAATGTCTGGGGATTATTGTCCCTGATTATTCTTATGGAATTCCTCTACAATTTTGATTAAACAACTGTTGATTTCCAGCCTTCATTGTAGTTCTTTAATGCATGGCTTTGAAAGTTTCTTGATCTTTGTGAGACACTGAGTATTTGCAGGTTGGAATGCAGGTGGATGTCAGTTCCGTGCTCACATCAATTTTTAAGTGGAACAAAAGTAATTGGGACAATAAGTCAACCACAGAAAACAGATTAATCCAATATAGTAATGGGGTGTGATTTTTAAAAAATTACTTCATTCTTCTCGTAACACATTTTTTGCATCTCTCATTCACACAGCAGCCAAATTAGACTGATATTAAAGTAACATTAAAATGCTTAAAGATTGAGGTCCTATAGGAGCTGACAGATTCACTCTTACAAAACTCATAGCTTAACATTAGGCCAAACACTGTGACTAAAGCTTGCATAACAGTAACACTCTGAACACCCTACAGAGACTTTTGCCATGCTTGTAACTTTGTGTGAAGGCATTACCTCTCAAGGTCAGGAGGATCAGCCTTTTCTCCTTAAAAGTTTCTTTAGTGAAATACTCCAGGAGTGTTATGAAAGCCAATGGCCATTATTGAAGTGTCTTCATCCAGATGGATGTTTGGAAAGACATCAATTCCCCTTGCTCTAGACCTTTACACTGCGTGCTCAGTGTTGTGTTCACCATCCCCCCTGCCAAATCTGTCTGCCACATATGGTGTGGATCACAGAATCCTGAAAATTCAGCAACTCTCACATCAAGCCACAAGCTGTCACTGATACAGAGGCTAAACAGAGCTTTTATGAAAAGCTGCACATCTGGAAACTATGGAATCATGCTTCATAAATTAGTACATCAAAGTTAGGTAGGTTTTAATAGAAAAACATTGGAGCTTTAACAGACACCCATCTCTGGAAATACTGGCTGGACTTCATATCTGCCATTCTTATATTTGGGTGATATTCATGTAAACTGAGTATTTGGGAATCTTATGGGAAAGTGTTATATACTGGATATGTTACTGGCAATGCACAGTTTTAAAGGTTTATATGTAGTGATAACGAGCGATATAAACCACATATGATATAAACCACACGTATCTATATAAACACATTAATTTTCCTATGCCTTTTTTTTCTTTTTTTAAGTAAGCTAGGTGTTATGGACAGCTTTGCCATTGAGGGACTCTTGTATATATTGCCAAACATTTTACTCACAGTCATAAGAACCACTCCAGCCAAAAACTAGTTCAGTATCTTGTTAGCATCCTGACAGCAGACAAAATTTGATGCCTAAAGAAAATAAGAACAGGGCAAGTACATTGCTATACTTCTCTTCAGAATAACTTCCCCAACTCTTACGGTCTGTGACTTGAATACTTCCTGAGCCAGAGTTGTTTTTTAAATATTCAGCTGCTATCAGTGTTGTTTTGCTCAATGGATTTCTACAGTCTCCCAGTTCCACAGCTTAGCTTCACATTGGATAAAGAATCACCTCCTTTCACTTTGAACCTGGCAACTGCTAGTTTCATTTGATGCTCCTCTAGTTCTTTTACTGGAGAAGGTAGTGAATAACTGATCCCTCTTCATCCTCTCCATGCCACTCGCTATGGAAATCAAAATCACAACTTAGGCTGGCAAAAGGGCCAGGAACCAAACAGACATCATGATCTAAGTCTGCTCTCTTGACATCCAGGTTGAGGCACATGACATGCAGCTTTTCCAGATTGTTTCCTGAACCTAGTCTTTCTGAAGAACAGCTGTACTGGAGACATATATCTGAGTATCTATTCCAGCAACTTGTCGTTGTCACTAGCTACAACAGAATTCTTAGGGAAAAGTACAAAAATATGGCAAGCATTTCTCTCTTACATGCTTTTAGCTTCTAGCAATCTTTACTTCCAACTTGATGTGGTAGTAATTGTGATGATATCAATACATTCTTTATTCTGGATCCAGAAGCACTTCACACACTGTGGGTTGCCATAGTCAGTTTATGGCACAAAGAACAGACACGTGTAGGTGGCAGATGAGAGCAGAACCAGTACTCCTGAATGCAGAGCTGTTTGCTTTTCCTGCACTGTGCAGTTAGCTCTGCACAGCTTAAGTGGGGGAGAGAAAGAGAGAGAGAAACAGAGCGACGATATATTTTGTTTAGAAGAAACTACTTTGTGCTCATAAATAAGATTTTTTGCTTTTATGAAGGGTCAATCAATTCTGAGGCATCTAGAAATGTGCAGAATTGGTTGCTTCAAACTCAGTGGTAACTTGCAGGATTGCAGGAACCAACAAATATTTTTTAATTAATGTGTCCAACTTACTCATGTAACCACTTTGTGCACAGGCATAAAAATATTGGGTTTGAATTCTCATCATCAACTCCAAAAAAGGAGCAACTCACACGAATTGACAGTATTGAAGAAGAGTCTGCTAGCACATTCACACTGAAAGAGACACAGGTAAGAAACTTGGTACAGAATTTGTCCAGGAGAGCATACTTCCATAGGAATGTTATTTACAGTGAACCTCAATAAAAGTTGTTCACATTCAAAGGATGTCTTACTTCTTGATTCTAAGCTGCCATATTTACCATCTGGGGTGCATAGCTCTCTGACAATTTTGTACTCTATCTATTGGCACTTGATTTTTTTGAAATATCACTAAGCAGTATTTTACAAGCATTTGCATTCTCAGCATAGCTGCACCCATAGACAAAGATGACGTGCTTTGTGCCTTCTCCTGGAAAAAACAGCTTCACCATTTCTTGCAGCTCTATTTAACCTAAATTATGTCTTTTTTAACCGAAAGACCTTTTTTGCTACTCGATAGAAAAAGCACAGAGCTGAAAAATTTGACTTTTTTTTCAAGTTTCTCTCAGGATTTTTCAGAAGTTTTAATAATCATTATAGGAAGCTTGCAAATTATATCCAGAAAAGAAGTCCCTGGAGTTAATCAGAAACAACTCCACTGAAATATTTGTTTGTCAACCTTAATGTTTATGTTTTCATATAAAGAAACAAACCTAAATATACCTGCTGGAGGTGAATTTTAATTGCCACTAATTTTGCTAAGGAATTTCTCTATCTTGTTATTTAGTTCTTTTTCACTACAACTGCCATCCATCTAAAGCTAGCTTGCTACAGCCCATCAGGATTCTTAAGCAACAACAGACATACAGACTTCATAAATCAGAACTCATTTTATTCATGCTGTGTGTACTTCCAGTTGTAAAATATTAAAGCAGGACCCGCAGACAGGTGAACAGTTAAAGAAGAAACTAAAAAACCCCAAGCAATTAGACTCTGCTCAAATCAATCACACAAACTTTAGGGCCCAGAGTATACTGGACTCATTTAAAATTTGCATAAGTCCTTCCTTTTGTCAGTGATGCTCTCATCTGAGCTGTCCCACTGAAAAGCCTCACCATGGTGGTCTAATCCACCATGGCATCACTCTTAATTCTGGTATTTTCAGCAGTTCCTTGATGTTCATAGATCTGGTGCAGATCAGTTCCTTAACAGAAAATTCTCATCCTTCTCCCACAAAAAAGTGAATCCTCCTTATTTATCTGAGTCCAGCTTTAATTCCTTAGTGAACATAAAATTCAACTGAACAAATCTACTGCTACCGCTGGAAATTTGCCAGTAAAGGTGGAAAAGGTTGGCCCAAAGTGGTCAAATTCTGTAGCATCCTGCCCTCCACATAGGGACCCTTCCAAAGAAAGCAACAGAGATTGGCTCCATGTTAAATTTCTTCTGCTCCTTCTTTCACACCTTGAATCAACTGTTCCACTAAGGTAGGGGTGTGCTAAAGCAGCATAAAGAAGGAAAGTCTTTGGAGTTCGCTGTGTCACAGCCAGGCTGATGAAGGGCTTTAGGTGCCACGTGGAGCCAGAAGACAGCACAGAGTTTCGGAAGCTAGCTCTAGTATAGCTCAAAGTACTCAGCATTTGGCAATATGAACTTCCCTACAGAACACGGCAAGAAAGAAATCAGAATCAACTTGCAGTGTCCATCCCTGCATGTGATCTTCCCATTTAGGGAAGTAGTGGCCCTTTTTGGGGGGGGATGGGGGGTGTTGGGGAGGGATAGCTACACATGCAACCAACAAGACTATTCAATCTATAACAGGAGGATCAAGAGGAACATCAGGTGCAGAATGTTTCTATGACACCTGTGTTGATAGAGCCGAGTGCCACCTACACAGAGAAGCAGGCTGCTCAAGGGGTTCTACCGGAAGAGGTGGTCTCCTTACGCTTAACAAACTATTAGTGAAAATAGAAGAGGACTTAGGGAGAGGCTGCCTGGGTGGGGTACCAGAAGCAGAGAAACCTGGCCATAGAGCAAGGTACTAAGCTACTGGACAGTGCTCAGTGCCACTGCTGCAATAATTGGGCTACATTTGAGTATTGTGAGCAGACTCCAGACTTGCTGAGCCGATGCCTTTAAACCAACAGGAAACAAGACTTATTTTTGACATTGGTATCCCACCCATACCACCCATTGGTATCCTGTCCCAGCTGAGATGCAAGACTGGAGCAGTAAGAGGTGGATGAAATGAAAGTGCTAAAAGAGAACAGTCATCAGGAATTCTAAGAGAAATATGAAGCATAGTGTGAGTGTACTTTGCTGTGTGTAGAATCATAGAATCATAGAATAGTTTAGGTTGGAAGGGACCTTTAAAGGTCATCTAGTCCAACCTCCCTGCAATGAGCAGGGACATCTTCAACTAGATCAGGTTGCTCAGAGCCCCGTCCAACCTGACCTTGAATGTTTCCAGGGATGGGGCATCTACCACCTCTCTGGGCAACCTGTTCCAGTGTTTCACCACCCTCATCGTAAAAAATTTCTTCCTTTTATCTAGTCTGAATCTACCCTCTTTTAGTTTAAAACCATTACCACCTGTCCTATCGCAACAGGCCCTACTAAAAAGTCTGTCCCCATCTTTCTTATAAGCCCCCTTTAAGTACTGAAATGCCGCAATAAGGTCTTCCCAGAGCCTTCTCTTCTCCAGGCTGAACAACCCCAACTCTCTCAGCCTTTCTTCATAGGAGAGGTGTTCCATCCCTCTGATCATTTTTGTGGCCCTCCTCTGGACCTGCTCAAGCAGGTCCATGTCTTTCCTGTGCTGAGGACTCCAGAGCTGGATGCAGCACTCCAGGTGGGGTCTCACCAGAGTGGAGGGGCAGAATCACCTCCGTCGACCTGCTGGCCGTGCTTCTTTTGATGCAGCCCAGGATATGGTTGGCTTTCTGGGCTGTGAGCGCACATTGCCGGCTCATGTCCAGCTTTTCATCCACCAGTACATCCAAGTTCTTCTCAGCAGGGCTGCTCTCAATCCCTTCATCCCCCAGCTGGTATTGATACCTGGGGTTGCCCCAACCCAGGTGCAGGACCTTGCACTTGGCCTTATCGAACCTCGTGATGTTCACATGGGCCCACTTCTTGAGCTTGTCCAGGTCCCTCTGGATGGCATCCTGTCCCTCAGGTGTGTCAATTGCACCACTCAGCTTGGTCTGCAAACTTGCTGAGGGTGCACTCAATCCCACTGTCTATGTAGATATGTCTATGAAGATATTAAACAGTACTGGTCCCAATATGGACCCCTGAGGGACACCACTCATCACTGATTTACATCTGGACATTGAGCCATTAACCACTACTCTCTGGATGTGACCATCCAGCCAATTCCTTATCCACTGAACAGTCCACCCATCAAATCCATCTCTCTCCAATTTAGAGAGAAGGATGTTGTGGGGGACTGTGTCAAAGGCCTTACAGAAGTCCAGATAGATGACATCCGTAGCTCTTCCCTTGTCCACTGATGTAGTCACTCCATATATGCTGGATGAGACAGAAAGGGGTGGGCAGAGCTTTCCCATGCTGCATGGGGTAGTACTAGTTGGGAAAGGGAATACAGCTCTCTTGCTCCTCTGGAACATTTGCCTGAGAGAGTAAGATAGGAGGCCAGTGGCTGCACTATATTCAGAACTAAAAAACAGCTTCTACTATAAACAAGAGTCTGATGTAATATAAAAGGTCACTGAGCACTACCTTGTACAATCCCAACAAAGGGCATTACAGCTTATTTCTTTTGCACTGATTCTCTTAGAAAAGTAATGTATTTGTGACTTTCTATACTTGCTTTATTTGAAGCACCTTCAGCTTTGTTATCAAAGATCAACCCTTGTGAAACTTCATCAATTTATTCTTGGGATTAAGCACAGTGTTTCAAATTAATTAGGTAGCACAACAAATGCTTGTGGAATCTGAATGCCCTGAAGGGCTTGAAAGGAATGTCAATGGGTTTGGACAGACTATTAAAATCAAGTCATTTGGGAGTGAACTGGAGATTTAAGTCTCTACCATGACTTCCAGAGCATATTACTGCTTTCCTGCAAGAAGGCTTACTTTACCTTCCCCTCATTCCTTCCCTTGCTGTCAAACTGTGGTCAGTTTCAAGTGATTGAAGCCATTATCTCACACAGACATCACAAGTGGAAGTTCTCTGATGATTTTAGAGCCTCAGATTTAAGGCCTCATTCTGGCTTGTAGTTGTGGAGGTAAATTAGGCAGAACCCTGAAACAAAATGCTTCACCTCCCATATGCTCATACTCCATTCAGCAGCAGCTTTCTGGCCAGAGCCGGAGATACTTGCCAGTAAATAAGGATAAGGCAGTTCCATTCCAAAAAGGAGCCCCCGTTTTCAGCATTTGACAATAGGCAATGGCCAGATAGGGTGAATCAGGGCACAGCAAGAAGTGGTCCCATCTAAGGCACCTCATTCTACCCTGGTAGTGTTTAAAGACCATGGACATATCATTGAGGGACTGGCTTCCACTGAGAGGGAGAGGATCTATAAGCCAGGTGCAGACCTGCTCTGCAGACCCATCTGAGCTTGATTTTTAGCTCTTCCTATCATCTAAATCATTGTTTGGCTTAGTCTTTACTAGGCAGTTGAGAATTCACACCAAAAGAGGGACATAGGCACCTAGATTTCTTTGCCCCTGCAGCTCAGCCTGTCCACTGGATGGAATCCCTTGCTCTGTAATTTGGGTGGCAGATGGAGATACTTTTAGCTTTACAGACCATCAGTCTAGTTTGAGCTGATGGGAATAGGAGAAAGGCAGTGGGTATTCTCCCATTCCATTCCAAGACTTGCAAGGGAAGAAGCAGACTTTGCAGGTTTCGTTAGTTATATACATCTGCAAAGCTTATTTTTCAGCAGGAAAAGCCTGTGATTCAGATACTCAACATAAGCAATTTGTTTGCCTGGAATACCTCCTCTCCCCCCACCAACAAATACCAGAATATTTTTGTTTCAGACAATATTTTGGCACACCACCTTTGTTGCAAGCAAACATAGCTTATTTGGAACAGAGACCCCTTTTAAGACATGGTTTTCATCTCATCTAAGAAATTACATGGCTGTCTCAGCTAAAAGTAGACTGATGTTAATATTAGCAGTTAATGTGTCAGCAAGCATTGCAATACCACTGCTCATTGCCCTGTAAGAGAATGTCAAAGAAAGTGAAAAGGACAGCATTCACTGGGTGCCTGAGATGGGGGATTTAAGAGATGCATCAGAATAGGTAAAGATTTCAGCCCAGATAATTAGTTACAGTGTTGCAAAGGTAGACTTCTGGCTGAAATAGTTACAAATGCTCTAGAAACAAGCCCTTCCACAGCCAAATTTTTCTGCTTGCTGCTCAGAGGTAGATAGGACAAGAAAACAGCTGCAAGTTAGGAAGGGATTTTCAGATTTTATCCAAGCTCAAATCAGGTGCCTGAGCCCATGAGTTTCTGTTAATCTTTTCAGTGCATTCAAATACAGAGTACAATCAAGGGAGTGAGAAATCATTCTTCTTCCCTTGACAGCCAATTACATTTCTTGGTAAATACTCTAAAGTAAATCCATAAATATGGTCTGCCTAAAAGACCACAAGGGACCATTTTAGGTAAAAGTGGTGGGTTAACCTTGGCTGGCTGCCAGATGCCCACCAAGCCACTCTCTCACTCCCCCTCCTTAGCATGACAGAAAAGGGAGAAATATAGGTGAAAAATCTCATGGGTTGCGATAAGGACAGGGAGATTACTCATCAATTACCATCACCGGCAAAACAGACTTGGCTTGGGGAAGATTAATTTAATTCATTGCCAATTAAAAATAGAGTAGGATAGTGAGAAACAAACCCCCCAAAAAATCAAAATTAAAACCACCTTCCTCCCACCCCCATCTTCCCAGGCTCAACTTCACTCCTGAGTCTTCCAGCTCCTCCCCCTGCCCTGAGCGGTGCAGGGGGCTGGGGAATGTGGGTTGTTGTCAGTTCCTAACGCTTCATCTCTGCGGCCCTTTCCTCCTTACACTGTTCACCTGTCAGTGTGGGATCCCTCCCACAGGATACAGTCTTTTACTAACAGCTCCAATGTGGGTCCTTCTCATGGGCTGCAGTTCTTCAAGAACTGCTACATCATGGATCCTTTCCATGGGGTACAGTCCTTCAGGAACAGACTGCTCCAGTGTGGGTCCCCAATGGGCCACAGGTCCTGCCAGAAAACCTGCTCCTGTGTGGGCTCCTCTCCACAGGCTGCAGTTCCTGCCAGGAGACTGCTCCAGCATGGGCTCTCCATGGGCTGCAGCTTGCTTCAGGGCACATCCATCTGCTCCACGAACTGCAGGGGGACAACTTGCTTCACCATGGTCTTCTCCACAGGCTGCAGGGAAATTTCTGCTCTGGCGCCCGGACCACCTCCTCCCTCTCCTTCTCTGACCTTGGTGCTGCAGGGCTGTTTCTCTTCCATTTTTCTCACTCCACTCTCACAGCTGCTGCACAATGTTTTTTACCCTTTCTTAAATATGTTATCACAGAGGTGCTACCAGTGTCACCGATGGGCTCAGCTTTGGCTAGCAGTAGGTCCATTTTAGGGCCAGCTGGAACTGGCTCTGTCCAACATAGGAGCAGCCCCTGGTCTCCTCTCACAGAAGTCACCCCTGTAGCCACCCCGCTACCAAAACCTTGCCACATAAACCAAATACAGTAAGGTAGATGACAATGGAGGTAAGAAGATATACCCAAAATAGGGTACATAAGATCATATATATATGGCTTGTCTACAGCAGAAAAATACATGCAAATTGATTAGTGTTTTTCTTTAAAAATGATAGAGTTGACTGAATATCAGAGTGGTAAAGTCAAAGAGAAAAGGATGTTCACTAACACGAACATCCAGATCAACTTGCAGCAGCATGAAATATTCATGTGAATTGACAGAGCCAAAGAAGGGAAAGTATTTATCAATCTATAGGTAGGGCAACCATTTTATATGACTGAGACAGCTATGAAAGAAAAACACAATAGCACAGTGGTGGGGCACTGCAAATCAAACATTCCAAGCAGAGACTGGAATCGCTGTCTAGGCAAACCATTAGGAAAGCTTTTGGTTGCTTGGAGAATGCCTCAGTAAAACATACATGAATTATTCAGTCATGTCCTTATATTGTTAATGCTGTGAAAGTAAATTAAAAAAAAAGAAACCATAATATTATTGTTAATTACTTCAAGTAATCTTCAATACACTAGCAATGTGAATTACTTCTGTTAAAAAAAAAACACAACAAAAGTAAAAACACCAAAAGCAAAAACAAACCAACAAAAACAACTAAAAAGCCCAACAGTACAGATCAGGACTCTCATTTGAAAACCAGGTGATACAGGTACTGCAAGCAGGCTGTAGTACCAAATTTACCCACTGATCTACAGTACATTCTTGGCTGGTCACATCACCACATTTCTAATTGCCTTCAACCTTTGTCTAGCACATCTATTTACGGTAAACCTTCAGAGAAGGTGTTATTTCTGTAAAAGTGTTGACCTGGAAAGTAATACAACACAAGAACCATGTACATGCCTCATCAGAACTGCTTTTTCTGGGAAGGACACAATTCACAGATAGTTTTTCATAGCAACAGACATACTTGATAGAAACAAAACCAGTCCAAATATCAGGAGTGATAGGCACCACAATCTGCTATGTGCCTAACAAAGGCTTGGTATAATTCCTACTGAGATCAATGGAAAGATTCAAGGGAAATTATTGACAGCAGTGACTATATTCTGTATGAATTCTCATTCACATTCCCCCATATTTAAACACAGCAGGAACAGACACTTTGTCAGGTTTTGAGGAGGATAGTTAAAAAATGCAGAAGTTAGGGGTCCAACTTTGACTCAAAAGGAACGAGGTAAGAATGTTCATGTGCTTTTGCAAACCCTTTCCTAGCCAAATACATATATTTTTCCGTTGTGCAATTATTTAGTTAATAAAACCAATAAATATAATTTTCTCCAAAGACAAATAAAACTCAAACTCCCAAACGTACTCTGTGGGATTTGTGACTCTGTAACTACATCTCAGCATCTCGTGCAGCAGGTCTGGAGTGTGCTCTTGCATGCCAAGTCACTCCCACATTGCCCTTGGCTACATGAGTAGAATGGGCCATGGTGTCTACAGCTATACAAGACCAGAGGTGGCGTGGCCAGCTCATTCCCTTCAAACTACTTGGACAAAAAGAACTATGCAACACATTAATTTCATCTTTTGCATACTTTCAGGCTATGCCAACATGAGCACCTTTGCAGCTCAGGCTGGTGACACAGACGTCCTGCACTTCCATGCTGTTGTTACACTTACCCAATTAACAAAACTAAGACAGGAAAACAGTAGAAACCTGTGTATTGCTAATCAACACACTGGAGGTAACTGCATTTCCAGGACAGTCGGCAATCCTTTCAAACAAGCATGCACACAAAAGATAATCCAGTTAGGTAGCTGAAGATTCTTCAGGAAGAACAACATCATAGTATAGGGAAGACGGAGCTTAACCATGCAAAAGTTCTGGTTTAACAATGTTAGCAACAAATCTTAGAGCTAGATGATTAATGAAATACTCCCCTTCCTTCAACAAAAGCTAAAATACGATGAGCTACCAGATATTCATTCAGTACTCTTAAAAGTTACATAAAGAATAGCTGCCTTGGGAAGTGGGAAGCTTTAATTATTTTTTAGGCTGCTGTACCACTCAAATACAGTTCAAATGAACAAAATAAAGGTGGTAAGTGAAGCATCTTATAAAAACATAGATTCCTAAAATCTCTGTACTAAAAGTGAGATATATAGAGAATTGTTTGTTTAAGGGACAGAAAATATCAGTCAGAATGCCTTGTCTACATCTCTCCTGACCAAAGGTCACCACTTTGCAGCTTGTAAGTATCAGATCTTCACCACTGTAACACTGTTTGAAACGATACAAGGAAGACATTCTCTGAAGGCACTACTTATCCATGGATCTTCCAGATTTGAACTATGTGGGCAAAGGGGTTGAGCTGATTGTTCTTTGACCAAGGGAGTAGTGAACAAGAGAGAAAGAAGGGGATACCACAAAAACAGAATGAAAAGCAAGCTCCAGAAATAGCCTGGACCAGCTCTGAGAAAGAAGCTTTTGGACAACACAAGCTGAGTGAGAGGTTTGGAATAGTAAGCAAATACATTGTCTCCTTGTTTTCTCCTTTCTTCAAAGAAACAGAACCTTGCACACTCTTCAAAAATGAAGAAAAGGGTACACAGCCTGGGTGAAAATACTGCAGAATTTGTACACTCAGTAAACATAACTGTCATTTTCTCAGTGCCTCATTGGTGCCTGGTAAAACATGTTGCCTTGTGCAGAAGCTTCTATCCTATTTGCATGTAACACAGGAAAAAAAAATTCTACAGATAAGGCAAAGAAGAGGGAGGCAAAAACATACGTCAGTGTGGGTGAGCTTTAAACATACAGTAAACTAGCAAAAGGTAAGCACTATACCAATGCTCATTCTCACACAGTCCGGCTACACAGGGAAAGGAAACGTAAATGAGAGAGAAAACTAGCGGAATATTACCCAAAACTTTACAGGGAAGGGGCCATGTGCAAAGCATATGCAGTTTACCAGGAATCACTGCCAAAATGCATTTGCACTCAATCTAGTGGGCGAATGGTGCCAAATAACCCTTCTGCCTACTGTCAGCAGAACGTAGGAAATGTTGAGAGGGCACTGGGGGACAGAAAGGAAGAAAAATGCCACAAGCTCCTTCTGCTTCAGCTAGAATGCTGTTGAAAGCTATAAAATGTGTAGTAGAACTACTGCAAAATACAAATCTAGGGATGTAGCTGGTTACACAGCGCTTAGAGCATGCGTTGGTAGGAAAAAGAATGTAAAGAAAGAATGTAAAGAATATGTTTTCCTTTTTCCCTTTCTTTTCTGTTTTGTAAGTTTATTCTACCACATTCTTGTTTCCTTTCTCTGCTCTGCTAGCCCCAGGCTTCTTTCTAGCACTATTTTCTTTCTAGAATATTTCTTTCTTCTTTTTATTCTTTCTTGTGCTCCTTCTGGTTTTGCATTTATCTTGTTTTTCTATGGTTTCTTTTCATTGCCTTTCTCTTCCTGAATTTCTCCCCTCCCTTCTCCCTGCAGTCGAGTCAGCAGCTGGGAAGCTGTGCCAGCATTAGCCTCCACACTGGCAACCCATTAGGAATGTAACTGAGTTGCTTCACACCTTTGCAATCAATTCCCCACACAGCAGAAACCCACTGGTAAGTCCCAGGGCAGTGCTACATAGCCTCAGCTACCTGTTAAGGAAAGGACAGCAGGTGCCTCAGCACCAACCTTCCAGTACCAACCTTCAACCACCCTTGAACCAAGTGACGATTTGTGAAAGCACAGGCAAAATCCCTGGACAGGATGAAGAAAACACTAGGAAGCCCAGGCTATGGGGGCGAGCCAGGAGAGCTGTGAGGCAAGGCAGGATGCAGGATGCTTTTAATACCTATGAATAAAGAACAAACGCAGAGGGAAGAAACCTGTATCTAAAAACCTCTCGGCAGCGATGCTGATTTCCTCTAACATGGTTGGAACATGGAAAATAGGTTTGATAGACCACATTTTTATTAGTGAACCAAACATACACTGACCATAGGCTCAAGCATGGTCCCACAGTCGTTGATACAGTCCAGCTTATTACTACACTGCCAGACGTAGTTTTGGCCCAGGCCACCTAGCAGCCACTCTGACCTCTCAGAAGGGAGCATACGCCAGAGATTGCTCCCTGTATGCAGCACAGATGAAGCCACTGTGTTCAGGAGCGGGAAGAGAATTTAGCTGGTATGGACATGACCTATACCATACCACTTGCCTGAGAGCCAGAGAACAAGCCATGGATCTTTTTATTTACTAGTATAAATCACAGAATCACAGAATCACAGAATGGCTGAGGTTCGAAGGGACCTCTGGAGGTCATTTGGTCCAAGCCCCCTGCTCAAGCAGGGCCACCTACAGCCAGTTGCCAAGGTCCATGTCCAGATGGCTTTTGATTATCTCCAAGGACGGAGACTCCACAGCCTCTCTGGGCAACCTGTGCCAGTGCTCAGTCACCCCTGCAGTAAAAAAACTGTTTCCTGATTTTCAGGGGGAACCTCCTGTGTTTCAGTTTGTGCCCATTGTCACTGGTCCTGTCACTGGGCACCACTGAAAAGAGCCTGCCTCTGTCCTCTGTGTGCCCTCATTTCAGGTTTTCTGTATTTTAAGGTTTTATCTATATTAAGATCCCCTCAAGCCATCTCTTCTCCAGGCTGAAACATCCCAGCTCTCTCAGCCTTTCTTCATAGCAGACATGCTCTGGTCCCCTAATCATCTTAATGGTCGTTCACTGGACTCTCTCCAGTATGTCCATCTTTCTCTTGTACTGGAGAGCCCATAACTGGACCAGCACTCCAGTTGTGGCCTCAACAGTGCTGAATAGAGGGGAAGGATCACCTCCCTCAACCTGCTGGCAATACTTTGTCTAATACAGTCCAGGATACCATTCGCCTTCTTTGTGGCAAGGGCACATTGCTGGCTCGTGTTCAACCTGGTGTCCACCAGGACCCCCAGATCCTTTCCTGCCAAGCTGCTTTCCAGCTGGGTGGCCACCAGCACATACTGGTGCATGGATATATATATAGCACGTAAATTTCTTCATTCCTTAGTCCACCCAGTGGGCACTAGGGTCAAGACTCCACCAGGCTGGCCTTGTGTCTTACCCAGTCCTCCAAGATTATTGTACTACCCACCATCTTCAGCCTTTGGGCTACCTTGCAGGACACAGATACAGCAGATACTCAGTTTCACGCTTAGAAGCACCACTGTGAGGGTTGGAGCCCAGACCTCCCATATCCACACACTCTGAAGAAAACAAGGAACAGCAAGGCCGCAGAAGCATCCCATCAGGCCCAGAGAGGACTCAGAGTCAAGTGCTTTCTGACATGCATACAGCCACAAATGACTGATGGGAGAGTTAGAGGAAGCCAAAGGAAGCCAGCAGTCCTGTCCCCTCACCAGGTAGCAGCCCCTCTGCGTTGATGTGCAATTCTGGGCATGTTTATTTGGATTCCTCAGGCTCTTTATTCCATTTAATCTCAGAATGAAACTGACAGCTTGAGGAATTACTATTTTTCCCTAAGTAGAAATCAAGCATCAGAAAGCAAACATGAATTTTTTCAGAGCCCATAAACAAGTCATTTTGTGTGTTTCTTTGCTGGGAATAGAGCCAAGACCCAGTGATAAAAGTTCAGCTTTAAAATGCACTCAACTGTTTGCTACTTTGAAAGCTAATTTAAGGCAGTTAGTGTTAGGAGCTGTTAACTAATGGAAAACTGTACCACTATGTAGTTCTCTGTCAAGGCAGACATTTCTTTCATTGTTCTTTAATGCTTTTATTATATGAACTTTTATAAACTATTAGAAGTTATTGTCTCTTCCTGTTTATTCCTCACTGAGAATATTAATGAAGAGTTTTTTCTCCTCCCAGGGCCTATACAGAAACAAAAGGGAAGCCAGAATGGTGATGGGGAAGATCACCTGGGACAACTTCACTTGTAGAGGACCAGCAATGGCCCCAAAGAAGGAACCTTCCAAATCTGAACTCCCAGTTCTGAACTCAGACATAAGGTACGAAAGAAAGAATCTGTTTCAATGAGAGGTAAACAACCTTTGTAATACTACAGGCCACTAATCAAACTCTTCAACTAGCAAAGATCCTCAAGGCCGAGGCTCAGCAAATTCATGAGCAGGGAACTCCAGGAGCAGCTTTTCATCAGCATACAACCCTGGTGTCCTTGGAAACCATTTTGCAGTCAGCTGGACCAGCAGAGCTGTGCAGTGAGGACCCACGGCAATATGATGGCATTGGCTCCTGCAGCCACCCCAACCCATTACCTTCCTAACAGGGGACTCAGGTTTTTCAGCAGTCCTCACACCAACGCAATGCTGTTACCACTCAGCAGATACAGCTGCACTTCAGCTGCCCCTGATGTCCCAGCCTTAGGATGTGACACTGTACTGATGTGCTAAGACTGGAAAATACAGAAGTATTTTTTCCTAGGAAATTCCAGAATATCAAAGAGAAAAAAAGTCATTCAGAATCAGTATGGAAGTCAGAATTTCCTGGGGAACAGAAGCAGCTAGGCCAAAACATGCTGTTACGACAACAACTTTGAAAGCAGGTCATATCTATAAAGCACTATGTGTAGAATACTAAAACACAAAATCCAAAGGGAAATAAAAAGAAAGGATAGTTGAAGCTAAACACTTTGAAGTTTCTGACTCAGAAGAAGAAGACAATAAGTTTAGAGTGATAAAAGGTGGATGATATCATACTCCATGCAGCATAAGCAGGAGAACAGAGATCCGGTCTTGTGTTCTGGTCTTGCGTCTGCAGTCAGGGAGCCAAAGGTAGTGAAGGAACGATGAGGGAGCAGCTAATCAAGTGCATACCCCCCACTGTGGCATCCAGTCTTTCTCCTTTAAGACCGATAGAATTTAAAATTCAGGCCAATGTTACAACAAAGCAGCACTGAAAACTAGCCTTCTCCCCTTTCCAGTAGGTGTTGGATCAGGTTACAGATATAGAAATCAGCATCTGGTTTACTTGCATGCCTTTATACTTAGAGTACAGAATTAAGTATATTAAACATACAGTGTAGCTTATGAAGAAAACATGATAAATAACAGTTTTATGTTCTCCATTTTATGTATGCTACATTTCAAAAGCACTTTTGTACCTTTCTTTGGTGCAGTATGGTACACAGTAACTGAAGTATACTTACCACACAACGGAATTAATTATACTTTAAATGATTTCAAGAACAGAACTACTCCAGTGTTCCAGAAATAGTGATAGCAGGATTAGTACTGCAGTAAGTTACACTCTTAGTTGGTAAACTGGGATAATCCTGTAAAGCAAAACCCAGGAATGTCCTGATACAGAACTAGTCAGCCAAAAGAAAGACTTGGGCTTTAGCCCACAATTAGTAGAAGAGTTTCTTATGTTCTACCTACTACCCTTAGATAGTAATGTGAAGTAGATCTGGTGTCAAGTTTTAGATATGCAATAACTGAGTTCATGTAACAACTCTGATATTTTTGAAAAATACAATTTTAAAACTAGAATTGTACAGCAAGAAAGACACTGACTTACCTGCCCTAGACTGGTAGACAATCTTCCCAAAACAGACCCAGTGTTGGT
The DNA here is from genome assembly GCF_018139145.2 of Gymnogyps californianus. Taxonomy (NCBI): domain Eukaryota; kingdom Metazoa; phylum Chordata; class Aves; order Accipitriformes; family Cathartidae; genus Gymnogyps; species Gymnogyps californianus. The sequence continues at coordinate 118,536,950 of NC_059472.1, read as the reverse complement.
ACCTGGCTACTTGTCAAATAGAGAAACAGAAAGAAACAGAAAGGAACAGGATACATCTAGTACATAGTATTAAGCAAAAATCCAGGATCAGCCAACATTAGAATCGCCGCATGGTTCTGTGTCAGAACAAAAGTCCACTCAGTCTAGTACTCTGTATCTAATAATATTGTATCTGTGACACAAGATAGAACAGGGCAAACATGTCATGCTGTGTCTCCCAGCCTTAAATAATTGGGGAATCAGGGATTTCCAGAGTCATAGTGGATTCTTCGTATTTAACAGACCTGCACAGATAGTTCTGCAAACTTGTCCATTTGCTCTTTAAACCCAAGTAAACTCTTAGCATCCACAACATCCTGTGGCAAGAAGTTCCACAGTGTAACTACATGTCATGGTGGTAGAGAGCCACTTTGTTTTTTGGATTTCAAATAGGCAGTGTGATACTTTCAGTCACATCTTGATTTTTTTATAGTGGAAAAACCAGTTAATAGTTTGTTCTCTAGTTATTTTTTCCATACCACTAACAATTTTGTAGATCTCTAGCTACAGACTTCCTGGAATTCTGGAAAGAACTATGCTGTGATCCACCTGCTGAAAGAGCTGGCTAGGTATCCTTATAAAATAAGCTGCTGAGGATCACCCAAATTGGTTTCTGTTCCAGATTACACTTACAATGATGGTAAACTAGCTTTACTTTATTGAATACTGTTTTCTTCTTTATCTCATCATAGTTACTGACAATTCATCTTCCACTACTTTTGTATGGCTCAATAACATTTCAAAGTGTTGGCAGACAGTGTGCTGGCTTGATTCAACCTCTGAGAAAATCACTCCTACAGAGCAGCATGATGCAGATACATGTAAGGTAGATCCACTTTTCCAAGAAAACATTTGCCTTTCAAAATTACTCACAAACTGTCCCGTTGTGGTCTGCAATCTACAGCACAGTACTGTATTAATGTTGAAATGAGGCAAAATAACAATATACACTGAATAGCATGGGAGGATAGTCAGCACTATAATACATATAGTCATCCCTTTCAATGGCAGCAAATTTGTCGTTTTTTTCATTTCTCCAGTCATTTCTCCAAGGTGAAGAAATAAAACAAACAACAATGAGAACAGAAATTGCCCCAGTAGGAGCTTTGTCAGGAACTCTCTGTTTCTAGCTTGTGCCTTAAGAGACTGAAACAATTCTCCATCTTTCTTGCCAAACTGGTTTTCAATGGAGGTCTTTAGATTAACATGGTCACCACTATCACAAGGGCAGAGAAGTGGTGGGGAAAAGAGAAAGGCTCAGGTATTTGCAGTCATGGCTAAAGGTAGAGTTTGAGTTAACAAGGTTCTTTTTCTCCAGCTCTTTTTTCACAGTCTTAAGAGATTTGTTTTCACTGTCAATAGATTTGTTTTCACTTTCTGATCCATTTTAAATCTCTCTAAAACAATTGTCCTTTGTCCGCTCATTGTTTTTCATTTAATCTCATGCAAGCTAACTCATTCAGAATGTGAACTCTGCATATTATTCAGGTCTCTGTTCAATTCCTGACCTCTGAAGTAATATAGACTGTCTTCATGGTCTTGCTGTCAGCTCCCTAGACCTTTCATTACTTGTCTTCCATGTGTTTTTACAGAACTTAACAAAAAAGCACTCTGATCTCAGCAAGGGGTCTCTAACTACTTCCGTAATACCATCACCATTTTATTGGGCAAATAAACTAAACCTTCAGCATTCAAACAAAAACAGAGTTAATTTTGCTCATCAAAAAGGCCCAGCTATGAACCCCTTACCTATGTGATTCCCAACTTCTCCACCTTCACCATCTCATTTTATTTCAAATTAAGTCCTGTGTGTGCATGTATGTGTTTAAGTTCTTGCTAACAAACAAATTGGTTCCACATTCAACCCTAAAAGATGTACCAGCAGCATAAGATTCAGAAGCATTTTTTTCTTAGCTAAGAAAGGGAGGTCTCTTCTGTATGACACTGATTTTTCTGCTAAATACCCCAATTTGTAATGTCTTTATTAAAAAACAAACAAACAAACAAACAAACAAACGAGATGCTTTTCTTTATTTTTTAACTAGATAGCAAACAATTTATAACTTCTCCAGGAAAGAAAGACTAAAAGTGTGTAGCAATGCAGCAGATTTAAAACAATCAGAAAACATAAAACAATGTGAAAAGGACAGGTCTGCATTTTGTCTAATCCTGGCTTTCATCTTGATAGCGAATGAACTGAAAAGCAAACGAGAAATGAATACAACAGGCAAAGCCTGGTACTTTAGATCAGGAATGATAAGCTAAGCAGCTTTCCTCTTTCGATAAGAGATTGAGAAAGCAAGCTCCACTTACCTCTCATTATAGGTAAATGGGAACGCATTCCCATTTCTGTACAATAGCAGTCCCGTGAAAAGTGCCCACAAATCACAGCCATTAGAGAACATTGGATGCCTCCTTCCCATTGTTGTTTACCTATCTGGTACCCAAATGGCATCTTCTCACCTACCAATGAAATGCAACATATAAATTTTCAAGTTACCATTCATTTCACTTGCAAAAAAGAGGGAAGAATATTACTGAGTTGAGACACAAAGTAGAAAGATTTATTTTGTCTTTGAAAACTTTTTCATACAGCTAGATTTATTAAACTAGGCTAGGGGAAGATCTGCATTCATATGAAAGCAGGAAGGATACAAATCTTGCTTTATATTTCAGTGGCAGATGAAAAGTGTTCAGTGCACAAAGACATAATCAAACCTTTTAAAATTAATCTTGATATTTGGGTAAGAGACTGGAGTCTAACAAGGGGGTTTGGTGATTTGTGTGAATGATCTTCCCTTGCTTTGGAGCAAAAACATACTACCACAAACCAGATTTACATGAGTTTTACCTACTCTTGCACAGAACAATCACTGAGTTCTATCTAAAAACACTTTTCAAGGCATAAGGTGATTTGCCTATGTGGATACTCACACCATATCATTACTTGTTTCTCTGAATCTGTAGTGGAGTAAAGATAACTGATGGTTATCTGTTTGTTGGGAGAAAGAACTACCTCATACTCTTGTGAAAAGCACTGCATTATCAGCAAATTATAGGAAGGACAAAGTCCCTCCACAGAGGTAGAGGTACAAATAATTTTTGTAATTTTCATTTTAATAAATCGTTGATTCACTCCGGTAAGGTTAACCCTGTGTTCTCAAACAATAATCTGTTCATGATCAAACTGCATGACCATTTGGGCAAACTGCTGAAACCTGGGGATACTTCTGATGTATAAAACATGATAGTATACTTATATACATGTAATTATTATATAAATATAACTATTATATAAATATAAAATTTTTATATAAATATATAAAAATGTGTGTTATGTAAATATACACATAAAAAAACAACAGCTGGAAAACTCAAAAACTCATACCCTTCCAATCTCATCTTTCAGTTGAAGTTAGAGGAGGTAGAAACCACACCCTAGCAGTCTTGAAAAGTCTCAGATTACTAAATTGCTCAAGCAACAACTTCCAGCTACTACAGAGAATTCTGATACCTTATGCAAAAGCTAAAAATAATGTATTTTAAAAAGTGTATATATGTGCACATAAAATAATAGAAATAATTTTAATTAGAATTAAACTTCTATCCATGTTTTTCTTCATGTGTAAAGTCAGCCCTTCCTGGCCATAGCCTCAAATTCATACTTGGAGAGAACCCTCTCTCTCTTTCCACATACTTCACATGAATCATGAAGTACCAATTTCACACAAATTAATATAGAAAGAATACAGTCACATAGTCCCAGGTTTGTGTGTGATCTTGCTTCCCTTTTTTGTATCCCCATGCCCCTGTATCAACCTTGACAGATGTCTTCTCATCTTGAGAAGATGGTAGCTCTCCAACCTGAAAGACTGCCACAAGCCCCCTGTGACTCTGTTGTAATGAGGAATATCATTGCACTGCAGCACAGTACACTCGTTCAGATTCACAACAGCAAGGAACAGATTTGCCTTAAAATTCTACTAGCACAGACTTTGTATAGGCATCCATCTGAGTGCAAATCACAGCGCTCAGCTTTGGCTGAAATATCCAGGATGCTTAGAAACCTAAGTAACAAAAATGCATAAATGATAAAGAAAAGACAAAAGAGTGGGAAAATTAACGTGAATGAAGATAAGAGCCATACAGGAGAAAAAGGGTAAAATATGATCTTTCTTGGCCACATTTCCACAATAATGTTCTATCTTTAGTTTAAACAAGACCTTTCTCCACCACATTTCCATAGTATTATTCTATCTTCAGTTTGAAGACAATTTCTACAGACCTGAATAGTCATATAAATGATCTGCTGCTAATCGTTTATTGCTTAGCAATAACAATTGTATATTACTTGTTAGAAATTCAATAGCATCTAATAAAGGGATTCTATTCTGTACAGCTTTCGTTGGTTGTATGTGTTAAGTTTGTTCTTTTTTTCCTTTTTCCATGAAATGCAAGTGTATTTTCATTCCATTCAGCTAAGTGATTTGAACAATCACAATCAGTCCAGAATGCTCTTAGTATGAAGACTTTCAAAAGTGGTCTAAGCAACTGCTGCAATGCAGTGCAGATGAAATTGCATGTGAATTAGGTTTTATGAGGCCATAATAGTATTTAGAGACTTCAATGCATTTATCAAGAACTATATGAGCAAATCATAAATGAACAGTATAGTTACAAATCCCCAGGAGGAGAGCATCTCCCTCGTGACCATTTGCACACTGCCTATACTATGTTCCACGGATCCACATTTGTTAAACATCTTTTTCCTTTCTTCTTCTGAAGTGATACCAACCTGGCTTGCTTTGAAAAGTTACGTGCAAAAGAAACCATTCTCACACCAGCTGTGATTTGGATACAATTAGAGCTCACACAAAAAATAATGACTATACTGTATAGATAATTACTTCCCACTTACAAAGTTACTAACTTCCCACTGAAGAATGCTGTTCTGTCAAAAATGAATGTCAAAAAATTACATTTCCGGAAACATTTATTTTAATTAAAACACATCAGATCCAGGATGGAATCTGGAGCGGGACAAAGTAACTCCGCAGCTAGGTAATTCAGTGAGAATGGACAGAAAGTAGGTTCCATTCCCTGTTGTACTTGATTTGAAGCACAGGCTGAAAAACACAGGTCTCACAAATCTCAGGTAGATGACCAAATCATGGCATTGCTCACTATTCTTATCATTTGGAATACTCACTCTCCTAGGATAATCAGCTTCTCTCCATTTATACATCTTGGCTTCATTTCATGCTAAACATTTACTTTTTTTACATTTTCTATGAAATGGAATTACTGGGGTTTTCTGCTCTGTGCTGGATACATTTTTTTAAACTTGGCTTCTAAATAGCTAATGTCATCAGCAATTTGTGAAAAATAACAGCCAATATTCAGCTGTTGTAAATCAATGTTCCTGCAGCAGTTTCACTGGAGGTCCATTGATTCATAGCAGTTGATCTTCTGACAAATGTATCTCAGTCAGAGAATAGACAAGACAATGTAGGACCTTAACACAGCAAGAAGCAATAAAGTCACATCGTGACAAAGCCTAGTAAAAAAACGTATCTTGGGAAATGGCTGGGCAAATGCTATAAACCTCCTCTGCTTATTAAATAGAATGAGACAGCTATATCTAGGACTGGAAGGTCATGCAATATTTATTCCTTCCTTTAATAAACATTGATTACAGGCTTGGTGGCACATCCTCTGTTCAATATCAGATAATACGTGAATGCAGATTTCCCCTTTATATACGCTTCAGTATTCTTTGGACCCCCACCACCGTGGAAAACTGAATGTGTGCTACTGAATGTGGCTGGCTAAACTCTTTCTGCATTTAAAACTAAGCTGGCAATATTTAATATGAAATAGACACAAAATCAAAGAATGGAAGAAATTCTCCAGGGAGAACCTAATACCTTGGTCCTAGGCAAGACAGTCCAGAAAGCTTGTTTGAAGTGCCAGCTGGGTATTCGTGTTGGCTTATATGCCAGTAATTTCTAGATCTGGAACTACAGGAACTTTTTCTGATGCATACGGGGAACAGTGCTAGAAAGCTGAATTACATGGGTTGCTACAAGTAAGTATTGACTTGTGCAGAGTCAGATCCTGTCTTGCCATTTTAAATAACACCCATTTTTCTTGCATTTGCAGGGGGGCAAGGGGATGGAAAGAGGGGAGAGGCTTTTACTCATCTCATTACTGTCTAGGTTTTTACAAAATTTTATCAGAATTAGTACTTGTTCTGGGGATTAAAACTACACTATAAATCCCCAACTCTTCTTGTCCTCCAACATAAGAAGCACTACATTTAGTTTTATTTCAGTCTTCTGGTATGTCCTATGTCATTCATGAATCTTCAAGATAACTCAAATAGCTTTGGTCATTTGTTCAACAGAGACAGTAGTTGTCATCAATCTTAAAATATCAGATACATCTAAGTACTATCCGGCCTGGTGTACCCCCCTAAAGGCTGAGGATGTCTTCATTTGTCATTAGCATTAATTGTCAAAGATTGCCATTGAGCTTTAAGTGAAGACTGATACAAAAGAAACACTTTTTAACATATTTATCCTCAGAGTCAGTAGCAGACAAACTTTTCCTGTTCTTTGTCTTATCACTAATGTACTTTTTGAGTGATTTCCAGTTACTTTTGATGTCCCTCACTAACTGCATCTCATTTTTTTCACTGACCCTTCTGATTTTTTTCTCTGCCTACCCACGTTGCACTTTGAGACTTGTCCCAGCTGTCTGATCTGCACTCCAACTTCTGTATTCTTCTTCCTTGTGTTAAAGGTCAATGAAGAACTTATGATTTAGTCAAGTTGGTTTCTTTCCACACTTGTCTTTCCACTGTACCCTTAATATTATTCCATCAAAGAGCTGTGAGCTATCTTCATCTCTTTTTTCCTTTAGGTCTGACTCTCACAAAACATCCTATGAACTCTCAAAGGTTATTGAAATCTACCTTCTCAAACACCACTGTTTTGATTTTCCTGTTTCTCCTTTGGCCCTTCCTAGAGGATGAGAAATACTGTCATTTCATGATCAAATCCATACATTTGATATACGTATTAATTTCCAGTTACTCAAAAAGTAACTGCTGAAAAAAATACTTCAATCCATTTTGGTTTTGAAACATACCTAGTACTAATGAACTCCTTATCTCTCAGTCTCGGAGTACGCCTATAGTGAGAAATTCCTTGCACGTTCCTTGCCAGCTAGCATTCATAATTAGCCTCTGAGAGCTCTTTGAAACTTGTATTGACTGTTGCAGCCAATCCATATATCTATACTGTACAAGAGGAAAGCAGACTTCCAAAGAGAAAGACAAGACCAATTTAACTTGCTTCCTTGCACTTCCACTGTTACAGACTTTGCAACAAAAAGGTGAAGATTGACAGTGTGCTCCTTGGTTTTCCATGCACGTGTAGGCACGCTGAACTTTTGAAAAATGGTGTGATCTTAAGCAGCCACAGACTTGTGTCATCAGTATGAGAGGGATGCAGCAAAAGCAAACAAGCTCTGTCAGATACTTCAGAGCATTCTCAGACATGGGATAAACTCACAGCTCTAAGAATATGAAATATTCATGTAGATACAATTACAAGAGATTCCATTATTTATAATGTCCAGTCATTCATATCCTGTTACAGAAAAAAAATTATATTTTTACCATCTAGTCCAGGCACTATCACAAATTAAACAAAGCAAAATGCCTGTGTGGATGGGAAAGCAACAAATCCTGTACTAGCTGAACTTCAAACTTGCCCTGGCATCATCTGTTGACTCCAGCCCAGTACAGTGTGCTTGACCCAGTACCAACCGACTTGGGTAACTAAAAATTATGCTTCAGAATATTGTTTGACTAAAAGGTTACTGGTTCCTGGAGCAGAACCTAAAATGCTCAGTGAGACAATTATCTTCCATATAGAGCATGCAAAGAAAGCGGTCTGCAGCAACCAGAAAGTAGAGAAAGACATCTGAAGTCAGCATTGTGTTGTTTTGAGCATATAAACAATGCAATACAAAAGGACAAGGATGCCTTTTAAATTTTTTCCTTCTCAGAGGTGGCAGACAGATGTCTTCTGTAGGTTGGCATCTAGAGTCCTTACCCCGCTCCTATGTATGGACTTCATCTCAAAGCCATGAAGCAAAGTTCATATTTTGAAGCACAGTAAGAGGGGGAAATGTCAATGGCAGAGGTTGTACAAATTTGTACGTGCAGAGGTTGTATAGAGTCTGGATGTGGCAGTAATACCCATTCTTCTTAAACTTTTACTAGCAAATAATTCCAGGTACATTAAGCTAAGGATGGAAAGCACAGTCAAGTGTTATGTTTTGTAGCCTGTACCAGGGACAAAGCAGAATACTGACAAATTGACAGAAAATAACTATGCAAGACTAAAAGAAGATAATTTACTGCTTTTCTGGGAGAAAAAAATGAGCCCTAGCCGGTTTCATCATCCTTGGGCTAGCAAGCAAAGTCAAACTGAGCTATGAAGACCTTCCTCCCATTTCTCTCCCACTTAGTACATTTCAGTGTGTTAGGTAATGATACCAAACTATTTGTCATTTTCCCTCTAATTAGCCTGCTTTTAATAAAGTCAACTAGCAAGTCAAAGAACCAAGAAAAAGGTGAAAAACCATGACATTCGACTTTAGAAAAGGTTCAGGGGTAACACCAGAGCTGTTACAAAAGCAAGGGGAAAATGAGAGCTCTACAGCAAAGAGCTATGTGAAAATGCACTAAAGCCATTGTGAACACAGATAGAGACATAGAGATTTTCTCCTGTGGCTCATGATCCCGTATTCAGAGGTGCTCAAATCTTTCCAAGGACATCTGCAACATCTACAGCTTTTAGTGACCTTTCGAGGAATGCGTATGAGTGGATATGCCTTGCAGTGTAAGGTCTTACAGATAACTAGTTGACTAGGACACATGCTTAAGTTTGTTCCTAAAATGGCATAATGAAACACCCTATCGATTTCCTACCTCATTATTGAGCAGTATATTAGACAAAATGCATAATGCATGATACTATTTACACTGTATCTATCTTCCCAAGGAATTATTGCTGTTAGGAGAATGTTTTTCTGTTTCTTGTGTCTATAGGTCTGTCTTTTGAATATTGAATGTTTGCTTTTCTTGTACAATTTTGTACTTGGAAGAAAACATCCTAAATCCATCTTTCAGTAAGTGTCCTCAGGGGTATGGAAGAACAGATACAGCTAAAAGCCCAGCAAAACTTTTACAACAGCAAACAATGATGAACTGCAATACTACCTCTAACATCAGTATGCAACGAGGTTATTAATGTCCTACACTACTTCTGGTATTGTGGTTTTCTGGCTAAGGCATAAAGCAGAGCCAACACTATTTTCAACACTAAAACTATTATTCCACTGTGTAAACCACTTCAGAGACAATGTAGTCACGCTGCAAAAATCTTACTTCCTTTTGGAATATCTGTTATTCATACTCAAGGTTTGTGTGCAACCTCTCATAAAGCATGTTGGAACCTTGTCAGCATTTAAAACATCTCCAAATTTAAGAATGTTTACAGAGGTAGGGTTTTAGATTAGATTTATTTGCAATTTTTAACAATATGATAAACCAAATCAGGCAAAAATGTTCAAGAACCTGAAGATTCAGAAGCCTCGGATCCATCTTCACTTAACCATCAGCATCAAAGCTCCAACACGTTTACATTACTGCAGTAAATGGCTTGTAGGCCCTAATTCACTGGGGCATTCTTAAAAATAACTTACTCTAGCCATGTAGTAGCAGGCCAGTAGCAGGCAGTAGGGCAAAATATTAATAGCAATAAAGTCTGGTTGAGGATTTTTCCTTTCCTTTTGTTCTGAACAAAATATTTAATACCAAACACTGCAAAGTCTGTAAAATAGCAACCTGCTTGCAAAGCTCTCATTTCTATAAACCTTTCCAGTGCATTTTAATGTGAAATATCTTGTACTCTCCGTATAAACGAAAATCCATTTTGGCATGGAAAAAACATACATACAAATGTTCTGCTTAAGATGAAAAAAGAAAAGGATGAGGAGAGAATCAGCCCCATGAGTACTCTCATGGACTGGAAAGAAAACATGGTGCCAAGAAAACTTCAGATACCACCTTCCTGCACACCCACACAAACTTTCACACCATTGCTTAGCCTTAATGAAAATTTCTATTTGCCAGTATTCTAAAGGAGCAGGATTTGGCCCTTAATGAAACTATGGTCAAATCTTATATGCAAATTATGTTAGAAATATGAAAAAAAAACCCTAGCATAAAATGGTACATAGTTTGGCTACTCCACAGAGGAGTTTGGAAGGATCTGTAATACTGTGGTTGCTGCTATCCTGACAAGAAAGGTATCAGTCACCCTGCTTAGCCATTAACTCCACTGAGGAACACCACACAGACTGTTCCCTCTTTTTCCTCTCTCGGTGGAAAGCTGCTCCTCATGCTTCTGAAATCAGAGAAATGCAATCTGCTTCTGTCTTCAGGTGCAAATCTTGGCTTTCTGCACTCAGGATTGTTTCCTTTATCAAAGAGGCTCTTGGATATTACCCACAATGACTGGCATATTGTCCCACTACCACTAACCGGTACATCACAGGGATTAAAAAAGTTACCGAACTGCTGAAATAGGTGAGTCTGCCCAAACACACAAATGTCTGAAAAACAGTTTAGTTCAGCCAAAAGTGAAGGTCTTTCAATTCAGAAATACTCATACTTACAGAGTGTATAATGAGCAAATAATGCTCTCACTAAATCTGTAGTTCAGTTGTTTCATACCTACACACTCCCCGTGAGCTTCAGAGTCATCACCAAGGACAAAACACAGCTGGGATACATATGATGAACCACTTTGTCTCTCCAAGGAGAGAGGCCATCAAGGAAATTCAAAAAATTACGTATTCCGCAGAGGAAAGCAGAAGTATAACTCACCCAAACTGTAGCATTGCTGAAGTATTGTAACATGTTTGGTCCATGCTTGGGGGCTTGGGCTTAAACACTGTTCACTGTTGAATAAGAGTAACGAATCAGGCATATCATAATCAAGAAAAGCAATAGAAAAATAATTAAAATCAAGGTAAAATGTAAAAATTAATTTGTACCAAAAAATCTTGATTTTGTATTTCTAGCAAGATAACATGATTCTAATGAAACATGATCATTTGAATTTCTGTTAGTCTTATGAAAGGTTCTTTGCTTTTTGTTTTGGTTAGTAATGAAAATATGAAGATGTGAATATTCACCAGCTAAATGAATATTCAGGAGTTATTCTCTCTCACAAATACAAAAAATAAATACATGAAGATCTACATTTCAATTTAATTGTGCACTTCTAGTAATTATCTTAATAGCATTATTTAAAAATGAAAGGATTTGCTTTGAATAAATTCAAGATAGTAATTCAAACTCATATGAGAGAAGAATTTTTAAGACAAAACTAACAAACCTAAATTCATCTCTCTATTATGTTAAAATATGCCTGAACTATTAGATATTGATTAATCTGAAGTGTGGACCTTATGTTCAGTAGTGTCCTAGGATTTGGTGGCTGATTCTGCTTCAAAACATTTTGATCAAACAGTTTATCATCACGTTATTTATGGCTGGAGACGATAGCATGTTTTCTGATACACTAGTAACCAACTTGAAATCTTTGCCCCTCACCCAGCCTGAAGAGATTTAACACAATTTTACTGGATGCAAATAAGGATTTGAGAGTTCATGTTCATGTTCACGACCTGAACTTTTCTATGAAGAGAATGTCACAGAATGCCAACCCATCTATTGCAATCAGTGGTATGTTCAACAAGAGCATCATCAGATCCAACACTACACAGACACTGATGAATATTTCAGGTATGGATTATCCTGATCAAGTAGTCAACAACCACTTAGCAGACCCTATGTACATCCAAACAGTGGATGCTCTATTATATTGTCAGAACAAGAGGACAATGTGTACAACTCTTATAAAGTTGACAGTTATAATGTATCTGTTTTGCTGTCCTCCCACTGGCATTATCTCCCAAAGAACAAGCTTGTATGACTGTGTCCCCACATGGGTCACACTGGGCACCCCAGCATCCTTGTGAACAGCTATGCGTGGGGCACATCATTGAATCCCAAAAAATGAAGTACTGAACGTACGTCACCATGCAGGCAACCACCGCCGTCAATCAGGTGGGGACAAAGGTGGTATGGCTAGGCTACAGGGCACCCAGTCTGCTTCTCTTAAACACAAATCACAGCAGGTTGCTAACGCTCTTAGCTCAGTCCACCTCCAGCAGCCTGCTCCACACAGGGCTTACCCTTTCTCTGGAGCTATATCTCTCCAGTCTCATCACTCCTTCACCCCCATGCTCTGCTTAGGCTTTGAAGTGGAACTTCTCACCTGCCTTGACTAGGCCCTGCCAGCCCACACTTCCCTTGGCCTCTTCCCTGAACCATGTTATACCGAAAGCATAACCCACTGACTCAACAACAGAGCTATTTTATTGACTGCATACAAATGGCAGACGTCCTCTTTCAGCCTGGATGGCTTATTTCAGACTATGATGAAGTAAAGGGAGGAGGGAAATTGTAAGAAAACAAAAAGAAGCAGTGTGCATTTCCATAATACTTTGAGTAGAAATACACAGAGGAAAAGAAAATGCAGTCACTGTAGTTCTCCTCCATTTTACACACTTGCGCACTTCACAGTACCTTTTCACTATTGCACCAGGGCCTCAGTAGACTGTAAATAAACAAGCCACCATGTTACACCAGTGAAGTAATCAGTAATCCTGCTCTTTCATTTCAAGAGAAAATTTGAGCCAGAGAACTCAGAGCCATCCCATTCCAATAATTTTATTCCTGTTTCCACAAGTAAATGCTAATTAGGCAGTCCTGCGAGGAGCAGGGAGTTGGACTTGATGATCCTTATGGGTCCCTTCCGACTTGAGATATGCTATGATTCTAGGGAAGTACAGCCAGGACCTTGGGCTAGCTCTTACCCCAAGGAATCTTTTGATAGAGCTCCTTTATTTGGCCTAAGAGCATGCTAAATAAAATACAACATTGGTAAGGTGTTAAATAACATATATATTTGTATTATCAAACAGTGAACCTAAGACTTCTTTACCATACAGAACAATCCCACTAATTAGTCTTTGTTAATTTTACGAACTCAACCTGAAAACATACTTCTTTAAATGCCTCATAAAGCTGTGTCTTTCATGCACACAGCGCTGTGTAGAACAGCTGATTTTAAGTAATTCCAGGCTCTACTCTGAATACAGTAAATCTTTTTTATTTAGAAAAACCTAATTTAGAGACAGACAGCTAGAAACAATAAAAAGTGAGCAGTATATATCAAGGTTTGTCTGCTTCCAAAGAATTATTCCCCTTAGATTCAGTTATTCTGTCTGGGTGATAATTCTTTTCTATCATGCGTGTTCTTAGTTCCCAGTGCTTTCAAAATACATTCATACCTAATAATGCAGTAAAATATGCTAATTTAGTAGTCTTCTTTCTGCTTTTTTAAGGGAAGGCTCACTCACTAAGGGGCAGCTGAGAGGTATTTAAAGTAGAGCTCTGAGTTAACTGTCTCCTTTTCCTCAGCCTTTGAATAAGTTGAACAGGTTGAATCAATTCGACCTCCTGGAGACTGTAATTCAGTTACGATGGTCACAGATGTAGGTGTTCCTGAGCATGGAAATACCAGGCCACAAAAGGTTAAGTGTTAGACTACAGAGCCTCCTGGCTAATGCTTTTTTCCTGCCACATGGCAGGTAACCCTCCTCCAGTACATCCAAGAGATATTGCTGAGCTATCAGTAAAGGAGCAGCCTTGTCAAAAGTGGGGAATATTGACTTCATCCAGTGGACAATCCCTAGGACCTCCAGGTATCTTCTTTACAACACTCTTATACCAAATTCCTTCCATCGGCTCACTGCAATGCAGTCAGAGTTGTTGTCCAAAGATCACCATTATTTTTTCATTCCATTCTAGCCATTCAAAACAGCTATGTGGCATCTACACCTTCCATGGACGTTTCTGGCATTTCCATTTATACAGGAATTGTCAGAATAACAATTCATATTTTGCACCCAGGTTAATTCAATTTTCTTCCATATTACTAAGTATAATTTAACAGTAGAAGTGAAATAACAAGACTCCAGCTGTCCTATCCACTTATGTATCAAACAGAAAGCCCCTATCTCTTCTGAAGGACACTGAAAAGCCATTATTGGCTGTCCAGTCTGTCCAGTGTCAAATTACTTTGCTATTCTTAAATTCTGATTCTAGTTTTAGCACAGATGAAAACATGCAAATGTTTGGAAGACAAGAGGCTAATACATTGCACTTGTCATTTATAGAATTTCCTTTTGGGGATTTTAAATTGTTTGACAAATGTTGATTATCCAGACATTCCCCTTTCACAGGAGAAGACTGTGGAGCAAACAGTATCTCCTACAGGATTCTGTTATTGCCACACAGCAGAAAAGACACTTTTCATCTGGGTCCAGGCAGCGAGGTGGAGAGCACATCTGAGAAGTACAAAGTATTTTGAAAGGTACAATGTATTTCCTTTCTGTACTAGGCTATTTTTATAATAAATGAACTAATATATACATTGAAGTGTGTTGGACTGGTTTCTCCTACATAAAAAGAAATATTAATTATGGAATAAAATACAATTATTTAAAACAATAAATAATCCCATCAATGTAAAACAGATTCCAGTACTTGCGAATATGTATTTTAGTTTCACAGACAAGACTGCTATCTCAAAAAAATATCTGATGAAGCAGGTACTTCAAGTCTGAATGGCAGACAACATAAGGTCTGTTAAAAGACTCTCCTCTGAAGAAGGGCAAGGACTCTCCTGAGATGCATGACATATATCTAAGGTAACAACAAGCAAGAGAAGCTGAATGAAATTTTGAATTTTAGACATTAAAGTGTGACAAAATCTGGGAGATCACAGCCCTAAGGTCTCAAAACAGCAAACAACAAGTTCAAGGAACAAGTGGTCTTTATGAGTGTCACGACATATTTAAAGGGACATATTTAAAGGTGTGCCTTCCCTCTCTGGCCAATAAACCACGTGTGCAGGGGCTTAAGCACATGCTTAAATACCTCACAGGAGTAAGAATTAGAAGCACACTGCTAGGAATAAATTCACATGCTTTAGGCAGCTAGCACAAGTTGTCATTTTCTCCTTCCTTCTACATTGATACATAACAACACTTATTCTTTATTTACTATTTGTTTTCATCCATTTTTAGTTGAAATGTACATGGCAAAGTAACATAGGTACGTCACAGACAATAAAGGAAAGGGAAGATGAGTCCTAAATGCCAAGCCATTCCACAAAGCAGGCATTAAACAGACCTCCCATTCTGCATGAGAGACTTGTTACTATACTTTTATTTTGTGCTTGTCAACAAAGGCCTTTATCTTCTCACCTTTTCAAACTCTACCATACCTCTCAAAGTATTGCTGAAATCACAGATAATTTGCTAGGAACAAACACTTTACAGATCTTTGTCATTTTTTTCTAGTACTTTGATTTCCTTTTCCAGTTTTCAACTTGCACGAAAGCCTCTATCCTGTGGTCAATTTGGAAAATAAATAGCCAATTTCCACAGAAAATCAATCTGGTTTTTCAGAGAGAAAAAAACAAACAAACAAAAACCATACAAAAAAGCAAGTGATTTGGGACTGGGTGGTCTTCTAGAAAGTGACTCTGGATTTTTCTCTGTTCCACTTCGCCATATCTTCTTGAAACCACAGGGAACCAAATTTGAAGACATCATACAAGTAAGTTTTCCAGTTGATCTGTAGGGAGCTTACATACCAACTGCCTGAATGTCATGGGATACAGGTTGAAATCTGATTTTCTACACAATCCAACCCTACACCCAGGAAATGGGATTTTTCCTCTTATTTTCCTTCTTCACACAACTGCAGGATAATGCGTAATTCTAAGACAACGAGTGAATTTACATTAGTGCACATAGTTCATATCAGGAGTACGCTTTTGAGACAGACTTCCTGATCATTCCCACTTGTTGCTCTTTGGCTTCCATTGCAGAGCAGTCTGTGAGTGCCCAATCATCCTCAGCACCAGCTCTGCTGATCTCGTTCTACTCCACCCTTCTTTAGGCCTGATATATTAGTCTGGTATCTCTTCAGGACTAGTATATTATTTTGAGGCACTGCTCTGTGAAAGGAGGTCAGCACTCTTCAGGCAGAGGACCCAGATTCCTTACAATTCCAGGCAATACTGCTGTTCACTTGCCCAGGACCAAAATTTTTCCCTCAGTTTCTGGGTTGACTCCAGGCAGAGTTTGTCTTCCTGTCAAGTGGGATGCAAATTCAGAGAAAAGAGACTAGAGTGAAAGCATTTAGGTCATTTGATAGAAATTACTGAATTAAAATTCAAAATATTTGAACAAACAAAATACCAAAAATTTAATGTCTGAATCAACACCCACAGAAATAGCAGCAGAACAATGTGCTGTCTTAAAACATATTCAAGACTCTGTTTTATAGCAACAATCCATGCAGTTGGTCCAAATAATATATTCACTAATTTGTCCGTTAGTTCCAGAAAACAATACCATTCCCTTCCCTGTTATCCTCTGCCAATTATTCCTACTTCATTGTAATGCTCCAGACCGCCACTCCATCAGTTTCACAGAAAAAAACATTCATTTGCCCCAACATAGCAAAGAATGTTACCCTTAAGTATCAGGGTCCAGAGGAAAGTAAAAGACCCCTGCATAGTGATAATCCGAAAAGGATATAGTACTTAGAAACAAAAGAATGTATTTCTTGTTACTCTCCTGGACACGAGGCCCCCTAGTCCCACAGAATAGCCACCTGGCTTTATCCTTCATGGTCTAAAATCCCAATATACTTATACTTGGCAGTATACTCCTCCATATTTAATATTCAGCCTAAATGTATTGGAATCCAAAGTCATGCAATAACGCTGAGTAATATCTGTATGTTTTATTTTTGGCTAAAAAGAAAAGGCATCAAACATAAGCATCGTAAGTTGCTATGCTGGCCACATGACAACCATGCTATTGCAAACTGCATGTGATATTGCCAAGAAAAATATATACTGCAGAGACAAAAGTCACATGCATATGGACAGAAATGAAGTATTGCACAGCACTTGCATGCTTACCGCTGTAGGAAAGAGCAGAGCATTTCCAAGCTCGTTGCCACTCTGACCCTCACAGACAAGCTCTGCTCCATCTCACAGCAGAGAGAGATTGAGGCGTTAGTGCAGCGCCCTGTTGTACTCTAACTATTGGCATCAGCCACCTCCACTGCAGCACAGACATAGGAAAGTATCTCCATCCCTCTGTTCTCACGCTGCCTTCTTGCTCCAAACCCAACTCCAAGCTTTGTGCTGGAACAGCACAAAATGTATGCTCAGTCATACATTCTCTTTTGCCATCTCAGCGACACAGGAGACAACCTGTGGCAGATAAATAGAGAAAGCAGTTGAGGATAGAGACATCTTGATCGACATGGGGAAAAGGTTAGAGAAACTCAAATCTTTTAACAGACACTTGCCAGAAAACCAATTTTTAAAAGCCTGCAGCCTTTAAACTATGGTATCATCCCGCTTCTACCTTAGGGATGCATCTATATTAGCATTTACTGCATTGCAGGGTTCACTTTAGGTCTAAATTTGTTTTGCCTCTATACTTGTATTCTTGCAATATCGCTCAAGCTCTGGTGCAGTCAAAGCACCTTCCTTCCTGGTGAACTAAGGTTGAAGCCAGGCACTAGAGCAGCATCTGTCTCACCCCACCTGTGATGGTGTCACAAGGCCCTCCGGTGGTTAACACTCTGCACATCCATGGTGCACGCCTCGGCCCAGCAACTGGTGAAAACACTGGTCCTGGAACCTAACAGGTCACTGCAAAACAAACCCTGACTGTTTCCTCTTTGTGTCGCTTCAGTGAGTAATACGTAGCCTAAGCTGCCGCAGGCAACTCACCTCAGAGTCCTGCTATCGTATCGCTCAACCTGAACAGGCTTTCTGGTCTTTTATCTCTGCCCAAAACAATTCTAAAATGCCATTAATTAACATATATTTACCAAGGACTTGAACTTGCATACAACTTCAAACTTTCACCGAATAAAACATCAGTAAGTCAGAAAATTATCTCCAAGGACTGTACATACTAGTATTAAGAAATTCAGTGAGGAAAATCCAGTGTTCAAAAGCCTATAACCAAAGTTATAGATGGTGCAGAACTGCTGACTTTAATAACTTGACATCATGCTGTAGCCTCACTAATTTTCTTCATACATTATGATGTCTAAATAGGAAAAACAAACAGGCATTTGCAGTCAGTGTAGAGATCGTGTAGGTAGAATGAGGCAGAAAACTTCATGCTGTGCTTACACTGTTGAGTTCCTGACCCTCTCACTGCAAACATAGCAATTTGATCAATTCAGAGGTCCACTGAAAAAGCTAGTATGTGAGCTTATAAAAGTCCAGAGATCTCACAGAAATACATGCATGTAACCATCCAGCAAACACTCCCATCTTCTCTCTTCGATTGTGTATGTTGTTGCCTTTCAGTATGTTCACAAACACAAATAGTAAGTTTGGCTGCCACACGTATGCACACACATGCGCATGCATGCGCACACACGCTCTCTCACTCCATTTGTGCAGTCCTGGATATATTTATAAGTGAACTGATATTCCAAATCAGCTCAACGTAAATGAACTCCTATAGTGTGTATTTGTTCAGCCAGGCAAACATGTCAGCCTTAAATGCCTGCATTTATATTTACACCTCTCTGATATGAATTATGCATATGCATATATTAGTAAGCACTCTGTCTTTCTCTTCTATTAAGCTTTGGGCTGGTCCCTTGGGAACTCATTATCTACAGTGAGTTTCACAAGGGCTTGACGTGACTCTACCAGAATTGTTATTGTATTGTACCTTCCCAGAAAGATTGTGATACTTTTCCCAGACACCTACAGTTCAATTCAGTGTTGACTATTTAATCGTCTAATAGCAGTGAGCATTTTTCCCCCCAAGCCAAAATAGTGAAATTGAATTATCAGGAATATTACTGGGTTTTTTTCCAGAGACAGACAGAGCCATTAAACTAGCACTTGGACGGGTACTGCTGGAACAAGTTCAGTGTTCTTCTTTCCCCTGCCAATCCGCTTCAACTTATGTTTCTGTTTTCAAAGCAGGGTTTGATTTTGCTTTTTTTTTTTAACTGCCTCGGGATGCCAACTTTGCCCGACGTCGGCGCTGACGCGGGGAGCCGAAAAGCAGCCCACAGCTCAGCCGGCGCATCCCGCTCAGCGACAGACGCCCTGGTTAGCGGCTGAGAGGCGGCGAGAAAAATGCGTGCATCACCATCCCTGTCACCTCCGAGCCTCACCCCACCCAGGCAGCGGGGTGCAGCAGGCCACAACACCCCTCTCATGCCAGCAACGCTCCAGGCCGTGCCAGCGGCGCGCGTGGCGTGGCCTTCCCCACGCCCGGGCCCTCAGCTCGGGAGCCCTCGGGCACGAAGCCGTCCCGGGAGCCCGGCAGGTTGGCTTTTCCCCACTCCCACGCCGCGCGGCACCCCCCTGCCATGGGATCCCATGGCTTCCCGGTGAATTTAATTCTCTCGCGAAGCCGCCCGGCCTCGGGCGCGCCAGGCTGGGCCGCCCCGGGGGGGGGAGCCCTCTGCCGGCCGCCGCGGGAAGAGCAGCGGGAGCCCCCCCGCCTGCCCCGGGCAGCGTGGCCGAACCGAGGAGCCCGGGCGGGCTGCAAGGGGCGACGTGTGGCGGAGCACCGCCCGCCCCTGGGCAGCACCGGCGGGGAGGTGACGAGATGGGGAAGAAGCGCAGTTCCCTCCCCAGGAGCCCTTTCTTCTGTGGCTTGAGGGGACACACACGCACACCACCACCCCCACACCCCCGCCCCGCGCCCTGCCTTGGAGGGCTGGAGCCCCCTTCAGCTGCCGTTTTGGCACGGCCCCGGCCCCGGCGGGCGCTCCCGCATCCCCTGCACAGCACACGTGGCTCCCACGGGAGCCTCGGTGCCCCAGGAGAAAGCCGGGCTGCCCGGCTCCCTTCCCGGGGAAGGAAAAGCAACCTACGGGGCTCGCTTGCCTCCAAGTTGCAAACTTAAAAATGAAGATACAAACTCGGCACGGTCACGCCGGAGCCCAGCGCTGGGTCCCGAGAAACGGCTGCTCCTGGAGGCGGCTCGGGACTGCGCTGCGGGCAAGGGGGTACGGGCGGGTATTTCACGGCGGCGGGCAGGGCTAACCCGGCGAGCCCTCTCGGCCGCGGCAAGCGCCCGGTCCCGGCACGGCCTCGTCGCGGCAGCCCGGGCAGCCCGAGCTTGAGGAGATTTCTTCCCCTCCCCGAAAAGGAGGAGGAGGAGGAGGAGGGAGGGCGTCTGAGGTGGCTCCGCGCAGCGCAGAGGGCTGCGGGGACCTGGCGGGCATGGCCCCTGGGCAGCACCGGCAAGGAGGAGGGCGCGGGACGGGGCAACCACGTCGAAGGCGTCCCCGTCTCCATCGCTGGCTTTGTGGGAGGATCATCCTTGGCTTTGTGTTTTGTTTTGTTGTTTGTTTGTTTTTTAAATAAAATGACCGGCCCTTCTTCCTAAACAGAGGCGAACGGGAGGGCCCCGGGGAGGGGAGGCTGAAGGTGCTTGTGCCCCCCGGGCTCAGGTCGCAGCAGGCTGCAGCGAGAGGAACCCAAACCCCCACACCCCTCACCTTCCACCGCCGATAAACGCGGCCAGGGAGAGTCCGCCCCACCTGCCGCAGCCCGGGGGGCACCTCCCGCCGGCCGCTGCTGCGGGCGGGAGCCCCACCAGAAGCCTCTCGCTGCGGTATTTGGGCGGGGGGGTGGCTACCCCCTCCCCCGGTCAAGAGCACTTTTTTAATGCCCAGCTGCAAGCCAGCCTGGGCTTCCAGCTTGTCCGTGCCCAGGGCGAGCGCTTCCCTCCAGAGGGAGCCGAGAGCGCCCGGCGGGGGCCGGCCTCTCGGGCAGGGCGAGCCCCCCGCAGCGTGCACACACACGCGCACACACACATCCCACCACCACCCCCCCCACCCCCCCACACACACACCGGTCCCGGCGGCGGGAGGCGGCGGGAGCGGGGGGCTGAACGGGCGGCGGCCCCGGCTGCGTCAGAGCTGTGCAAACATCGCCGCGGCTCCCGCCGCTATTTAAGGGGCCGAGGCTGAGTCGCCCCTAACTTTCCTGCCTGGGCACACACGGGACTCGCTCCTTCCTCGGGTCCGACCTCGGGAAAGCGCAGCGGAAAGGTAGGAAGCAGCTGTCACCCCTCCTCAAACTGCACCTCTGCTGGGGCGGGGGGGGGGGGGGGAGAGGCGAAATGGGGGTGTCTGGCGCTTACCTATGCGGCGGCTCTGAAGGCATCCCGCCGTTTCCTGGAGGAAACGCACCCGGGTCCGGCGGGGGAGAGGAATTCAGGCTGCTCCCGACCGGCGCCGGGTGCCGGACGGTCCCCAGCGCAGGGCGAGGGTTTGCGGGGAGCGGCGGGCTGCCCGGCGACGTGCCGCCCGGTGCGCTCCCGGGAGGGCGAGCGGTGCTCCTGAGCGAGCACGCTGTGAAAGAAACAACTACCAGGGATGAGATTTTGTGTTTGGAGTCGTTAGTATGTCCGTGAATATATATATATATATATATATATGCGTAAAAAATACAGGAATCAGGTCGGTTAAAAAGATAATCTCTGCGGAAAGGATGCAATGCACCTTCGGTTTCTAAGTACCAAAACCTACATGGGTACATCACTAATAACCATGCTGGGGTGACATTTTGGCATTTTTCATTCATCTCCTAACAATACTAAAAAAACATATTTTATGCATCACAGATGTTTTCAATCTAGTGTATGTGATGGGCAAATAAACTTAATTTTCTCCTCTTTTAAAATTAAAAGGTTATGTTCAGTATACTGTTCAAAAACTCAATCAATTCGAAAATTCTCATATAGCTGAGATAATTCAAATATATTTATAAATGGAAATTACCACTATAGCAATAAGTACTCGGTAGCTTGTTTCTCCGAATAACTGAGAGTAATTTCTCTGCTTCCAGAAAAATACCATTTCAGCTTATATGATCAAACAATCTATTAAAGCGACATTGTTTTGTCTACTACTTGTTTAAGGAAGCAGTAAAAAAATTGTTACATTTGAATTCTCTGTTTTATATGAAGAGGATTATTGTGAAGTTGTACATTATTTCTTACAGCTTTTAACTAAACAGCTTTTAGCACCTCAGCTATTAGATCAAATGCATGGGGGAGTGTTAGACTTTGGTTTTTGTTTCCTCGGGACAAGTTTTTGTTTTTTTCTTTCTGTGTGTGATGAGATGAAACCTCTTGAACACTAAAGCTCAAACCAATGAAGGCTGGTAGAATAAAGGCTCTTCATACAACTTGTCAAAACTGAATATTTGTAATAACAGCAGTTTTTAGTACAACAGCAAAATACTGAAATGTTTGAATCCTGAGATTTTTCACAGAGCTGGATTCATTTCCCTTAAGTTCTAATGAAATAGAGCTTCCAAAAAAACCCCCACAAATAAGAATTGAGTAGATCAGGGAGACATAGCACATATGACAGTGAATTAATTTTGTGCCTTCCAGTGTATCTTCCTCTTATCAAGGGATATTTAACTGTTCATGTACATGTTTTCCAACTTATCCCACAGTTAGCTGCATCAAAAAAAACCCAACACAACCCTAGTTTGCTCAGAAACCAGCACCCCCAAGGGAAGATGGGGGTAGGGACAATATACAATGTAGTAAATCTGGTCATTTTAACAGCCTATCGTTCCTCTTCTCTCCAGCAATGTACAGCGGTATAGGCGTCTGTGTGTTCCTTGCTGTGCTCTCAGCGAGCTCTTTCGGACAGCAAGCTGTGGGCTCACACAATGGGAATCCACTGGCTGCTGAGCTTGAGCAGAGCTTGACAGAACATCACCGGCACATCCGCGCCCCTTCATCTGCTGGCCCGCTGAAATCTGTGCCGCGGCTGGATGGAAGCATTGACCAAAGAGCTAACATCGGGGCTTTGTTGGCCAAGTATCTCCAGCAAGCCAGAAAAGGTATTGGTTATAGCCTATTTACTGTGCTACTTCCACTGTCAGTGGAATTTCCTGCAGGGACAACTAGATGTTAAGATAACCGTGTCATCATCTAGCATGAATTCCTAGAGAAGATAGTATGTAGATTTTGCCTGGTTATTCCTGAAGTAGAGAGCATTATCTTATTTACTACAAAACTCCTCCCAAAAAAGATTTGTAGACAGCAGCCACTGACTGAGAGCTGCGTACAGGTAACTGAAGAAAATGTAACCTACCTGTCAGGTCATAGTTCAGCTCTTATTTTTAACTTACTATTTTCATAGCCTTATAATTATTTTAGGATTATTTTCAGCATGTTGTATCTCAGATAAAATACAGTAATTGCATTTTCTTCCAACTTTTTCATTTAGTTAACCTCCTCCCTCCCTTTTTTAAGTTAGAAGAGCAGGAAAACATTTCTGAGGATAAATACAGACCAAATGGCTAACCTCACCTCAGCCAGAAATACCTGTACCAGGGAAATCTTCTGAGTATTGGATTTTCCATCTGTTTGTTCCAAGAGGAAGTTACAAAAGTGTGAAAGCTTTTGAAAGATCAGAATTCACATTTATGAACACAATAACTAAAAGCAGTGATAAGTAAAAGCACATTTGCTTCAAAACATGTCAATTCCCGTTAGGTTTTCGGTCTCAGGCAGCCTGGGAACACAATCTTGCAGTTACTTAAAACCTCCATGGCACTGTGTTTGTAATGAGGGCATGAAGCACCGGTAGAGTAGTGGAATTAAAGGGTTTCATTCTTATCACGTGATTTATTAGTCACTTGAGGAAACAATTGTATTACATACATGAGCTAGCAAGAGAAAGAGTAAAGCTGTCCCTGTTGACATCTTACAGTACATGTTTTACATAGACAGAAACGCATGCCATCTGTGCTACCAGTAAAAATGATGGATCTAAATCATTGACCGCTGAAACTCCCCCCAAGAAAACATTTTTCCTTTTGAACTGTCTCATCTCTGTATTGCTTTGTATCTCAATAGAGTAACACCATGGGCAACCTAACTGCTGTGGCCTTTTGACTGCCAACCTCAACAAAAGCCACTACACAAATCTTGTTTACTTGTGATAGCTTCACTCTAGTCTATCCCCTGTACTACAGGGAAAGAGGACATCTGAGAAGCAAAGAGGGCTGGAGGGGAAGGCAGTAATTAGGATTACCTGGACATAGAGACGTTGAGAAATTAATTCACTCCCAGCCCCAGACTGCTTAGGATAAAATTCACTTTATATAAGTAGGAGCTTTCTCCTCTCCTGTCTCCCCACACAACCTTATGCAGATCATTTAACCCTCCCCTCTTGATAGCCTCACTGCTGACCTCTATGCTAGGCAAAATCCTATTCTTATTTTTGATGGCAGTCTGCAATTAAGAGATGCCACAAGCATTTTTATGCATTACATATGCAGCCATACATGTTCATCTGTGTACATAGAACAGAGCCAAATCAGAAACAACAGAAAAAGAACCACTTTTAATATAGTCTGAGAGACTTCATCTCACGTTACCAATTTGCACAATATCTGTTAAGGAACTTCTTTTAGCATTTCACATAATCTAATGGAAAGAGAATTCAGATAGAAATTCCATAATTCAGTGCTACAGTTAAAGCTGTTACTGAATAAGCATGTTATTGCAGGAGCCTACAAAGCAGAATCCTCATTACCTTTCCCCAGTGTAGTCATTGTCACCCACCTACATGGAAACCAAACTCCTCATTCTAGCTTATGTAGCCATTGTATTTTCTTAAATATCTGGCTGACATTTCCAAATAGCTTAATCAGATGAAGTGAAAAAAACACTTTGGATTTAAGACATCTTTTTGGTAAGTACTAATATGAGGGAGAATTTCCTGCATACATGTTAATTGACATATGTCATTAACTCTACAAAGCGACTGCTAGCAGATGATGGGATTCTTGTGACATGACTAGCCTAGTTGGACTCTGGTTTGTAGATGTAGTTGCTAGTTACAGAAGGGAAGATTCACAGCGACAAAACAGTATTTACTTAATTTCTAACAATACATACAGTGTTCCCATCAAAACATTATATTCTCATTTAACATGAAGGTTCTGGGCAGTACTTCAGAAATCTCTGCAGAACACTCACATCTACTGTATTCGTCACTTTTAACCTGTCTAAACCATAATACCCACCAGAAAATTCCATCTAGGGGGAAAGAGAGTCTGGGTGTTTGCTAGTGTTAGCAGTCACCAGTGACGGCGTTTGCCCTTGTGATTAATAGAAAGGCTGATTTTGGATGGTATTTCCAGTTAAAACAGTGAGAGAATTAAATTCTCTCAAGAGGTTAGGGCTAGATGGCAGCTTTGTAGCCAAACTGCTACAATTTTGAATACGTTTGCTGTACGTTGATTCTGCAGTATCCACAGGACATCTCCGGTGGTTTGAGGAAAGTCATTAAGGTGCTGTTAAGAAATTAATTTTACTGTTTGTGACCCCTAGCTTTCAATTAACTTCATCTGCAGGCTTTCAGCATGAATCTGGCACCGTGTAGAAGAGACGTTGTAGCTGTCAAGTCAGTGACGCGCACATTCACTATCCTCTAAGGAGCCCTTGCCAGGCCAGACCATAATGGCACCAGGGGAGCCATTACAGCCCACAGGTCACTGCAGGCTCAGAAGTCTCCTAAATACCAACATCTGAGTGGTAGTTCTGCGCTGTCTTAGCCCTGCCTGATTATAGTGCCAAAAAGCCATTCTCATCAACTTAATTATGTATTTTGAATTATGAATGTGAATTTCATGGGGTTTGAGCGTTTAATGGTAGACATTCTTTTCTAGAGATAATTAAATTTTTTGTCATTTTGTTTTAGGTAAATGTCCAAAACATGGCTGGTTTCTTTTTTTGGTACCTTTAACTCTCCCATCCCTCTGCAACCACTAACAAAGCAATGCAGTTGTTTTTGTTTTTAATGGATCATGTTCATTATAAATCATTACATGAGGAAAACCTTGAAATATGAAAGCACAGAGTTACCAAGGGTTCCTTCAAAACACAAGAAACCATAAGCAAGGCAATTGTGTAGATTTGGATTTGTGGGGTTGGATTTGGGCTGCTTTTCCTTTTTGATCACTTCAAGTATTCCTCAAGCCTCAGTCTACATTGAATACTAATATATTGAATCTGTTCCTTCCTCACTCAAGGCTTGAGCTCAATCTAATTATTGGCATATGTCAATTTTGGCTGTTTTCAGGGAGTACAGAGAGATGTAATTTACCTTTCCCTGCATTTTTTGTTATATAATGTGATGATGTCAAAACAGAGGATTACAGCCCTTTTTTTAAAGCATAAATTCTCCTTGCAAATAGTTTGTGTCTTTGATGCCTTAAGCAAGGAAGACAGAAAGGATAAGGTAAGATCAGAGATCAGCATCCAACCCTACTGTGAAAGGAATTATGAAAGCTTGGATAAGCAATGAAAATATCACTGACATAGTGTTGTGGTTTAACCCCAGTCAGCAGCCAAGCACCACACAGCCGCTCCCTCACCACCCCACCCCACCCACCCCCGCTCCCAGTGGGATGGGGAGGAGAATTGGGAAAGACGACAGAATTCGTGGGTTGAGATAAGAACAGTTTAATAACTAAAGTAAAATATAATACTAACAATAATAATAATAAGATATAATAATAGTAATGAAAAGGAATATAACAAAAAAAGAAGAGGGGAAACAAAAGGAAAAAACCCCAGTGATGCACAATGCGATTGCTCACCAGCCGCTGAGCGATGCCCCAGCAGCAATCCGTGCCTCCCGGCCAACTCCCCCCTCTTTCTCGAGTGGGCATGACGTTCCCCGGTATGGAATAGGCCTTTGGCTAGTTGGGGTCAGCTGCCCTGCCGATGCTCCCTCCCAGCTTCTTGTACAGCTGCTTGCTAGCAGAGCATGGGAAAGTGAAAACTCCTTGACTTAAGAGAAGCGCTACTTAGCAACAACTAAAACATCAGTGTATTATCAACATTATTCTCACCCTAAATCCAAAACACAGCACTGTACCAGCTACTAAGAAGAGAGTTAACTTTGTCCCAGCCAAAACCAGGACACATAGTAGTAAGCCCTGTATAATTCCAGCAATAGACATCTAGCTATAAATTCCAGACACAACTTTCTCCATTTCAGGACTATTCCCACTTCTCCATAAAACCTCAGATTCATAACTCTACCCAGCTTGTTACTGAATTTGCACTGTAAGAGCTCCTGTACTTACATTTATGGCTCTTCGAGCAACACGGGACTGTGGTGGAGTCCTGTCTCAGGCCTGAGTCTGCTCTCAAGCAGAGTTACTTTGCACCTAGAGCAACTCTCCCAATACCAGCAAGCAAGGGTGTGGTCTTATATGAAGAGTGAGAAATGGTTTGGACTTTCTAGTGAAGCATGAAGGAAAAAGGACAAAGGTACCCATATTCCTTCCTGGCAGCCAGGAGCAGAATGCTTCTGCAGCAGGAGGGAGAAAATGATCTGTTTATTTTACAATAAAAAAACCCAAGCCACTCTCAGGACATTACCTATAACGTTTCTATGATGTTGTCCGCAATGACATGACAGTGGTGTTACATGGTCTGTATTAAGTCAGAGTTTCAACTATTGCAGACATCTGCTAATGAGTACAAAACAGATCAGAAAATGGATGAACCTGAAAAATGTGTCCACTTACTCTCTGCTCTCCCAAACGCTTTTTCTTTAGGTCCCACCGGAAGGCTCTCAGTTATGGGAAACAGGGTACAGAGCATTGATCCTACGCACAGGATAAATGACAGAGACTACATGGGCTGGATGGATTTTGGACGCCGCAGTGCTGAAGAATACGAGTACTCTTCCTAAAGAACAGCAAACTATAGCAACAGAAAAAAAATCACACTCCCATGTCTGTACAGAAAGAGAAAAATTAATTTGTTGTCCTCTTCGAATCAGTGTTTTAAAATAATATAATCTATTTGATGTAAATTTGTTAGTAAGACTATACAATGCAATATATACATATGCAGAATTTTCCAGAAAATGTTTTGTTTCTTTTGTGGTTTCTCATACATTGATATTATATTAAAATGATTTCACTTATCCCTTCTTGTCCTGTCACCACATGTTGCTGGGTGTCTTAATGTAAAGAGAGGCAGGAAAATGCCTTCATTCTGCAATGTAAATATATTCCATGTGTTGAGCAGTCAGACAAATGAGCCACTTTTCAGAGAAATCTTGTGTCAGTCCCAATAGCTGTGAACTCTAAGGGGACCTTGTCCAAATATAAACACAACAGCACAATACTGCCAGAAAAGGCCAGCTATCTTCATGGTGACCCCATTTGTAAAGGACTGAGTTATACACCAAGCCCACGTGGTTGTAGTGAATAGTCAACAGTGCTAAAACTAAAAGAGGAACGACACCAACATGTTTCATCTTCCTGGCTTATTTATTTTATGTTGTGAACTAAATGTGAAAGTTCTGCTGACGGCTGCAAATCACGGAATAAACAGAGAATTCCCTGCCGTGTGGTGAGCCAAGCGTTCATTTGGGGAGGGGGCAAGGACAGTTCCCTGAACAGAGCAGAAGATGATCCTGAGGGGGAGGAGGTATCAGAGCAGTCTAGTCACACTGTCCTAAAAGGAATCAGGTTGCCCCCGAGTACCACAGTGGCAGCCTGAGTTAGCTATCGCCCACCGGCGTGGGGAGAAGGAGGGAGATTGGGCCCAGCCCTTACCTGGCACAAAGCAAGGCAGAGCACCCCACGCTCGCAGCTGGGGAGCGATCCCCTCACATTCCCTAAACTGAAAAAGGAGGTGATTTTGCATTGCATAATTCACAGAATTTCTCCCGAATGTGTGCATTAATAAGAAAAGGAAAGCGTTTGTCACATGCTGAAAAGCAGGTGCTTGCCAAAGGAAAGAGGCAGGTAAACACCCCAGCACCAATTTCTACAGCAGTTAACAGGCAAAAACAATGCACAGAAAATAATACACAGAAAATATTTGTACTAAAACAAAATTCTACCAAAACCAAGAAGATCGGGAAACAAAACAAAATGGTTATGCCAAGGGCTGAACACAAAAACATTTTGAGGAGCTGTTCCCAACAGCAGCTGGGAGAGCGGACAGCACCGCAGAAATCTGCAATGAAAGGGAGGCTTCAGCAAATGGTAACAGGGAATTTTCCTCTCTGGTAACACCAAATCTCTCTTTTTGTGGATCTCATCTTGAAAATGTGGAACGGCTTTTCTGCATGAACTTTTCTTCCTCTCAAGTCAACCAGTTTCCAGGCCACCTAATCTGGCTTTTTTCAGTTCCTTTCCAAAAGTAATGAGTCCCTAAACACTTGAATTCTTTCCTTAGTTTTGGCTATTGCCCACAGGAAAACAGTCCAAAGTGCCCATTTTTCCAAAACTTTCAAACAAGAGATTAAAACCAATTAATCTGTTTTTTTTCAAACTGAGGAAAATACAAAGTAATCTAAAAATGCATAGATTACAACATTTCCCACCAAAGTGATGTTTCTTTAAAAGTAACTTGGGAGCAAACTAAGTTTCTACTTCGCTGTCTTTTAAATTAATGACAGGAATGCTCAAACAACATTTTAAAATGTTTCTATCCCTGGATTATTTAATGAAGGATGTAATATTGTAATATTGCAGGGGGGCTGGGGGTGGGTGATGTTACAAATCTAGCCTTATTACTGCGGAATGTTGTCATTAAGGAAAAAAACAAACTTTTTTTTCTGTCTCATTTCCTCCAGGCAGGGGAATGGAGGGACAAAGACATTTCCTCCCATTCCTCTCTCTTCTGAAGGTTTCTGAAGATGTCTACGAAAGCACGTGGCCCTCGGTGCAGCCGGGTGACGGTTTTGAGGGCTTTTACAAGTTGCTCCCCCAGGACAGGGGCATCTTTTCATTGCCTGCCACACACAAAATGGTTTCATCACCTGGCTGCTCACAAGGCTCCCAGGTAAGAGGAGCCCCACGACCCCGTCCTTTGTGGTGCAAAACTGCCCTGTGAGCGAGACCATGGTCCCTGGGGTGGCTTGGGGGGCTTCACTGTCCTTGCAGTTATCAGGGTTGTGCCTTTCTGTATCCCCAACAGGCGAGTAACTTCCAAGGCAGCATTCCCAGGCACAACATAATGCTTCCATCCCTGCCAAGCCACCACCACCATTGCCTTTGACCAAACATTTGGAATTACAGAAAAAGTAGTTTCACCTGTGAAATCTGCTTTCTCCTGGTGATATGATTGCAAGCAAAGTTTGTCTGGTTTTGAAAGTGATTAAGAGAAGCGCTATTTTTCTTTGCCAGCCTGCCACCAGTGTGACATTTGTAAGTAATCACATCTGCTACCTTTCCTGGATGCCGGAGAGCTTCAGACAAAACTTGGTCTAATTT
Organism: Gymnogyps californianus; assembly: GCF_018139145.2. NCBI lineage: Eukaryota > Metazoa > Chordata > Aves > Accipitriformes > Cathartidae > Gymnogyps > Gymnogyps californianus. The sequence goes on along the minus strand of NC_059472.1, from coordinate 118,506,324 downwards.
TTTTTACAGTCACTGCACATGCCAGTTTTAATATTTAAGCTGTACCAGTGCTGTAAAATAGACCAGGGGAATAAAGGGACTTGCAGTGACTCACTTGGCATCCAAATGAGGATTGAAAACATACATAATTTCATATCTTCTCCCCCCCCCATCTCCAGACTTAAGGCCTTAGCCAGTCAGTACAGGTAAATGGGGGCCCTCTTCTGACTGGGCATTGAAATAACTGTAAAATGAAAGTGCGCTGTGCAGACAGCCTGATCTTGCCACTGTTTCCTGCGTTTGCAGACACTTCTTGGGTCCACCCGTCCCTCAGTATTTTAGCAGAAAACAGCTTCTTACTAAACCTCACCTGGATTTCAGGCAGGTGTTGAATTGCCCAGCCCTGACAAATTCACATGGAGACGCACCCCAAGGCAACGCAAAGCTGCACAACCACAGCCCTGCTCAGGTGAGGCACCTGCATGGAGTGGGAGCACTGGGCAGAGCACAGAGCTGTTCAGGATTGCAAGTCAGGACCTACAGGCCTAAATTCTGCCAGAGACCCTCTTTACCACCTAAAACCCAGCTCAGGACTAACATGGTTTTTCAGGTGTGACTAAGATACAAACTTGTAGCTGCACGGGACATCTCTTCTTCGTTCTTAACACTCAAAGGAGTACTGGTTTGGTGGCAATTGCAGTAATCATCAAGATAAGAGGAACTGTTGCTCTAGGACACAGCACTTGCTTCTGGAGGCAAGGGGGAGCTGGCTATAAGTGGCTTAGCAACATCCTCCTCCTCCTAAAAACATCCATTCATCTGCTCTGGGAGCAGAAGAAATTGCCCAGCTGGGAAAGGGTTGTAAAGGCTTCTGAGACCATTCAGCTCCCGGCTGACCTGGAGATGCTAATCAGAGCTAATCAGGGGGGGGCAGCAAATTTGGGAAAGTCAAGCAACCCTCCTAGCTGCAGTGCTCATCCCAGGGCATTAGTGAAGCCACCCTCCAGGCTGCTCTGTTTTAACCCAAGGGAAACAGCAGCCTCGGGGATGGAGCCCCTGCAGCTGGGTACAAGCCCCTTGGCCCCAGCAAAGGCTTTGGGCTGAGAAGTGCTCTGCAGATTTCAGCACACATGGCAGTGCATTGGCACAGCCTCCTGGTGCTTGTCTGAGAGGTGAGTTTCCCAAGTTACTGTCAACTCTCTGACATTTAATTTAGCTTCACTCAAATGCATCTTTATGGAAGCATGTGCGTAGGGGCTAAATTAACACTGGCAAAATAGGAAATCAATACCTTTTTGCATTTAAAGACAGTTTGTTTTCTCCGTGCTCTTGATTCAATTAGTTCTGTTCCAGCTTTATTAACTTAATTTCAAAACAGGTCCTGGGCAAATCTCCGTGAACAGAGCAGCTTACTGCAAACTCCATATAAATGAGTGGGGAAGAGCCTGTGGCTCTGTATGCCATGCAAACAGCAGCCGTGAAAAGAGGGTTGAAGCAGCAAGTGCTCCTCATGGGAGTAAGGGGGAACCGAGGCAGCCCCCCAAGAGCGAGGGAGCACCCATGCCCCAGGAAGCGGCAGCTCTCCCCTGGAGCTGGGGCAGTGTGTAAGAGAAACCTCAGCTACGCCAGTGCACCTGAAACAGTCTTATCTGCTCTGGTATTTCATACAGGAATGCATGTGGAACCTGCTCTGCTCTCCCACGCTTTGCTGCATCACCAGCCCCTCCGTCCTTGCCGCACATGGGGCAGCAGCCGGGCTGGGCTGGGGACACGCCACAGCCAGATGTTCCCAGCTGCAGCCCAGCTCTGCGCGTTTCAGCGAGCTTGAGCACAAACCAGGCGGTCCTTCTCCACGGCCTGAGCGGAGGAATTTGCAAGTCAGACAAAATGCGAACATTACAATGTCCTAGCAGAGCAGTGAAAGGCTTTTCTGTGTGTTTGATTTCTGTATCCCGTGAGTTCATTAAAATTCTCTTAAAGAAAGAAAAAAATCTGGCTGTGGGCTTGTTAAAGCTTTAATCATTCCTAAATGCCTGTGTCAATTGAACAGCAATTGGATTCAGCACAGCTGGAAACCTATTTCAGCAGGACAAAAATCTCTATAATCTTTTAAATACAAACATTATCGGCTTCTTGAATATATGCCATTCTCACATGAAAGCCCACTGCCTACATTACAGCTAAGGACATTGCTAAACACCAATAACTTTCAGGCCTTTTATTATTTTTCTTGCTATTCTGTGGTCTCAATTGGCTTGTTAACTGAATTAAAGCAGGTCTGAACGGCGCCCCGTGAGATGCCATAGCACAGCTGAACAATGCTAATTCTTCAACGTGAATACGAGCTACAGGCAGCAGATCTTGTCTGTACCAAAGGAAGGCAGGACACATCTCACCGACATCGCTGGACTTTTCAATTTGATGTGGACAGCTGCCAACAAATGTGTTCAGGAAGTTGAGAGCAACTGTTAAACCTCTGTGCACTGCAGTGTTACATTGTGGGGCCATCCAGTGCTTTGGAGACGTGCAAAAGGAAGGGAGGAAGAGTCTCAAAAGGCTGAAATACGTGTCTTGGCTCTCCAAAGAACATCCTATGTGTCCACAGCCCCGTCTTAGACACAGTCCTCAGCACCTCACCCTCCTCTCACCTCCAATCCATCTTTCAGAGGTGGAAGACCACGTTCCTTGCTGTAATATGGCGGAGATGCATCCAGTAAAGTTTCTAAGATACTTGGATATTGCAAGGATGGAGGACCGTTTCAGATCAGAGGCACCAATTCATCAGCCATTTGGCCTTCTGAGGTTTAGTTTATGCAGTAGTTCTGTTCTGCTTTGAAATTGTCTGAGTGCACTAAATACGTTGGCTGAGTTTCCAGATAGCTCATGCAGTCTTTATTACCCTGTGGCATAATTTACTGTCCTGAAGGAGAAACTAAGACACTCTCCAAATACCAGCATTGTTTCCAGAAGCAGAAACTGGGTGTTTCCTCCAAAATCCACTGAAATCTCTAGGGTGAAGCATCTCACAAAGAACAGTCCTGCACCCTGGTAGACCTCCTACCCTTGCACAATCTCCAGTTGCTCCTTTTGTACCTTGAGGAGTTCGGCCTGACTCAGCTTTGACTTCCCTTGACCTCAGTGGTCTGCACTTATTCCCTCTTCGGTTTCCCTGTGGCCTTCTTTGTCAACGTGGGTATTTTATCAGTTTTTCTTTCCCAGGAACACAACCTTGAAGCCCAGTTCTTCTGTAGGGCATTCAGTGAATACTAAACCTCTGTATTTTCATGGTTGTTTAAATCCAAGTTTCCCTAGAGTTCCAGGCCTTTGGGAAAGCTGGGTTTATAATTCACCTTCAGAGACATGATAGCCTGAAAGTTGGTATATCCACATGCACTCACTTATTAAACACCATCACTTGTTCACTTAGCTGGCACAGAAGATGCGTATCTCCAAACAAAGAAGTGAACAAACCCAGCATTACATGCATCCTTCTGGATACTTTTTTAGAAGTCAGAAAATAACAATATAGCATGAAGAACAAAGCCCACGTATTTATTCTTTCCAAAGCCAAAGATTTAGATCACTGCAGGAGCATTCATGCACACCAGCAAGAATAAGTTAGGGGGAAAAAAAGCTATTAATTTGGTAAGGAGAAAAGATGTAAAAAGAGGATACCCAAAAAAGATTCTTCCTGTGTTACACAAAATTCACCCAGGACCCTGAGTGTCACCACACTGCCACAGCACCCAGCGCAGCTCAGCAAGAAGTGACAGCATCTGAGAGGGCTGTGCAAGCAACAGCCAGCGCCCTTACATGACAAGGAGCTGGCAGGGAGGCAAACGCAGGCCAGGGTTGCATGCAGATAGGGCTGCTGCTGCGAGGAGAGAATAGAGCAAAAAGTGAGCACAGCACTGCAGAACTGCAACACTGGCACTGTCACAGGGGGATTTTTCGGTCTCCTGGGTCAGAGCCATGTAACAGCACAAAAACACAGGCTAGAAGCTCATATGGCATCCAAGATTAGGCCTGATCCTTGGCTACCCAGGCTGGGGGCTGATGGCATATTTCACTTGAGCACGTACCTTCCTTTCTCGCTAAAGAACGCAGCCCTCCGCTGCACCGCAGCAGCTCCTGTGGCAGAACAGCTCCCACCCTGTGTGAGCAAGTAGTTTCCAAGACCTCTCTGTGAGCCATGGAAAGTGCTGGGGAGCACTGGGGTACCCTGCTCCGAGAAGCAGAGAGAAGCCAGCGGCCACTGCAGGTACAGCAAGAACTCAGCAAGGTACTGCAGGTACAGCAAGCACAGGAGAAAGCCCACTACACACACAGCTTACAAAATTAAGGACAGCAGGCTACCTGGGGCAAGGCAACAGTTTACACAGAACCAGCAAACGTTTGTTTTGCCACGTGTGAGAGCTTAGAATTAATTTATTTAAGCCCTGAAAGATCATTTGAAAGCATATACACAACCAACAGCTCCCTCTAGAAGCTGGTGCGGGAGGTGGGTTTCTGCAGGGCTCCCCAGCACAGCAGCAGCCAGGCTGGCGTAGAACCATGCAGGGAACTGCATTATGCTCGGCTTAATTTCCATCACTCATACAACTGCCTTACAAACCTTCCTGGGTGCAATCAAATAATTTTACCTTCCCATTTTCTGCTGCACATTCATTTCTTTTGCCTTTCCTGGCTCATACGCCACTGTCACTTGTCCCCTGATTGCACTGGCAATTTGCTGGCAAAATAGGGGTTGAAGCTTCTGACCAAGGTGAGAGCTGAAGGGATTCAGGAACTGGACTTGCCAGGCTGCGTCCTCACTCCCAAAGGCCCAGGAAGGTACCGCATGAGGCCACAAGTGCCTGACTTTGTCCACTGCGATATCCAGACAAAACACATAAGCCTGTAAAAAAAGGAGTTATCTAGTCTGAATTACTATTTAAAATCTTATTTTTTAGCTATAATAGGAGAAAATATCTTCCTCAAAATGCTCATGTCTTAATACTACAGTCTTGCAATAAGATACATGCAGGTAGACCCTATGACTGCAAAACTCTCCAATTTAAGTGGGAGTCCTTCTAGGCTTATGCCTCTGACTGAGAATATTTGCTTTTTAAAGAGGGCAGGACAGATCAGGTCCAGATGGACCAAACAATATCCCAATATGGCATTTATTGCTAAGAGAATGCAGTTTTCTCCAAGTAGAACTTTTCTCTTTTTAAACCTTAAGCATCAACTTTCATTAATAGGTCCCACTACAAGTACTTGTGAGGGCTTGCCTCCTTGCTCTCTCTTCTGCACACATCTGTGATGGTTTCCAGATTTCCTTCCCATTTCACATGCACACACCCTTCCGTGAGTTAACTGAATCCAAAATCCTATTCATTGTAAAGCCACAGGCACCCTATAGACCAGCTTCAGCTCCCCCCCCCCTTCCCTGGAGTGGCATTTCTTTAACTCAGCCTGTCCTCATCCCGTGCAGGGCTGGATGCACCATGCTCGTCCTCCCTGGATCCCTCCCGTTAACCATTAACTTTCTGATCATGAGCCTCCCCCAGGCTCGGAGCCTGGCAGGCAGGCAGGAAGGATGAGTCTCTGTACTCACTAACACAGTACCTGGATGTGCCCAGCATGGCATCCCTTTCTCACAGTTGTCGTATGGCACTGCGTCATACTAATGCAAGCCCTCCAAAAGTTTATTTTGGCATTACTGCTTTCCAGCTTTCTCTCTGTAGCAAGTATGTGATACAAATGGCATTATTTCCCTCCCAGCCTCACACACATCCCTCTGCTCAATGTATGAGACTATCTAATCTTTCTATGAATTATTGCCCGACTACCCCCTCCTCCAGGGAGCTCTTTCATCATTACTTAGCTCTCACCACGTGTGCAGGATTTTTTGAGTTTCTCATTACCTGGTGTTTAATCAGTGGGCTGTTTCCTCCCTCAGTAACAAAGATACTAGCTAACCGCAGACCTCACTTCTCTCTCTGCTGGAAAACACAGGATGTTTCCTGCTTACTCTGTACTGTCACATTTTGTCACTACAGATTTTGCATCGTATTAGGCAGGAGAATTCACACCCCTCTCCTGCTCAAAATACACAAAGTACGCAACATCCAATTCTGCTTTCTTGGAACTCAGATAAAAACAAAAAAATCAAATTCACTTCTATATTTTTTGTTTTGACCTAAGTTCCACCAGTTTGAGCAATCTTAAAATCTCAAAACTTTTCAACCACTTCTGTGTCTAAGAATTTAAAAATGAAACCTGGTAATGGCCTCTTATTTCGCTTTGACCAAGAGATGAAAGCAAGGGAACGAGGTGGAAGATTTATCACCTTAAAAATAGGAAAAAAGTTGAATAATACACAACAATGCAACTTTTCTGTTATTTTATTGATATTAGTGAAGAAAAATTTAAAGTTCATCTTTCTGATGTGTTACAATTGCTTTCTCCGGTGGGTGGACAGCTCCTACTGCTTATTTAAAGGCTAAATAATACTTCCCGATTGCATGATTAACTTCTACACTTTACGTTCTCATATGGTATTGCTTTCTTCCTCTGGGTATATAAAATGGTCCATTAAGTCCATGATTTTTTTCAGAATCAACTGTTATTCTATCTACTGTTTTAAGATACATTCAAATAAAAAGATACTTAAATTTACTTGCAATAAGTGCACACATACAACAGCAAAGAGAGCTGATGACATTTTACTAAAACATTTTAAGTTCATAGAATAAATAGAAGTCTTCAAACACATGCAGTAACTGACCGATGTGTTTTTTCTTTCTCAAAAAATATCCTTAGTGTCCATAGCACTACCGCAATAACTACTTCATTCAGAAAAAACCCCACCCACCTATCTCTCATCACAAAGACTAAAAGACAGTTTCATTTATACAAGAAATTATCAGTGCTAATGATTTAGTAACAGTCTGGTACAAACGGCAATTCACGGCAATTATGTGTAGTGTGATAATGGTAACAAAAGGGGAGCTTGATTTAGATGCCACAAGAAGTGCAAGGAAAAAAGTGGATGTTAAACCCTCCCCTCTTCACTCTTTTCCATCCCCCCTTCCAAAAAAAATTTAGGTCTCAGCTCAGCTCTAGAAACAAGCTCCCTCCAGTCTGTTCCAGTTCCAGGATGTTTCAATTCCTTCTACAAGCACCCAGCAGAAGTTTGGGAGAAACAGAGAAAAAAATTGCAATATAGATTAGGATTGCCTGGCTGTAACTAGAGGTTGTGTGAGGTCTTTTGTTTCCTTTCTGAAAAAGCAGGGGGTTATATGTTTGGTATTGGGAGGTATTTTTTTCAGTTTAAAAACACCATCAAATAAAGCGTTTCCCGTATTTTTACCTATGCTAAGGTCCAACTTTGCATGAAAAGGTTTATCTGAAAAAAGAAAACAGAAAATGGGTGGGGAATATTCTCACCCTGCTTACAAGGTCATGGTCCTCGACATGCATGAAACCTGAAGATCAGCATGAAGACTGCAAGTTGCTCTTTCCAGCTTGTACCATTCCGTTACTAAATGCGTTTTGTGGTTCTCTGCTGAGGTTTCAAGGACGCACCTTTTCCTAACACTGGTTTTGCTACATGTTCTTTTATAACATTCTTATCTGTCAATCTGTTCCGCAACTTTGACTTCTAGGAAGTCACTGCCATGTTTACCTCACGAGTTGTGAAAACTGTTTTCTTTGGGGGCACTGACAAAGCGTGTTTCAGTGGCAGCAACACATAGTAAAGCATTTTCCCTTCCACAATCCAGTGCAGCATTGAAAAAACAAAACAAAAAACAAAAAAGAAGTCGCACAGAGTGTAAGCATGCCAAATGAAACAGCGGTGGTAGGAATACGTCAATATTCCAAGTACCCAGTAGGCCTGCTGACCTCAACACAGTATTAGTTCAAGTTTATAATCTTGGGGAGGAGGAGAATACAGAACAGAAAAAAAAAAAAATCCATTCAGGCATAATAGCCAGGCACTCCAATAACTCAGCTTAACTCATCTACAGAAGCAAAATTAAAACTACCACATGTTAAACTGAGTGCTTTTTTCAGCATTTAACGAAGCACAAATGCTCCCATGCTTCAAGTGATGTAATGCGAGGTCTCACATAACACATTCAATAGCTTCCCATGCACCTTTGACTCAAGTTAGGCTAGCTACAGAATTCACGTTTTCCTAGTCAAGTTATTTTTTGTTGGTTTTGTTCTTTTGTTTTTTTCAGTGCATCTTAAAAAAAAAACCTTTTCAAAAGGTTAGCAAGTTAACCTTAATACAGCAATCATAACGTAGAGCCTTTTGCACTCAATTGAACAGTAAAATAATCCAATTAGTTACAATAGATCTGGTACATATTTACACATTTTATACAAAGTTTACACATTTCTCCCATTAGGCACGAAGTTGATTTGTCAAACTCAAGAGGCAATGAAGGGGTGGTGAGGAAAGGAAAAGAAAATCGGAGAAAGAATCTGAGTATTTTTATTTAAAAAGACTAGCTGTAAAAATAAAGTCCTTCATCGTAAGCTAGTTTGCTTCGGGAGCTTGGTTCCCATGAGGATCCCCGAAGTGAGAGATGTCGGGCCTTTCATCTGCATGCTGGAACCCACCATGGTGGGGAAGCTCCGATTCCTTCGGATGCCAGTGTTCAGCTGGATGCCCCCGATGGCACTGGTCACAGCAGGGCAGCCCAATGGGAGACCGTCTGGTGCCAGGCCTCCGGGAACAAGGGCCCTCACCGGTCCTTGTGCCCCACAGAGAAGAGGTCCCTGGTCATCAGTTAAAGGAGGAGCTGACGTTTGCCCTGAACTCACAACTTTGGCGATACCAAACCTCTTGACTTTGTCCACGAGATTAAGGTTGGAAACAGACACATCAGTCTGACTCTCACTGTTCCTGATGTTCTTTTTATTCCTCACCTCCTTCAAGATTGAGCTAGCAGGCTTCGAAGCCAAGAAGTTGTCATAAGGTGGGCTGGTGCACTTGAACTCAAAAGATGGAGGGGATGAAGAAGGTGTCTGCATAGGTGAGTTTGGTGGAGTGGAAGGAATGATTGCCATTTTAGGGGGGTATGTGTTCAGGAGGGTGCCTTTGCTGGCTCTGTCCCAGCTCTGCGGATTGTACACTGCTGCTGAGATGCCCCTTTCCTTCAGCAGCCACACCAGCCCCAGAGACGTGCTCATCGTCGTCGTGGATTCCCGGAGGTTAGTGAAGGATTCAGCCAAACTCAGACGCCGAGGAGTACAGGGAGTAGCCACCGGGGTGCCTTTCAAATTGCTAATGCTGCCACAAGCTGGAGTAGGTGCTGCGTTAAGGCTGAAAGCAAAGGAGCAGGCAAATTATTCTCTCCACTAGGGAACTAAAACTTATTGCAAGCAAGATTTTAAACCCTGAACAGGGCCTTTTATCCATTTTGAGAATGCAGGGGAAACTGACAGTTCCCAGCTCCTTGCAAATGTGATGACAAGTGCAAAAACATCGTATCTTACAAAATGCATCTCTCCACTTTGCATACTTCACCACGCAGTCTCATGGGATTAATGCATTCCCCAACAACACCACATTTCTTCTGATAGGTTTGTGATCAACACCTTCAGTTTTTCTTCCTGATCTACTGGCTGTCACAACTCCCAGTTGCTTACATGAGACAAGGAAACAGGGAGACTTCACCAATGGTATAAGCAAGACATTTACTTTTTAGTGTCACTTCTGAGCACACAGAACTGCTAGTCCTTCTAGTACTGCTGGGTCATAGCAGAGGGAGCTGCAAGGGAGGAGGGGAACGTATTTGCTACAGAAGCATTCGTAGCAAAGCTGCTAGAAGCTGGCATTGTCACCAACATGCACTTCTGTAAGGTCAAACCCTTCTTCCCTTCTGTTGAATTTGCTTTCATTTATGGGGAAGGGGATGGGGGATCTGAGTTTTGATGGAGATGTACAGAGGTGTGAATAGTCATCAGAAGAGATGAGAAAATACAGTCAAGCTCTTGGTTGTCTATTGGTCAATAGGTAACTGATAACTCAGCAGCAAACCAAGCATGACAAAGAGCCATTCTACTGTTAATTTGGTAAAACACTAATTTCTATAGTTTGAAACATGGCTAAATTGCTCCCCAATTCCAGTTCTTTCTTCTCAAAATAAACTATGTACAGGCAGCGGACAAGAAAATATTAAATGGGCCACAGTCTGCACGTTTAGAACACGTAGACAGACATTACATACTTAATGTTTAGTGCTATCTTATGTCATTTTGTTTTCTTAAGCACACTACTGCTAGTTATTAGGGGTTGGGATTTCTTGAGGCATATCAAATAGCATTCATTCTGGTAGACTGTCCTCTCCCCACAAGCTGACCATCTGAATGAACACAGACTCAATGCAGCACCTCTTTCCAAAGAATTACCAACACAAAGGAGACGTTCCAAATCCTTTGTGCCACAGTATGAGATCTCGTGGACACTGAGGTTTGAGTGTTTCTGGCACTACAGTGCCATCCTTAGAAAACTTGTTCCTAATAGATCAGGTTAGCCACAGCATGTTTACGTATGGATAATCCCCACTCAAAATTTATGGCAGTCCAAGGTACGCCATTCATTGAATAAGGCGTGGTGTACTCAGTTATACCAGAAACAAGGTACGTGGAACATCCATGACACTCCAAATTCACGTGTATTTGGGAGAATCCCAAGGGTTCCATGCACCTTAAAAAAAGCTTTCCAACTTTTTCTAACCATGCTCAAATGATGGTTTTTGCCACATATATACACACAAAAACTGCATTCCATGGCAGTATTTCCTAGGCATGGATTCATCCTCTCTAATGGCATTTAAAGGGTCTTGAACAATGCAACACTTGATGCTAACAGAGAATTCACTGATGTGACAGCTCACAACTGTTCAAAGAAGGAAACCTTCCCCTTCACCTTGCCAGGTTAGCAAGCAGAAGACACTCAGCAAAGAGTCAGACAAAAACCAAAGCCAATGCAAGAGAGTGGGAAAACTAAGCAGCTGGGAGGGGAAGGAACAGGGGAAAGAGCGGGATCTTCCCTTTTCAGCAGAGCCACGCTGTTGGATTGGCTCAGCCATAACACGCATCTTTAACTTAAGTTGGGTTCTCTGTACCAAGAAATGCATCAAATAGCCACACTGAGACAATCTGGTTGGATTTCCAGGTGTAGAGAAGACCCAGGCCAATGAACAAACTGCATCCTTTCTGTCCATATGGACAAAGGGCCTAGATGAGGTCTTGACTGGAATTTGCAGTCTCATTTCACCTTACATTAATAAACTCTGTGTAGCCAACACTACTGTGCATGTCAGGTTAGACACCCTGAAATGTTTTGTTCTGAGCCACAGTTTCTGATGAGCTTAGAACATCATCTAAGGGTATACAGTGATCAGGTGACACAAGTTAACATAACACTACAAATTCTAGTCCAGTGATCTTCTAAAAATCAGCAGTTCCTTAATATCTTTAATGCACTCCTTAATTTAGGAAATATTAGCCTGATGCTATGAAGTCTCAAGTCATGTCATCTTTCCATGGCTAAATAGGATCTGACCAACATGATCTCTACAGTGATTTGGAACTGTACCAACTTGTACTGTAAGCAAGTGAAACTGCCAAGGGATTTTTACCCTGCAGTTGTGATTCAACAAGAGGAATCCCATATATTCCTCCCTGTAAACTGTAGTGAAATGCATGTTTGGGAAAACTAGTATTAAGAGTGGTGTAATTTGAAAAGCAGCCTTGCTAAGTGGCTCTGGAATTGGTCTTCTTGCACCACCCTGTGTTCTATGGCTGTCAGTGCATGTGGCAGATGTGCTAAGGCAAGCTCTCCTTATGTCCTCTTCATTCTGCCTGGACTCAATCAGCGGCAGGGGAGAAGGACTCCTCACAGCAGAGCTAAGGAGACCACACACGCCCACTGCAGCAGCACACACACGCACTCTGAAGGCAAGGCTGAGTGGAAAGGAGAAGTTAGATCACAATTCTTCTCTTAAGCACTGATTAAAGCTGGACCTTCATAGCTCTGATTCCAGTTCACGGTGGAACTAAAGAGCAGTGACAGCCACTGTGATGCATCTCCCGCACTGGCTAAACACAAAAGTTCAGAAGTCTTGAAAAGCATGAGGGAGGGAAAAGAAAGAGAAAGAGAACTTACTGCATGAACTGACTTTCTACAGGGTACAACCAAGTACATTTTGGAAACCCAGACATAGGGTGTTAATTATCAGGCTTCTAAGATGTCCTAGTCACAAGATGAAAACTACAGCACTCCAATGGCTTATTAACTCCAACAGCTTCATTCTTTCCAGCTCCAGATTTCAGTTGCACAGATATTTAGATTAGTATTTCTACTAATTTGTCAGCACAGGTACACACTACAGTGCAATTAAAAAAAAAAAAAAAAAAGACATCCCTGCAAGAAAGCAGTTGTTATGTAGGTGTTGCTTTTTTGTTTGTTTGATCATTTTAGTATTGCTTTAACTGGGAAATATTTTCCCCATCAAACTGACCAACACTGCAGAGCAGCCTGGACACAACCACAGAAACAGACACAAACTAGCCTCAGCAACTCGGCCCAGTGACAGCTTCAGGGTTAGATTGAGAAAAGAAACAAATAAATGAGCACCTCATTCAGCTAGATGAAATTTAGTCAGGTTAAAGCATCACCTGGGTTAGGGGCTAGCTTAAAACACAACCAGGTAGGTAAATATCAAAACTCTTCGGGTTAGCTGGTGCCACACACACTAGCATTCCTTGTACATGACCCTGCCAACACAGAGGCTGCTGGCAGTGTTGCTCACCCCCCGCCACGCTGGGTCATAGTGTCTGCCCTATACCTCCTCTCAGCATAACGAGACATAATGCAGTTTCCTCGTCCTCCTCACATGACCTGTGAAGAATCATTTATAGCTGGTAAGGAGGAGCTCCTTAAACATGTCTGCTGTAAACATCATATTGTTTATTTTGCTCTTTTTCCTTCTGAATGAAGGATGAACTTTGGCATAATTAAGGCACCTGAAAATGTACTGAATTTAGCTGTCACTAATGGCTGATTTGTTAGATTTAGTAACCAATGTAATCAAGGAGTTTATTATGACCACAATTAACAGCAATTCAACAATAATAAGAAAATTAAAATAGAACTGCAGCCATATAAAAGGATCTCTTCAGTAACAGTGTTGAGGGGAGAGGAAGACAGAAGAGAGTAAAGAAAAACCAGCCAGGCCACGATTAACTAACTTAGTTCAGAAAGGGAAGCAGAAAAGTTACATTTAATCATCAGCCATTTCCTTTCCACCTCGCAGGGTTTCATATTTGATATCCTTACTTTTCATGCGTTCCTTAGGTAGTCAGTGCCCATCTCATGTCTAAACAAGTCTAGACACATATCTCTGAATGGGGACCTACACAATGGTACACTCCCACACAGGAGCTGGAAGGGGCAGAGAAAGCAATGAGGCATTGTCCTTCTAAACAGAAAAAACATTCTTTAAATACTGATTTGCTAAGGAAGGAGAGTTCCCTCTTTAGGTATGAAATTCACTCACCCCCTCTGGTTCTCAGATCTTCACCTTCTATAAGGCTATAGAATTGCCTTCTGTTGGCATGTACTGCCTATACACGCCAATTGCTATTATTAAGCCAGTTCATTAGTTTCAGTCTGGCTACTATGAAAGCATTTCCAACAATTACACCAAGGAACAAAGTAGATGGCTCCCTGTTTTTGATTAAGGCATATTTCCTCCTCCATTCCTCACGTACCTCCTGGATTTCTTTACCTGCACATCCTTTTTTCTTCTGCGCCAAAGATTTAGATTTTTCCTCCCCGGAAAAATCTCTCGTATTTTTTGAGAGAGACCACATTCTGCGCATTCACACGAGGACTACAACTAGTTTGGGATCAAGGGTAGTCAGGTTTGGATATTGGAAGCCAATTTAGTTATGTCTGATCCTGCGATATTTTAACTAGAGACAACAAAATTTTGATTGCCTTTCTAAAACATTACACGTGCCTCTCCAATAAAATCAGGTTGAGTTAACTCAAAATGGGAGGAATAATTTGGAGGTGTCTTGTAATTCACCAGTGCGGCTAATGCTTTTGCTTATGCCATTACTTTGCATTTCCTTACCGGGAAAACTCTGACAGAGCTGAACGCTTTGCCACCATGGGAAACCCTTACCTTGGTGTGACACGTGTGAGTTCATCAGAAGGGTGCAGAATGCGGCAGGTGGTGAAGGTGAAGGTGGAGTTGGTTTGTGACATGCACTTCCCAGGATGAGGTACTAAATTAAAAAAAAGCAAATTCTTTGCATTTTACACAGAAAAGGGGAAAACCAAACTTCTGCGTGCTGATAAGACAGATGCAAAAAGTGATGAGGTACCTCAGACAGGATCAATGCAAGAAAAGTGAAATACAGAAGTGCTACAGTGTTCTGACACACACTTGATCTCCAAAACAAACAAATCTAGGACTCCAAGGCCAGTGCTAAAAGGGTCTGCTGAAACTTCCCCATGATCACTGACGCTGCAGGTAAGTCTTGCTCAAACCAAATTTAGGCAACACAGTGCCTGAAATGCTAGTCCTCATCTAAACTAGCAACCGTCATCAGTGGGAAATTACAAGCAGCATTTTCTAGTACCAGCTCAGGAGCACTAAGATTTTCTGAATGCTCATGCATTTCAGCTTTTAGATTGATCCACAAAAAGGTATCCCCATGACTTCTCAGTAATGGATCCAGCTTGCTAATGCTACAGGAATATAGATTGTTGGGGTGGGGAGGCGACAGACACGTATTACTGTGTCTCTGACTTTTCACATCCACAGTAAGGAAAGTGGTAGTTTTTTGGATCCACTACTGTACATCTGTGGCATTTCTCTTGTGCATGTGTTTAGGTTCTTTAAGAACGTATGTCCTCAGCTGCACAATATAGCAGTTTTTGAATATTTGTAGACAGTGTAGTAAATAATTTTCCCCACAAATGTGGCCACTCTGTCAGTATATCAATAGTTTGGGAAAGAAGCAATACAGCTCAATTTAAAAAAAATGAAGGACTTCGGCCAATTTCTTCTTAGTAGAGATACTTCTGTGGATATACTAACCTGCTGTATAATGCAGCTGTGGCCATTGCAAAATAACTACAAAATTTAAGAGCCATGCATCTGAAAAGCTGGTTGAAAAACACCCAGAGTTAAATATTACATCAAAGATATCATGATTGCATAGGTTCTCTTAGTTAGTAATGAAACTTAGCAGTGGTCCAAAGACATGCACAATAAAAACTATGTGCAGCTTCCTCCCTCTCAGTCCTACCCAACCCTCTGAGCCATTCCCTGATTAAGCCACATTTTAATACCACAGTACACAACTATTCAACACATTGCAAAGGACAGACAGACCAACTAGACCAGACACCATTCTGAACTTCCAGAGATGCTCAGCAGAAGCAAGGCAAGTCTTAATCATGGCTGTGTTCCCTTTTTCATATATAAAGTATCACAGCTCCAAAATAGTGTGTGCAGTTAGGTAGTCCTTTAAGAACACATATAAGCGGTGTGTGAAGGCTAGAGCATGGGAAATGTGAACAGTGGATGCAGAAGTGGCTAAGCAAACAACGTGAGGTAACTTCTAGTTAGCGCTGGAATGTACTGCTGTACATTAAAGGATAGTTCTAAAAACCCACTGGAGTGTCATGTTAACACACTCAAATGTTAGCACAGCATAACATAACAACAAGCTCTACTTCACCTCCAGAGATGGTAATTATGACGCTTCAGGAATCCAGTTGCTTTAGAGATTAGTGTGAGCACTATAAAAGCTATTACAAGGGAGCACAGCCTAGCAATCATGATTCTCTCCATATTGTAGAGAGTTAAAAGAAAATCTGGAGAAAGAGCTCAAATAACTGGACATGAAAAAATTGGTTATTTAGAGGAAACAAAGGATTTCAACATAAATCAAGTAGAAACAAAGCAATTATCCCTGGATGATGAACAGAGAACAGAATAAAGCAATGCCGGTTTAAGATTGCAAGCTCAACCCAAAGCACATAGTTGCAATACAGTAAGTGCATTTTCCCCATTTATAATATCCATTGGGCATCCCCTCAGATTGGAAACAGGCACATTGAAGATACATAGCTGCATTAGCAAAAGCAAGACTCATTGCTATTAATGAGTCAGAGATAGGAGAAGGCTGCTAAAAGTAGAGAAATCACTGACTCTATTAAGAGGAAACAAATTGAAATTACAAAAAAAAAAAATAATCAATTTCCAAGGATGTATTCCACCCTCAAATACCACTAAAAGTCCTGTACCAGCTTCGTCCTCCATCAGTCAACAATGGGGTGTATCATATTGCTGTAGCATTTTCCATCCTTTGGACACAATACAAAGAGTGAGAACCTGTTGCTGTAAATGAACAAAGTTTATAAAATAGAAACAAAATGATTCATTCCTAACCTAGTAATTTTACATAAGAATGGCCATATCCTGAGTTGGTATAAATTTGTGAGGAAGTAATACATAGGTTTATAATAAGAAAGACTATCTTCACATGTACATACACCAAAGTATTATTTTAAATATAAACGTCTGCTTCATGTGACTATGTCTGGAACCAAATGTTTTATTTAAGACCTCTTCTTCAAAGTAGATGATTAACAATCAGGCTTCATATTTGTATGAAAAAGAATCTGTACATAATTCAGTGTTTAACAAAATTTACAGAAACATCACATAATTTTATCCATCAGGAAAACAAACTAAACTGTATGTGCATTTTTTCCCCCTAAATTAAAATTCAAGCTAAACCTTAGATTGCCACTGGATTGTGTTTTGTCTCTCAGTCATTAATGATTCTTTACCTTATTAAGCTCTCTCAAACAACTCTTAGGCATTCTGGAAAAAATGCAAAACATTATAGCTGAAAGACTCTCCTGTAAGCACAAACACTGTTGTAAAAACATCTTTTAAAATACTGAAAAAAAAAAAAAGGTAGTAGTCAAACTGACTGCAGAGAGCTCCATCTTCTGGTAAAACAGAGCCTCTCCACTCAAAACACAAAGCTGATTTTATATCGCTCAGAGCTGTTTCAGATCCAGCTTCAGTACTCAGAGCTTATGGGCCATTGTGCTAGGTGCAAACAGCAAAACAGATGCGTTTAGGACATGATCTTCTGCTCAGGGTACACTCAAAAGACTGTTTAATCTGGATTTTCAAGCAGCTGATGCAGAGAAAGGTACGAAGTTACAGTAGGTAAACTAGTGGCCTGCCCCATCCAGAAAAAGGCATCAAGACAAATTGAGATTGAGAAAGATTTGTAAGAGGTATCAGAGATCTTCAGAGTATGACTTGATCCAGACTGGCACAAAGGTAACGTTTTAGTCCAACTCTAAAGCAAGCCACTCTGCTCATCATTTCTTTGGCACGTTTTAACAAAATGAGGAAACCTCGTTCCCTGCTGTTTCAGCAGAGAGAACAGTCGAATTTCGGCATCTCTTTAGCACAGGCTGGTGAGACAGGGATGGAATGACAATCAGGTTGGGGAGTCCTTAGAGCAACAGATGGTGTTTTAAAGCATTAGAAGTTTATTTTATTGCTGAATAGAAAAAAAAAAAGCTCTGCCTGCTTTAGAAGAGGATAACGAAGGACCATTAAGAGGCACTTTTTTCCTCCAGTGTGATCATTTGGAATACAAGCTATGGACTTCACTTTTGCCAGTCTATGCCACCAACTCCATTCTTGGGCAAGGTGAAATTCCTGAAAACTAGGTCACAAAACCCCATTAGGATCCACAGGACAAGACAGCTGCTTCATGTACTCTCTAAATTTAGCAGAGTTCATCCCCTCCAGGTGATTAAAGGTGAGAGCTCTGATATCCAGTGCTACCTGTACTGAAAACTCCTGGCTGACAGAACAGGGAGTATACAGGGTATGCTGGAGCTCATGCCTGGGTTAACTACTACAACGAAATGGAGATGGGTGATAAACACAACAGCTGTAAAATGTGAGCATGGTGCTCTCCTAAAGGCATTTAGGTGCCTTCAGATGTCCTTCAGAAAACACTGCCGGAATGTCCTTCAGAAAACACAAGTTTCAGGGGTAACCGTGAATGCTCAAAACCTCCAAGAATCCATATGTCTATGCCAGGAGCGTTACTCCTGTATGTTTCTTAATCAACCAACAATAAAATTATTTTCTCAATATCTGAATAAAATATTTTCTGAAATATAATTTCCAGCCTTTCCATTTATTTTGCCTTTGGAAACAGCAAGAGATGAAAAACTGAACAAAGGCAGGTATTCTTAGCTTTCTTCTGGCTGAGCTGTCCTTCTCATATGTATATAACCATGGAGCACAGATGTAAAAAGACTTCAAAGTATTTAATGTGGCTTCAACATGAGCTTATGCAGGCTAGGATCCCCAAATTAAAATTCTAGCATTTTAACAGCACAGATAGCAACTGCTGACAGATTTTTCTTAAAGAAATAATTACTGTGAAATATTCATGCCATTTGAAAATAAAATATATTTAAATATGCATCAATACCTTAGAACTAAGAAGAGTTACAAATTTTGTTGCTTTTCTGTACAATGGTAACCTCTTAGAATCATTTATAGTAATCCTGCTAAAAACAACTCAAACATAAGACATTCATTATGTGCTTTCATGATTTTAGGCATCTATTTGGAAAGATCTCCATGTCATGGTTAAGGTCTAAACAGAAAGTACAAGAGGGCTGATCCCGTAATGCTGTGCACATGTCTGTTCAAAGCAATCAATCAGTAGAACTAACAAACACAAGTACTGGAAGACCAGTTCATGCACCCAATACTAGCATGCAATTAAGCACACGCTGAATCAAGTGTAGCCCTTCCAACTTCAAAATGAGAACATTCACAACATTAAGTGCTTTGAATGGCTTAGGGTTTTTTGTTTAAGGGAAACCTGAAAGGCAATAAATTAAAAAAAACAAACAAACCAAAAAACCCCCAACAACCCCTCCCCCCAAAACAGTCTCTGTACAGTTTTATAATATACTACAGTTTCTTTCAAAGAATAAAAAAAATATATTGAGGTTACTAAAAATTTGTGCTGCAAAAGCTACTTGTTCTAGATGGTATTAACATCGCTGTGTCCTATAACTTCTTTACCATTCCAATTATGCTGAGACTCTACTCAATTGATATACAAATTTCAACCTACTCCTGTGTATTAGGCTAGAACTGCGATTCTGGAATTTACAATCTTCCATAAAGTTACTGAGCCGACACACAGTATGTAGCTCCGACAGACCAACTGCAGGTCATAGATTACATGTGTGTTAATTTCTTCTGAAATGTTCAGTGCCGTAATTGGGATATAATCCGCATACACGGTGAGGAAGTTATTTTATATATCAATGGATACTACAGGTTTCAATACAGAGACAGGAAAATTCAACCATCATAACTTTTTCTTATTTAGTCAGAATGATTTCTGACTCTATCCATCACACAACAAGAAACAACTGATACTCTGTTCTGAATACATTTATTTTGGCTACAAGACACCTTTGGCACTACCAGCAATGTTTGCTTTCCTGAGCCTGGATGTTAAAATTACTTCTCTCGGGCTCATCTCAAGCAGCACTCTGCACGCCCACAAAATAGCAGTAAGAATAGCACCTCACAGTACTCTGCCAGAGAACATCTCCAGTGCAAAAAAGGTAAGATACAAGCCTCAAAGCATACATATCAAATGAAGCAGGCACCTACCCAAAAGACTAAGATTACTTACACCTGCTGGGAACAGTCCTTGTAGGCACTGTATTTCCAAAGACATTTTGTTCTCAGGTTAGAAGACCTGTAGCCCTAGACTGGCACACTCTATGGTCTGCCAATGGCAACTGTAGGGAGATACTTTCTGGCTTTTACGAACCTCCTGAACTAGATTTTTCCACAATGGAGCTATCCTGGATTACAAGCAAAAGCACTATCACTAAAGATTGTATTCAAGATATTTCTCTCCTTCCCTTTTTATTTTACTTCCACATTCTCTAGCAAGAGCTTATTCTGTACGTTGCTGCCTGGAATCTCCTCTGGAATCATGCAAGCAATGAGGTCATAACCTTGCGCTTGCGACAGCACTCTAAGGAATCACATGTCCATACACACCCCTAGCTGCATTGCATTTCTTACAGAGAAATCTAGGAGAGGTAGAAAGAATGCTGAGGAGTTTTTTTTCAAGAGAAGCAATGGCTGCACAATATTTAAATACAAAATAAATTCATAAGCTAAGCACACATCTCTGCTCCCAAAAGGTATTCTTCAGTGGGCAGACTGTGGATCCTAAGAAGCACTGCCACGCTAGTGTGCCTACTCTGAAAACATCCACAATTGTCTTCTTGTATACCGCCTGACAAATTGCTTCAACAAAAAGCAGATACAGCAGTGTCTTTACTTCATTTGAGCAACGCAACCAATAATGATGTGGTGCCTCACGGATACTCCTAAATCCTAAGCAGCTGGGCAATTTGAAGGAAGGATAAAGAATGGGAAATTAAAGTTTTCAGTGCATTTGTTCATTCTACACAAAGTTATTCATTTTGACCAATTTCTCTATTTCCGTAATGTATTAAAATTACTCAGCAAACAATACAAGACGAAATAAGATTACCAAGACAATTTCATAGATTTTATCTACTTTGCCAATTTATAAGGTAGGGAATATACTTAAAAACCTTGTCTGAGATAACTAGAGTTTTCCCAGGCAAAATCAGCAGTAACCAGGGAATAACCTGTTAATAACAGTGGCCTGTATTCAAATTGTAATGGAGAAAAAAAAAAATGGAGGGAAATACTAGTCCTTCTTGCCAGTTTGTAATCACAGCACAGGACTACATTTATTTTTCTGCTGCAAAGAAAGAACTCTTCCAAATCATTACCCACAGATGTTTTACTAATCTGTTCTTAAAAAACCCTAAAGAACTAAACTATATCTATAGCCTTGTCTATGTATAGTTCACGACAACAAGGTTTCCAAATTTTCAACATGTTCCTGTGTTGAATATTCCTACAATTAGAAAATTCTTTGCCCAAAGTGTAACCCAAACAGCTTTTTTTGCACAATTATTGTATCCTGAGTACATGAAGAGCTGCTTGTTCTGTTCCTCTCTGCAGCAACATATTTTAAAATGAATCATATCTTTTCTTGGGTATTTTATTCCATAGACCCTAAAAAATGCCAGTTATTTCAGTCTTTGATTATTTCAGTCCATGTTTCCTAGATCTCCAGCTTTTCTTGCGGTTGTTATTCAGACTCTTCAATGATAAAAACCTGGATAATATCCAAAACTGTACACAAGTCCTGCAGAGGCATTATTTATTTCCATATTAATATAAAAAATTAATATAATCATTATTCCTGGGCAATAGATCTCATAGGATAAAGACAATTTTTTGCCAATGGGAAGGGAAGTTGAAGGGTTTGAATGTTCAAGCATTGGAACAGGCTGCCCAGGGAAGCAGTTGAGTCACCATCCCTGGAGGTATTTAAAAGATGTGTAAACGTCGCACTTGGGGACATGGTTTAGTGGTGGACTTGGTGGTGTTAGGTTAACAGTTGGACTCTATGATCTTAAGGTCTTTTCCAACCTAAATGATTCTATGATTCTAAGTTTAATCTTAATACAACTGACTGCAAAAAGTAGCTTATATTCAATAGCTGAAAGCACTGAACTGCCATTTCAGTGAGAGCTCAGGACACTCTGCACTTCATGAAAACAACAGAAATATTATTGTCTAGCCCTGAGACAATCTAATCTTCCGAAGACCAGTGAAATAATAATTTATTGATTTATTCCAAAAAAAAAAGGAGGGGGAAGGAAGTGTCTTCATTTAAAGTAATTATGTAAAAACAAGAAGTCTGAAGAAAAAGGAGGTCTGGTAGTTTTCTGATTCTGGACTAAATATAATTCTTTACAGTGGCAAATCTTAACAAAGACTAACACTCCTATATAGCTTATTGAAACAAAACAAACAAACAACCCCCCCCCAAACCAACAACAACAAAAGAAACCACACAAACTCCAAACAATTCTATAGTCTGAGAACCTGTAACCTCGTGCAATAATACACTGCAAATGTCAGTTCAGAGTATCTAGTAACTCCATGCACTACTGCATCACTTAAAAATGTTTAAGTCTTAATATGGTATAAATAGGAAGGACAGAATTTAATAGTGTGGTGGAGAGGGAATGAGGGAAATGTCATTGTTCTCTGCATAAAAACATCCTCTTAATTCTTTATCTCAAAGGGAATTTAAAAACAGGTAACTGTATCTGAGGTAACTGAATTAAACTTGCAGAATTTCTTTGCTTGATTTTCAAGGCACTTGATTTGTTTCAGCAAAGGCAACTTAGATGCACCTTTTGTCATCATTTAGTCTTTGGGTTTTTCCCAGAGTACAAAAATCTAAAGCATGGCATCACCTCTCATGAACAGTCAGAAAAATATCTGCACTATAGGCATACAAAAAATATATCGTCTATACATTATATACACTGAAGAGCGTGCACTAAATACACATACAAGTTGCATACGTGCCACACAAAGGTTTGTGAACAAACCACTTCCTTTTAGCAGCCTTCTCTTATCAAAATAGAGTAAAATATTGACCACGGATGCTGTTACTGAAAAAAAGTCAAATTAAAAGATTATTAAAGAAAGGATTTTTGAGCCAATGTTAGAATGGTTATGTTCTAACTACTGCACGCGTTAACGTGCAGATGCCACACACAAAGCAATACTATGAATGCTGTTCTGGAGAGATGCGAGAATGGCCCAGTAATCAAAATCCTGCAAAGATGTCAGTTTTACTGGACTTAATGAGTTTCCCTCACCAGACCCCTCATCATCGTCAGTTGCGGACTCCTGCATCTCCTCTGTGAAAGCCTGAGATTGGCGGGGGTTATTCTTGTTGTCTGAAACAGTCACTTGTGCTTGTGACCTCTCACCTGAGGTCTCTGTGTGCTGAACTGGCGTCGAGGTAGTTAGGCCCTTGTAAGAAATGTCACCTGTCTCATCTTCCTCATAGTCATTAAGGCAGTACACTTCATCCAGGTCCAGGTCCAGGGTCCTGAAGCCCTTAGTGACAACGCCAGGCCTCGGGTCCAGGATCCCACCCAGGTGAGGCTGAGCCAGCTGCTGCCAGTGGTGCAATGTGGCAGAACCTTGAAAGGGAATAGAAAGACAACCAAAATAAATCAGTAATCAATCCAGGACCTAAAAGGCAGAAAATCCCACTTCGTTTATCCGGAAGACCAAAGGTTTGGGAGCTCAAAACCTTTAATGTTTCTGGGTTTAATATTTCTAGGCTTTAATATTTCTAGGAAGACATGCTACAAGGCACAACTGCTCCACCTACTCTTCAGCATTTCCACATCAATATGAAATGAACTGACCACATGAGCACTTAGATAGGCAAAGTCTGGTGGTAAGATGTGGTATACTTGTGCACATGCACATCCCCTCCCCTCAATATTCTCATCATCCTAAATTCACGGGATTAAGCAGGAGTAGAAAGAATTTATATTAACAGTTGATATGAGCACGATCACAGAAAGCTCTAAGAGGAACATATACCACATATTCCCACATTAAGCTCACACTAAGAAAGGTGCTGAAAACATGCCAGAATTTACTACCAGTGGCTAACAGGAGGACAATAGTCACATGGATTGCACAGCAATTTCAGCTTTCTACCATACGTTAGAAAGCCACATCAACTTCAGGCACTTGTAAGCAGATAATAGCTCTGACCTATACATCAAGTCTAAATACTTGTATGGCCCCTATCTGCGCCCCTATGCTACAGGAACTCAACTACTACATAACTAAATGCTACTGTACCTGTAGCTTCGTCCTTGGCAGAAAAATGTTTTGAGCGAGGAAAGAGGTGCATTTTACAGAGAAAAGCATTCAATATTCAGCATTCAATAGGAGACAATGAGTCAGAAACAGCAATGTATCAGGTTAAATTGATATATACACTGAGATGGGCCCACTGAAATCAGGGGAGGATTTATTTGATTCCTCAAGTAGTGATTAAAACACTGCTCACAAGGGCCTATGTTTTCCTGTGTGCCTACCCAATCACTACTGTGTTGTAACATGTGACTTAAAACTATGCATTCCAAGTCCTATGACACAAAACATCTTTATTTTCATCTCTACCAGCTCAAATCAGAGCACTTTTTGTTGTCTTGTTGCTGTCCCCTCTCCCCAAAGCAGAATACTGACTCATTCAACAACCTGGCATACAAATGTCTCACCAGTATTCAAAGACCAAGAATGTTCAACTCGTTGCATGGTATACGTAAAAATCTAAACCACTGTAATAACTAGGGAAGGGATGGCTCCTATATACATTATTTTGCATCTGAGAAAAATCCCATGGAATGAGAAAAATTGTCATTTCACAATAAGGATATTGCATTACAGTAAGCTTCTTGTAAATCGGAAGTGAACAGGGAAAAAGTCTTTCTTTAGAATGACTGGGATCAGTGAGCAGCATTTTAATTAAGCCTATCTCACTTTTTAAAATCTGTATTTTTTAGCTCAGAATAAATGGATCTGCAAGACTAATCTGGATAATGACCCTATCCTTTTTTTTTTCTTCTTTTTTTTTAAAGTAAGTTTTGAGGGACTAAAGAGGATTGGCACCCTTGAGGCTCAAGAAGTAGAAACCATTACAACTCCAAAATAAATAACTGTAGGGAAGAGACATGCCTATAACTTGCATTTATTTCTGAATTGACACAAAGGTCAAGTTCTTTGCTTCTATATAGAAATATTCCAGAATGTGAAGAAGTGCCAGATATTGTCAAGCCTTAAGCAAGGAGTAGAGCTTTGCTGTATGACAATACTCTCAAAAATTAAAGAACACCAGAAATCAAAATTTCTTTATGTGCTGCATGCAAGTATAAAATCCTGTTGCTAATTAACTTCTACACGCAAGCTTCTGAACTTGTAATCTTTTTTACCTTAAAGCTCACCAAAACTTATACTCAGAAAAAAACTGCAGAGTACAAGCATTTAATTGATAATATATAATATCTTTCCTATGGAAAGATATTCACCAGAATATCTGCATTTTGAGCTTTAACATTTCTGTTGACACTACATGTTATTAGTTTCTTTTGGGAACTGGAAATCAAAGTGGCCTAAGCTTCATCACAAAAAGGAGGATATCTGAGTTTAATCTTGATCTCATAAAATGCATGTAAGAGAGCTTTAACTTTGCCATACAGAAAATTAACACAAATGCAGAAAGCAATGCAACAGTTGTAAACTCCCTTATGATTATTTAAAAAAAAAAAGGGGGGGGGGGAGGGGGCAAGTCAAATTAGGAGGGCAATACAACACCTCGGCCTATACTCAGTCCCAGGCTCCTACTAGACAGTTTTGTAAATTATGTTATCAGAAAAAGTTGGCATGAGGGAATTAGTGTGCAACAGTGGGGCTGCCAAGCTGAAGCAAGAAGAAATATAAGAGCAAAATAAGTATATGAATAGAGTAAATGAAATTTGTTTTTCTATTCCTGATATCTGCACTATCACATGTACACTATGGAGGTCAGAGAAAGCTTAGAAATTTATGATGTGTTGCTGCCACAATTGCAACAAAGTGGGTGAAGACATGATCAGTCCAAGGTTCTAGTTTCCCTACAGGACACAGGGAGTGCTATTTCATGCTTATGGCACAACAAGCTGCAGACGCACAGTTTAAAAACAAACCAAAACAAAAAACCCACTAGACTGTAACTAAAGTAACTCACATCAAGCAACCACTCTATTTGACTAAAAGAAAGCGTGGGGTTTTGGGGGGTTTTTTGGGGTTTTTTTTAGGGTGCAAAAGAAGAAGATTCATTTCTTAGTACTTCCGTCACCCTATTTATTTTACTGTGGTATTTAAAAGATTGCTTTAAAGGAGTAGAAGCCATGAACCTGAAATTGATTATAGAACTGATTTTTATTTCTTCCATTTTACAGCATGAGCACCCTTAGGAAAACAGTAATAAAAACCAAAGGCACAACTACTGATAACAATCTGCAGGTACAGCAGACTATTTTGCCCCAGTAGTCTGAAAGTATCCATGAAGTTGAAAAAAAAAAAAATTAAATCTCATGAAAAATACTCGGGAAAGAAACTAAGCTGAAGTGAGGAACAGAATCATAAACATGTATTTAATAAAAGATAACAAACACTAAACTTAGAAACAGGCAGACACAAACATACTACAAATGAGATCTAAAACCAAACATGAGAAGTACTTTAAAAGGTGCAGTAATTTTAAGGAAAAAAATGACCCAGTGAGAACAATGAACAAAAACCAGGAAAAAAAAACCCAGACAGATAGAAAGATGATAAAGACTTTAAGAGTTTATTGGAAGAAAAAAGCAGATATAATGGGATGGTGACAGAAATCTATTACAGTGGTAGCAACCAGTAACTGAAACAAAGCTGGCACATCCCTTCCCTGATATGGTACAAGAATTTTTATGACCATTTAGAAGCAGTCATGAAAACAAACTACTAAAATCTGCTAAACAGTATGGACTTGTGCGCTATGGCTATAGTTTCATTTGAATAGGAAGGTACAGCACATCACTTTCTTCAGAACACAAGAAGGGTTATTTTTGCTTCTGAATATGTGTCATGCTAAATGCTCCTTACAGATGAAATAAATTTGTTCTAAAAAGATGAAAAAAAGGAACTTTCGCAACTAAAACACACACAGACAATGTAATGTAACACGAGTTCTGTTAAAGGAAAACAGAGAGAGAGAGAAACCAAAGCTAAATTACATAACTAGCATATCTGTGAAGTACTATAGGAAAACAGCTTCATTTTGTTTAAAACCTGAAGGAATTTACTCAACTAACTTCCAGCAACAACCTGAAAAGACTGAAGAAAGCCAGGCAGACTATACATGCTCTGTCAGCTTTGTTAGACAGACTACAGAAATGCGCTTTGAAATAAAGCTCTAGCCCTGACTACCATCTACCTATATCTTGCCTTTTTCTGAGACAATATATGGAGGAAATTTTACTTTAAAAAACCCCCAAACCTATTTCACACATGAAACCCAAAGCCATAGAGACTCATGTGTGTCCTCTCAAACAGCCAATTAAAGTCCAGAGATCATTTTTAATGACAAAAATAGTCTTATTAGACCAACTGGACTATTTTAAGTAGGTAAAGGTCTTTCCAGACACTTACGTGCAGAACTGAGATTTGATGAACTAATACTCTCACTACTTAGGTTTCAGATACTCAACCACCTTCCTTTTCTAAGTATGAAATGGCAACATTGAGATTTAGGTCAGATGTAAAGCTGTACTGCTGATGCATGTGTGGCCTGTGAAGTTATTTTACCGCCTTGGCTGGAATTGTTTCCTAACACTTTTAAGGCTTGTAGAAAAATGTAGTAGTTAAAAGATTTCAAACCAACAGCGTGGATTACTGTCTCTAAAGTAAAAAGAGTATGTATTGCAAAGATTTCCTGCTTTCTGGTGATGGATAAGAGACCACAAAGAGTCACTAAGAAGAACAGATAAAGGCCGAGGCCCTTTGTTATCACCTTCTAGTGGTTTCACAATCTGAAGCTTTTCTGGCAGGTAGGAGCGACTGCTGATAGACATTCCTGAATATCCAGTGAATTCTGAAAATCTGGAGTGAGTTCCCAGTGACATGATGCTCTCTGTGGGGGTAACGGAACCACTATGGAGTTCGCCCTTTTCTGCCAGTTCCCGCAACTTCCTTTCCTGCTCTTCTTCGAAGAACTTCCGCTCCGAGAGGTAATTCTCCCGCCTGAGGGACAGCCTTCGAAGGGCAGTCTCTAGGTCACTGGAGCCTGGAGTCCCCGGAGTTCCAGGCTTCTTTATCCTGTCTTCATTTCTAAAATATAACAGAGGACACACACACACACACACACACACACACACACAAAAAACCCAAAAAAAAACAGGGGAGGGAGAAGAAAAATTCTTAGAGATGTTTAAAACTTCCACATGACAGTTTTGAGACATTCACCAATACCTTTAAATTACTATGTCTGGGAACAACTCGCTACTTATCTGGAGAGCTCAAAGGCAAACACCAATATTTTCTTTCTCTTTCATACTAAAACCATTTTGAATCCTAGTTCCTGCCTGGAAAATCCTGGTTGGAAAAGCTGCACATTACTTAAGAGCTTCCTCCTACAAAGAGATGAGAGATGTCTAGTTGTTGTGTCTCTCTTACAGTTATACAAACTCAAGTAGGCAGGCCACATTTTACAGGGCCAACTCTGCAAGAATACCATAATGAGTCACAAGAGTATATTATGCTGACAAATATTCATTGTTTTGAGATATTAAGTCATTTTTACTGGAAAGCATACACAGCATAGCATGGAGCTGTACTGGGGTGTCGTGGGTGCCAAAACCAGGACATGGGGGAAGAGACAAGTAGCTAGAAGAGCAAAGTTCTAATTGGTTTCATTCACAAGTTTTTGTATTAGGTAACCCCCCCCCCCCATTTTATTTATTTATTTTTAGGATCAAAAGAGTTAGCTGTAGCTGCAACTTAGATCAGAACTCCCTGGCATTAATGTAAAATGGTGAAAATATAATTAAAGCGTTGACCTACAGTTGCAAAGACAAAGGGTAGTTTTACATCATCTGGTGATGCTGCATCTCAGAACAGGCACGAGTTGCAGACACTGATACACAGTACTTTCAAAAAGCTTTCCTTTTTAAATAAACTTGAGTGCTCAAGAACTATAAGCACAAAATAAAGTAACTTTTGAAGATGTACATCACTGTGTTAACAGCACAATGTAAAACAAAAAGAGGAAAATAGAAACACTTTGCCTTTATGTCAGAAACAAAGCAAAAGCTAAGTCCAGTGCTACAGTACTGACCCATTGTCAGAGGATTCTGTCTCTAAGATGATGCTATTGGTCTTGTTGTCTATCATAATGTTAGAGATGTCTCCCCCATAGAAACTGGAACGTGGAGTGCTGACACAGCTAGAAATGACTGAGTTCATAGCAGAGGACTGGTTCGAGCCTGGGATATTCATTGGTGACGGAGTCATGGATCTCTGCTTGACAACTTGGTTAACATTTCTCACTGTCTCGAAGACCCGCTTCTGATGACTGGTAAGACATACACAGAGTTAATAATCACACAGTGCCTTCTTACCTTAAGAAGGAACAGAGAAACAGGTAACAGCTTGTTAATGACCCTTCCTATTCACAGCTCCACCAACCACCTTGTCTTTATAGTTTCTATATAGTATGCATAGGGTCCCATACTTGCTACAGTCTAGCCATTACATTCAATCCATCAACATAATACTTCCATCATCCTAGAGCATTTTAGACAGAACATTTGAGAATTACATGCATGGACCCTCTCAAATATTAATAAAAATTAAGTGAAAGAGCATTTCAATACATCAGCTAAAAACGCCTTAAAGCCATTGTGTGGAAATCAGTTTTTAAAAAACAAAATTGATCTCCATTCAATTCTTAACTATGAACTGGCTAATCCATTTTAAAAGAGAATTTGAATTTACTGAGTATCTCTACGCAAGCAAGTCTTGTTATCTTTTCTTTTTGAAACCAATTTCCAACCCCCTTAAACAGCATTTAAAAAAAAAAAGAAAAAAAAATCAGAAATATAATGGACCAAGAGTCTAGAGAGAGGCTGTCAAGGCTGGAAACCTAATTTTTTACCTACTTATACAGTTCATTCTTTATCACCATTGTCCTGATATCATAGCAAACATTGTTCATCTGCTTCAAGATTAAGACCAGATGACATTTCAGCAGAAATTTCTTGACAAAATAAACTTGCCCTACATCATGCTACAGAAGTGCCCTTGCTGCTTTGTTTTACAGTTCAACAATCGCTGAACACAAGAACAGCAAAGCCCTTCCAGCTTAAAGGTAACTCTGTCAGCATATAACAACAACAGCATGCCTTATGCTATTTAATGTCATTCAAATTTCTTTCCTTCTGTCCACAAGTGCCCCACAGTTGCAATCTTTATGTGTAGGCTCCAAGTCTATAGTTGTATATCTTTAAGAGGCTGAATATAAGAGCATCTATCAATAAACGGTCCCACAGAGGTTACAGTTACTACTGCTGAGCACATAAATAAAACCAAGACAAGCCATGAAACCAAAAAAAGGTATCCTTCTTTGGTACTTGCATAGCAATATAAAAGACATTCTAAAGAAGTTAAACTATCCTTAAGTTAGATAACTTTGCAAGGACAAAAGGATCCTATGGCGTTTGAGCATGCTCATATCTTTCTGATCTTACATTTTTCTAATCAAAATTTAACTCTGTCAAAGCCTCATTTACAGTTCTTGGCTCATGCTCAGAGGTGGTTTAAGTATGTGTCAAGCTTTTCGTAAATAGAAGGTTTCTGGAAAGTGGCTACTGTACCTTCCCTGACTGTCCTTTCTTTGTAAACTCTGTTTCTCTAGCACACCCTCTAGGATTAACTTGTTTCAAATCAACCAGCCCATGCTTTGTACAAATAGGCGAGATAAACCTATTGGAGTACACATGCAACTGGTGTCCGTAAGGCCATTTCTGCCAAGCTGTACCTATCTATAGCTTTTGGACTGTCACAAGTACTTAACTTGTTTCAAACCACTCTCTTGTTTAATTCAAGAGAACTTCAGCACAGGCGTAATGGGCATCACACTGTACGTACCCAACCACTCTGAATCCCTTTCTGCACTGATGTTCTCCCTGTAAAAACTGGATTAGATCAACAATTACCCGGTAACTTCCGTTATAAAACCTGAAGAGAGAACCTGAGGAATTGAACTTATCCCCTAATCATTAACTGAAGAAGCCTAGCATGGTAACACACAAGAAAACAAATCTTTTCTCATTCTCAGCACTCGAGAACGAGGACAAAAAGTTCATAAGACAAGACAAAACCTATATATAGGCATTTTCTTTTGGTAGCTTTAGCAGAAAATATAGCCACCCCAAAAACCAGACAATTTATTTTCCCTTCTCTCTATCATTCACACTCTGCCAGAAATATTTCTTTCTAAATTGCTAGCTCAACTATTTCCTGTCTTTTCCTTTCTCATCAAATAATTAACTTCAGATATAATCAATCAATTAGGAACCAATTCTTTTCAGTCGTACGCTAAGTCAGGAGAGTCGGGTTCATCTAAATGCAGTTCTTTCCTCATTGACCCTTCTATCTCTGCTGCCAACGAATCCTGTTAAAAATAAGCACAAAAGAAAAACAAATATCATAGTATTAATAGGTTGTCATTGCAGAAAATAATTAATTACTTACATAAAATAATTAATAACTAATAAGGTGTCATTCCAGAAAAAGAAAAGGTTTAAAAATGAAAGTTGACTGGAAAGCTGGAAGACTAATGAATGTATCTAAGTCACTGACAAATTACGGCTTAGCTTCACTCTTCCCTTTCACAACATTACCCACCCACCTACAAAAAAGACATGGTTCTTGGCATACAGCATTATATACTTCCCCCATAGGGTTAAAGGTGACAGGCTATCAATTTTCCACTGCTGGTCAGTAAGTTTTACTGCCTAAGTGCAGTTAAGTGCAGGGTCTAAGTGTCAAACATTCACAAATCCAAATGATCTTTGGTCCCGTGATTCAACATTTGAAAATCATTTTTATACAAAACACATAAACCTATCTCAGCACAAGCATACTTTTTGCAGCTTTCAACTGTACTTGTGCAAGTATAACTTGTATTATTAAACGTCTGCACTTTAAATTGGCCTGTGTTCAGCCTCAGAAGGGAACACAAAAAGGCAAGCTAAGTCTTTGTTGACAATTTACTTCTTGTGAGCACAAATATAATCTGAGTTCTTCCTCAGCAGTTAAGATGAGACATGGCTAAAGACAAGGAGGGCCAGATTCTGCTGCTTCATTACATTAACGTAACTCAAAAGAAACTTCACTGATATCATTGCCCTCAGAAGTAATGGAATTATTCTAGAGATACACAGGCAAGCAGAGCCAGGCACTGAAGTTACCTAGACATTCTTATCCACTCTTTTTTTCCTCATTTGGTTGAGGGTACTGCATATTCCCCATGCTTTAAATGTACAATGTCATAATCAAATAAAACTAGGTAAACAAAGTTGGTAACACCAGTGACACTGCCGTAATTGATGTTGCCATAATACATACTAGCAACAAATATTCTTTTAATGAATACTGAATTTTCAGTGATCTTAAAACAAGAATATATGTGTAACCTATTCAAGTACTGAAGAACTAGAATGTATATCGTAAGTGACTAGAAGGATGCCATGTCCAGAAACTATTGGTTATGTTATCAGGAAGTTACGTCTCCAAGGATATTGAAGAAAAACAGGAAGCTCCTACTGAAAATCAGCCAGCGCAGTACAGGAGATGCATAACAAAGATGCACAGAACTGTGTAACAACCTATTAATGCTACCCATGATTCACAGCATAAGCACAGCCAGCTGCAGGTTGTCTATAATACTGCACTAAAAACAAGTAACTACACAGCACCACTGTTGCAGAACCAGGTATGCAACACTGATCACTCAGGTATCCTTTAACACTATATAAATACACATTTCACCCATGCACATGTCTGGCCTAGCATCCTATCCCTGAAGCTGTAAGTCAGGTGCAAATACATTTCCTTTGATTGGTTGTTTTCTGGTGTGTGCAGGTTTTTTTCTTCAATCTGCTTACCATAGGGAAGAGACCGAGAGAGTGGTACCGACGTGATATGGCATTTGGCATAGTCTTGTTCCTAAGGTTTTTCAACTCTTCTTGAGCCTCATGAAGCATTTCCATGCACTCTGCATACTTGTCTTCCAGCTCTCGCAACTGTAACACATAGAAAACAGTCCAAGACCTTATGGGCTGCACTATCATCACAAAAAGCCTGCAAATTCTTTTAACACTGGTAAAGGATAATGTTGTAAGGAAGAATATTCCACTTTAAAGGATGAGAACTCCAACGAGTGAATATCATTGAAAGTCATTAATAACATGGATTAGTAATGGGAAGGCAGGGCACCACAATGCATGAAGGAACTGCTTGCTCCATTTCCTACCCTACGTATCTACATGAAGCCACTGTCAAGGATACAATACAGAGCTAAAAGTATCTTTAGTCTGATCAGGTTTAGTGCCTAATTACTGCCATGATGACCACAGTGGCAAACAGCATGGGAAAAGGACAAGACATTTCACAGTGTTCCAAAGGACTTAGGAATTTTAAAACCAAGAATTACATACATATATATACACACACATATAACCTCCAACAGCCTAAGACCATGCCTTATTTTTAGCTTGACTTTCTCAGGAAACACATCTTATGTAATCACTCTGTCTGCAGATGTCTGTGTACCCTCATAGTTTTTGAGTTCATCAGCCACTTCAGTCAAGTTTGGCAAAAGGGCAAAAGTCTGAAATACCACATTCCTACAAGTTTCACAAAAACAAGCTACTTGGCTTAGAAACAGAGATCCTGTTAATGTCTTTCCTAAGACAGGGATGGAGAGGCATGAGCTCTATCTTTGTGGAGCACCACACATACAAAAGGCCCATCAGCAGGAAAAGCCTCTATGGGCATTCCCACCTTCAACACCAAGTAGTCCAAGTACAAGACACATCCTAAGGGGATCAAGCTTTATTCATTCTATTTCATCCATTTTGTTCATGTGAATGTAGCACCCAGAAGACAGGCAGCAATCCTGGACTGCCTTCGGTTTATTCACTGAACAAATACAGTACGAATGAGCTCTTCCATGTTATCTCACTATTCAAAATAGGCTTAAACTACCAGCCTAGAGAGGTCTACCTCTAAAAGGGTTCCCATATAGCCCATAAGCCTCAGTTTTTCAAAATGTGTGACAGTTGAAGGAGGAGAGAACAGGAAGGAAAAGGTTTTGAA
The DNA here is from genome assembly GCF_018139145.2 of Gymnogyps californianus. Lineage (NCBI taxonomy): Eukaryota > Metazoa > Chordata > Aves > Accipitriformes > Cathartidae > Gymnogyps > Gymnogyps californianus. The sequence continues at coordinate 118,472,335 of NC_059472.1, read as the reverse complement.
CTCTACCAGGAACATAAATATTCCTTCATTCCATATACATCGGCAAAATTATTTAATACGTCTGATCCAGTTCAGAATAAAACTCTCATGGTAAAGTGAACAGCCATTGCCCTACTACTAAATTACTGTAATACTAAGTAATGTACTCACCTCTGCTGTGAGCTGTCTCTGGGCATCTTTAGCTGCTCCCAAATGCTGGACAAGTTCCTCATTTTCAACTGCACACTAAAATATGCCAAAATATGTTAGAAATACTGTGATGTTTTGTCCTGTGATGATGTTTGTATCCTATACTACAGGTAAGTAGGAAAATTCTAACTTTTCTCAAGACCCTCTCTGCAGCAATATTAGTCCACACATGGTAGTTTAAAAACGTTTAAAATGTTAACACAAGAACAGTCAGCATCAGTCTGCGCCCTGCTAAATGAACCTCCAAGACCCTAAACCAAACAAGTATGTGCCCACTGAAATACCTGCACTGACATTCTTGTCTTACCAAAGTCGTTGAGTGCAGAATTTCACTTCTAATATTTACAATAAATTTAACTATTGTATTTGATATATCACACATGCATCTTCTAATAAATCGATGCTTTCTAGTCAAGCATGCTAGATATTAAACATCAAACAAGGTCACCCAGATAAGGAGGATGGAAAATTCCCTTTAGGCTCTAGTATACAGAGGATTATAACTTGTCTTGCAGCTACAATAGTAGCAAATCACAACAGTAGTCTTGCAACTGGATTCCTTACAGCTTTTGCCTTTTTCTGCAGATCGACTATCTGAGAGAGAAGATGAGTAATTTCTTCTTGCTGCCGGGCAGCATCTTCGGTTTTCTTTGCTAACTCTTCAGAGATATTGGCAATCTGGATGTTTGCATCCCCTTTAAGATAAGTGACTACAATTAACATCACAAACTCAAAAGTAGAAAAGTAAGCAGAAAGATGTTCTTTTGAAATATCACTTGATTCAGCACAATCCAGCCCCAATACACCGCAAGGTATTTTTGAAAAACAACAGTAGGACACAAGAACAGAAAGACACAAAGTGCTCATGCTGCAAAGGAGATTGTACTTTCCCTTAACACTAACGTTTTCAATGCAAAACTATTTTGCAACTGACAAAGATTTAGCTTACAGCCAGAATTTTCTGCTGTGAAATTTCAGCCAGAAATTTTCTCCTCACTACCATTTATATAAGGAAAATAAGCACCACAGAAAAACATGACTGACTGATCTGACTCAGTTTTCTTTTTTTTTTTACTGAACTATCTCGAATGAGAAGTGAAAAGAAATAGGGACATACTTAGCTCTTTTACACAGTCATTGACAAGCTGTTGCTCTTTCTCTTCATAAGTAATTGTTTCAGTCTTCAGCTGGCAGGCCTATTTAAGAAATCCACATCAAATATGCTACATTAGCACGTTTGTTCTTTGTTAGTCTGCTGCTGCATTTCCATCTCCTTCAGAAAGACAAGCTTTTCTAATCACTCCTCCGGGAAGATGGTGAGAAACTAGAGTTTTTGCCTGCCCTCTCTCATGTTCTGGAAAAAGGGGCCAGGTGAATATTCAGCAGAGACAGTACTGTAAGGAGAAACTTGCATCATTGTCACCATATCCCCGCTAGATGTCACTTGCATGTTTTGCACTAAAAATAAAAAAAGCCCTTAACATACAAAAGATTAGTATGCAGAGCTTGATCTGGTCACCTGAACAAAGCTAGGTATCATCACAAACTAATTAAATGCTTAGTTTAAATAATTGAATTAAACATTCACGTATTTAAAAAACATTCAGATAGTATTTGAAAAGTTCTGCCACTGTAACCATATATCCCACATAAAACCTTAGTGCTGCCTCCTTCCCTGCTTTGTCTCTTCCACTCCGATTCTAGGAGTGCCAAGAGGAGTGTGGCTACACCCAGCTGGTTCTGTCTGGCACCACCTCGATGGACACCACCTCAATCTATTCCCAGTGCTGGGGGCATCCACAGACACCCACAGACTGCATCTGTACAGAACTGCGTAGCTCAGAGGTTTCAGATTTGGCTCCATCCTGTGCCTTGCTGGCACAGAATGCATCTCCGTGGAAGGGAAGCCAGTGCTACGTGCAGTTCTCCTATCAGCTCCTGATGCAGTGGTGCTCTCAGTTCTAACCCAACCTTCATTATTCTCAAACCATCTACTGCTCATCTTCCTTGCGCAACTTCTCAATGAAGCATACAGCACTCTCCATTACACAGTGTCTTGTCCCAAGATATGACACTACCTATTTGCAATGGGCCCTGCATTTGCAGTAGAAAACGGTAATGATATTTTTGAGCTAAGAAAAAATGTATGAAAACAGAGTATTTCTTCTGCTATACTCTGCTACATGTTTGCAAAATGGTGACATGCTCCCAGAGTTTAAAAGTTGCATGGAAAACAAAATTATTCATAGGATATTCAATTATGAAGTGTTATTTCTGACAGACAGGGAACAGTAAATACACTTTTAAAAACTGTGTTGTCTGTGAAACAAATAGAACATTATCAGGAATAAAAGGCAACAAAACCACATTCAACTTAAAATATTAACAGCCTGACTTGAAACACAAGTTGAAGATATTTAATGCAAATTTAGGCTAGCAATTTTTATTTTGACAAACACTGAATTTGTACCAGAGAAACCATGCCATCCTACAAACTTCAGATTTGCAGCTAAAGTCACCCATATCTACCAGGTCAGCCCTTTAAGACCTGTTTCAAAGTGCAGTGCTGGACTCCAAAACCTGCCCATGCTCCTGCACATTCTTTTGGCAAGGAAACTACTTTGCATGTAGCTTCATGTAGCTTCCATGTTTCCGTCTTTCCTTCATTTAGTAGGGTAAAGGATGGTGATTAAACAACTACAAAAATATCTGTGTCACATGTGGAATTACATACTCTTAATTAGACTTTCTCAACTTTTAATACATGCTTCTCAATACCTGTGTTGTGGCATTTAAATGAACAACTGTATTAAGCAAAATGCAAAGGGAGCAATTTCACCTCAGATCTAAGCACAACATTCTCCTCTTCAAGGTCCTTGAGTTTCTTTTGAAGAGAATCCAAATGAAAGTAGTTCTGGACAGAGGAGGAAGATTCATTCCTCTTCAGCCTTGTAACAAAAAAAACAGTTTTAACTCATTTTTACCTGTATTATGGCCAATCTCATAGAAGAACAGACTGAATAGAGGTCTCAAAACCAGCCAGAGCCACATGAAATACAGCTTGTTCATGCCAGTATGTTTGGGTAGCAATATATTTGCAGTGATTTTTAAGAGAACATTTTTTAAATTTATTTATTATTTCACACATTTCCTATGGAAAAGTTATTCAGCCAAGGCTATGAGAAAGGAAACCACCTTACTACAGGGAGTAACCCAATAGCTTCCTGATTTATGCTGCACATGCTTCACCAGAATGCAGCAATAACTCTGCAAGCAAGGGCAGACAGTCCCTCAGAGCCTGCGATGATGTTCAGTCAGCTAATTGCCTGGAACCCATGCTATAAGCCATGCTTTATTTCCTTCCCTCTGCTTGGAATTTTTCCATAGTGCCTTCAGGTCCTTCAAGCGCAAAGGTCACACATGTAGCATGTTCTAGCACAGCATGCAAAGGTACGTGGTGCAGTGGGGTACTGTAAGTGGGACCTGTGTCTGCCTCATCACCAGAGTGACCTAGTTCCTGTGAAAGTTACAACGCTGTGTCAGCAGCCTCCTTATGTACTCTCTCCTCCTGATTCTTGTTGGCACCCAGATAGCCAGCTGGTCCAACGCAAATCCTTCCAGCTGGTGTCATGCACCAAGATCAGAGTCCCATTTATAGTTCCAGCCGACACAAGGGATCATTTTACTACTTTTCAAAGCTATTAAATTGTCCAAACTACCCATGCTTAGTACCAGATGAAGGTTCAATGTTGTAGATTGATTAACTTACGGGGTGGAACAGATGGACTCTGGCTCACTTTCTTCAGCAGCACTGGTATAGAACTGGAGCAGCTCATCTTTCATGGAGAGCTCATGCCGCAACTGAGAAACCTGCACAAAGAAAGAGCTTGCAGATCAGTAAGTTGATTTTCCAGGCATATTCTTAAGTAAATCCGCTACAAATTAGCTAGTTATTAATCCTCCAAGCATCGTCTTCAGACTAAATCAAGAGGCCAAGACTAGAACGGATCAGAACCAGTTCCTTTATTTCTTAGAAAGAACGAAAAGTGTACCTTTTAAATTAGCCATTAAATGTTCTTTTTTAGAAGGTAAAAAATGCAATTATTCACTCCTATTAGATGTGTTTCTCTTTCACATTCTTTAAGATGAGCAATCCTGATTCAATATTGCATTAGTCTAGATTCTCATCCACAGAAATGGATATATTGCAATGATACTGCAAGAAATTAATGTGGCACAATCAAACCAAACATCACTTTTATCCATTTTATGTGATGACTGTCACCTTCTGGCTTGGATACAGACCTTGCAGGCCTCAGATACAGACATTTCTTCCTCTCCAAGAGACTTAAGATAGAATTACTAAAATGCTTGTGTAGTAAGGTTACATTTGGGACTCAATTGCCTGTTGAGCTGCAGAACACCACCATGCAGTGGTAGGCTGCCATTCTGAGGTTGCTGCAACAGTGGAGACGGCAGTCACTTTCTGGGTGTAGTTCGGGCTTTTGATGACTTCGAAACCTGAGCCTAGTAAAGTAGCATGTGGGAGTCCCATACTTAGTACATACATGTATCAAAAAGGAACAAAACATCAAAATCAGGTGGTTAAGATATCCTGTAATTGTGAGCTCCACAAACTTAACCTTGGTTAATTTATATTGCAATTCTCCAAGAAAAGGGTGAAAAGCCCAATTACACAGTAGCACTTGCACCACTTCACAGCTGCAATTTGAGACCCCAGTGGCAAGAGATTAGTTTTTATTTGCCTTGCATAGCTATAAATAGCACAACTTATCAGACAGATCTGTTCCCTTCCACTGCAAGACTTGGCCCTCAGTTTTCACTTTCCAATGCATAAATTGCAGAGCACATTTGTTTTTATTAGACTTCTGCTTTCTGAATTGTAGGCATATTTATATTTGTAGTTATGACTGGCAAAAAAACCCCAGAGAATATCAATAAAATAGATTTACACTGCATTTTCATCAAATAAAAAGAAGACTCAATGCAATAAAGCACTTAAACTGTGCAAAATTTTAAGCAAACAAGGTCATTTATTTTACTAAGGCTATTCTGTGTAATCAGATGTGCTAAGCTACCAAGTCCCCCTGAGACATGGGTTCTAAAATGCAAGGGGAAAAAAACCCAGCCAACCACATTTTAGAAAACCATGAAACAAAATCCTTGCATTAGTTTCAGGAGGCTCACTTTCCCCATTTCAGGAAGAGCTAAAAAGCTGAGCCAAAAATAACAATTTACTTCCCTCCAGCACATTAGGGCTCTGCTTCTTTAAGTAGAAAGGATTCAGATACTGTCAGTGGGTAGGGACTAGATCATCTCCAGCTTTTGCTACACTTTTTTCTCTATGAATTAAACAGACTGAGGATACTATTTTTACTGCCATTTCCAAGCATTCCAGTTCTCCAAAGGAGGGTGAACAGCCAGAAAGGGTGACGTTTTAATGGAACAGGACCAGAAGCAATAGACACAAACTGAAACACAGGAGGTTCCCCCTGAACATCAGCTACAACTTTTTTATTGTGAGGGTGACTGAGCACTGGCACAGGTTGCCCAGAGAGATGGTAGAGTCTCCATCCTTGGAGATATTCAAACACTGTCTCAACATGGTCCTCGGCAACCAGCTGTGGGTGGCCCTGCTTGAGAAGAGGGTGTGGACAAGATGACCTCCAGAGGTCACTTCCAACCTCAATCATGCTGTGAAATGTGAAAAAACCTCACTGCAGTAACTTCCAGCAACACTTCCCTTCAACATGGCATTCTGTGGTGTGTTGACCCTGGCTAGCAACTGAACACCCACCAGCCGAGCACATACTCTGCCCCACAACCCCCATAGGATGGAGAAGAGAATGAGAAACACAAAAGCAAGAAAAACTCATGGGCTGAGATAAAGACAGTTTAATAAGTGAAGCAAAGTTGCCCATGCAAGCAAAGCAAAATAAGGAATTTATTCACTATTTTCTATCAGCAGGCGGATGTTCAGCCACTTCCTGGAAAGCAGGGCCTTGGCACACACAATTGTTACTTGAAGACGAACACCATAATCATGAATGTGGCAGCTTCTTCCTCCTTTCCCTAAGCTTTTATTGTTGAGCATAACAACATAAGGTATAGAATATCCCTTTGTTCAGTTCAGGTCAGCTATCCCAGCTGTGCCCCCTCCCAACATCTCCCACAGATTTTGGGGGTGGGGGGGTGGGGAGGTGGCCCGCAGCAGGGCACAGGGAAGAGCCTTGTGCAAGCACTGCTCGGCAACAGCCAAAACACTGGTTGTTATCAACACCGCTTTAGTCACAAATCCAAAACACAGCACCATGTAGGCTGCCATGAAGAATATTAGCTCCATCTCAGCCAGATCCATACACATTTTTACATTGCAAAACACAGGATCTGTTTTACAAACAGAAAGGATCTCTTCTGTATTTTCACAAGCCACTGCAACGTGTACCCTTTGGAGCAAACACTACCACGCTACCCCCGCACAACTTATTGTTACCAAGCAATACAGACTCAGCCCTTGCCCCACATGGGACAAGGCCCATGAGCTGTCACCATGCTTGGTTCCCAGGACTTCATCTGTTCAGGCTCTAATTCACTCCACTGCCCTGAAAGCTTCACTCAGCTTCAGAACTATGTCATGAAATAGCTGCACCTATCTTAGAAATAATTTGAGGTAGAACATAGAAGGATTCTCACGTAGAGCACAACAGCTTAGAGACATAGGACCTAGCTTGCAGGGACAATCCTTACCGAATCACGAACAACTGTTTCAAGAGTCCAGCTGATTGTCTTCCTGATTGACAGCAACTAAATGCTTAACAGGTTGGAATTATTCACTTAAAATGAAGACACCCAGTTACACTGTATGTAAATAACATGCACGCTAGTACCAAGACAAAGAGCATTTCTACCTTTCCAACCAAAACCAATGTTTCCTTTTCTAAGCCACCATTCCAGATTGTAATTCAGCTTTTCCTTTCCTCTCACTTTACACAGAACAAAATCAAACCTGGACTTTAAAACCAGCTATCACCAAAACACAAACTCTGATATGTGACCTGTAACTAGAACAACAGGACTGAAGGGCTGTATTACTCAGATGTTACCACAGGTTTCAGGTGGTGTTATTTGAGGACTGACACTATGTTTGAAGTACTGCCTTTTTAGCTTCAGAAACACGACAAAATCTGAAGAGGAAAAAGAAGCGTAAACTGGGAAATTTAGAAAGATCAGGAGAAGCTAAAACCTAATGACCTACTCCTTTCCAAACACAGTTCACATTGTAACAGTTTACACTGCTTTGATACCAAGCTCTAATTTCAAAGAAGACAACATTAAACTGTAGGTAGCACCATCCCAGTGAAAAGGGACACATCTTGAGAATGGAGCTGCAGCGTTCTTCCTGAACATGGTAATACAACAGCAGGTAGACACACTGTACCTGGGTACTACATTTCTGCTGCTGAAAAGGTGGACACTCATCTCTGCAACCAAAACAATTTACAATTAAGAAAGTTTTCTCAGTATAACGTTTATGCTTCTAGTATGTATTTCTGAAACAGTAAGCTGAGACTAAAGTGTCTCTGCACGCAGTACAGTGCTTGCTTCAGTGCACTCACCTACTGTTCTCTAGTGCACTACAGGAAAAGTCTCAGTTCCATCAGTTTTTATTGAACATGATCACAGCCCCTTCCTAAATCTAAGCAGCACCTAACAATACAAACTCAAAAGACAAACCCAAGAATCTAATGCATTTTGCACAGGTCTATATTACCTTGACATGTACCTATGAACGTGGCATGTTACAAGGACACAGAAAAACTTGAGCTACTTAATGGGATGGCCAGAAGGTTTTGTCAGGACAAGTTTGGTAAGTCGAAGAGATGTAAAGCTAAATTATTCATGCCATCATACATATACCAATAAAACCTTAACTTTATACCACACACCAGAAAGATCTTGTCTATATATTACAGAAACCACAGATCCCCCAGACAAACCATTTTTAGGCTGTTTTTACAGAATTTAAAAAGCACCAAATAAATTCTCTTATCTCTCGCCCTTAGAGACAGTTGTCTTAGTTACCATTCTGTTCAAATATTCAAAATTCAGCATTAATGGAAAATCTGAAACCTACTAAAGACAGATTTTCAACATACAAAAGTGTCATGACTTTAAAGCCTGATGAGCTCTGCCTCAAAAGCATCAATTTCTGAAGGAGTCAAAATGAATGTGTGAAAGATGGGTGTTGATAGAACATATGGCCCAACATGTCAAGCCACCTGGTACGAAGCTTATTTCTGGTGGCACTTTTCCTAATGCTGCTCCTGAGTCCCTCTAAATAAAAATAGACCTGGACAGAGGCAGCCCATCCCTGTCCTCCACCTTCCTCAATCAAATCTTCCATTCTGGATGTATGGTATGAATGCACTGCCCTGCCCAGTCAGTATGCACGTGCCTAGTAAATGCCATATTGACGAATGCACAAATAAATTGGTCTGCCACATGATGGGACTTGGGCAGCAAGCAACAGCACTCCTCTGGGACAGAAGAGAACTAGTTTTCCTGGCCAAAAAGGGTAGGCCACACCAAAGGATATTATTTCTGTGTGTGTGCTCCACCACCATTTATCGCACATCTGAGATCCCTTCATCCATGCTTTATTCATCAGCCCATCTCTGATATAATTCAACACCTCACATGCCTGAGCAGTTTTATTAGGAGCCATTTTAAAAGTTTTGAATCCACTGTGGTTCATTGTTCTCCTGCTCGCTCTACAACCGTGAGACTTCTCTTTCTCTTGCTCAAAGCTACATACGGACGAGATTCACAAACCAAGGTCACTGTCAACATCTGCCCCTAGCTCAGTTAGTAAGTCAGAGTTTAGTGACACTTGTAGTTACGGATAAAGAGGTCTTTTAAAGCATCCTGTATGGTTCCATCCAAGATACATCTATCAAGAATCTGGCAGTACCTATAGCATCCAAATACCCATTCAGAGGAATACAGTAAGAAATAGCAACTGTATAAATATTAGATTAAAAATTCAATGGTATCTGGAAGACATAAGGTGTTACTTGAAACAATGTAAGTTTTCTGGTTTGTTTTATAGATCACAATGTGTGCACTTGTAGCCCAGAAAGCCAGCCATATCCTGGGCTGCATCAAAAGAAGCATGGCCCAGCAGGTCACGGGAGGTGGTTCTTCCCCTCTACTCCACTCTGGTGAGCGTCCAGCTCTGGAGTCCTCAGTACAGGAAAGACATGGACCTGCTTGAGCACGTCCAGAGGAGGGCCACAAAAATGATCAGAGGGATGGAACACCTCTCCTATGAAGAAAGGCTGAGACAGTTGGGGTTGTTCAGCCTGGAGAAGAGAAGGCTCTGGGAAGACCTTATTGCGGCCTTTCAGTACTTAAGGGGGCTTATAGGAAAGATGGGGACAGACTTTCTAGTAGGGCCTGTAGTGATAGGACAAAGATAACTGTTTTAAACTAAAGGATGGTAGATTCAGACTAGATATAAGGAAGAAATTTTTTATGGTGAGGGTGGTGAAACACTGGAACAGGTTGCCCAGAGAGGTAGTAGATGCCCCATCCCTGGAAACATTCAAGGTCAGGTTGGACGGGGCTCTGAGCAACCTGATCTAGTTGAAGATGTCCCTGCTCATTGCAGGAGGGTTGGACTAGATGACCTTTAAAGGTGCCTTCCAACCCAAACCATTCTACGATTCTATGAATTGAGAAACACATGCACCATCATATTATATTTTAAACGTGCTCATCAAATGTCTAAAACATTATTACTGCAGTCAAACTCAGACACATGTATGTACTGCAGCAGGCTACCGATCCATGCTTCAACAGATTCTATCACAGTTCCCTGGAAAGAGATACAGCAAAATCACAAGAAGCTGTAAGATCTCAACAATCTATACAGAAGGTAGCAAGTCTCAGTCTATAACCCTTTGCTTTCCAATATAACCCAATGCTTCCTAACATTGACAAGTTCATACTTACAGAGCATGCTGAATAAAAATTACCAATCATTAAAATATATCCTGACCCATCTGAACAATGGAAGCTTAACACAAGTCTATGAAGTTGGCCCAGCTTGGAAAAGGCAGAATGCACGTGATTTCAGTGAGCATGCACTACTGAAATCTCCATGAATACAAGAAGTGATTTACTTTATACGTGGTACCCATATCATACTCAGTTTGAGAAGTAAAGGGAAGCACTCCCAGCATTCAAATGCTATGTTCTAAGAGCTAAAATTTAACTCAGGTATGAATAGAAAAGCATTTGGGAAAAAGCAATTAAGCATCAGTCGGCGAGGAAGAAACAAGTGAGGACTGCGAAAGATTCAGGGGAGAAACAAGAAGAAAGAGCTGCACACAAAGGGAGGCAGGAGAAGGGAGAGTGATTAGCGAGATAACCAAAACAGAGGGGAATTATGCATAAAGCAGGGGAACAAGGACAGAACAGGTAGAAGAAAACAGTGGATATAGAGACTCAAAATGAAAAGAGCAGCTGGTTTCAGAGGAAAATGAAATCTGAGGCAGAGCAAAATTCAATGGCTTGAAGTTTTTTCTTTTCCTCCAATCACCTGATTTGAGCCAACAGGTCAAATTACTTTTTTGATCACATTTCTAAAAGCATACATGCTATAAAAATGGCTGACCAAACTGCTGCAACACAGACTGACCTGCTATGGACAGGATGCCCAAGAAAATTAAGTACGGACAAGGTGAAACTAGAAGGAAAATTCTCCCCATCACTGCAGATACAGCACTCAGGTTGTGGTGGGTTGTCCCTGGCTAGATGCCAGGTGCCCACCAAAGCTGCTCTGTCACTCCCCCTCCTCAACTGGACAGGGGAGAAAACATAAAACTAAAGTCTTGTGGGTCGAGATAAGGACAGGGAGATCACTCACCGATTACCGTCACGGGCAAAACAGACTCGACTTGGGGAAAACATTACTTTAATTTATTGCTAGTCAAATTAGAGCAGGATAATGAGAAATAAACCCAAATCTTAAAACACCTTCCCCCACCCCTCCCTTCTTCCCAGGCTTAACTTTACTCCTGATTTTCTCTACCTCCTCCCCCCCTGCCCCGAGTGGCACAGGGGGACGGGGCATGGGGGTTTGGGTCAGTTCATCACACGTCGTTTCTGCCGCTCCTTCCTCCTCAGGGGGAGGAGGACTCACACTCTTCCCCTGCTCCAGCGCGGGGTCCCTCCCACGGGAGACAGTCCTCCACGAACTCTCCAACGTGAGTCCTTCCCACGGGCAACAGTTCTTCATGAACTGCTCCAGCATGGGTCCCATCCACGGGGTGCAGTCCTTCAGGAACAGACTGCTCCAGCGTGGGTCCCCCGCGGGGTCACAAGTCCTGCCAGCAAACCTGCTTCAGCGTGGGCTCCTCTCTCCACGGGGCCACGGGGCCGCAGGTCCTGCCAGGAGCCTGCTCCAGCGCGGGCTTCCCACGGGGTCACAGCGTCCTTCAGGCATCCACCTGCTCCGGCAGGGGGTCCTCCACGGGCTGCAGGTGGATATCTGCTCCACCATTAACCTCCATGGGCTGCAGGGGGACAGCCTGCCTCACCATGGTCTTCACCACGGGCTGCAGGGGAATCTCTCTGCTCCGGCGCCTGGAGCACCTCCTCCCCCTCCTTCTTCACTGACCTTGGTGTCTGTGAAGTTGTTTCTCTCCCATCTTCTCACTCTGCTCTCTCTGGCTGCAACTGCAACTCCCCTGGAACTTCTTTTCCCTTTCTTAAATATGTTATCACAGAGGCGCTACCACTGTTACTGAGTGGCTTGGCCTTGGCCATCGGCGGGTCCGTCTTGGAACCCGCTGGCATTAACTTTATCGGACACAGGGGAAGCTTCTAGCAGCTTCTCACAGAAGCCACCCCTGTAGCTCCCCCCGCTACCAAAATCTTGCCATGCAAACCTAATACACAGGCATAAAAATCTTACCTCTTCCCTGATGTGTTCTACTTGCTCCTCCAGGAACTCATTTCTTTCCGTCAGTGATTTATTCTTCTTTAACAGCGACTGGCCAATCCGAGCAGCTAATTCTAAGTCCCGTTCTTTCTGTGAAGCATTAAGAAAAGAAAGCTAATTTCAAATTTTTTATTCACCAAAGGATCAGAGGGAGGGTAAAATTGCCATGAAAGGGAAGGAACAAGTACTTAAACAATAAAAAGACCTTTTCCTTCTGTGAGGGTTTGTTTGGTTGTTTTTTGCTAGTTTCCTTTTTCTATTCCTGCTTATGTTACACCCACATTATTCAGAAAAGACTGACCCATACAGAGTTATTGAACCATACACATGAAAGCACAGCTTCAAGGTCTAGAGTAAAACAACGTAAGTGAAACCAGATCCGGTTCTCTATTACAGCTTTGTTTGAGCAACTACTGAGGAAAACTATTCCATCATCTTGTTATACCATTTGCAGAATGCAACCACAGAGCTTTAGAGGTTACGTTCTAAAGAATTCAGAAGCACGGTAAAAATACCAGAGAACTTAGGCATTTCAAAGCATTCTTCAGTTTCCACTTGCTCCACTTTGAAATAAAAGGCAGTAAGCTGTGGAGGAGCAGAAGCCAATTCCACCACATGTTCAGCTCCTATCTTCTTCTTGTACGTACATCCATTAGTGCTTTCATATAAAAACAAATCCTATCCCTTTCCTTTTTGCAGATGCCCAAATCTACATTAAGTGGTTACTCTCATGCCATTCTTGGCCCCTTCTTCCCCCTTCCCTATGAGGACAGAATTGGAAATAACCCATCTAGACAGTTCACCACATGCACCGATAAAAACTAGAAGCTTATCCTGTTGATGAGATGTACCTATATGTGTCTCAGCTTCTGCAAAGCTGAGACATGTGGTTGTAATCTGCCTGGGAGAGGATGATAAACTGCATAAAACTTTGTGCTGTTCATTAAGCATTTCTATTTATCATTTTCTTACTCAATTACTAGGTCTTTAAAATAGTGGGAAAATGGCGCTAAGATTAACTCCCCACTTACCTTTAGTTCAACACCATTTGAGCAAGAGTTTTCTCCCTGTCACTGAAAATACTGTTTGGGGCTTATTTACTGCCCTTGACAGCCATCCAGATTTTATGACTAAAAGCTACCTTATGTCATGTATACATTAATGACAAAGCCTACAAAACCTACAGCTACTGATTACATGGATTTGAAGTCAATGAATTTGCATGAAGAGGCTTTCATAGTGGGGAAAAAAAGGAAGTTATGTTATAATCAGTAAATAAAAAGAGAGACTATTAATCACTGCTGTATCTACAAATAGTATTTTCCAAATGGTTGCTGAAGGTCAGGCTTATATTTGCATTGAAAGCTACTGGGATTATCTAGCCATAAAATCTTTATATAATCTTATGTACAATCTTTCAGAACAATAGGTCCCACAAAGTTAACCAAAAAACGTTTTGTTTACGTATCAAGCCAACTTATTGTTTAGTAATTTGGCTCACTTCATAAATAAGAAGCGGAAAAAAATATATTGCTGCAACTTTGACTCTGCAGAGGAAGAGCTATCTAGCAGCAAGGTTTCTAACCTCAAATTTGAGGAACGTAAGTGTATTTCCAGGCTCTTTAATTAACCTCCCTAGATACTCCTACACAATTTTTAGCAATTCAGCTCTAAATCTCAGTTTGGGGTCAGGCCTCTTAAATCAGTTCCTTATCACTGTGACTATTACAGTAATGTGTAAAAAACAGTACTGAAGACAGACACATTTACATTATCATCAGAAAGGGATGAGAAAGCAGGTTCACAGAGGAATCTGCTCCTACTCTTACCACATACCCAGGCAGGCCTGGTATAACTCCCTGTGCTTAGTTTCAGGGCAACAGGCACAGATTTTCAAAATATCTGCACAGATGTTGTTTTGAGATCTTCTCTTTCCTATCTCCCCCCAAAATACTGCACCTTTCACCCTGCCAACTTTGTAATACAATCATTTGAAGCTTGCCAACAAGAAGAACAGACAAGGGGTAGGTTTGGGGTTTTTTTTTTTTTTTTCCTCGCTTGTGTGTGTGAAGGTAGCAGAAGGAGTTACACCTGAAATTCTGCAAATGGATGTAATCTCTTGTGATAACCATCATTTGAAGAACAGAGAAAGGAACTGTAAGTGCCTGTCTGCCTAGGAATAGAGTGACTCAATCAGAAATGATGGCCAAATAAAACAAAAAAGCTCACTGAAAGTATTTGGTTCATTAAAGGTTCACCTATTACATGCTCCCCTGTTTTTCCTTTGTTATCATCCAGATAGGGAAGTACACTAGAAGCTTTAAAACACTGGCTCAGCAAGTCCTTCTAGCATTGCTCCCATGAGTGTGATTTCTGGATCTGTAGACATTTGGCTACATGGACTCAGGGGAGGAAACAGAATGCTGCATCATTGCTAGAAGGAGCCATGGAAACAAATGCAAGTAAATCTCAGCCAAACAAGACAAAGGAAACAGGACACAAACAGGCAACAGACTAACTACAAGTTAATGGATTATTCCAGGACAAGTCTTTTAGGTAAAGCATCAGTTATAACTGATATTTCATAAAGAGTTGTTTAAATGAGTTCAGCTCAAAGCACAAAATGCAGGACTTTGTACTGCAATGAGATGTATCAAGCATAGGTGGGAGATGTGAGCATTCCCATGCTTGTTTCCTTGCAGAATTAGAGGAAGAACAGACCACCCAATATATCTTGGCTAGACAGACCCCATTTTTGACATTGCTATTGCAATAAGCAAGCAAATAAATATGAAGGATTAAATTACTCTCAGCCATGAACTAATACAATTGTAACAGTTTTGACCTAAAGAATTCTTCATAAACATTATTTGGAAAATCATTGCTCAAGTTTACTGCAGAAAAGCAGCTAATTTCAGTCAAGCAATTTATCATGATATTTACTGAACATAAGCATTGTAGCTTAACAGTTGCTTTTTGACATTTCTTGAGTGCCAAGGATTACAGTAATAACAATTTACATAATAATGGTATTAAAAAAACCCACAAATGAACCAAACATAAGGCAAAGAAGAAAAGGCTTGGAGACTAATGGAGTATTAGATATTTTCTAATTTTGTGTTTATGCACTTCTCTGGAAAGACATTATCTGAGATAATTATGAATACAAGACTATTTGTGAGGGTTTTTTTAATTTTAAAAGATAACAAATCCATCAATAATGATACTATTAGCTTCACATGTACTGTAAAAATATGTGTCATTTTAAGATGACTTCCCCCCCCCTTCATTATGGCAAATATTTGGCCAAGAGCAAGTTAAATGGCCTCAACTGAAAAAGAAGCACAAGTAATGAATCCATATGACTGAGGTAAACAAATGACCTTTATTTAGAATATTTACCTTACCAATAGATAAAGCGTACATACACTCAGAGCACTTATTTCTCCTCGTTGGAGGACAGTCTACAACAGTCTTTAGTAGTGGTACCATATAATTTCTGTACTACTTTCTCATACTGTGTATGGGTCCTTAAAGAGATGTAATACTTGCCTCTTCAAGAAGACGTGTAACAGCATCTATGTCATTGTATGTTTTAGTCATCTGGCCCACTCTTTCAGCACATAAAACTGTGAGGAAATAAAATAAAACATTAATCATATTGGCAATACTATTGGGGGAAAATATCCTTTTAAGAATTTAGGTTTGTCTAAGTTTTCATCTCAAAACTACTTATGTGAACTTTTGGGTAAGTATATCAAAAGCTAAAAAAAACCCCTTAAAAATAATCAAAGCTTCAAGTTACACTGAGAATACTAGTGTTTCTCTTTTGCAATGAGTATTTGCTTTTGTCAGTGGCAGAACGAACTGTTAAAATGTTAAAACTTTCTTCTCTGAAGAGGAATCTCTTGAGTTTATAAAAAAAATAATCAAGGAAGAAGTGAAAACAGATGTTCTTAGACACATAATTAGGATTCTATCATGTCACCTAGTCATTGTATCCCGTGCAGTAGAGTTACTCCATGAATAAGCAACTCCAATACTGTTAGTAACACCGTTCAACATAAAGATACTATGTCATATTAAGTTGATAAGAACTGGGTTCTATGGTATGAGACAGCAAAGTAAACACAAAACACATGCAAAATAATAAACGATTCTTATAATACCCAGACCACACCATAGCAGCCATAGTATCACTCAAAAAATATTTACTTAGACTGGATAAGATGATTAATCACTGAGGCGGAACCAGGAGTTTTGTGAAGACTGAAGAAAGTATGCAGAAGTTTCATCTACCACCTTAGGTGATCCTTTAAGAAGCTACCCTGACTTATCTAGCAGTCTGCAAGTTTTCTAAAAATCCACCAATAATCAGAGGAAACAACAGCACTTTCCGCTCTACCCTTATATTCTTTTTATTTTCAGCTACACCTATTCCTCAAACCCTGTAATTCTGGAAAAAAGGGATTGTTAATGAAGTTGAGTTGATCACATGGACTATGGGTTATCAGGCTGCTGTAGCACAAACTGTTCTTCAGGGGATTTACCCTTGACAGTGCCAGTTAAAGCTCAGTCTGACAGATTAGCTAGCATTGCTCTAGCGTGCATTAAGGCGGAGGGAGACAGATAAGGCCTAATAAGATTTAAAGGGGGCAGGGGGGAAGAAAAAGCATATTGAGTACAGTAACATTACCAGGAGACAGTTTGTCATGCTAAGGAAACATCACTACCCAATTTATAAATATACAATCTACATAAATATACAGTTGATCACCACTAAGGCACATCAATAATATATCAAATGCAACAGTACTTGGGTATCTGTTGAAACGTTGGAGGATTTTTTTCCCATACTTAAACATCAGAAAGTTGCTTAAACTACTGCAAGAAGTACAATTTATTTCAGTTTATTTTCCCGTTTCTCAAATTCTATTTTTGAGGATCAAATCCTGAAAACATTTACAATATTTAGTGATGTCAGTAGTGCCAGTGAACTCCAGAGAATGCCCTTCAAAAGTATTCAAAAGATAATTACACTTATCCAAATAATTAAGTCTGAAAGTGGCAACAGTAAAAAGTTTACGCTTCAAAGTAATAATTTGACAAACATTACATTGCAATATAAAGAATAACTATACCACTGAACAAGCAAAAATACAGTGCATCTGTACACTACAAGCTGTATTAGTCAAAAGCAGACTAATCAGGATTCCACAGGAAAAAATTGAAGTAACTTGCAGAGAACATCAGCTATAGGAAACAAAGCGGTTAAATAGAAGCTTTCCATAAAAACTTCACATAAAGACAGACGGTGTCACATCCAGAAGACTATTCACAATTTAAAAAAATTAACATAGCCATAAACGCAGGTTTTTTTAAACATAGTAACTTCATTAAGTCATGCCATAACACATCTATCAGAAACTCTGACGCCAGCAGGTTGTTTTCCAAAACAACTGTATACTAAATAGTTCCCTTGGTTACAACATTTCCTCATTACTATAAAACAATGTTTGAGATTGTCATTAGCAAGCTCATTTTAACTCCATACCTAGCACTAATAATCACCACTGATTATGACTATGGCAACCTCATACTATCCTAATTCAGGTGAATGTATAACCTTCCTAACATCCAAGCTGATAAAAGGACGGTGCTCCCACAGACAGAATAAAGTCACTCAGCTGGGAGAGTGATAAAGGTTGATTCACGTGGCTGCTCACTTGGCTATTCCTTCAGAATTTGCCATTTAATCTTTAACGCGGCAGGGTAACACCACAGCCTTATCACAACAGACTTATTACTAGCAAAGCAGTAGTGACCTGATCTCTTTTTGTATCTCAAAATTTCCATCAAAATTCTATTGGTCATTGTTAAAACAAAGGTCTTCATATACTACTCTGCCAATGTGGAAGGGTTTCAAAGCAGAAATGATATCTTATGCATCCTCTTCAACGTCTAAGTGGAAACAAACTCCAACAGACCACATATAATAAAATGCCTCCTCCAGTCAGCTACATCCTATCGGCACTCAACATACAATACACCAGAAGCAGAGAGCTACTAACTAAAAGGCAAGTTTTCCTTTTGGAAGGAGGGCAAACTTGCAAACAGGTGTTGCTCTCCACCCCTCAAACCCAGGCTTGTGAGGAAGAGAAGGTGAAAAGTGAGGGGAGAGAAAGCAATTCAGAAGAGGCATTAAAAACCTTCAAAACAGTGTTTTACTATGTAATTATTCAGCCTCCACAGATTACAAGATAACATTTGGCCCATTGCTAGTGCAGTGATTTTTATTTCCTTAGGGTTCAAAAAAATCTAGCAGTGAAAAAGACACACTATTTTGAATAATCATTTTGAGCTGTGATCAGTGAAGTATGGAGGGGAAGAACCCCCCACAAACTCCACATCTCTAATGGATTCTGCATAGTAGGTTTCTAGCCTGCTGGAGTTTCTGATGAGTATGAGAGCCTGGTAACACTACTGTAAAGATAAAACAAGAGCAAATGAAGGACAATGCTCTGTAATACAAAACCTACAGTGCCAATTTACTGACCTCTTTTTGCTCACTTGCAAATCAGTACTGATTTTGCTTGAGGGTGATAGGAAGCGCAGTGTCTAAATGCATGGATGCATGGAAACATCCAAACCAAATACACTTTGCACCGCTCAGTTTATGGAGAAGGCTGTTAGACAAGAAAGAAAGAAAGAATAATTTAAAAAAAAGTCTACAGCAAGTGGATGGACCACAGAATTCCAGAAACACAGAGTTCGAAAATGTATTTTGGTAACTGCTTTGAAACTCATGTCACAGATTCAAGACAGGAAACAGAACAGAGAAAGAAACAAAGAAAAATTCTATCACATTATTTTCATGACAGCATTAAATACATGCTACCAGGTACATGTTTGCAGTTCAATGTATTTGTTTTTTTTTTTTTTTTTTTTTAAACAGCCAAACACATAAACGGATAAATGCTACACAGATCAAGTATTTCCTCTGCCTTAAAGTACCTAGCACCATCTTCATACCCTCTTAAAGCTTGCAAATTTACAGGTACCCACATTCCTGTGTTTCCCAATGTGAGTACAGCTGAATGATGTACTCTGCATTTATTTCTCATCATCTGTTTAATGCAGCATCTGACTAGAAGCTTCTTTCAGGCTCTGAGCTCTGCACTGACTAAAGCGCTGATTCCCAAGCTGAAGATGCTCAGAAGAAGGGAGGAAAATATGTACCTTCCTGGATTGCTCCCTGAAAGTCACACAGCCATCTAGCATGCTGCTTAGAGGAAAAGTTATGTTTCCAGGAACAGGAAACAGCCATGGAAGGAAGGGGAGCAAGAATACCACTATTGGGAGTTGCTAGAATGAGCCACCACCCACCAAACAGGGGATTCAGGTGGAAGAAAAAAAGAAAGGGGGGGGGGGGGGGGGGGGGGGGGGGGGGGGGGGGGGGGGGGGGGGGGGGGGGGGCGGAAATCACAGGAGCTAGCAGTCACAGGTGTCCTCAGCCCCTGCTCCCTGCACCCCTCCTTGAGGCACACCCCCTTTTTATTTTTGAGACCTATCAATCAGGGACAAACTAAAGAACTAAAAGAGAGCGGCCATGGCTGAAGAGGAAAGCCCAGCTCCAACTACTCCTCTTCCCATCTATTTCCAACTCCTGGGAAACAGAAGGGGGATAAGATGTCATGGTAAAGTTACCTTTTTGGGCATATAATACTGACCTATTAAGTCTAGACCTAAGTCTAAGACCTAAAGTCTAACAGGAAAGGCCCTAGTGCATGGGGATTTCCCTACTACCAAAATGTATTTCCTCAGAAACTACATCAGGATAAGGGAGTACTGTTCATGGAGCATAGATCTCTGGCAATTGTAATACTGATGCTTCTTATTGGCAAGGTGGCAGCAGGGGACATTGCTTTTTTTGATAACAGTTCCCTACCCAAAGCCTTTAACTATGGCAAGGCCTACTATATTCTTGATCAGTCATGAGAAGCCCTGCCTCACAAATAGCTTGTGTCTCCCTCCTCTCTGCTCAGAGCTCTGTCCAAACACTGAAGATACAATGGCAAGTTCATTGCATCCTAAATGTTGCACGTCGAGATGTACAGAACACACACAGTAACACTGACTGACCAGCCGCACTCCTTACTGCCGGCTACCACTTGGAAACATTAGCAATTAGGGACCCTGGCAGACTTGGACTCCTCAGCTCACACTGGTTTAATTTCTGAAAGGCTATTTTTGCACTCCAAGGATAAAGCACTTGCTAAAAATCACAGCTTCAGTTCTAGAGCCACCGATAGTTATGCTCTGGCACTGGCTACTGCAAGCACTACATCAACTTGAGCCAAGCGCATGAGGAATTCTGAAACTGTGCCATATTATGGATATTCCCTTTCAAATAAACTGAAGGAAAATTATACCTAAAATGTGCCTTCAGCTCTGTTACTGACCCAGACTAGAAAGATTTTACACGTTTAAAGATAAACATGGTAGCTTCTCCGCCACTAAAGAGGAGTTTTTGGCAGCCCTGGCTAAACAGGGGGAGAGGCTTCAGGTCTGCTGTTGCCTGTCACATTTGAGATGGCCCTAAGAGTACACGTTCATCTAAAGAGCTTAAAAATTGTAAGAGACTACTGTCACCAGAGCTTGAAGACTGTGCGTCTGAGGCATGACTTACTAGAAGTCCAAATTTTAACACAACACGCCAGCAGTTCCTCCAGCCTTCCCCACCGCTCCCCAAGCACAGGAGCAGGCCAGCCCCTCCAGAAGGCAGATGGGGAGTTCAGCGGGTGGCTGTGACCCTGGTTAGAGGGATAAAGAGCAGTCACAGCGTGCCAACTGCTTCACAACTGTCAAGTCACACTGTGAGCGAGCTCCATGGAGGAGTCTGGAAGAACATAATGTTGTGAGCAATACATACTCAGTCGGCAAGTACATATTAGCGCAGTGAAAAATAACTACCCTAAGTTCAACAGACAATAGATTTTTTTTTTAATGTTACAGCCTAGCTTACTGTGATTTCAATGGCATAGTTTGCAAATTAATCTTTTAATAAAGGTGCAGTTACTGATTCTTCCAGAAGAAGAGATTTTTATCTTGCCATTTAAGCTATGGTTTGAAGGGTGTTTGTTTACTGCCATTTCTCTCATACAGTATTCAAATAGCTTAGTAAATCCAATATTAAAGCCTCACATACAAACCTGTTATTACTTCATCTCAGGTTTGGGAAAAAACTTTGCTGTTATTACTCTTCTAAAGCTTATGCCCGAACACTCAGGTAGGTAGCCATTTCAAAGTACTTCCTCTAAGCAGACCATGAACTACATCGAATTTTCTCATAATGAATGAAGAATCAAGTTAAAGGAAATTTCAACAAGAACATCACATACTTGTTCCTTCTATTAGCATAAACACGTATCAAATGTGGTGACTTTGAAAATACAGCCACAAAGTGAAACTAAGGAGACAAGGAAAAGTGCCTGGAGAGGACTCACTATCACCTTACTGCATATATCATTTACTGATACAGCTCAGCATAACTCTCCTGTTACTAGTAAAACTTTTCTTGCAGGATTTTTGATTACTAGCCATTGAATTACTGTCTCGACATTCTCCTCCATCCCTTTCTTGTCAAGAAATGTCTGGATTGCATTCCTTGCAACTAATAAATGGGTGTAAGGCTTAAACCAGGATCTGGATTGTAAATCTTTCAAAAATCCTAAAATGAAGTTACAAGCGCATATTAAAAGCCATGCATTGTCAGCTGTCTCCCTTACTTAAATACGTGATCTTTTCCTATTCCAACTCTTTGGGAGGGACCGGCTGTGCCAAAGCTTTCAAGAATTACTAGTCTCCATTTTCTTTGCTTTAGTGTTTAAAGATTCCACAGCCCTGTATGGCTTCCATTCTAGTCAATGTCTTTGTAAGATAAAACAGGTATTTTACATTTTCTGAAAGTCAGACCCATGGAGTGCCAGAACTTGAGACTTTAACAGTGATCACAAGACTTTTTTTTTTTTAAATTAAATTTGAGCTACATTCTTAGCCTGCATTTACCCAGTACTTTAGATAAGGAGGACTTTTAATCTAACTGTTACATTAGTAAATTGCAATAGTAATGACTGGCTGCCATCACAGGTCCTAAACAGGTAAGTGTCTTTTCCTGTTGCACCTGCAAAAGCAAGAATCAAAACACAGCCCAGTTTCAGATTTAGCTGACCCAACAAATCACTAATCAAAGAAAACTAACAGGCTATCCTTTCACAGCTCAGGTTGTTTTATCAACTAAAACTGAGTAGACTATCAACACTATCAACAGATATCATTCCACAAAGTTTCACTGCAGTCAGCTCAAAGACCAGCTTATCAAATGAAGAGTACACATGTTGCTGTCAGGCAAATTTACAACTCCAAAGCAATGCACTGACTCTAGGACTGTTCTGCCTAGACCTTTATGAAGGTGCTTCCCATACTCATCAAGAGAGCCAATTCTGTAACGCTAGTTCTGTGACAGAGGCTCTAGAAACAGGACTGAGGGCAGTCAAAGGATCTAAATGTCAGCACAGGAAAAAAACTCACTACATCAAAATGACCACGGAAATAACAGACAAGTAATGAGTACACATTCTGCACATGGAATAGGCCAAACAGTTAAGAAGTCTTAATTACACAATTTTTACTGCCTTCTTTTCAATAACTATAAATGGTTAAAGTGAAGCATATTCTCAGGCCTTCCATTTCTGATACCAGATTTATAGCCAGATATGGCTAAAATGTTTCTTTTGTTCAGCATGAAAAGGCTACATGCTGGTGTTTCCATCTGCTTTACTTATAGAATGGATTGACTCATCCCCAAGAGAAATACTATCTTTTGTAAGTGCACCCACGTGCAAAGATACATAGAAATACCATATATAATTTTTGTGCATCTGTATCACTGCTACACTGAGTGTGTAGGTGATCTGAACGTATAGGTGGAGGAGAGAAGGCATTTCAAATACATACTGAGCTTTTGAGAGGAAGGTACTGTAGAAAGACACGGCTAAATTTATCCCAGATGGAACTCAACATTTTTTTTCTCTTCAAATCAACAAGAACAGCTTCAGACTGTACTTAGATCTTGATGAAAGGTAAAGTCAGCAGGAAGAATAAGAACAGCACAATGTATATTTCAGCAACCATTTAATCACTTAAAAAAAAAAGGAATCAAACATAAAACAATGTCAGTTGGCCTCTCTTGATAAGTTTCCTCCCCACCCCAATCCCCAGTTTCAAAGTTTCCTTTTACCAGTATTCTCTCCAGTACCTTTCTATTTTGCACAGACACACAAGTTCTCAGCTTCCTTCAGAGACCCACAACAGGAGAGACTGATAGCTTATTGACTGCGTATGACTGAAATCCAGGTGGAATATTTGATTCTGAGGAAGTCTTTACAGGAAAGTCCTATGCAACAGGATTCAAAGAGCACATTTCACCCACTGAGGCTTTGGACACAGGAATTCTTTCCCATGAGGTGAATAAGGGTGTAAATTCACAGCAGGTGACATCCTTCGTGCTAACGATCTTTCAAAGCATCCTTACACTATCGTAAAGCTGGTGTATTTGGAAATACCAGTTCTCTACCATAAAACTGCTATTTTAGAGCAAAATTTACAGCACATGAAATAACATACATGGTGCATTTAGTTTTTGGTACCTGAAGCCCTGAAAAAGATTGCCAGACTGGCTGGAAGCAGTCCTTGAATGGGTACACTCTCTATACAGCAGGTGCACAGGAGGATTTTCCATGCACATACATTCACATTCCCACCATAATGGGCCAGTTGTCTGCAATACTGCAGATGTCCATTATTTCCACAAAGTATGACAAGATTTTTGGTTTGTTTGTTTTGTTGAAAGATTAAGTCACAAGACCCAAAACTTAGATTATTTCTGTCTATGTGCTTTCAAGTTCATGGATAAGCACAAAACTGTTGCCCTGTTCTTCTCATTTTTAGAAGTACCTGTTGGGAATGACAACCTAACACACACAGTTCCATAACACACACACACACACACATTGATGTACATATTAAAAATGCATTACAATTCCAAAGAAAGACAATTTCCCAAACCCAGTTTCATTAGAAAAAAGGTACTGCATAGCTTACATCTGTTCATCATGTATTTCTTCTTTAAAGACGTTTACATAAATTAAGATTCATCCCATTCATATCAGTATTTTCTTAGTATTTTATCTGAATGTACTGGCTACACATTAAAAAAAAATTGTAAAATTGAGTAGATTTAAATCTGCAAACATCTCTCAAATCACTTATATGTTGCCACGTGCTATCACCATAAAAGTTTAAAATGAAAAGGTGAAAAGTACCTTCTTCCAAGATATCAAGGCTCTGCCTGTTAAATGTGCATTCTCTCTTATTTTCCTTTTCATGGTCATACTCAAAGCTTTCCTCTTCGTTTACTGACATTGCTAAAGTTATCCCAGATAGACACGATACGATGCCTTAGTCTCACAGGAGATGGGAAGTCATTCCCTCGGAAGCTGTATTTTTGGGGAGAGCAAAGCAAGGTCTCCACAAAGCAGGATACCATCTTTCCTCACTCACATGCTCAGCCAGGGAGTTCCTGAGTGACTGAGTATTTGTCCTTCTTAGCACAACAGCTTTGTGTTGTGCAGATGGGGTGGAGGAGGGAAGAGACCATCTGTCTAATAATTACTAGAAGATTTATGTTGTTCCTCATACCAGCTCTGAGGGTAGCCAGTTTTTGCTCAACAGCTCCACTAGCGTATTTCAGACAAAGTAAGTGGGCTGAAAGCCCCCTCCCTGGCACTCCTCACATCAACAAGGTTCTCTCTCCTCTGCCCCTGCTCTTCCAAGTGAAGTGGTAGCTTCCCACAGGTGTCTCACCAACACGGAAGTCCGACCCAGCCTCCGACTGTCATACCTGGTGAAGGGTGTGCACCTTCACAGGAGTTAAAGCACCTCTCAAGTTGCCTAACGCTGCAAGTAACAGATTTCACAGGTGTAGTGAATAGCCTAAGCCTGTGCACATACACATGCCAATCCCACCCAGCAGAGAGATCTTGAAAGCTGTGGCTATTGTATAGTATGGTCTGACTGCAGCATCCACCACACACTAAAACCACGGTGTGAAGAATGAGGCTGGGGGGAAGGGAGCTTTTTTTATTGCTTTTACAAAAAAGATTACGCTTGTACAAAGCATTTAAGTGACATATCGCATCACCTGTCAAATACCGTGTTTTCCACCATCATCTTTACTCTTGTCTGCTGTGGGAAACGAAGTACCTCAAGTCCACCTATGGCACCCTAGTGCATTTTCAAGGGCGTACCTATCTCTTCTCTGTTCAACAACAAACAAAACTCCTTGTACTGAGACCTCTTGGTTTCCAACAGGTTGTGTTTGCTAAACTTGACTACACGTATAGGGCAGGTTAACATTCTTATTTAACTTTTTGCAGCTATAGATATTTAAAGTTTGCCAGGTTGCCTCCCTTACTTTCAATGGCAAATAGGCGCCCTTCGCTGCTTGCGGAAAGCATTCTATCTGCGTCACAAGGCAAACCAGTTGCAGGCAAAGTGGGGGCACTGCAAGGCAAAGGCAGCTCATCACCCTCTGAGGGGACATAACTGCTAGGGAGGGAGACAAACAAACATTACAAGCCAGCAGAACATAACAGTTAGGGTCATGTAGGAACAATTTCTCTGTTACCATTTCTCTAGTGGTGTGAAAGTACGTGGTAGTATGAGATGGGAAGGAACTAATTTTATACAATCATGATTAATTATTCTGTTTTAAGTTTTAAACTCTTGATATTTATATACAAACAACATAACAATGTTTATATAAACAATAGCCAAAGGATATGAAATACACATAAGTGCTTGCTGAGGAAAGGAACACTCATTTCTGAATAAAGATATATCTTACTACTCAAACTTAACAACTTGACCTTCGACTGCCAAAATTTACTACAATATTCAGCAGCAGCAATAGCCTCAAGAACTCGGGGAAAAAACAGGATTGTCCCTTTTTCCCTATATCATGACATTAAAAGATGCAATTTTAATAACAACGTAATGGGGATTACTTCTAGTTTCTGATTCCTTAGAGCTTTTCTGTGTCCTCATTTCTCCCCTGTAACAGTGAATCAAAACTCTTTAAAAAAATAATCAAAAAAATCAGCCAGTAAGAATCTTAAGTACCCACTTGCCATACAGTATCAATTTACCACATTTCGGTAATAGCTAGAGAACGGAATTTCAGAGAGTAACCAGAACAATAAGTCATTTTAAGAGAATGCAAGAAGCACCTTTTAAAGCTTAGGACAGAAAAGTCCACCCCTGCCAACCCTGTCGACATACTATGGTTTTAATATTGCTGACAAGTGTTCACTATAGCTAACCAACTAGCTTATAAAGGAGAGCAGGGCAGTGGGTGACACACTGAAAACATGCACGTTGCTGCCCAATACACATGACAATATAAGGAGAGTAAATGAATACTCCCACAAGCTGACTTCTGAACCGTGACTCATGTCAACTCATGCTGCACAGAAGGACTCTGACATTCAAAAGCTGAGAGAAAGATAAGTGTTGCAATGCTTATTTTGATATCAGCATATGATAAATGCTGATGCAAATTCATAATGGGTGGAGAAGGAATGTGTTCCCCACCCTCACACTATCAACTCATTTTTAGTGCTATTCTGCCTTAAGCCCTTTTAGTAGTGCAGGAATATTTACTCACTAAAGATTAAGAGCCAGGTTTCCAACAGAGACCAAACAATAAGCAGCTATGGAGGGGAAAAAAAAAAGCTAAATTGTATACGGTTCTGAAAATATACATTCTAATCAGGAAAGATTAAAAAGAGATTTTCAATATTTCCTGTAAACACACACTCAGGGACTTAAAGAATATACCAGAATGAACATTTATTTTTATGGGCTGCCACTGCAAAGTACATTTGGCATATTTGCTGCAATCACCACTCTGAATTAGCGGCTAGAGACATTCAGCTCCTTTCAGGAAGCTTGCTAAGTGAGTTGCAATGCTTAAAGCACACAGATGTATATTCCTCATGCGATGCTTGCACTAAGGTACAGACTGCCTTCAGTAACTTTGCAATCAAACAGGAAACACACAAACCGGGAGCTAGTTTGCAGAGGGTGAGGCTGGACACAATACAAACAAACCCTCATATCCTGACTCATTATTTCCAAGGAACTCCAATGCATTCAAATCATTTCAACCTTCCCTTATCAATAAGAATATCTAGACTTTTGCACAACTAACCACGTTAATTTTGACTGCAATTAACTAATAATAGCAATGCTGCATTTAGAACAAAGAGATTCTCTGTAAGCAAACAAGTCCTAAAAACAGTGGCTGAAACAGCAGCACCCAGATTTAAAATATGTTGATGAATAAATGTGGGTGTTCTGAGGTGGGCTTTTCAGGGAGGGGGGATAAATTGGTCATTGAATATGTGCCTTCTATTAAGACGTACAGTCAAGCAAAGTTGCTTGTTCAAATTTTTACAGGTTTTGCACGTTTCCCACTCCTTCAAAATCCCACCCAAATTATCTTCTGTCACTCAACCAAAAGGACAGCATGTTACTTTTGCAGAAAGGGAATGAAATGGGATGAAGTGAGAAAACGCTTATCTGGAAATTTAGCAGCCAAGCAGAATAAAGAGGAAAAATACCCCTATACTGAAATATAAGCCACATCAAGACAACATACAAGTAGAAGTAGCTCAGGTCTGACTGGATAAAGAATACAGAGTCAATGGAGGAATAAAGAAAAAGAAGTGACATTGCAAAAAGCAGAAAACTAGGAAAATGGTATCAACGATTACATGAATATAAGCAAGGTTCAACTATATTTATCAAGTATAGAGATAAAGGACATAGGAGCAAAACAAGAACAACCTGAATGAGAATTTTAGCTGCATACCTATAGAGCAAGGGCTATTTCAGAGATTGCACGCTACAGGCATTCGTAAGATTCTCACAGATTTAGATGGCATACCCACAGTAACACGAGGGTTACTCTGTCCACAGGGATGGAGACAAAAGGGGCTAATGTATGAGGGAGATGATGACTCATCATAAATGCCCAACAAGCAGCCAAGCTCTTACTGTAAGGGAGAAGGTGTCAAGCTAAGTATATTTTAAGTAAAAAGGTTGACCGCACCACCCACAGAGCTGGCAGATGTGCGTTTGCAAGATTACCTGTAACTAAGGTGCACAGAGAAGAAACATGGAGAACCAAGAACTCTCAAAGAGCTGCAGCAGGGAATATGAAATATTCTTCTAATGCTACCTTAAAGGAGTGATCAAAAAAAAAAAAAAGAAAAAAAGAGAACCAGGACACAGTCTCACATCTGTAAAGGCACACTAACACAAGCAAGGCTAGGATAAGTAATCATTCTTAGAGTGGCTAAGAGGTCAAGGAGAACAAGCATTAACATTGTTAATTATTGTTCAGCTAAAAAGAAAGTTCGGGAGCTTGCTGATAATTGTTTCAGTGGAGTGGAAAATAGAACAGAGGAGAGAAGCTCCAAACAGTAACTGCAAACAGAACACATGATGAAAACATTTCAATGTGATCAGGAAGAAAATATAGGTAGGGGTTGAAAACTATAGAGAAGAGCAAAAGCAGGATAAGGGGTGCTGGAACGACCAAGAGAGTGAGATGAAGTTGCTCAGGCAAACGTAAAAGGGGTTAGAAGCTTCAGCATGTGTGACAAACAGGGCACACAGTGTGATTGGCAGGGGAAAAAAGGAAAAGATACTATTTTCTCCACAAGAAATTGCTGAAACTCATAGCAAACAAAAGGAGGAAAGAGCCAACTGCACATACACAAAGTCATCTGGAATTGCAGGCAATGAACTCTCAGGCATTAGCATGGATTTGTTCAGCTAGAAATAAATGAGTAATGGAAGAAACCACAAGAAAAGTAATTTGATCCAAAGTCAACCTGGATTTCTCTAGAAAGCATTGTTCATTGAGAGGATGAAAAAATATTGGCCTAAGAAAGAGGCAGGAGGACAAGACTATTCATAAAGATTTCTACGGGTATCTACTTATCTGTTTGTTCAGTTGTTTGGTAGTTTGTGCAGTTTTTTGCCCTTTTTTTTTTCTTCACCCAAGTTGCGTTGTGTGTATTGTTTCTAAGAATCTATTTGGTTTTCTCTAAAAAAAAAAAAACCACCTAGATGAACCTAGATTTTATACTGTTACCTTTTGTGATAAGAGTCTACAAAAATTTCACCTTTTCCTCTTTTATCATTGGTTCTGTCAATCTCAAAGTCTGCTACGAAAATAGCTACTTTCCTACTCAAGTACACACCCAGCTCTTTCCCCCTCCCCATTCCACGTACACAACATATTTCATTAATGCCAAGTAAGGTGACAACTGTCACTCATATTATAAAATATTATACCTGAAAACGTATCTAAAAAGCACAGTGTCATAGTTATTTACAGAAGTTTCAATTTATTGTAATGTTAGTTAACATCAATGATTCAAATACAGTGTGACATTTTATTGTCTAATTCCGTCTACTCCTACTAAAAATAAACTCTGTAGAGGACCTTACGTAAAGGGATTAATTCATTATTCCAACCCTAGAAAGTCTTTGTAAAGATTTATAAATTGTACATTTTGCGCATTTGTTCATTTGCTTTTGCAAGGTATTAAAAAAAAAATCACTGCCACCAAATGCAACTTGAAGACATCATTACTATGTCAGTCCATACAGAAGTTCATTAAATCTCAGGTAACAGTGAGAGTCACTTCTTTACCTATTAAGTTAAATAATAGCATTAAAACCTTATATCCTGGTGTAATTTTAGAGCGGTTTTTTCTTTGAAGAACAAGAAACCATATGCTGCTAAAATAATCATTAAAAAACAAAACAAATTAAGTCACATCTTTTAAATAGAAATCTGAGTTCCACTGGCTCTGACAAAGAATGTATGAACAATTTAATCAGAAAAATAGTTCTGTAGGATAATATCTTGTGAGGTTTTCTATTAGTTTCAATGTACCGCCGACTCTCTGGGTGGGATTCACAATTGAATGCACATATACTTCTGAGCTCTGGAGGGTCCATGTATAGCAGAGAAATAAGCTCTCTAACTACGCTTCATCTTGTCTTAAAATAGATATTCAAAACAGGTCAGCTGAGCTGCAACTGCCTATCACTCTCTACTGAATATAAAGAGAATCTCAGGCAAATGACTCTGGTATCAACAAATACATGGTAGAAAAATCAAACATCATTCAAGAGACAGGCATCTCTTAAAATATGCCATCTGCTCCAGGTTTTTGGAAAAGCTCCGTTTTCTACTATAAAGATGCCTTTTGTCTCCCTTACAATTAGAATACCTTTCTCCATCAACAGGAAATGCCAATACTATTTTAAACCCAAATTAATATGCCAGTATCGAAGGACAAAGACTAGGCCTTCCACCGCACCTCTCAAATTCTTCTCTCTTTCTTGCACATTTCAACTGGGAGAAGCAAAAGAAAGCTAAACCCCGTAAAGTTCCATGAAACCCTATGAGACTACCATTCACCGGAGAGGCTGAGACAGGACTGACAGCACTATCCTTCCATCATGTAAAAAGTAATATTTTAATTGAAAAATAAAAAATAATTTTAAAAAAGCATTATGCCTTACCTACTGGAGAGATTTTTCCCCTATCAGGCATTAAACTCTGCTTTCTCTTACGGGAGAATGTCCCAAATACTTCAAGCAGCCAGCCAGCACATACTCTAGCTGACTCTCTGTAGATCTCGGCTCATGGAAGAAGTATGCTGGGCGGGGGCTCAGCACTCACAAGAAAACTTGCAAGCCCAGAATCAGACCAGCCATTACAGTGCTCCTGAGGCCCTGATCCCACAAGGTATTTAAATGCTTGCCCAACACTTGTTGCTTATTCCATTACTGTGGAACTCCCATAGTTTCTCCAGTGCAGCACACACCTTAAGACAAAATTGATGAGCAGATCAGCTCTTAGCTCAGACATTCAGGCATGCCACACTTCTGCATAATGACACTTTTGACCCGACAGAAAAAGAACCATAAAAAAGAACAACAAGAAGAAGGTTATCTGTATTTAACCTGGGGAAAAAAAATCAGCTACAGCTTTTAATGACAATACAACTGTTCTATTTCTTAAGCTTCTAAAACCAGGCCAAGTCAGCCTGTTACATCATGCGGATTAATCAGATGCTACAGTATTTACTAGGGTTAAACCTAGAGGATAAAGGTTACATAATGGATTCAATCTAACTTAAAGTGGTCAGATTTTTCAAATAAATATGCACCTTTCCTCTTTGAACACCTGGACAGGAATAATCAATTAAACATAATAGAAGTTCAAGTTTAACAAGCTTCTGAAATTGCATTCGGTTCCAAAATCTAGTACAGAGAAACAAATGGAGGCACACGCCACTCAAAAGACCATAAAAACCCGTACAAATTTTTTCACACGTCTTTACTCTTCACGTCCCCTCTGATATTGTTATCAAAGCACTATGAAATATCTTTGTGTACTACATATGTACAACATCCCCTGGGCCTACACTCCTTACTCCTTTCTGTTCTTTGCTTCACTGTGATCTTGGACTTGCCTTGTTTAAGCCAAGCTCTCCAACCAGAATAAAATCCATATACAACCACTACTTTCCCAAAGGCTGCATTTTGTTTTAGAGGTTACCACTGAGTGTCATCGATGAGGAATTTTGATTTTTCCACTCTGCAGAGAGTACAGTTTTAGCCACTCCTTACCCCTTCTCATGTGCCTTTTATCAGAAGTCTGATGAAAACATTCAGTGCTCTGATAAAGGAATAATCACCCAAGCAAACATCAGAAAAATAGCAAGAGGCCCAGAAGATAGTGCTCGCCAGAGTTTGTAATTTTTCCAATTCAAAAAGTTAACCTGCTCACTTTAAAGAAGCTACAGTTTTAAATGTCTTTCACAGACAAATAACCAGAGAAAACATGTACTGCCTATTAACTCATTAAATCTATACATATTACAGCATATTGGTAATGCAGAAAAACCCCCAGACTTAAAACTGAAACCAATACAGAATCTTACAGTAAGTGTATTTAAGTTCAGCTCAATTATACATACAGTTCACATTTCAAATATTTCTCCCCCTGCCCAAAGATCGCTCATATAGTGCATATGCTCCTCTGCCACTCCCTTTGAAAAAGAGAAAGCTCTACAGCAGAGTCTCTTGTAGCACGCTCACAATAGATGTTGAGGTGCAACAGAGATGCGGACATCTCTGCTACACCAGGGTGCTGCCTTTTTCAAGGTATTTCATTTTTAAAACCACTGAATAACGATGCTCCAGTCTTACAAGCTCCAAATTCTGCAACAAGAGACTAGAAAGAAATATTTACCATCTGTGCATTCTTCATAATACCAGTCCAGTTCATAATAATCTGCTTCAATAAATTTCTGCATAGTCAGTATCCTTCAGCAACATAGACAAGATTTCACTTCGCTGCTAAGGTCAAGTGAAATGCAGCCATGCCTTCCTGCCTTTGCAAAATAGCGTAGCGCAAGGAAGCTCACAGGAAGCTGAAAATGCGCTGCACATCTTCGATGAGGCTGCAACTAAGATAAAAACAGGGTGTGGAGGGTGTATTTGGAAAAAATAAAAATAAAATAAAAAATAGAAAAAGGATGCAGAAGGGAGAAGCAGATGCCCTGGCGGCTCCTCTAATAAAGAAGCTCTGCACAGGAGCCTTGGATGGGTGTTAACAAAATCGTCCTATCAAAAGGCTGATGCGCTGACGTGGGGGGGACACACCACCGCCTGGCTGTTTCTAACTCATTCCTTTCCTCCCTAGTCTCCACATCTCTTTCAGTCTAACATGTTGCCATGGAGACGAGCTGGCTCCAAAAGCGATGCAGAGACGAAGAAAATGCATTTTGCTGTTTCTGGCTTTACGGACTAGAAGTACCCCTCCATACTGGAAACAAAAATCCTTGCTCAGAAAGATGATACAACTCTCTGCTAACTACTCACGCAACAACAGCATCATGCCATCACAACTCACTGGGTACATGCAGTACATTAATAATGAAAATCTAGTCCATTACTACTCTCCTCCACACAGTTTGATAAAAGCCTGCCCTCCCTGTGGAAAATTAAACTACGTTACTCCTTTGTTACACTATTCTGGGCTGATATAATAGAATCCTTTATGCACCCTGTTATTGCAAAAGTGGCAAACAAAAAATTAAAGAATCAGAAAAATCAGGACAGCAATACATTTCCCCTTGCAATAAAGCTAATCTGCTTCTACTTTTTGCCCTCTCCATGAACCACTGACCTCTTTTTTTTTCCCAAGCATCTAAGCTTCATAGCTGAAAACAAGGGGTTAGGACAAACTTTCACTACTCCATTCCTAAAAATGCTGCATGTCATCACACAGAATAGCTTAATATTAGTGTTCAATGTTTTGGAAATGAAAGAAAAGACTTTACTTTTACAGCACCCAATAAAATTGTGTTTAAGCTATTAGAAGAGGATCTGTCTGAGGAACAGATGGCACTAAATCATCATCATCAAACACAGCAATTCAAAAAGCAAGTCTGAATCTGTGCAGGTACAGTTACCACAGGGATTGACATCCAGTTTTTCCGTAACTGCCACATGTTCTTCACTCCTTTCTCCCCCTTTTTTTAGGAAACTGTATCTCTTTGCGCACACCAGTAGAAGCGTTGGGATAGATTAAGTTGTGACATATGTTAATAACACAAGGTAGGCGGCCATATTGGGTCTGACCAAGGAGGTATCTGTCTAGCTGAAGACTCCATCTACAAGAACAGTCATAAGCAGGTAACGGAGAACTAGCCAATACTTCCCTCAACTGCCCTCCCAACCTCCAATTTTTTCCAGGCTTCAGAGACAGCCTGGGACAGATACAGTTTCTACTTTTAGCAATTCTTGAAGGACTTACACTGTCTATTCTTGAGCCCACGTACATTTTTAGTACCTCCACTGTCCCCTTGCAAGAAGTTCCACACATCTACTATTCATCATATAGGAAACCCTCACCTTTTGCTTTGCAACTCGTTTTTACTAACTTAATTCAATGCCTCCAGCTCTGGAAATCTGAATGCTCAATTCATCTCTCTTTTCCAATCACACGTCATTTTGCAGATTTCTATTAAGCTCACCCTCACTCATGTCTTTTCTAGGTTGTTACCACTTGCTCTACTCCCTGACTGGCACCACTTTGCTTTACTGTAACAGAAATAGGTAAGGAATAGTCAAGCTATGTAGAGGAAAATACATTGGTTTCATGACCACATTAGTATTTCGGTTTTACTGGTATAAAAAAAAATTATCACTGCAGTAACTTTGAGGTTGGGAATTGCCACATCCCTTTTATATATTGATAGCTGAAGCACAGATTAACAGATCTGTTCACGCATCTGCCACACGTTTGTCAGTGGCGATTGCCTATGTTATTCACTCAACTCCAAAGTTCCAGACCAGGGCCAAACTCAAATACACCTTTGTCTGCAAGTACATTATTCCACCGTGAAGTAACATGTTTCTAAGTGCAAACAAAAAAAAAATTTCACTGTGTTCATCCTACAATACAGTAACCTATTTGGCAATATGCACAAGATTCCCCTCTACTCAGCACTGGTGAGGCCACACCTGGGGCACTGTGTCCAGTTCTGGGTTCCTCAGTGTAAGAGAGAGATGGACATACTGGAGAGAGTCCAGCAAAGGGCCACAAAGACGAAGGGACCAAAGCATGCCTCCTATAAGGAAAGGCTGAGAGAGCTGGGACTGTTCAGCCAGAAGACAAGGCTCAGGGGGGACCTCATCAATGTGTATAAATGCCTGAAGACAGACTGCAAAGAGGACGGAGCCAGGCTCTTTCCAGTGGCGCCCAGTGACAGGACCAGAGGCGACAGGCACAAACTGCAACACAGGAAGTTCCCCCTGAACATAAGAAATTTTTTTTTTTTTTTTTTTTCCCCCTAATGTGAGGGTGACTGAGCATTGACACAGCCTGCTTTAGAGGACCCTGCCTGAGCAGGAGGGTTGGACCAGATAACTTGCAGAGCTCCCTTCCAACCCTCAACCATTCTGCTATTCTGTGATTTTGTAGTTCAAGGGCCTCCACCCATTTACTTCATTTAATTACCACAGACTAAGGTTCTTTGAACTTCTTTCATTGTACAAAATACTTATTTTTAACTTCCTAGACAGTAGGAACAAGGGCACGTGGTTTCAGACCACTGTGAACTTTAAAGATTCACAGAGACTGAAGTGCTAGAGCTCTTCCGCAAAGACTGTTCTCCCTTGCCCCTAAGAGATGTTCTTGGCTGGGCAGCGAACTGCAGCCCATGTGTCTAAACCACTGGTTTTGTTCAACTTTACTCTTATGTCTCTGTCCATCCTCCTCCCCAAGCCAGCATTAGCCACCTGGAGCCAAGGCCTGCAGCTCTCCTGCAGTCAAGTCTCCAGATGAGGAGACCCAATGTTCTTCACTACTTCAGTTACTGCTGGTGGACAACTGAGTTGGCGTAATATCCAAGTAAAGTAAGTCAACATACTCTAGGCTGGAAGCACTGCCATTCTTGGCAGGCTAACTCAAAGCAAAGCACAGCCTTTATCAAGGTACTGCTACATTTACTGGCACTTCCCCCCATTTATAGGATACCAAAATGCAAAGTCAACAACAATTGAACCACCTGCACCTGAGCTTTGGCTGCCAGGATGAAGGCTATTGTCTTCAGCTTCTGCCCCTCTATACCCACCACAGGCCAGGAAATCTTCATGCCCTATTAACTTCTAGCCTTATACATGAAAAGCGCAAAAATCATTCTTACTTACCCACAGAGGGGACAGAGGCTATCCAGGCCATTGCTTTTGCATCAAGCTAAGCTTAGCCCTCTTGAAATCAAAAGGCACACCGAGATAACAAGGGTCTGAAGAACAGAACTTACTTTCATTCTGACAGAGAGCGCATTATTTTTGGCTTCATTTTGCTGATTAGATTTTTGTTATGCCCAATACCGATGTGAAAGCAATACAATAAGTGTACATGAAGTTCAGGTTAGTAAATCAAAGGATTATATAAAAGCCATTAAAAGCCTTTGGAAATGCAAAGGTCGTACAATTATCTTGAAAAAAATCATATTTTGAATAGTGCAAGCATTTTTGCCAAATGTGATCATTCTGCCCTCACACTCTGCCATCTTGAAACAGCAATGTGACAGGGTACTCCAGCCCTAGCTCAGTCTTGCAGAGTTTCAGTTATGCATACTTACAAGGCAAGAACTGCACATGCTATTAAATGCAATTAAGGCTACACTGTTAAAATACTGTCAGAGAAAAATAAAGGTTCCTATGGCAACATTAACTCAATTGCTCTGCATATAAGCTGTTTGTTCCACTTGTATTATTTTTGTCCAAAAGGTAATTTCAGTCTGGTAATGCTATTAAACAAGCATTTAAAATATAAAGAATGAACATTGGCTACCAGCTTAAATTGCTACAGGGACTCTCTCCTTTTTATTTCCTGACATTTTAAACAAAGGAAATCTTCAACATGCTAGAATTCTCTTCTGTCTCCCTGCACACACTCCCCCTTTCAAAGAGACGGGATAAAAATAGTTCAAGGTAGGGGTTTGGGGCTTTTTGTTTTATTGATATTTTTCTACAAATCTGATTGGAAACATATTGGTGTAATCCAGAAAGGCACTACTTTTCTGTGGAGAAAATCACTTGTGTGGTCAAATGATTTCAGAACTCCTCAAGAGACTTGGAAATATGGGATAAGTGTATGATCTTCCCAGCATGAAGATAGAAACCCTGGACAGACAGAATACTATATATCCAGGTATCCACAGGTAAGCATCCCTTCAATTATATGAGAAATTGTAGCTCTACAAAGCAGGAGCTGGAAGGGTTGTCAAATTGACCATGAAAGTCTGACCAGGCTGACACAGCAGCTGCATGCTTGCAGAAGCTACTTTCAACCTCTGCAGCCCTACTTTTCCTTCCTACAGCTGTATATCAGATTCATCTTATGTAAAACTTGCCAGAATGGTACATTTTTGTCGTGGACTGCTTCTACAAACATTGAACCTCTGTGTATTCAGATCTCCATATTACAACACTACATTTGGCTGAGGTATTACTGTGTTACTTGCCTAAAAGTTCATATAAAACTTGAGGTTAAGAAAGATTTCAGGTAATAGATCTGTGACTAAGGGACTTGCTTTTTCCTATTCCAAAGCTAAATAAATACAGTTATTCAAATTCATTCAGCATTCCCTTCCAGCTGCCAGATTTTGTTCTATTTTTCTATGGTTAGTTTTAAAGCAAACCAAAAAACCACTTCTATTTGTTCTCCACAGAGCAAAATACACACACTGATAAAGAATTCTGGCAGCCAGCTGTGATCAGCTACACTGAGGACTCCTTAAGTTTGCAGTTACAAAGGGGTTTTATGAGGCAGAAAAGTTGGCTTGAAAAGCTCATGAGCCCTCTCCTCCTTCCTTTTTGCTCGAATAAATCCATGCCATAGGTCAACACTAAACTGATCTGCCTAAATTAACCAGGTTATAAAAATCACACAAACCCTTTTCCTTGTTTAAAGAGAATTTTTGACAAAGATAGTTTCAACTACTCCATTTATAAATGTGGCCTCTCAAGAAAGTTGTAGCAGCACACTCAAGAATGCAGTGAACCATCTTGCTAGGGTGCAAAGCAGCAGCAAGTCATCTCTCCTGGCAAATAAAGTATTCAGAGAATGTCATTACATAGTATGTCACTATAAATCATGTGTTCCCATGCTTAGTCATTCTCAGCTTTCTTCTCCAAAACTTTTCCAATTCCAAGAGGATCCTTTGAAACTGAACACCGGAGCTGGATGGAGTATTGCCATGGCAACTGCAACAGTGTGTTCCCGCCCATTTGATTAACTCTGGGTCACATTTCTTCTCTTGGCTACAGCATCATATCAGGATGTTCAGATAATTAAACACCATATCCTTTCATTATTTTCTACAGTCGCCACCACTCAGGATAAAGTTGCCCATCCCATTAACACCGTCTGGAGTCCTTTTTACCAGAGGAGCAGCTGTACAGTCCACCACTACGCAATGCATATTGTTAATAGTCAGGTGTTGCCACAATACTTACTTTGCAAACTGACATTTTTTAACTGACTTTAAAAAGTTATTAAAGAGCATTAAAAAGGAAAGCAAGCATATTTAAAAGCCCAACTGATTTTCAAGGATACGCTGGCATACTGTTATTTCTAAATTGGGATCTCATTTACTGAAGAGTTACTGGTGTTTCACCTTCTAAAAGAACACTGAACAGGAGTCATCCTGTGACTGCACATTTAGTAAGAGCAAACAGTTCTGCAACTTAGGACAGAGATCTCTTCCAGCGTAGGATTTTGCTTAGCAAGAAGTCACTGTGGCTTGCTTAACCTGAAAAGAGTGGAACCAGAACAGATAACCATACTTATTTATCTAAAATAGTGGAACCATTTTAGAAATATAAGTGC
This sequence comes from Gymnogyps californianus, assembly GCF_018139145.2. Taxonomy (NCBI): domain Eukaryota; kingdom Metazoa; phylum Chordata; class Aves; order Accipitriformes; family Cathartidae; genus Gymnogyps; species Gymnogyps californianus. The sequence continues at coordinate 118,433,495 of NC_059472.1, read as the reverse complement.
TTCAGATTTGATTGACTCTCCTTCATCAAAATGGGATAGCTATCCAGAGCTTCAAAATAGTACAGGTACTTCCTACAGATGGGACAGAGATGGTCCCTTCTGAACACCATAAGGGTACACTGACCTCACCTGGTACAGACAAAAGACTCTTCTGATGCAGAGAAGTGTCTTACTGTTCTCCCACTGAAACAAAATGATGGACCATGAGACAGGGCAGACAGATGAAATTAAATTACTTAAGGACAAAAACCTATTTTCCACATGAAAGGATTATTTCTCCCTTCCCCCAAATTATTACTGGAGAGTACTATTATTTGCACTTGTATAAAATCAAAATCGATGTGGTCTTCAGCAACCTACCTGCAAAACCAGCTGCAGAGTTTAATTAAGGTATCACTGGACATACTTAAATACTGTAAATGAGACCATGATAGCAAGAGCCAGACATTTAAGAGAATACACCCCTATCCAGCATAAAAAAAAAAAAAAAGAGGAAGAGTAAAGCTTTAAAGAATCAGATTTTGTAAACTGTTCACCACCTGGAAAAAACGTAAACTACAATCTCTATTTTTTTGTGGTTATATTTTTCCTGGAGACAGCAAAAACATTTGTAAAATGAAGTTGAGCTTAACATCATGCTTGATTGGATAGACAAAAATATTACAGTAGCATGGTTATGACCTATTTTTCTAACAAGGGAGGAAAAAACCCACTGACAGTCATGATTGCAGCTTCCTAGGAGAGGAAAGGAATGCAAGTTGCATTACACTGAAGGAATATAGAATCAGGGAACCCAGAACTGGACACAGCACTCCAGCTGTGGCCTCACCAATGCTGAGTAGAGAGGAAGGATCACCTCCCTCAACCTGCTGGCAGCACTCCTCCTAATACAGCCCAGGATACCATTAGCCTTCTTTGCAGCAGGAGCACGTTGCTGGCTCACATTCAAGTTGGTGTCCACCAGGACCGCCCCAGGTCCTTTTCTGCAAGGCTGCCTTCCAGCTGGTCAGACCCCAGCATATACTGGTGCATGGGGTTGTTCCTCCCCAGATGCAGGACTCTGCACTTCCCTCTGTTGAATTGCACAAGTCTCTTCTTGACTCATCTCTCCAGCCTGTCAAGGTCCCTCTGAATGGGAGCACAACCTTCTAGTGTCCCAGACACTCCTTCTGGATCCTGTCTGTCTCATCCTCCCTGACGCTGCACAGCCTGCTGACTTCCTCTCTTAACTTCTCCACTTGTTGACAGCTCTTCAACAGCAGCACACCTGCATAAAAGAAGGCCATCTCTCCCTACCTCAGAGAGAAGCCCTAGGCACTCCCAGCAGCCTGGGACTTGCAGGGCTGCATCCACCATCTGAAGCTCTGTCTGGGTTAAAGTCTCTGCCCTGGCAGGGACAGGTGCTCCAAAACCTGGGGAATGAACCCTGTGGCACATCACCACCATATCTGAAGGTTTAGGCTGTTCTGAACTCAGATGAGGACCCTTCCACACAAACTGCTGCATCTGTTGGCTGGCTGTAGGAGCTGTGCTCCAGACCTGGCTTTACATACGGCTCTCCCAAGCACGAGCTAAAAAGGTGTTTGACCATCCCTCATCAGCAGCAGCTGCAATGAAGGCTCCAAGCACCCTTGGATCAAGGGCAGCTGACAGCTTCTCAGAAGCCACTAGAGCTTCCTCAGGCCCACAACCCTGTGGCTCCCCTTACCTTGCCCTTACCTGGCAGCAGCAGGCACCCTCAAGTTTCTCAGAGGGTTCCCAGGAGTCCCCAGATGATCCTGGGCCCTGTCCCCATAAGCTGCCAAGGCAGAACCCAGACTCTTGGGCAAACTGCTGTGTCTTCGCTGCCTCTGGTAGCTGCGCTCCGAGAGCTGTGCTCTAGGCCTGGCTCTTATATAGACCTCTCCCTAGCCACCAGCTAAAAGTGTGCCTGACTTTCCCTAATCTGGGGGCAGGGAGATGGAACATCACTTTGCTGTATCATACATTTTAGCACATACATTTAGCAGCACATTTTAGACTGGCTTAAAAAGCACTCTGCCTCAAGAGTTTAATGAGACTGGTGAGATGACATTTGATTTATCTGATCATGCTTTAGGCTCAGATCAGTTTTATTTTGTTAATTTGGTAGGGACCAGCTCAGTCTTCCATCTGAAGCATGTGAAGAAAATAATGAGAGAAATGTGTTTTGGAGTTTCGGAATGTAAAAGAACAGATGCAGCCCTAATACACTATTCAGTTCCTCCCAACAGGTATCTTCATCCAAGTGTGAAGACTCCACTTCCCAATTGCCAACTAAATTTTAAGAACTAATTCTCTGCATCACCTATCTCGGGTTATAGCTAGAGTCCCCCCACAAAGCTGCTAAAACATTAAAATGCTTGGATACTTAAATATTCCTCTTTCTACCAATATGTTCAAAAATTAATGAAAAAGGAAGGCTAAGTAGCCGTGGGTCCATGCTCCTGAGTGACGCTGCCCAGCAGATTCTGTGACGGCTAGCCTTTGTGGTTGGGGATTGGACTGAGGATGTCAAAAATAAAAAGCCACAGGAAGGCAGAAGAATCTTCTCCAGCAAGCCACAGCAGTATAGCTAAGGGTCATTATTGACTCTTATCTTGTATGGATCACCACAGAGTGAAACTCATCACATTTCTGCCAGCAGGTTATAAGCCAGCATTAATCTCAGCATGTAGTCCAAAAGCTGCACGGACATTTTTCGTAAATCATTCAGAAATCAAATGCCCTTCTTGCTTAATTGCTCAGATTTCAAACCTCACATGTTCATACAGAACAGTTACAATGACAACATTCAGTGTGCAAGCCTTATGAAGCTTAACAGAATACTATTAGAAGTCAAAAGCTAGATTTTAAAATTCCAAGCATAACTCTTGTTGTCAAGTCATCTAAATTCCAATCAAAATCAGTGAGTTGTATAAAAGGAATCCCATAGGAATGAAATAGCCAACTGCAATCAGTATTTTGCCTAAAAGTTTTGATGTAGGTTGTGGAGGGAGATTTAAGACAAAGGATCCAAACATTCCCTTGGCACATAGTTTTCTTTCCCACTATAGAGAAATCGACTCAATTTACACTAGGCAAGACCACCGCTCCTGTTGTTGTATCTTGTGATGCACATCCTGCATTCTATTAAAAGGAGTTTAAGCAGCATAACATCTTGCTGGCAATGGCAGAACATTACTAGCCTCAGCATGATAAGGCTGCAGTGTTTCAGAGACATTTTTACTTAAATAAAGTTTGCCTTCCACAGTGAAAAAAATATGGAGGTACCCAAGATTCCAGTAATAATGACAGAATAGTTCTCTTTACTGCAAAATACCAAGAAAGCAACAAAGTTTTTTCAGAAATCAATGATTTGCAATTGTAAAGATTAAAATATCATCCAAGTATCACAAAGAATTTAAGAAATTTGCAGGTGGCATTGAGGAAGTGATTTTAGCTCATTTTATAGTTCTGTAGCATTATTATCCTTGATTTATCTTGTATTATAATTTACACAACATCTATATAAGCCTACAAGAACAGGAACAGTAAGCAAAAACGTAATTCATTTGAATACTAAGAAAAACTAGTTTGTAAATTTGGCTTACTGACAGAGAATCAGGTTTTCAGTAATTACTGAAATCACCATATGCATACACATATCCACATCCCTCAAAAATCTCATTGCTTTTTTATTTTAATAGGTCATATCTTGACTCAGTTGTAACCACCACACACGGTTAGAAGATTAAGCAGAACAAGTTCAGTAGACTGGAGAACCAGAAAAGAGTCAGTATTAAATGCATATCACTGGCATGCAGCACTCGGGCATCCAAGAAAGGACTGTAGCATAAATACTTGCCCTGTATAGACTTTTATATGACAAGTCTTCCTAGTCTGGAACTCAGTAATGAAACTAGTTTAAATTTATAGTTTTTCATTATACACAAGCTGCAGAAGATACTTCACTTTACTGAAAACCTTCCCAGACCACAGTGGCTTCCCTACTCTGTCTTCGCATTGAAGCTCTATTCCTCCATCCACCCTTGTGCTTACCTTTTAGTACATGTTCAATGCCTGTTTTCATGTTTTAAGGAGAAGTAATAGAATACAAGAACAGATGGCATTTTGTGACTATCAAGTTACTTTTGAGAACAGTTGTACTCCATGCATGCTTTATAGTAGGGTCTAGTATGTCATTATGCTCTATTAAAGATGGATGTACAAACCCAAGGAGACCTAAAGAAGCTATCAACAAAAATCAGGAACTGAAATGGAGATGTCCATTAAGACAGTGGCCCTATTAAAAGCATTTACACTCTTTCCATTTTGCAATCCAGAAAAGATAATTTCCCTTTTCACTCAAAAATGATTGACTATTTTCCTAAATACAAGTGTTCCCTTGTGATACGCCTCCTATGGTAAAAAGGAAATCCAGCCCCTTCTGTCCCCTGAAACAGTACCTATTCAGTCACAGTAAAACAAGTATGTGTGAGCATGAGTAGCTACTAATCTACTTTTTAACTGAATGAAAATGCATCTGTATACTTTAAGCACTTGATAATACACCACTCCAAACACCCATCAGCTCTTCAGAAAACTCGATCATTTCAGTGCCAGCAATGCAGCTGCCAGTTACCTTATATGCTGAATCACTCCTGGAAGTAATATTTCTCATGGATTCTCTCCTGGGAGCAAATGCAAACACAGATGAACTCAAACTAGAGAATACTGTCACTACAAGTGATTTAGATTCTTTCACAGGTAATGGTCTTTGGAGACACCTGAATCTATCCAAACCACCACAGAGTCTCTCTTATTAAATATAAATGTACTATTCAGAAACTAAAAATCACAGACAAATAGGTATGCAGTATCACGAGTTCCCTATTAACAAGCCTGGTTTATAGAAAAGGAGAATACTAGATAGATAATGAGAAGAAATTATAAGATGTGCAATGGGTATATGTGAACATGGACTTACATGTGTCTAATACAGAAATCATGTACTACAATTCATATACAAATGACATCTTAAACAGCAAATAAATTCTTTGGAAGTACAGTTCTCAGAGAGAGATAGTCCATGGAGAATTAGAGCGCTGTTCTCTGAGTGCAGCTTAAAATTTTGGTTTGGGGTTGCAAATCAATTAGGGCTTTTTACATAACCTTTTTGACAAACGAGTTTTCTCCCTTTCGTGTTGCCATTCTAAAGCAGGAACAAATGAAGACGATAGTACAGTTTAAGAGGTATTTATTTTCAGAATCAGTTTACTTACTAGGCTTAAGATGGCCACATTTTTTAAATCAACTTCAGGGCACTTTACAAGACTTAACCAAAAATGTATTTGAGGAATTATTTTCATTTTGAGTAGAGATTTAAAGTTTGGTCACTATATTTTAAAGTTCTTTCAAAAGGATAACTACAAATCCAATTGTATGTCAATACACATATACTATATATATTTATTATATATGTACATATACACACACTTTAGAACACCCCACTTCCCTAATTCTGTGGGCCTAAAAATATTTTTAAGTAATCCAGTACTGAGGTTCAAAGGTTCAGACATCTGTCTTATTCAGAACTTACAAAATTAGTTGGGACAGAGCTGGAGATACAGATCACAATCAAGAAAGACGTTAAAGAGTCACTGAGTATGGTAACTGGCCACAAATGTGTTCAAAACCTACAGCAGAAGGAAGGAAAAAAGCTGCTTTCAATTACTGCCACCCAAAATCAACCTCCACTGCCTGTGGATGGGGGGCGTGGGAATGCAACTATAACCAGTAGAAAAACAGAAGTGTTCCCCTTCCCTAATTCCAGTTGTTCACAGTAGGTACCCGAACATCGTTAAAACAATGCATTACAGTGCAAGACTGTCACTATGGGGTCACCATTCAGACTATTTCCAACCTAAGTAGTTACACTTTAACTGGTGTGGTGAGTAGTTATGAAGTGTTGCTCTTCCTGTAAGCTCTCACCCTAAACAACAGGAAGCCTTACAAAAGACATGATATTTATATGTATTAAAACATGCACAAACACCCTCCCTTGCTGTCCAGTATTTCTCAGCCTGTGAACATTTCCTGAATAAAGCCACAACATATCCTTCCCTCTCTGACTTAACTATTCATGTTACATCCTGATTTTGAAGCTGATCGACACTACACCACCAGGAACCATAAGCAATCAAAAGACTTCATTTCACACCTAAAAATATTCTGCACTAGCACAAGTTTCAATATCAATTTTATTTTAATTGAGTGTCTCTAAGAAGCCTGAAGAAGGTATAGCAACAATCTGTATGTGTAGTGCATTTTAATTCTGATAAAAGTATTTATTTTGCAGCAAATGCTTTTGTGTTGCAGCAAAATCGATGGATTCTTCCTTCAGTTAAGAAAAACTTTGACAGATTATGAAATTTCATTTTTGTTATTTATTAAATTTAACTACATCCATAGAATTCTTAGACCACAAGGATACTCTTTTGAAAACAGCATAAATTTGTAAGATTAGACTAAAAGTTTCCAATAGACAACTATTTGCTCACCGCCTCATCAAGGTTTTTAAAGCAGAATAAACACATACAGAAGGAGTGCCTTAATTGCAGCACTGAAAATGAATCATTGTGCAAGCAGCCACACCCTGGAAAACACTCTCCAAAGTGACAATGGCACAATTCACAGGACATTTCTGCCAACTTACTTAAAATAATATTTTTGATAGTTAATTTTTCCATAAACCAATGTTTACAATCAATGCCATAATTTCCAAACATGCCAAAGTTTTATGATCTTGTCCTCTCATGTATAGATGCATTATATGACCTGTTCACAATAACTGAACAAGGGTAAAGTTAGAGATCTCAGTTTCCAGGGTATCAGTCTAAGGCTCAATCCAAATTTGCTTAAACTTCTTAAACTATTATCTATACACAAGTGTCTGCACATAAGCAGTAAGGAATAAACTTTTCTTTATGAAAGTTGCCTTGCTCGGTTCCTCTTTTTTAAGCAGTTATTTCCCAACAAAAGCAGAAAACGTATGTTGTGGCAGGAATTACGCTCAAAACTTTTTCATTCAAGCCAGTTGATTGGATGAAATCTTCAATCACAGCAACATGGTAAAGTTACAGTCATTATGCTTGTAAGCTAAAAGCTGGATAAAATTGTTTAAGTACTCACAGTTCCAGGCAGCTGATTCCTCTGTTGTACGTAGCTTCATTTTGTATCCATCCCCACCCAACAGTCATGCACCACTGCAAGTGACATGCCCCACCAGCATCTCAGTTGGGAGAGTTAGGATGCTTCCACAGGGATTTTTTACTTCCTTGCCCCACTAGCAAAACATCTTTCCTGTGGTTATTGCAACAGTCCACCCGCATAGACAATCTTATTCATGAGACAGGACTAATCCTGTTACTGAAGACTTTGGAAACCTGACATTTCAAAACATTTCTTTAAGCCAGCTTCTGCCATCATTATAACAGCACTAATGGACTGATACAAAACAAGAAGTTGTAGTACAACTAATTCCATAGATCAGCTTCAGCTTGCCTCCCACCCCTTCCCACTGTTTTTGTGTGATTGGGGGGAGGTGGAGCGCATATGTAAGCTATCTACTAAAATACTTAATGCCTTCTATTGAAGCATTAAAGTCGGAAACTCAGTTCTTCATATTCTTAATGCTTTTCTTTACCAGCCTTGCTCCTTACAAAGTGAATTGTCCAGGTACTTCAAAATGCAATGAAGCCATCTTTGCAAAGGTTTGTGTTGAGCCCTGTAACTCATCCCTTCTGAGCTCCACAGTGCCTCAGTAAGTCTACCTAAATTTATCTACTACTATAATCTATGTAAATCCACTACTGTGTGAGTCTAACTACTATAGCTTTAGCATGTAACCTATTGGCTTGATGCTCTGCAGAGTATTTTAACATGTTAACACATTCAGAAGAGCAACAAAATTGCATCTTCACATGAAACCATGGAGGGGAAGAAAAAAAAAAAAAGGAAGACTCATTTAATCAAACTACTCGATAAATCAGCAGCTAGAGGAGGAATCACAAAAGTGATTCTCTAATCGCACAGCTAAGTCACTACCCACAGTGGAAGAACCCAGAGAGACATGAATCCATTCACCATGATAAAAGCATCTACAGGCTCAAACAAAAGAATGAAAAACCAAGAAGGTCACAACTCTACATGCTTTCCCTCCAGGCACAAAAGGTACCTTTTTGTCCAACAGTATGAATACAAACAAAAGAAAGAATGAAGGGACAAACCATCTCAACCAAACGCTCAGAGTTTGGTTCTTCACAAGGTCTTTCCTAGAAGCTTAAGCTGCAGAAAAATGATTTGATGTCATGCTGTGACGCTGGCACACAGTGCCATCAGACAACAGTGCAATGGGTCAGAGAACATGTTCAAAAAAGCAAATACGGAAACAGGTCTAAGCTTTCTATGTTGTATAGATACAGAAATTTCAGTCCCTTGCCAGAGAGATCACAAGCAAAAAGAAGTATTTCAGTTTCACCAATATTTGATAGAGGTGCACACACAAGTTAAATGCAACTGCTGTTCTTGATTAAATGTTTCCTTTGTTTTCTATCTACCACAAACTTGAAGAACAAAGCAATATATCACAAACAGTTGTCTTGCTTTCCACAGTTGTAACAGAATTGCACAGATACTTCAGAGAAGGTAACAAAACCAGCACTATTTGTTCCTCAGTACAACTTCTGAATTTTTGACTTACGGAAGTATTTCAAGGTCTCTTCTATTTGCTCAGTTGTTAAGTCAATATTCGCATCAGGGGAAATGAGAGGTGTATGAAGCCAGTCGTCGTGGTCATAACCATAGATTGTATCTGCTCTTAGCTTATAATGAGGCAGCTGCTCTTCCAGTAGACTGATGATTTCGACTTCAGGAAGATTGGTACTATTGCACACATCTGGTAAGAGAAAGAGGACAATCTCTGTTAGTTACTTTAAATTAAGTACTATACATACAAGTTAGCAAAGATGTCAGTTTGTTTTGATATCAGCAAGATTCTTCTGCATGTAAAGAACAGCTAGATACTAATCTGTTTAGCACAAATTATCCCGAAATAGCATATTTACTAGCAGAAAATACAAGGGCATGCTCTTAGGGACAAAAAGTCCAACCCCTAGAAGCAGGGACTCATCTATTGAAGAATAAGGGGGAGGCGGGGGGGAATAGAGAGCAAGTGAGCATTGACCAAGACAGCATAGTTACAACCTGGGTATGCAGAAAGGATTAGCACATATAGGAATTTACATTTTTGATGTTCTACTTGACAGATTATTTTCAGCTTGTAAGCTTTACATATCTCCCTAACTTGGTCTTTGACCACAGTTTAGTACCATTATATTTTTTGCCTTTGCTGCTGGCAGATTTTTCTCAAGAGAAAAGAACTCCAGGATTGCAATAGCAAACAGTGTCACAGTTCACACTGAAGATGCACTGGTAAAGCTGGCTGCAACAACTTCTAGGGCACCTTTTGACACTATCTCAACCCGCATTCTGTAATGTCAGTCCCTCATGTTCACAAGTATACCAAGTTTGCACACAGTTTTAAAATGGATACCGACAGCCATCAACAACTGCAAAAACGTTGCAACTAAAATTGGAGATTTAAATTTAGGACAAGAGGCAGCTGAGAAGTTTTAACACAGAAAATTCCAATTCAACATAAAAACTTTTTTACCATGAGGATGGTCAAACACGGGAACAGGGGCACAGAGAGGCTAGGAAATCTGCCATCTTTGGAAAGATTGACAACTTGACTAAACAAGGCCATGAGCACTCACTTTAAAAGACCTGCTCTGAGTAGAAGTCAGCATAGATGACCTCCAGAGGTGCCTTCCAACCTATATTATTCTATAATGAAGAATTTTGTGTGTGTGTATCAATACCCAAAAAAGGCATGATAGTTTTAAAAACATACATTTTAATTACCATATAAAATTAACTACAATGTCTTGCTAAATAATTATGAAGAAACAGAGCAACCCGTGGTATGTTTTCCATAAATATTTAGTGCATCAATCTGCCCACTGCCCATTTCCATACCAGGACAAAAAGAAAAGAACACCACTGCTCCCGCTCCTCACCCCCCCCCCCAGTATGAAAGAGCTATCTAAGCCTATTTTGGAAGGGCACGCACTAAGGAAGGCTGCTCACATGGTGTGCAATGCAGCTCCATCCTTAACAAGTACCGTAAGTCTTCCAACTGTTGCTAGACTCACTCCACAGTAAACAGCAAAGACTGTCAAGGCCCTGAGCGCACACATAGGCCTTTACTGCCCTGACCAGGCTCATCAGGGACCCCACCCAGCACCCTCTGCCCAGTGGCCCAGGAGCCCCATTTAAAGCCAAGCCCCCTGTCCTCCCCTGTGCAGTGCTGTAGGGTAGGTCTGTATCCAGCTCTGTCCCCTGCTGATATTGACTCATTGCCCGGGCTTCCTGGATTGACTACAGACCCACTCAGTACCTGGCATTTATCTGATGATCACTGGAGAGTCAATTTTAACTGTTACTGCCAGCACCTTTGCCCTGCTCAGGAAAAAAGGGACCAGGCTCTGTCAACAAGGATCCTGCCCTTCCCATCCTGTGGTCACACTCAGCTGCCAGCAGGGCTGTAAGGCAGCCCTGCTCTTGCTGCTCCCTGACAAAGACACCTATTTTCATAAGAGAGAAACTCATTATTGCAGGACTGATGTAGACTTGCAATTCCACTGCAAGCTAGTGGAATTCACCTCTGTCAGGGGAGGGGAGGGAGGGGGCAATGGGGAAGTAACACATACTTTTCTATAGACCACCAATTACCTCTTTTTTTAATCTTCCTAATCCAGAAATTGCATTGTCGTAAGCGTCATCCTGAGCACTAAAGACGGCAAGAATGTTACTATTCAATCAGACAACAGGGCAGAGGATACAAAGATGAACTCATACTGTTAATCTCCTGCCTATATCCTTTACAAGATCCTGTTGATTAAAACTAAAATCCACTTGGGAAAGTTGCATTATACCTTATGGTTCAAGGAGTCTGCTACTACCTATCAGGAGGTATTCTCCTCTGCTTTCATCCAGGCTGTTCTGCTAACTGTTGTACGTATGTAAGTGTTCTCCAAACCTCACTGCACAGGTGGATGTGCAGAAGTTAGTAGATTAGGTACCCACATGTGTGGCAATACTATTTTTATGGAGCGCCATGCAATGCAAGTCAGCTTGCACACATCATTTTAAGAGGTCCTTGCAGCCCTCTCAGAGGACTAGTAACTTACACAAAGAAACAAGACCTGTTTCCCACGTTGCAAAAGCTGAGAGTTAACCTTTAACTACAAACCTTTGTTCTACCCCAGCTACCTTTTTAATTGCTGACAACATCCATCTTAGGGCCTGCAACCGTCTGCGTTCAGAAAAGCCAGCTGATCTTCTAAAAAACACCTGTTAACATCAACTAAACATTCAAAGACATTTGTGTGTACATGCATACACATAAAGATTTTTTTAATGTATCTATCTTTGGATTACCTAATTGCTCTCACTGTCAAGAATATGGGGTTGGTTTTTTTGTCAGGGTTGGTTTTTTTGTTGGCCTTGTGGGGAGGGTGGGTTGACTGAAATGTTAGTTTTCCTCTTGTGAAAAATGTAAGAGTCTACACAGCCTGACTGAGGTGGTCTTGGGAAAAAGGAAATAAAAATGTTTGAAAAATTCAAACCTTTAGTGTCTTTCTGCTTTTAATTAATATTTCAAAAGAAATGGACTGACTTTACATATGAAAAGAGAAAGTTTCAGGCAAATAATTTTGTGCAGAGAAGTAAACTGGTTTGCTGTATCGTAAAAAGTAGCAAAAAATGGAATGCAAAAGAAGTTACGAATAAAATTTGAGGAGAAAAAAAACTCCACACATGCACACATACAAAAGAAACCCATACAGTTTTATTGTGGAAAAGAAATCCACCGGAACACGAAGGACAGACAGTAAAGAAATAAGAATTATCGTGGAATACAAGTCAACCAAGACAATTTTTCCACTCTACCATATAATAAATCCTGAGTGTTTCTGAGCAACTCAAAAGGCCTAACAACTGGAAGATATTAATGAGTAACTGGAAAGGCAACTTATTATGATGCTATTGTCATCAAATTGTATTGCAGCTTTAAATCTGTATACCAGCAGGAAATAGGAGCAAGCTCTGATGTAATTGCCTATTTAGAAAAACACTTGTGTATGACTAAACATTAGTTCACCATTTAAATCACAGCAACATTCTCAGTGCTACAATGACGTAGTCTTCCCCTTCACTTTTCCTCCCCTCCCTTTTCTGAGATGCAGGCACTTGTTTGAGAAGGTACACAGACTAACACCATCCCCCATCCTGAAACACAAGTTACATTTTATTGAAGACCTTGATTGTGCTTCCATATAGTTTTTATTAATATTTCTGAGTAAAACTGCAAAGATAAACAACTAAGTTAAATAACTTCTCTGCTAAGAACATCTAAGACATCATTTGTGTTTTATGATTAAGTTAACTTATGTCCAACAGACATAAAACTGTTGCACTTCCTCTTGTTCTAAGTGGTACCTTCATTTTATTGAGTTAAATAACACCGTAAGCTTAAGACAATTAATTGATCATTAATAAAAAATGATACAACAAAATACAATTGAACCATATCCTTGTAAGTTGCTCTGTTACGGATTTTGGGTTTTGTAGTCTAAGTGATGTTAAACTTGCAGTTTTCTCGACATCCTTGGCAAACAGAAACTTCTACAAGCAAATTACAACCAACTTAAATAGAAAAATGAACTATGAACTCATGATTCTTACTAAAGCGTGGATCATTTCAGGTTCTGTTTTTAAAAGAAAAGAGTTAAGAAGAAAGATTTGCTAAGGCTCTTGCATACTGCAGAACTCTGCAGCTTTCAGCACTTCATAATTATATATAAACAAAGAAAATTTGTTAATTCTTTTCCATATTATTTTTGCAAGTAACATGCTCCACTGCTTTGCTATCATCTTAGCTTAAACGCGGCACATGCACGAACACCCCACCTCACCTATTTTGGTACAAAAATATATTTCTCCATGCCCTGTTCCTCAGGAAATAAAGAAATTGCAGGACTTTTAGACATTATTCCTCCTCGTCCCCTCTACGTTTTCTAAATGAGATTAAACCAAGTTCTTTCAAAGACTTTTCTGCTGATGATATTGTTGCTTCAGTTTCTAATCTTCTCTTTCAATAAAGATGATGCAAAACTGGGCAGAACACTCCAGTTGAGCTCTCTTCTGGATTTTTTCTTCCTACTTCAGTATCTCTTGGGTAGTTACTAATGGATTACTTATTAGCTTGTTCCATATCTTTTCATACATTGGCATTTGACTGATGGTGTATTTCCCCTTCTCTGGGCATCTTAAACCTCTCTACCACCTCCTTCGCAACTTAAGAGAGCCACTAAAGTTTCACTGGTTGTTTCAGCTTGCTTACATTTCCTTAGAGGAATTATTAGACTTGCTGATCTGGACACCTTTGACTATTTCATCAGTTCCCTTCCTTCTAGCCAATACCTCTATCCATACAAAATGCAGTAAGCATAGTAAATTAACTTTTCATTGTGGAAATTGAAGCGAGGGTGCCTTTTTCTTTTTTTTTTTTTTTTTTAATTTTTTGGGCAGGGAGGAAGAGGCATAATTTTTAGGACAACCATGTGAGGATAAGAGTACACTTGGTTATTTTCAGATGTACACTTACACCCCTCCTCTGCTGACAAGTGAGCAAGGAGCTGATCAAACAGAAAAGAGAGTGAGAGGTCTAAAACAACGGGAGCTGACTGTATTGAAGGGGCACAGCACCTCAAGGACTGCCACTCCCCCTCCGTGCACATAACGTCACACAGATCATAAGGCACTGTGTAGCGTGCTGTCACCCATGGCCATTTTCATCCTGCACTCATGCAGCCATGCAATACATTAGGTCATTTCCCATACAGTGTTAAATACATATTTAGCTGTCAGTGTTATTTAGATGGGTGGAACTATGCCAGCACCTCATGACCAAGCAATTCAACCTCAGCTGAGCTAACTTCAACTCCAGCTAAGTTCAATGTGAACCACAGGTAGACAGATTTGAAGATCTCATTCCAGACAACATGGTCACCTAGAGCAGCTCTCCTGTCAAACTCCATTCCCTACTAGGCTTTGGGGTTTCACCTGTTTACAGCTATGACTGAATAGCCATATCTTACTGTAGAAATGAAACCTAGCTTGACTAATAAAGAAGGAGCACCTATTCAATTTCATTATCAACTTCACATAAAAAGTAGTGATAAATTCAGAGAAAAGAACCTGAAACAAAGAGGACGGACAAGGGCAGGCGGGGAGACAAACAAAAAAACCCCAAACATACACAAAACAAGGACATAGAGAAAACAAACTCTATGAATCTCAAAACCTGGTATCTGCAGGAGTTTTTAGAAACACAATACAACACAGCTTATCAGTACAGTCATTGCATGGAACATAGAGTATTTAGTTTCAGTCTGTCTGAATTCTGGTCCAAACCATCCTCGATCTTTATGGTTTTATTGGTTTGGTTTAAAGCAGAGGCTCCCCTTTCAAGGTTAAAAGGACTTCCAGGTCTCTATAGAATCTGCTAGCAGTAGATACTGCCACCTGGCGTAAGAAGTGTCTTATTACTCCAACCCCTAAACCACAAATGACATTTTGTCAGCCAGTTTCCCATTTACAGCCCATCGCTCTAAGTGGAGCAAAACAATTTCTCATAAACCCAACCCTGCCATGAACCGTGCTAGGGTCAGGGTCGTGCTCAAGAAGGGACAGGCCAGAACACACAAGTCAAGACAATGAAGACCACAAGAAAACTACCCAGAGACAGTATCATTCCTGGAGCACCATGCTCCAGAGTTGTGGTCCTGATGGAGGCCAACACCTTGTAAACAGCTCAAAGCAGCTGTGCTACTTTGAAGTGCCTCCTCCGAGAAAAGGGAAACAACTGCTGTGAAGAACTGATGTGTCCAGCAGAACAACTACACTCTAGGTGTGACCTTGGGGAAGGGCTGGGCTGCTTGGCAACTTTCAAAACACAAGCTTTGGTCATCAGGTTGTATCACCCACCCACTCTGACCATCTTCCAGGGAACTCCACTGCATCACCACCCAGCAGCCAGTCCTCAGCCCACACCCAGAAAGGGGCAGTCTAAACACCCTCTCCTTCTTAAACAAAAAAAACAAAACCAAATCAAAATGGCCTCAGTAGTCACTCTCCAGCAAATTCTTTCATTTCCCACAACAGAATTAAAAAATAGTAACTTGTCACAACCTCTTGAGGCAGTTGAGGAAAGGGAAGTAGATAAGAGCACAGTAACAAAAATAGATGACAGAAACAAGGAAACTCTCTGGAGAAAGCAGGAAGAATGAAGAAGTCTACTACTTTACTTCATGAAGCCACCTATTCCACTCCCTGGTTTTCAGTCCTGTCCCATTTCCCACACACATATTACACTACCCCTCGACACTTAGCTCTCTAAAGTTTAAACCAGAGAAACTTTAAAAAAAAAAAGTTTGAAAATGGCCAGTCAATAAATAACAAATTATTCTGGAAAAAAAGCACACAATACCTGAAAAGGGTCAATTCCAGTGCTGGCTCCCTACTAGTTAAGTAAAAGGAAGGTTCTCTGCAGAACAGGGCTACTGCATGGAGGCTGAAGTCCAGCCACGTGTAAGGCAAGAAATTAAAGTTCATCAACTTGAGGCTATTTCATGCTAAATACTAGTGAATCTTGACCGTTGATTTTGCTTCATGTGATGCATATACACACAGAGAACACAAACCGAAAATCTGCGTCCCTTCTCAGAAACCAAGGATCAGTAAGCACTCAGCAAATTTTGTATCCCTGTATGTAAAATGACATAAAATTCTATAGTACATGTACCGTCACACAAGAGAGCATTACATTTTCTACTATTTACATAGAAAGTGCCATGTTTAAAATTCCCAGTTTATTCAGTATCTCCCCCATTTTTAAAATGGTGAAGAAATATGCAACTCCATAACGTGAAAAGTCACCCCATTCCATTGGGCTTAGAAAATTCTGGAAACTCCTTTGAAGAAAAGTCACCTAATCTAGCTCGACAACCAGCCAAGAGACCATTACTACACTAGGATTCTCCTTTCTCAGCAGACCACAAGCCCAAAGCCTAATTATATTCCAGGGATGGAAGCAAGAAAGATGGGCTTTCTCTAAATGCTTTTCCAGCAGATATTTCCATGCTTGAAGCAGCCCAATCATGTCATTTTCCCCATGCTTTCTGTCCATTTAGACAATCATGGAATGGAGTGAACTAGTAATTACCACTGTGAACAGATCTAGATAAAAATGAAAAGCAAAAGGGTAGATAAGAAACTTCAACTCCACAATTAGGCTGCCAGCTAGTCTTCTGAAGAGGGAAGCATAGCCTGTAGTCATCTATTATTTGAGCTCTATAGGCCCACACAGACACAGGCATTAATTACTAACTGGGGTCCAGAATTACAAGTATTTTTGAACATTATTTAATAATTACTCTGCACATATACCTGTAAGAGGCAAAACCCCAGAACTCACCATATTCCTAGCCAATTTCAGTTCTAGGATGCCCAGAATGCAGCTAATTATACTGAAGTCTTACAAATACTACTGCTGAACTCAGGACTGCACACACACACAATGCGTGTGTTTTAATGTAAAGTGTATGATTAGCTTCTAGGGCAAAGAAAATTACTTCTAATACAAAGAAAATTCACCGTCCTCCCAACTCACTGACTTGCCCAAAGGGAAAGATAGTCTTAGCATCCTGCACATCAGAAGTCTCATTGCAGGCTGCAAAGCCAAACTGCTGGAAGAAAAGCTCTTCAACAAGAAAGCTGTCTCATACTTTTAAAGCTCAGACTCCTCAAGCAGCCATGGCAGCCTCTGTAACTTGACTGGCATGACACGATTTTGGAATTGCAAGTCCTGCCACACCTTTAACGAAAGTTGGTTAAGCAGTGGTTCTTCTGCCTCTAAACATGGCAAATACTGCATAAAATCCAGTCTTCCAGGGGAAAATAAAAGACCCCATGCCAACCTCAGGTATTCCCATTCTGGGCTGCCACAGCAAGGCTTCAGCTGACCAGTTACCCAGTACTGCCCACAGTGCTTTCTCTCTTGCACACACAGATCTCAACTGGACTTCCCACCTTGTGTAGGTGGGGCACCACAGGAAACGCAGGCAGTATTTATGGTAGCCAAGTGGGCACACTGAATCACGGAAAAGGGATTCTGGATGAGAAGTCCAGCCCATGCAGAAGAATGAAGCACCCAAACAGGGATTCTCATCATATTCTCTATATAATACCATGTGTCACTTCAGTTGTCTGCCATTTGATATTTTAATTCATACAAGCATGCACTTATAAGAGCAAGGATAGGAGCAGGAAGGAAAAAGACTTCAAGAATTTGCTTTTCTTCCCCACACCCGCTCCCATCCCCCTTCCCCTGAACAAATCCAGCTTCATCACTAAGAAAGAAAAAGTCTCTTCTCCCCAAAAGTTTTAAAGGATTCCTGCAAGAATGGGGAAGCTGCACAGAACATAACCACAATTCTTCCTTTGCTACAAAGGAGAATTGGTAGGAAGGATCAGATCATTCAATATTATTCAAGAGAATACTGTTGTGCAGGAAAAATCACTCCACTGACCAGACTGCCAGCTGAAGGGGAAGAAAAAATGCTGTTCCTTCAGTTCTGCCACACCAGGCACTGGCCAAGCCTGTCTGTGGGGTGGACAAGCCATGGAATGGTCTTCCCATATAGGTCACTGGGCTCAGCCTACATCTGCATTTTTGGGTGCATAAAACACTAGTATTTCCAGTATGTTACCTTCCTTGGTAGGAAATTCTACTTAAATTTGACAATTGAAAGCATATTGAAGAAGTAAGCTGGGAGAAAACTTGACTTAGCCAAACACACCAAATAAAGATTGGGATAAAGTTGGGAATGTCAAAACTAACAAAGATAAAACTGCTGGAAAGTGCAGTTCCAATGTGAGGAATGTCATTGTTTATTAGGTTAAAGTGTCCCTGCTTTGGTTTCATCCTACACACGGATTCCTGCTGGGTATAAAAGGTGAGACAGATCTTGGTGATGAGAGGCCATTAAACTATTAAGTCCCTACTGTACATTATGCCATAAATTTAAATGAACTTTGCTTCAGTATGGAAATGTTTCTCTCTGTACATAAATGCAGCCATACTCATGCTTTTATTTTTACATTAAACAGAAAATAAAAGGAAACTCCACCATCATGGCTATTCTTTTAGAGCAAGAACAAAAGCTATTCATGTATCAAATGCATGCTGGCAATGCACTGTTCAGCAGCAGTAAGAATAAACACATTCATTAACCATGAGGATCTTCCAGCTGCCAAGACAGACCGAGAATGTCTCAAAAACCCATTGATAAATCACCGAGTACGGAAAACCCTGAAAAGCAATTGTCCTGCTTTTGCTTGTTGTTCAGCCCAGCTACAAAATGTGCCAGCCCCTAAACAATGGCTGTCAACGAAGCTTTAGAATCACAAGCAAAACAGAAGAATTAATTCTTATGCAGCTTCCTTTTTACAGATGTTGACTTCAAATGGAAAATCTGTTGTTTCATGATGGACACATATACATACATTGAGGGAGAAAGGTAAAGCTGCACTCAGCATGTTATGGAGGTAAATTATGGAATAAAAGTATTTTCACATATTTAAATACACCAATAATCAAACGCAGCTTTTTAGTGTTCCAGTACTATTCAAGTGCACCGCAACAGGAAAATAAAAAACACAAACCAAAACCACACCCCCAGAAAATCCACCAGGCACTTGCCTTCAGTTGTTCTTTCTCCAAAGAACAAACCCAGAACACTGATGAACACTTACAGCTCTCACTCATCCCTACCCCAAATAAAGTACACATTTAGGAATCACAAGTGCTTTCCAAAACAAGGGAAATCTGGAAACAAATTTTTAAAATGTCACACTAGACTTTAGTAATTCCTGCAGTTGCTTTCAAAGTGACTCTTGAATTGACAGTTTACACTAAAAACCATTATCATCCTAGGAAGAGGAGGATAAGTAAGAGGGCTGGATAAGAAGCATAGCAGTAGCAGCAGAATTCTGCTTGGGGGAAAAACAAACCAACCAACCCACCCCACCAAAACACAAAAAGATAATCCTTGAAAGAAAAAAAAGTATGCCTGGGATACAGACTAAGAGGTAGCATAACAACCTGTCACAGGAGAGGAATCAGGAAAAACATTAAGTTACTGACAAAGGGTAAAGAGCTGGAAAACAACTGACAGGAAGGGGGGAGGGGGGAGAAGCTGTGTGAAGTTGATTGAGAATCCACCAAAAGCCAGCCAGAAAATTCAAACAGAGGCAATGACGCAGCAGGCATAGAAAATAAGATCATTTTGTTAGAGTATGCTAGACAGAACTAAAGTCAGAATCATAGAATAGTTCCAGTCATGCTGAGGGAGCTACCTCATGTTAATAGGACTAGCATTTCTGGCATGCTTTAGAGAAAGAGTGCTCAGAATTTAGCAATAGCTGCTTATAGGAATTGGCAGGAAAGAAAACAGAGAAGAGTCCAAAACTAGATCAAGCTTACAGGATGAGACTGGTGACAGCAACAGCGAAGTAGAAGGACTGAGGTAAAAGCTCACATTCTCAAAGTTTTATTTAAAGGAGAGACTAAGAAAGCTGGGAGAGGAGCAGGCGGGGGTGTGAAAATTATGGAGGTTTTTCAAAATCATAGAGATGAAATCATAAGGGGAATGAAGAACTGATATTCACCAAATCCTGCATAACTAGGACAAATACTGACAGAAATCAGTGGGAGATTGGTGTAAGCACCACTGCACACAGCCAGTAAAAACCATGAACTTCCATGGTAACACAATCAGCAGATTCAGAAAGGTTTTAGACAAAGTCACAGACAGGGTTCGACACTAAATAGACACTAAAAGAACTAGGCAGGGAGGTACTCTCTATATCCCTAGTACAACAGTTCTGCATGATGGGGGTACTTATGCTGAGAATAGACTAACGAGTGGCTGAGCACGTGCTCTCCATACCCAGCATCTGCTGTTTCTGGAGCCAGAAACACAGTCCTGAGCCAGCTGGTCCGACCCAGGAGAGCATTTCTTATGTTCTTTATTTGAGTTCCAGCTCCACCAAGTAGTATCTTACACTTCTTCTCTCATATTAACAAAACTGAGAAAAACACAGAAGAAATACCCCGAAACAGGAACCGAAAAAGAAGAAAGTGCCAAAGCAAGTTTATGCTGTGTAGGGAACAACCACTAGAAGAGAAGGTAACCACAACAGAACTCAGAGTGGTTAAAATAGAGGGAAGCAATTCTAATTTGTTATTATTTTATCAATGCTTTTGTAACCATTTAATGCTTAGAGGACAACCACCCAGCCTGTAACAGGTACCAAACACAACCAGAGCACCCTGTTCAACAGCCTCAGAACAGCAAGCACGCAAGGTCTGGTGGTATCTCACACACCCAAAACAGGACAGCCACAGATATGGTATTTTCCCATCTCCCGCATAACAAGAGTAAAGCATTTAGTAACAACCTGTATTACCAAAATCCTTAAGAAGTTATCTTGGGGCAGTCATGCTTTGTCAGACTTGGAACAGAAGAACTAGAAATTCAGCCTTTCAAACAAAAACATGCACCTTTGGGGGTGGGGTGGGGGGAGGACTGGAATGGACATTCTGTGGGCCCTAGGCATGCCTTTTAAAGTGAAGTGACTACAGAAAAAATGGTCAGAATTACACTGGTTATCTGTAGGATCAGTCAGTCATCAAAATTGGCTGACGTTGCCATGAAGAGTGGTAACATTTGGTGGAAGAGAACAGAAGCTCTGTTTCATATGAGAACATAATTAAAGCCTGAATAAGGATAGAGGCAGGATGAAAAATCCAGAGAAAACTTTCTGCACCCAAATGTCTTTGTTGGTAGGAGATTGTGTGAGGCTTGACAGCAAGAGAAAGTCAGTTTCTCTAGATGTTATGACTACCCATCATTGCAGTCAGTGCGGTAAGGTAGAAGTTACACTACCTGCAAGGTCAAACAATACCAACTCTTCTCAGAGATACCTCCCAGCCGAGCGAAAAAGGGATTTCATGGTTTGACCCATCCAGTGATTTAACTTTATTTAAAAAAAAAAAAAAAAAAAATCAACTTGTGTTAATTACAAACAAAATAAGACACAGAACAGGTTATCATCACAAAGAATTTCCCAAGAACCCTCAGGAAATTGCCCAGAACACAACAGCCAGAGAACACACTCCTACATGCATTCAGAAAAAGTAATTAGTATAATGAACAAGTGAATCATGCAAACTAATGAAGGAGTTAGGCAATTTAAGTCACAGTCCATTCACTCTCTCCTTTTTCAGAGAAGGATGAAGGAAACCTACATAGCATATTAAGCAGTTAGCTCTTGAATTACAAAGTATATCATGCCAAAATCATTGCAAATAGCGAGACTTCAGACATGAGAAAGCAGACTGAAAGTTAACTGAAGATGGCTAATGATACTGTGTATATTTTAAGAGAAACAAAGGAAAAAAAAAAAAACACAACACAAAACCACTCTGGCAGCCAGACATCTGTGACAAGAGTAAATCTATATACTCCAGTGATATTTCAGACTTCCATCCCCACTGTACTCTCCATTTCCAGAAGGACAGGATTTGTCTGACAGCAATGGACAAGGAAGAAAGGCAATCAGACTAAGAGGCTTTTATAATTCACAAAATTGGGACTATTGAGCAACTTAGTGATACTCTGCTTTATCATGTCAGGATTACAGCCCCTCCTGCTTTATAAAATATGGGACGGGGGGTGTCAGACAGAGAAGGAAGCCCCCAATCCCAGTTGCTGTTTCCATGAACACCTGACAGGAAGTATCCAGGTCTGCACTGTAATTACAGGAAAGACAGACACCTTTAAAAGCACTTCGATTCGCTTTCTAGCAAAAGGAACACTAGATGGTGCTACATCCATATTCCTACCTTTATGCTCTCAAATGAATGGTAGCAGCAAAAAAAAAAAAAAAAGAAAAGTTCAAAGGAAAAAACAACTGGGACAAGGTAGGTGCCTCACACATGTAGTAGCAGTGTGCCACTTCCATGTCATACAGTGCTGCTCCACTGTCCACCAATCTTGGGAATTGAGTCTCCTTCTGCCCATTTACCTGTAAGAGCTCCACAAGTGATAGCAGTAGGAATTCTGTAAGTCAGGCCACATTGAACTCTTCTCTTAAATCTTGCTAACAAAAACCAAAATGAAGTAATAATTACAGAAGACCTACTACAGCAGCTACTGAATCCATTTTCAGGTTTAATACCATTAGTGTTCAGAAAATGTGTGCTCCACCAGTAACTTTTTTTTTTTTATAATGACTCTTAAAACAGTCACAAACAACTTTTTTTTTTTTTTTAAATGGATCAATTGTCCTATTTCATTTGCCCTTCTATGCTCAAATTAGCACAGATTCAGAAGTGTCTGCTTGCATAACACTTCAGTTACAGCAACTACAAGTTTTGGATCACTTTACTATCAAATTCAGTGGGAAAGAAGAAGTCTTTTAGGGTACTGTCCCCCACTCAGAGGTAACACTGGCTTAAGGAAACTTTTCACCTCACTGTGTTTTTGTCACCCAGGCCCACCCCTGCAGTGCCAGTCCCTCGGTTATGCCAACATAACTGCTTTTAGGCCACATAGTACAACAGATCAGAGGTGTGACCTAGCTAAAAAGTAACCCTCACCTCCCCTCTGCCACAAAAGCGGAGCAGAGATTCTATCCAGATCAGTTGCCTAAAATATCTCCAGTTGCACTCCTACAATTCTGAGGTGGTTTGGGGACAGGAAATGTTTAAGCCAACCCTGTATCCAAGAAAACATGCTTAGCACAATCAGAATGTGCAATGCAGCCTCAGCTACATTACATCTGCTCTTAGGTCCCAGGCAGGAAAGATCGTGCTGCTGACAGAGAATGCCGAAGTGCCTCTCTACTGGCAGCAAATAGAAGGGGGGGGGGGGGGGGGGGGGGGGGGGGGGGGAGGGAAGGCAAGCAGCAAGAATTTAGAATTCTTTGAGCACCAATGGCCTTCTTGAAAAGTTAAATAGCAAAATGTACATATCATGTAATTTGTTCTTAGGTTTAAGTTACATCAGAGTCAACTCCAATTACACTACCATTAGCTGGTTACGTTTCAGAAAGTGTCACCACACAGCACTGTGACTCAGTTTCCCAGTTTTTTCTTAACTGTGTTCAAGCCTTTATTTGCAATAATTTTTGGAGATGACTTTTACAATAGGATCTAGGTGTTAGTCTTAGACTAAAAGAAAACAGATTATCCTGATCGCTGAATTTGAACATGCCCACTCTAGGATGAGCAATTTCTTTCCCACTAAACAGTTTAAAAGTGTAAATACTGCTAACCTGTTGGTCAGACCTACACAAAGTCTTCATGTTAAAGCCTCTGACAATCCTTATTCCTCTGCAAGTATTTCTCTTTCTGCTTGTTTCAAGGGTATGTGCTGCATATCAGCACGTACTACTGACAAAGTAGAGATTTTACACTGGAAGTGAGACTAATTCTTAACTCCCAGTCTATGCCTTTTGACACCTTTAAAAAGTACAGTAAAGAGCTGAAACTCAGAAAAATCAATTTAAAAAGAAAAAACCCCAAAACCCAGAACTAATCAACCAAACAAAAAAACCCACCACTATTTTTACCGCAAGTCTTATCATGTTGTCACCAGGTCACAAACAGTACAAATCTGCTGCTGCAGAACAGCTAGTCCATTAAAAAAAAAAAAAAAAAAAAAGCATCGGAGGATCAATCAGTAAATCACACTTGGCTGACAACTAAGCAAGAAGAAAGAGATTCAGAAACTACATCAGGCTTGAAAGAGTGTGAGGTAGGAAGACATGCATTGACCTCCATTTAACAAAAGCTACTTTTAAAAATTAAAAAAGGAAGAGTTTATCTTGCCTTTCAAGGAACCATAATCAAGAAGGCATCTTCATTAATGAAAGAAGTTGGTTGTCTGGGTTTGTAGTCAGAAACAGAAAAACATAAAAGTTAACATCTTCCTATTAACAGGGGAAGGAGGGGGAAGGGAGACAGGACACAGCCAACAGATCAACTTCCAAGAAAGATCCTTCTACAAGGGGCCTGGAAAACAGAGTTATGCTACCAGGAATGCATCTGTGTAGAGCTTCTAGTCTACCTACCAAGCAAGTACCTACATGGCAGTCAAAAGAGTGACCCGTTTATAAACTAACCAGTTAAAGAGCTCTAAACCCATGAATACAAGGGAGGAGGGATGGGGAGTAAGTTTCTGTTAACAAAACATTTATTTTATGTAAAAGTGTACCTGACTGAAAGTGACTTCAGTGTTAATCCTGCTGCTTGTCTTCAAGGGAATCGGGATGGACTTGCAGAGCATCTCTCCCCTTCTTTCTATTTTCTTTTTTCAGAATAACAACCCTTAGTAACTACACCACAGTTGGGCTGAGCTAAGTTAAGGCATACCACCAAAGTATCTGTTGATGGTCACCATTAACTAGTTCTCTGACCTACAGACAATTCTAGAAATGGCTGGAAGTAACTCAGGATAAATGTATCTGGCAGCCAATTAGAATGGCCCCAGTCTTATTTTTCTCAGGCCTCTTATTTCTTCCTCCCAAAAATTCAGGTGACTCCTTAAACATTCCCAAAACACCTTGGAATGACAAGGTCACTTTAAGCTAAAAGACGACTCACAGCTCAACCAACAAGTCATGCATTTGGAATGGAAACTGCCTGTCATTTCATGGCCATATCCATGACTAAACTGAGTTACAGTGATTATCCAAACACAAAAAAATTGGGTCAGCTGACCACATCGCTAAGAATCTAATTCTATTTAGAACACCATACTTAAACACATATTCCATTTATTTATATGAATCTATGATAAAAAGGCATTTAACCTTTCATAAAAGCATGCAGAAGAAGCTGTTCGTTATACGTTAACTTTTATAGTTCCAGAACTAATGGGACAAAAATGGAATGGTTTTGAAAAGCAAAAAGATGTACAGTCAAAATATGACGTTAGATAGTATTTCTCCCATCCCCTTCCCCCACAAAGCAATTCTCTTATCAAGATAAAAATCTAAGTTATGTTGAACGTTAGGACTACCATTCCATAATTTTAAGCTGCAGTATTTCCTTCCCCTCATCCCTGACTTTCATTTGGTTTATTTTCCAAACAAATTTCAAATGGTTCAACTTCCCAAGCACATTAGTATCCTAGTTTCACAGCTGTCATTGGTCTAGCCTATTTGCAAGAGCCTTAAACCTTACAAAGTGCTTTCATTGAAAATTCAGGTGCTTGTGAAATCACTTCTTAAACAAGAAAAAAAAATGTGCAGAACAGCAGCAGCATTGTCCTTGAACCAGAAACCTCACCAACAGCTTAAGAACAGAAGCTTAACTATACATCTCCACATCCTTCCCAAGATAAGATTTGACTGCTTACCAGTAATGGTGCAGGCATCTCTGTACTCTCTGCAGTCTGGCACATCATCTTCCACTGCTTCACTTACATAGTGTTCTTCGTGAATGCCTGTGTCACAGGCTAGGACTGCATGATTCGACAGCTCCGAAGGAGGCACGGTGGCGGCCAAAGTGCAGTCGTGCAAAGCTGTGGCGTCCAGCTTGGCAGGTTTCACAGGGTTATACAAACTGCCATCAGGGGGACCAGCACTGGAGACTGGGTCTGGCTGGCAGAAACAGAACTCCTTCTCTTTGCTAGAGTTGGCTTCAAGAAATCTGCAAAACACAGAAGAAACAAATGTTCAATTCAAACCATTCCAAACAGCATAAATCAGAATAATCTTCTTTTCCTTAAACATTAGTTTAACTTGACAAATTCAGCAAATACTAAAACCCAAACACTCTTCAAACAGAGCAACTGCCTATCTTTGCACCTTGCAGTCATGTCAAGTAGGAAAGTGCTATTCCTTGTACATTGTTATTTACCAACAGCTGATTAAACATCCGTATTTTTGCCTAACCCAACTTGGACTAAGCACAGTCCATCCACCTTGGCTCATTCACCAACTAACTTTCTCTCATGTCAGCCAAGCAAAAGCTCTACGTAACCCAGCGTGCTGCATGAGCCATGCCCTGCAGACAGACTGCACATCACCGATTGATTTACTGGTCCTTTAATAACGTCATCATTTCAAGTTGACTGATAGCAAACAATACAGAAATGATTAGGAGCTTATACTATAACCCTGCTAGACTTTCCTCTCCACTGGGCCACCCTGCACAGCCCGGCCCTTCACTGACAGACTGCCAGCTGGCATCTTTACTCCCTTTACAGAGCACACAGGAAACACAACTCAAGTTGCACTGGGTTAAGGGGGTGTCCACTTATTGCTGCTCCCCAGTGCTTCAGCCTCAAACAGGGAACAAAGTCCCTCAAAGACAGGTATTGATGCCCCCAGGAAGATTGAATTGGCCAGAGAACGAATGAAGAAGCAGCACCTTTATCCAAAAACTTCACTGAACCTTTTGGATAAGGGGCTAAAGGCACTGCAATAATTGGTGGTATGGTACTGCTTTTGGTTATCAGCAGTGTAAGGAGAGATGTAAATACTCGTTACTGCTAGGAAAGGAAAATACAGTCATGGGATTGCAGAAAACCAGACTTGGGAAAGGACTTGAAGGACAGGAAAAAAAGACTTTATGTATGTAGTAACTACAAGGCATAAGCAGTAGCTGAGGAACAGGCCACACAAGAACACCCAGACTACATGGGAAAAGCAGAAAGACAGCCAGCAAGAAGACACAAATGCACTGATCTGCAAGCAGAAGGTGTGGATGCAATTCAATATGCATGTGCAGCATCCACACCTTCTGCTTGCAGATCAGTGCATGCTGTGTTCAGTGCTTCATTGAGAGCCAGAAATACAACAGTTTTCTAGAGAATCATATGATAAACGTTCTCTTTAAATCTCTAGGAACACGTCCAGATAATCTTATTTTGCTGTTAAAGTTACACTCAGGATTTCGGCATCTTATTTTCTGGCATTTCTAGTAAATAATATTATTGCTTCACCAAAGCATGACAGTATTTCTACAAACTCAAGACTCAAGTATCTGTCTCTAACCTGTCAAGACACAGATCATGCATTCTAGACCTTCTAGGAGCAAGCTTCAGAGAAACCTTGCAACAAAGTTGTAACACTGTACCAACACCATCTTTTCTCAACCTTTTTTTCCCTTTCACCACAGGCATAAGAACAAAAAAGC
The DNA here is from genome assembly GCF_018139145.2 of Gymnogyps californianus. Taxonomy (NCBI): domain Eukaryota; kingdom Metazoa; phylum Chordata; class Aves; order Accipitriformes; family Cathartidae; genus Gymnogyps; species Gymnogyps californianus. Next base: position 118,406,038 of record NC_059472.1, on the reverse strand, counting down.
AAAATTCTCTCCCACTCTCAGAGTGTCTCAACAAGGATGTGTTTACACTGAAATCAGAATACCACAACTGGAAAATGGATGGGCAATATTAACTCTGGGAAAAAAACACCCTCATACACAAAGTGACGTTTCATTAAGTTTTCCTCAATTACATACATTTGTATTTCTGCATAGTATCACTTAACCCAGAAATAGTTCTCTCACTCAGAGGCTCAAAAACTGTATTTTTTTTATGATCATAATAGCTACAGGAACAGATTAAATCAAACGACAAATTTATGATACCTTACTCTCATACAAATGGTACTCTACTATAGCAGCTGCAGGAAGAGAAAGTTTCACTCGAGTGCTTTAACAGAAAATCTTACGGTTCTCCTGCAGAGCATCCATTATTCCTGCACTATCACAGTACATACTGAAAAGAACACTGGCGTCACTTGTACTGGTTATTTTTAAAATGGTCCCCTTTCAAATGGCTCTTTAGGAACAAGAAGAGGGAGATTACTGATATTAGAAATTAGTTGTTCAAACGAAGTTGGAATCAAAATGAAAATCTTCATTTCCACCTCTGCATTGAAGACAGAAACAGCTTAAGCTGTAAACAAGAAAATATACTGGAAATGCACAGACTGACTGATTAAAAGGGCTCCATTTTGTCCTAGTTGACACCACACATCTGTGAATCACGTTTGTTTTGGAAAACTGCTAGATAACTCTGTTGTTATGAACAACAACATGTCTGGGAGTAAGTAACTGAAAGCATTAACAGCACTCTTCAGCTTTTCTTGCCCCCCTCTCCCCTCTTCCCCATGCCCTGCCTTACCAACTACAGGAAGCCAGCAACATAACAACACTACCAAATGAAATAACACTGATAACCAAAGTGTTATTTGTGTGTAAAAGTCTTCAAGTGAGTTTTGGGAATCTGAGATCTTGTAACTTTTCTGGGCACACTTACATTCAACATCTGACATACCTGATCATCTTTACTCATTTACCACTATCTCCCACACAGTCCTCGCCAGAAGTATTTTTGGCCAGAACATAACATTGCAAGTTGCATTAGAAGTTTGTGTTGGATGAGTTTCACCTCTCCGCCTTCACTCAGCTTAACATTCACCCCACTGAGGTACCATGGAACCAGTTCCCCCCCTCCTGTGAGCTGCACTCCAACAGCCTCTGGCTTGTCACTCTTAAGAACAAATAGACAGACGCATTCAGAAACAAAACGTCATCAATACTCTTCCTTCACACAAACTCTTTCACTGTTGGCACTTATGGAAACTATAAACAAATGGAGCTTTAAAAACCAAACAAGCAACAAAAACCACCGCCCAAAAAATCCCCCCAAGTCAGTCTGCCTGGTTTGCTGCAGAAATGCATGTAACATCTACATGAGAAAGTAAAGTTCTGGATTAAGGAAGAGAATTTGCCTTGATCTTAAAACCTTGTATCATGGAGGGAAGAAAGCAGGCATAAATGCGTATGCCTGCTTCCTTTCAGACTTATTTAATATCCTCAATTTCCATACACACAGTGGAAAAGTATTGTTCAGACTCTATCTATCAAATCTATAGAGGAACTGTTTGCATGGCCTCTCTTGCAAGGCAAATGAGCCACCTAATCCAGAGGCACACACTTTTCCTTTAAACTTTCATCTAAATCTTCCTGTTGCAGAAAAGAAAAACAAACTACAGCTGAGCAGGATTTACCAGATTGCTAAAACAGCCATGAGGAGAAATACACATTGTAGCCACTATACCCATGAAATACAAAACGTTAATATTATTCTTTAGTCAGTCTCACCTGCATATACAGTATTCATAACAAGAAGATGATACAAATTGTAATTGCAGGGTTTCGTATTCACTCCTTCTGACATCCAAACAAGTACACAATTTAAGTCACATTATGACTTTTCTTGATGAAAATTCAATGCATTTCATTTTACTGTATATGTCAACAGCAGCCTGCATACAGGATTTAAATAACTCTTCTCTTCTGCCTAATATGACATAATTCAGCTTTTGCCTCAGTGGCTGTATTGCACCATTTCTAGCAGTCTAAATACAGTAACAGTCTGGGGCCAATAAACAGACCTAGGTCTAAAGAAATATTAATTTGGAACATTTGAACTTAATTCTTCAGTGTAAAACTGCCCCCAGAAAGAGCACAATTCCCTTAAATTTATCATCTAAATGTTTTTAACCAGGTCATTTTACTCTGGAAAAAAAACCTTATTTGTAAGCTGTTTGTTAAAGGCACTCATTCAAACCTTGCACTTTATAAGAGCAATGACATAAGCACAAAGGCTTGCTCCTGCACACCTCCTCTGTACAATACTCAGATTTTGGTCTAACCCAATAAATGCTTAAAATAGAGTGTTTGCATGATTATTATAGCAAGAGCTTAAATTCTATATACAACAAACACCATTGTCATCTAATAGTACATCTACACAATAGTTTGGACTATGACTGCTATGTAACTAAGACTTGATCAAGAAGTACATTGGGTACCAATTGCAGTGCACCTGTGGCAGCCCAGATTACAAAAGCCATGTCAAAAATTGAGTTGTGGTTAGCCAGCACTGCACTCCACTTGAAAAAGAAAAAGTTATCCAGTTCTAAGTACCTACGCAAAGCAGTGCAAAGTTCAAAGCTAACAGACATGCTTACATCAGACAACAGCCAAGATTTGAGGGTTTTGAGGTAAAGAAAAAAAATCTCCACATCAGTCAGCCATTTCTGGGTTCTGGCCATTGAAAAAAAAAGTTCATTTTTTGTTTGCAGTGTGTTTTGGGGGAGGGGGTTGAATTTCGTATACCACAAATTTCATACAAATGCAAATAAAATAAGCCACTTGCTGTTTCACAGCCATTTGAGATAAAGTTTTTCTACATTCAGGATTAAGCACAACTTAACTCTGAATCTAAAGACACAAATGAGTTAAAGTAATCCTTCTTCCTCCCCCAAAAGTAGTAAAAGATAGGGAGCTATTCAGCCATGCGCCTACCCAGAGCCCAGCAATGCCAACAAATACATGATTTGTAACTTTGCAACGTTATTCTCATCACCACTTGGATTGCAGCAACAGCAATTTACTGTAGTCACAAAATATCTAGAACTCCTACAAATAATGTGCTACCCAAGAGCCACACACTGCACCCTATGGTGACTATTAAGCTTTGAACAATTTTTAGTTATCTAGCTCAGATTTTGTGCTTCAAATAATACTTCTATTCATTAGTCTAAAATGGCAGCTTGACCACTGCAAACATCTGCGAATTTAAAAAAATCCTTCCTTAGAAGAGGGGAAAAATATCTTTCTAGTGCTTCCGACTAAAGTCTTTCCCTTCCCCTTTCCCAGGTCATCCTTTTGCTATGCATACTCTCATACTTAAATTAACTATGCTATTTGGTTTAGAGCAGTAACACAGTTTTGAAGCAAAACCGTTTACTGTGAGCTAGCTGGTTTTTCAGAACAACTTTGGTGCACATGAACAATCAATTCCCTTTTGAGTAAGAGAACCCGAAAAATCTGCTCCAAGATGCATTTCAAATGCAACCTGCTGCAAAATACAGACATGAGACTTCAAATAACCCCTTGGGCTGGGGGGTGATGGCTGACCATCGCTGCAAGGTCTTCTGGGGTGTACGTATTACATTTTCCTCCTTCAGGAAGCTTCAAACTGCATAGGTAATTGGGGACATTCAGCCCAAGGTGCCAAGCTAAATCTAATCTAAAGTAACCCACCCAAATCAGTAATGGAGATCTAAGAAGCTTCAGTGCCCACAACTTTGATCTATTCATCCATCCCTACTGACAAAAGTATTTGCTAATTTAGACAGAACCTCAACGTATCAAGGGACTGAGAGAGCTTTCCACTCTTGGCATCTGCCTGGAGCTACAGAGCTCTGACCCTGTATTCTCATTTACTAATTCTCATTTACTAACTGCTAACTGATGGTTAAACACTTCAGAGGGTTTTAGGGTGTGCAAATTCCTCCCTTTTATGTACTTGCAAGAGTCCTACCAGAAATGTTCTTCCCTGTTTTGTACATCACTTTGTAAATCCACTAAACACTTTTGTTTTACTAAGTCTTCTAAGTTTTATTAAATTCTTTAAAAAGAACACGCAGGCTTCTTATTTACACAAAAAAACCCTTTCTTCAGATGCAAAATGCCCTATGTAGACACTAGAGCAAATCAAAGCCAGTTTGTATGTCTGTCTAATCTGTGAAATAGATTAACATGCTGGCCTACCCTCAGTAATTCAGAATACAGTCTTCCATTTGTGTTTTGGAAAATAATCACTGAATTGACCAAAGCAACTTAGTAAGAATTGCTTCAAGCATTCAACTTGCAAGATGTGAATTAGTAAAGAAATAAGCATCTACAAAAGTTTGCATTTTTTAATTTAAAAAAAATTTCTTCACTGAGTGGGTGGGCTCAAAAGCCAGTCAAAATGCCTACGTCCATTTAAACACACTTTGTCAGACCATAAACAACCAACCATTTGCAATAAGTCTTTTACACACACACACACACACACAATCACTATTTAATTTTTAGATAAAGGCTAAATTTGATCCCAAATAATTTACTGAGTTGTTTTAATCTTGTGCTGTATTATATACCTTCTTACAAACCAAGGGGTTTTATTTTCCACTCAGAAGCTAGCTTTTAAATATGCAGAATGATGACTGCTTAGTTAACCCTCTAACTAGAGGGACATAAACAGTCAAAGTGTTATAGATGAGTGACAGAATGTGACAAGCAGTTTATTTACCTTCAAACACTATACATAAAAACAAGTACTGCATTTCTCATGTCAGAAGAGATCCATTATTTTTACAGTAAATTAAAGGGACAAGCATCTTGGACAACTCTAGACTACATCCTTATCCAAAGTTTTAAAGGCATTTAAGAACCTTTTAATCAAACATCTTTCCTAGATTACCCTGGAGGAAACACTGCCTCACTTTCTTAACAGTGCTTTTGTGTCTAGTGAACCAGGCAGTCACACCAAAGCCGTCTGCTCCCCCAACATCACACAGACCCTTTTACGCATGCCTTACTTTAAACTATATTCCATGCTTCCCCCCCCCACCCCCCCCCCCCAGTGGGGTTAGGAACTCTTTGGCCTAGCCAAATGCAATCTTTTCAGAGAAGTTTCAACACCGAGTGGTTATGCCATGTGCTATGAAGGATCTTCTCAGGTGTATGCCTCCCAAAAGAGGGGCTCTTCTGCCTATGAAACCATTAAAGAATGTTTTCAAGCTAAAGATTTGAAGAGTTTCCAGAATCACTTTTTATAAAGCCTCATAACTAACAAGTATTAAGCAGATGAAGGCATCCAAAACCAGAACAATACCTGGTTAACTGCCAGTGGCATGGCAATGTCATTTACAATAAAAAAGTCACCACTAGAGAACAAAAACCAGAACAGCAGCAGCAATAACCAAAAAGATGCTTAAATGATAGTATAAACTTGTAAAGCATAAAACCTTACTCTCAAGGTCCCCAAAGCTGCTGCTGTGACCTTGTTTGACCATTAAGTCATCAATCAATAGAGTCCTGTTTTCTCAAAAAGTAATGCAAGTCAAAACATCACAAATAAAAAGTCCCACAAAGAAAAGGAAAAAAAAAAAGAAAGAAAAACACCCCACTGTTCTCCACAAACCAAAGTTTCTCACCACTAGGATTTGGCCTTCAAAAGGAGCCCATCAGTCTCTTCTCCCCTCAGGCCAATGGAGAGTGGAAGCATACTGTAAGACAAGCCCTGGGTTTGACCTTCGCAGCTGTGAGTGCACAAGTGTGCTCTCACCCGGCTTTATGTAACACTGCCCCTCTCTGCTCTGAAGTTCCTTGAGGCAAATATTGCAGGGTTCTATAAATAGTTCTTCCTTGTGTAAGGCTCACATTACACTGGGAGCTTTCTACAGCTCCCTCTCCTTTTATTTAATGCAGGCCACCAAACTTGCCCCCCAGCTCCATGAACAAATAAAACTGAAAACAGTTAAAAATTAGTGCATTCCCGTTCCTGCAATGCATCACACTACTGGCTGGGAGATCTTAGCTAGACATGCTGTGTACCTGTCTTGGAAAGGGAAAGCTGTTCGACCACCACCACTAGTACGGAGTGTATGAGAACTGCATGTACAGTCAAAGAAGGAATTCATCAGGTAACAAAACAAAGCTCAGAGGTATGGCAATGCAAACTATAAATTCCTCAAACATGTACTTTCTATTCACACCCATGCACATGCAAGGTGCTCACTGAGGTAGATGAGCATGAGTCCCACGGACATGGTCCAATACTTACTGAAGAGAAGCAAAGGATCTAATGACTTAGAAAAACAAACCAAAAAACAAACCAACCACCTAAGCATTTGGGATTAGGTTGCTGTTGTATTAAGCATGTACGAACTCCTGCCTCGTACACAGACAATATACAAGCTAGACTACGTGAAAGTCAGCTTCAGTACATTAACACATATGCTGCGTACCAGCATATCTCCTTGAACCACTAAAGGAAAAAAAAAAAAAAAAAAAAAAAAAAGAGGCACATATCAAAGATTTGTCAAACAGCTCAGGTATGGGGGAAACTATTACACCAGCAGCAATCCAGGTCCTCAAATAGTACGGATGGGAACAGTGATAACAGAAACCTGAAAAGTGTTGTTAGTTTATACACCACAAGAGCATGAAACTCCCCACTTCTTTACTTCTCCATAAGCCTCAAAGACTTTCAAAAAGGTAGGTAAATATTTGGTACTGCTTTTCCACTAGTTGGGAAGAGCTGTGGGATGACCACAACTTCTCTTAAATGCAGCAGAGGAGGTAACACCACTGTGTCTGCTCTTGAGTCCTGAGCTCATTTCCTATCCACAGGAAGAACCAGTGAGAGCACTTGACCAGAAGCAGAACAGAGAAGAGAGGCACAAATTCACTAGACACACATGAACTAGCTACTAGTAAAGGGGAAAAACAAAACAAACCAAACCACCACCAACCCTACTGAACAGTGCCTGGGCCTAAGACAGCATGCAGTAGGTAAAGATATTCAAATTAAAATATGTTACCATTCCAAGTCAAAACCCTGATCAGCCAGCCAAGCCATACCTTGTTCCTCAGGACAACACCGAAGAGCAAGGGAAAGCAGTGAAAACAGCTGAACGACCATGCTAGGCTGGTGGTGTGTGGGTCCCCCCCCCCCCCCACTGTTTAAACAAAGATACAATTAACCTAACTGCCAACAAATTAGGGCCAAGAGTTTTAGTCAAGTAACCCTAAACAAAGAACAGAATGACTCAAACCAGATATCTATCATGATTTAAAACCCGGGGGGGGGTGTGGGGGTGTGTGTGTGTGAATTTTAATCTTGTTTCGCATTACTATTGTTTTTATCCTATTACAGGAAGATTTTTTTAATTTCTCACCCTCCACAAGGACTTTTAAGAGTCTACACAGAATTGGTATAATTTAAATTTTGAAAAATGCTGTTTTACAGGATTGGAGAAGTGTCACCATTTCAAATTTTAATAGCTGTCCTTCTGAAAACATTTACACAAAATATCACATAACAGAACTAAGACTGTTGCTTTTCTTTACTATTTCTTATTGCACAGAGACAGAGAGAGCAGGGGTGAGAGGAATCAGCTGACAGAAAAAAGAAACAAAATTCTTCGCAAACTGCCCTAAAAAAACCAACACAAAACCCCAAAAAAACCACACACACCTGCTGTGTCCTGATCCACTTACTTTCAGACTGAGTTTATTGCTTTTGACTAAGTTGAATAATCATATAAAAAGATGATAAAGAAAAAAACTGAACAAGTCACAACCCAATCTGTTGAGTAAGAACATCCCATTTTTTTGCAGAAAGTAAGAACTTAAAGTTTCCTATTGCTGCTAGAAGCAGTTTTAAAGATGACCATTAGGAAGCTTACCTCCAAGGACAGTCAGACCACCAATTCCTGCTCTGAGTAAGATGCTAAGAGGATCTACTTTGGCTCACTAGCATCATTGGCCCTCACTCCCTGGCAGCCAGCCTCCCCACGTGCTCCAGCAACTGGCATGATACAGTGAGAACCTCCCTCACTCTTCAAGGTTGTCTTACAACCCTAAACGTGCACAGAGTTCCTCAGAACCTATCCCACAATTTCTTAACTGGCTGTTAATATCCCTGGGCCTCATATCCATTTTCTTTTATTGTCTTTAAGTAGTTATGTATGGGAGCAATGCTTTCAACCATATACTATTATGTTTGAGAGGACGTGAGTGAACTGAACCCAGCTCTGCCACAAGCTCCATAATTATACCCCCCTCTAAAGCTTTGGGCTGGGGGAAATGCAGATCACAGCCCTTTTCAGCAAAGGGAAAGCCAGACCTTCAACACTTGTGGATAACCGGGCCTTACAAGTCACTTTAGGTACCAGTGTTGAGGAGCGACATAACAAGACTACAATTCCCAAACAACCAGCAATCCTGGGCCTTATACCAAAGCCTTGGTCACATGGACTTCCCAGAAACTGAGACATGAGCTGCTGACTAACGAGGGTGCATCTCATCACACACTATTCCAATGTAGGACTGCTTCCCTTCGGCTTCCGTAGAAGTTAATGGCTACAACAAAAGAGAGAAATTTCACAGCCCTTCTACATCGTAGCATTTTGAGTTTTAGGAACTGGCACAATTATTCTGTCAAGTCATTTTTCTGCTTATGAAGTTTGTGTGTAAACATCAAGAATAAAAGAGGAGAATAGAAATTTGCTGTTTAAAGGTTGCTCTGTATACCCAGCATATTACCATATACATGCGTCTGTGTTCTTGGGAACCTAGAAATGTTTATCTTAACAACAGGCTGTGGAATTTTTGGAAACTGAGCCAATTATCTGTGGCTTAGTGCCATTAAAGTCAAAGTCACACTAGCAAAGATTTTGGAACAGAGTTTTTTTAGAAAATTCCAGGGGCATTAACATGAACATGGCAAGAGCAACACTGTGATACAGTCTTTATATTTATAAAAAAAAGTCTCCTTACAAGGGAGAACTACACAACAGCACAAGCTAACGGGTAAAAATGCAAATTAAATATAATACATGCTCTGATTTTGCTTCATTTGCAGACTAAACTATCTTTCTTAATTACACAATGAAGTTGAAATCCAGCATTGTGGCTTCCCCCGAAGGACCACAAAAATAAAAACCTGAAGTAACTCAATACAGATGCATCAAATGGTTCCAAACAATTTGGAAACTGATTTTGGAAGATAATTGCAATAACCCTTAAACATGGTGCTTCTTGAAGTTGTCCTCAGACAAATTCCTGTACACATGTACATATTCTCCAAAATGTACAACAGATAGTACTGGACATTGAACTTCACTTACTCAGAGTCATGAATAGTGCAGGCAGTAAGAAAGCACTTGACCAAACTGCCCCCTGCTAACTCCTGCTCTATTGTAAATCTCTGTTGATGGAGACCTAAAACTACTCTAAGTGGACTAGGCAAGCCAACCTGCTTACCAATCAGTCAATTTAGTTTCCCCACTTATCAGCATGCCTTATGACTTACTCGTATCTTAGCGCCCAGTTCAAAAGCATTCTGAGTATACCAACAGCCTCAGGCAAGCAACCAAGCCAGCTTTCAGTGAGGGGAAACAGTTCTTTGACGAACCTTATTCCTGTATGTCAAGAATTTTTTTCTGTGTGTACTCTACAACTTAATTGGTAGACTGAGATTTCTCTGAAAGTGAAATTTTTCATTACAGGATCAAGAGCAAGCAGAGGAACTGTAATTCAGTAAAATATTACAGACACATGTAAAGGTGAAAGTGCACAGAAAAATGTGTAGGTTTACAAGGTTGGAAAACACAGCATTTGAAGCACTACTTCATTCAACTGAAAAAATATAAAAATATCACTGATGTTCCCCGTCCCCAGTTTAAAAGAAAGCCTCTCTCAATACAAGACGCTTAGAAATTTCTTCCGTCAAAATGTTTTTTCATGATCTAAATTTGGCAGAGCAAAGGTCCCATCAGCCTCAGAACCAGAATTACAATTCATTTTCCTCGACTCATGTACATACTCTACCACAAGCAAAGTTATCATTTCCAATACTCAGTTTCCTCAAAATAATGATAATATTTACTCAGATTTAAGACCAGAACATCTTCTGGAGTTTCAGTACTGACAGTTACATTTGACGAAGACGATAAATTTTGACGCCACAGGAAAGTATCACTAAAGCCAAAGTAATTGTCTGACTATTTTAAAAACTTTCACGTTTTTTGCTTGTACATGAAGAAGCAAGCTTCTATCAAGGGAGTTGTGGAAGAATCAGATTTCTACATCAACAAGCAAAATGGAAAGCAAGGCCTACAAGTACAATCCCAAATATAAACACAGGATTTCCTGAAAAGAACAGACTCTTTACCTACTCTCTAAATTCCCTGTGTAGATTGCTCATTTGACATACAAACTCTTATTTGAGCTAAACAAGGTAAAAAGAAGCCAAGATTTGACAGCTGAAGCCAGTAACATTAAAAAGTGCTTTGAGACTGCGCACCCTCAATTTCATTATTTAGCCTTCATTAATTTTAGGTTCTCTGTCCAATATGTTCTAGCATCAGACCTCAAAGCTTTATCACATCTCTTTTACTGTCAAGAGAGAATATGAAACTCTCCTTGCTATTAAAGAAGGTCTGGGGAGCACTTCCTTGCAACTCAGTGTGGCAGACAGGGAAAAAATGAACTTGCTTGGAAAGGGCTGCACATCACATCATTAGAAGTATTTTTTTAAAAGTACTCTCTTTTATATTCTACATAGGCACTGACTTCCCCAAAATGAAGTCAACATATTTAACTCCTTCTACAGTTCATGTAGAAAAGCTTTTAATTTAAATTTAGTCATGCTTTAAGCACAAGCAAGGTGACATATTATAGTTTATCTTCCTGAGGGTTTGGGGTCCAACAGAATTTTCAGCAAGAAATGCTGAAGTAACATTAAAAAGCATGCCCAATAGCAGCAGAGATCTCCAGGCCATCACTTCAAACAACAGTTTTGTCTTTAACAAATTCTTGGTCATCCTTTTGGTCAGAAGAACATAGCAGTCCAAACAGTTCATGCAGCAGTTCAAGCGAAAGACAAGACTGTATCCCAAAGAGAAAATTGCAGTATCTCCCCTACCAGCATGCAGAAAATTAAACATTGTAGTTATTCCTACTACAGAGAGACATGGGTACACTAGACCCCTCTTACTTCCCTTGCTGTTCTGTATCCAGACTCAGTTTTCAGAAACATACTGTTTATTCACCTGTACCAACTGCAGGCTTCAAAGACATGACCCCCCATTTCTATTAAGAACCATTTTCTGTTCTCCTCAGTAAAACATTCTGCCATCACTTTGAAATTGTCACTTTGTAATATTCCGTTCTTCCGTGCGCTTTTACATCTCTGAGGTCCCACAGCCCACAGCAGTAAAGCTCAGTTTTCACACACCGGTCCCTCACCATGGAAACAGAAAAGGAGGGGGGGGGGGGGGGGGGGGGGGGGGAAGTGTGAACATACCTCATTTATATTATTAAATAAAAATTCATCATCAAAATACCCTACTGATATTCATCATTAGGCTGGACTCTCCATGGCCAAAACAGGAAGCACAGTAAGTTTCCCATGACTCAGGCCTAGCAATAATTCCCTTGTAAACTTCCACCATCAACACCAGCAATTGACATGTCAAGGCCTGTATAAGCCACTGTCCTACAGTTTAAGGCAGCCAGTTTTGAAGCAGCAGTAAGACTAGCACAGCCCCTTAGGGGTGACTGTCTTGCTAGTGACAAGCTGCACCAGAATCTTCCCAGAGCTCTCCTCCTTTTAATAGATCCACAGGTTTTCATTGTAGGTCTGCAGTTCCACCGCTCGTGCCCTTGTTCCAAAGCTGCTGTTCAGTGCAGACTCCACAGCCACCAAAATCCACACCAGCTGCCTGCAGAGCCCCTGCCCACAGCCCAAATGATCCCTGTGCAATTTAAGTAAGGCATGCTGCCACTTGCTCAGCAGGATGAGGCAGTGCTGAAATGCTCTCTTCCTCAGTCTCACTCTACCTACACTGACTGCAGTAGAAACACAAAGGTTTATTAATAAGCAGGAGGAAAAGGTCAGCAACTTGACTTGGATCCACGACTTCTAGGCTAAGATCAGTTGTACAGTATGCCAGAAGGGCCAGATAAGAGACCAGTTTTCCCAGAACATACCATGAAACTGCATGGAAACAACACAACATACACCTATATGGTCTGCCACAGAATTCTACTGCCAAATGAGTGCTCATAAAGCCACGTCGACACAGAACAGAACGGTGTTTTACAACTCCCACTGATTTCAGATAATCCATGCTAAATCTACAGTGAGGTAGGAAAAAAGCAATGTAAAACAAGTCCAGCAACAGACAACAGATCACTTAACAACTGGCACTACATTTTGGGGGGGTGGGTTGCAAGTTTTCTCCTTCGAACTTTTGCATAACCATATCATTTCATAGATTTCCATTCTTCCTCAATCTTTACATTGTGTTCAGACCTGAAGGCACTGAACAAAGAACAGAGCTGTTCATTAGCTTTTCAAAGGCCCCTACATAGAGATACCAATTCACAGTGCAATTAAGAAACCATACAAAACCCAAACATACAGCTGGAACAAAGAAGAATATTTTCTTGCTATTAGAGTGCATATATGATTTACCGGCATGGTGTTTAGCTGCAGGTTTCTGAATTCAGACAGATTTTTCCTCTTTCTCCTTGCACAAGTTTATTCTTATCTAATAAGAAGCTTTTTTTTGCAGCCATGCATCACAACTATGTCACTGAAGATGTGTGAATCTGTTCTTGGAAAATTTGGTTGGTTTTGTTTGGTTTTTTGTTTGTTTTTTTTAACAATTCTGGTTAAAATAATGTAGATGCACATTAGTGCACAGTGGTAGAGTATATTCCTACAGATGAAGGCAGGAAGAGAATTTGAGCATGCTCTATCCTTGTTCCAAACATACCTGCAGGCAATACAGCTGCACAGCGCTCCATAGTCATTCACAGTGCAAAGTAAAAGGCAACTAGAGAGGACACTGGCCACATCATTCTTATGTTCCTCAGCACAGCCACCAGGCTCAGTGACAGAGATATGTATGTCATCAAGTCTTTAAAACCAAACATTTAATGGTTAGCTACCATAGTACAGTTTGCATTCACTGTCAGTTCCCCCTGCTGCAAGACAAGGGGCACCACCATAGCCACTAGGTTTTAACCATTATGGCCTGTGTTCTTCAGACAAATTACAAACAGCTGTAAAAATAAAACTGAACTTTAGCTTAGCAAGTTTGCAAATTACCCAGAGTACATCACGTTTTCTACATGACAGTGGGCAGAAAATACCTGACCCAACAAAGCTGAAGTGCCATAAGCAGAATTTTCCTACAAACATCCTACATAGGCAAAGTTGCACCACCAGATTAAGCCCTAAAAAATCCACAAGACTGCACATGTAGCACGAAAGTCAGCCACCATACAATGGTTTCAGCAGGACCAATGTCCACCAGTCAAAATGAAGAAAGATGAAATTCAGCATGAGCTCATTCTGACTGTCCAGAGAAAAGAAATACAAACATTTTGAAAGTTATTGTCAACTGAGAGAAAAGGAAAAAAGAAAGTTTTTCCATATCAGGTAGATGACACTACGAAGCCCGGTACGAAGAGATAGTACGGTGGAACATATAAAACCTAACAATAAATAGTAAGAGGAGAGATAGGGGATCTTTCACTTCAGCATGCCTGCAAACCTTCGATTGCATGGAATGTTACTTTATAAAACACTGTAGCGACTGACACAGCCTACCTTACTTTATCTTCGGTGTCCCCACAGCAATGAAATACACATCACCAAAATGTTTCTGCTATGTGGCAGCATTCCCAGGTTATGTCATTCAGAGAAGTCTCAAACAGCTTTGAATTCCATTTTAAATTCTCTACCTGCAGATTTTATTTGCAAAGATAAACATGAAAGTGAAGAAAAACACATTCACTCAGCCATGCATATGGAGACTGAAACATTGGGGATGACCTTTGACTTTAGCACTAAAACAAAACACACATTAAAGATAAGAAAAAGTTGAAAGAGAGGAAGGGGAAAAGCACAGCAATGTATTTAGGGGAGTCTCACTAGCTATTCTGCCACCAGGAAAAAACAGCAGCTTTCCTGTCCCGAGTTCATAATACAGCACATCAACATGTAAACTGGTGGGCCCTCCTGTGCTTTGTGCTATTTTTCTACTGCAGCTGTCTTTTCATGTAATAGTTCTGTGAATAAAATCGATCAAATTGAAGCTCACAAGAGTTTTTTTAAATATCCAATTTTAAATATTAAAAAGCTGCCTGTAGCTGAGTATCATGGTCAAATTCAAGGTTCCACAATTTATAACAAATTCCTTTTTCAGTGGCATTGTTGTCTGCAGCTCCCTTCCCTGGTTACTGTGCAATCGGTAAAAAGTCTGGCATATAAGCAAATGCAGTGTACAAATGAATATAACTCCCACTTCATCCAAACTGTCTCAGGTCAGAGCCTTTTCACTAATGTAGAGTGAAGAGCAGCACTTTTTAGATTCACTCTAGTTAAAAGGTGTCAGTTTGTTGAGATCCAGGCAGCCTTTGAACATCCTCACAGTGAAAAAGGAAGTTTCTACCCATGCAATTCTACCAATTTCCCCCTCAATAACACAGAGATTATTCCTAGCCAAACGCAAGGTAACAAACCTGAGAAACATGCCTTTTCTTTGCAAGTTACCAGGAAACAACAACATAGTCAAAAAAAGACAAAACACTTGGGAATGAAAGGTACCTTTCCCCCAGCCCTTCCCATTCCAAACCATTAGCAGCTCCCTTTTACACCTCTCCACAGGACTCTGTCCCTCAGTGACTCTAAAAGTCCAACCAGACTGCTAAAAATAGCTACTCAACTACAAGACATGTACATTATCAGTGGAAAACATTTCCGCAGAGCTAGTAACAGCCCCACAGCTCAGTCTGATGACATGAGAGACTGAAGAGGCGGACTAAAGAATGGTTTGTCGAGTTAGGGAAGCCCTTACTGCATGCCCATCCATGCCCATCACAGACAGAATATATATTTTCTTCCCCAGGTGATAGATATTTCAAAGGCAAATCTCAAAAAACTGTATCAAAAATGTCTTTTTTTGCATTATAAGCAACACTGACTGTAAAATCTGAATATGTTAGGAACACATTGATAATCTGAAGTACACTTAAATATGTATTAGTTTGCAATTCAGCAGTCTTCCACGATCGTTTCTTTGAAGGTCTTTATAAGCAACGTGTAATAACGTACGTGACATTTTGTAGGCAAGTGCAATGCTCTCAAAGTTATTTTTCTCACTATAAAACAGTAATAAAACAGACAGAGGGATTAAAAGGCTTACCCAGGTCACTTTTGTATGGATACCTGTGTTGCAGGTTCTGTTGCTTCATTGCATGCTATGATCACTACAGGAAAAATGCACAAGATCCTCCATTACCCAAAGTTTGGAGCTACAGAATTAAAGGCCAGTTAGAGTCTCAAAAAGATACGTGAGGCATGTTTCCATCAAACCTTCATAAGGGAGAACAATTTTGATGGCACTTCATGAAATGAAAGAGTGCTTTAACACCAAAAATACCCAGTTGCTTGTTCTCCTCTATCTCTAGAGCTGAGTTCTCTAGTTTAACAGCAAGAATTTAATGGAATAAGGGATTAGTCTGGTGTTCAAAAAAGTTGTACATAAAAACATTTGGTTTGTATTTTGGGAGGTAGCTGTAAGAAAACCTACTTCTAATACAAATGAATCAGAGACTGAGGTTGTCTTTCACATAGACGTTCACTCAAAACCTTGAGATGTTAGTTTCTCGTCAGTAGCAAAGCAATGCAATATTGTTCAATAAAGACAAAATATAAATATTTCCCTCTTTCCCCCTTCAAAAAGTTAGTTTTGTGCTAACTGATAGATTCTAACTACTTTTAAATTATGGTAAATGCAAATGTAACAGAGACATGACAAGAACTAGGTCATCTTCAGACATTGCATAAAATGGCGTTCTGCACTGGATCACTATACTTAAGTGCCATGCAAAATTTTCAGGGCATCTTAAAAAAATCACCTTGACTCACAGCATCTGTATTTGAGATTTTTTAACTCAAAAGGAACTTACCATCTCTCAGGAAGACACAGAAAAAGTTAGCAAGACTTTGAAGCTTCATACACAAAACTGCCCTCCCTGTATAGACCACAAACTTCTGCAACTTCCACCACTCACTGCTACCAGAGGACAGTACTGTGACTTACTGAAAATGGATGGAACAACGGAGTTCTTGTGTCATTAACAGCAAAAACTCTGCAACCCACCACAAAGACCCTTGGTCTGACTCTTATTCCTAACCTTACTCTATATGGCTCATAGAAGATAGCTTTGTTCACAGAGAATTTTAGTGAAACGTTCACCACCAACTTAAAAAGTTTTTAAACATGAAGGTGTCCTATTTACTCCATCGCTGTTTTTGTAAGGATGTTGAGGTATTTTAATTCTTCACATGGAAGACAACAGTAGCTTTCATAATGATACCTCCCAAACTGAATCTCCAGTTATGAAGTTATAGATCCATAAGTACAGTTACATGTCAAACTGTGACTACATTAAGGGCTGTAATTTTAAGAAGTCTGGTAGTGGTATCAACAGCACCTACTCCAGACTTTGAACACATGCTTCAGAAGCGTTTTTTTCTTGTACAGTTAAAATCCCAAGCTGCTTCCAGACCAACAGTACGATTTTACCCCAAATAAATTCCTGTGCAGAGTTGAAGTGATACTTGAAAACATTCATTTTTTTAAAGTAAAGATTTAGAGTGTGGGTGGGTTTTTTCCTAAGCTTAATGTAGATTTTAGCAAAACAGAACTTTCCATGGCTACTGTAAACATACAGAGAATCCATTCGTCCATTTGTTTTTCCCATGACACTTTCATCGAAGGGCAAGTCACATCAGTTACACTATGACCTTTCTACTGATGTTATGTTAATGACCACGCCAGAAACAAGAAGTTTTCTGAATCAAGTTAAAAATTACTGTGCTGTTGATGTAATAGTTATAATTTGAAGTTACAGTATTGGGAAACATACAAGTAAACTAATGCTTAAGCATAACTTAAAAAAAAAAAAAAGGAAAAAGAGTAGAAATCCCAGTGAACTTGCATCCTTCTTTAAGAGGCAGAGAAGAGTGAAGAATTTGCCTGATCTAAAGACTCTGTTATTTCAAGAAAAACATTTAAACTCAAGTTTGTTTTCTTTTGTTTTGTTTTACATTGGAAGGAGGGCACTGAGAGAGTGACACATCTGGATTAATGTACCTGCTTTTCCCTACAAGCATTTTCCCTACGAAATTTGTTGTCTTTCTCACCACTTCAAGAACTTCACTTATGGGAAGAAAAGGAAAAGCCATGCTCAAAAGTCACCAACACTCCTCAGCAAGCAGAAGGATATCCTGACCAGAGCCACTACTTGTTTCACCTTCCCAGTCAAAGTTACCAGGAGCAGTGCCAAACAAGTTTACTGAAGACTCCACTGAAAACTGGCTAAACCAGAGCAAGTGCCAGTATCAAAAGGCCGATTTTCCTTCACTCTCCCTACAGTATAGGTACAGTTAGGTGTAGTTGTGCAGTAACAGTTGCCAATGTACTGCATTTCCTGAGAATAAAGAGTGGGGGTTAAGGGAGGGAAGCAAACAAACAATCTGGCCAGGAACAAATAAAAATAAGCTCAAGGTCTCTTATATCAATACATGTCTAAATTAGAGTTTCCACATGATATCTGAGCTATCTATATTAAGCCCCTCAGGCCAGTCTTCTACTAAATTAAGTTCCTGAGTGACTTAAAGTTCACATGATTTTTAGAGCCTAACTAGGCAGCTATTCTTTCTGCATCTCCTGTATTGAAAGTTTCTTTGTCAGCTACATTTTTCAACTTCAGTTCCAGCTCTCTGATGAAACCTTGTATGTGTGAAGTCAAATGACATCAGGAAGCACATTTCATCTCTTTTAGAGAAAAAGGATTTCAGAATGAGGTGGGATCAAAGGGAACAGTATCACAGTTGATGAGGAAATAGTTTTGGTATTTAAAAAAATCTAACAACTTGGAAACCACAAGGTGAAATACACTCCTATCACTTCTAATTCTCAGGTTTTCCCAGTAATTCCTGTACAGGCCCATGATGATTTGAAGGCAAGCTGTACTGCTCTAAAAGGCTACATATCCACCTCAGTCTTTAATTTCATATTTGAAACGAGTCATCTCAGAATAATTCCAACTAAAATCCTAATTAGGAAGGCTAGTAAATGTATTATAAATTAGTCCAAATACTTTCAGTTCTGTTTAAAGACTTAATTAAGTTATTCTATTTTCTTGCTAGTCTGCAAAGACTGCAAGTTTTAGTACAGACCTACCCTTTGCTTTTATCCAAGCTCCCTTCACACATTTAGAACCAGACTGCTCACTGAACAAGACCTCCCGACTGCAGGGCAGTTTCTAACAGCACCTTTCACATACGTTTCCTCTGCCTCCAACTTTTCTTCTTGGTATCTGTGTTAATGCTGTGTTTTGGGACACAGTTCACAGAAAGAAACAAAAGTGATTTCCATTGCAGTCCATGCCATAGCAGTACATACATTAAACAGAAATAAAAGTCTGTTGAAAATATTTCTGATTTTAATATGTTCCTTCAAAAAGACTTCCTCCACAAGAACTGAAAATTGCTCAACACCTGTGCAAGGCAGGTGTCCCGGTATTTTAGAGATAAATAAAAAAGTGGGGACAAATTCTGAGCCACTCTGTGATGAATATAACCACCTCACTGGAAGTAGACAACTGAAAGAAACCAGAAATGTGGGTAAGTTAAGTGAACAGGGAGAATACAAACTCTTTGTATTCATTGTACCTCTACGTTCTTTATCAGGGGGTGAAACAGGAATTTACAAGAGGAAAAAGTGAGCCATATGAAAATGAACAAGAAAAATCCATCAGATGTATTTCACTCAAGAACACTTTAGATTTTTTAGTCTAATCCCTATGGACAAGGGCTCCTACTAGAATTTAAGTGCCCTTCGGTTGCAACGTAATCCTACCTGAACTAGTGGGGACAGAGGAGGAGCGTAAAAAGAGCTAACAAGAAGGGTATTCTTTCTGCCTGATATGAACTCCACCTCTGTCCAACTACAAGTACGCTCCCATAATTTGCAAAGTCACGTTACAGATGCTAACAATTGTACAAAAATGTCTCATTTCCTTCCCTTTGCTTTCCTACAATAGTCTAAAAACAACTGTAGCACTGACATTTTTGAGTGTGTTAAGTATTTTAGGTATTACAGGTAGTGCCAGTCCAAAGCATTTTTATAAAGTTTTAAAATGTAAAGCTTTCCATTAAGAAATGTCAGCTTCCTTCAAGTCAGTCAATCACAGAGCAAGGAACAGCTATTATGGGCATTGTTCCAAAGCTAAAAAGGTCTCAATGATGGAAAGGCCCTTTAAACTATTTTGGCTCCAAGATGAAATGGGTTTTATAACAAAGAGCATGTAAAAAATAAAGTTAAACTTGATTTCTTGTTTTAACTTGATTAGAAGCTGTTGCAAATTTTTTACAAATTAAATGTACTCATTCTTTTAACAGAGTTCAGACACAGTCAAGTTGTAGAGTAGTAAAAAGAATTCCTAAGTTAAAGAGTTGTTCCTCATTTGATTATAGCAATGAAGATTATTACATTAAAATTCATTGGTAAGCAAAGAAATTCACAGTAACAATGTTGGGGGGCAATATAAATAGCTTTCCTACCTTCCAGCCACTAGAACACAAGAATGTAACTCTCCAACAGCAATCTAATATTTCAGAGCCATCAAGATTTAAAAAATTATTCTTAAAAAAAAGTTCTACGAAGAAAATAGTTCACACCATCCCAAATTCATGCATTAATTTTTAACCATTTTGCTTTTTTCTGTTTTGAAGTTCTGGTTTCAAATTTAAATACAGATAAGAAAAGCAAACTCAAACCACATCCAGAAAATGAGCTTAACAAAATGAAAACATTCCCAGCACCAGTTATCTTGTGTTTCAAAGGAAACACACATGTCTAAGCTCCTTATAGTGTATGAATTTCCATTTTAACAACAAAATGAAGTCCAGGATACCAGTCAGACAGGCATCATTAATAGCATACTTCAGTAAATAGGCTTAAAGTTACCGAAGTATCTATCAGCATATACAAAGATTAATACACATAGCATATAAATATTAACACATTTCTTGTCTCTGATGCTCCAGGATCGCCAATAGAAATCAGTGACAAATTGTCCTATGAATATCGGACAATATGAGTATCCCAAATAACTGCAATTTCTTTGCAGTCAAAAGCCTGCAAAACTGTGCAAGTAATTCTGCTTGCACCAATTTGCATGCTCCCACCACAACACTTGTTTAACAATAGTATCACGACTTAAGATACCTGATGCCCAAAGCAGTTTCAGCTAATATTTTTAAGGTTACAGATATCTCAAATTCCTTCTGGTTTATTCTCAAAAAAATCTTATGGTGGCAGCATTTTAAATAACATGGCAGTTTACTAGGACTAACTTTAGACCTTGAGGCAGAGAGGGAGAAAGCAGCCACAGTAAAAGTGATCCTTGACCCATTCAAGCACAGTACATTGTCGATGCTCTACTTTGGCACATCAAAGCGTAAGTCTTTTCCCCTGCCCCACCAGAACAAAACAGCAGCTCAGCTCAGCATTATTTGAGAAAGAGGCCAGGCAGCGTTATGCAGTGCAATAGTTGAAAAACAGCATTCAACTAAACTGCAGAGTAAGGGAAACCGAAAACTACTAAAGCAGCATTTGCCATGTTCCCTTCCTTTGTCTGAGTTAATTTAAAACATGGCTAGCAATGCTTCTGCACACACACTACATACATACTACATTCAAAGCTAAGCTCTAAGAGAGACAAACAGTATTGGGGGATTACAGCTCCGTAGCAGCCATTGCTGTACCTGGTTTTCAACTCTTTTTGCTCTTGATCATCTGCACAGCATTCTTCCTTTCTTGAGCCTCCTTTTCCCCTCCAGAATTTCACTATTTGGCTAGCAGGCTCACTTTAAGTGTTGCTTCTATTTGCGTTTCCCCCACATGAACACTTCTTGATGCTGTAAGGTCATTTGAATGCAATTGTAACTTTGGCTCACGCACAAGTTTCCTCGCCCTCTCTTGGCGGAGCAGTTAAACAAACTACCAAACTGAGTCAAAAAGAAAGGGTTAGACGACTACTCTCTTCAGCCTGCTGCATTAAAACCTTGATCTTTCGAGTGTATTTTACAGCATCTACATTCTTAACCATGTCCAAAATTTTCAGTTTGAGCACAGAGCAGTATAGACAAATGTACGCAAACATCCTCTGGACAGAAGAGATGTCAGCAAATCTTTTCCTCTTAAACATCACATAGAAAGCATAAACAGGGAAGGGTATACCATCATGAAAACACTACAAACTGTTTCCAAAGTCTTCACAAAAGTATTAAGATTTACCTATAGAGCAAAATAAAGCAGTACTTTAAAACTGCATACATTTCAAAAGACTAAGGCTTTCTTCCGCAAGTCTTGAAACACTGATGACAGAACAGAGCTACAAGCTCATCTGGCAATCACACAAGTGCTCCCACAAATTAAACCCCATTTTGCTGAAATTATCCTCCAAAGGAAAGCCAGTCACAAACTTTGCCCTCCTCAAAATGGCACTTTTATATAGCGCATGAGCTGTGACCTCAAACTTTCACGTTTTAAGAATTTGGAAATAATTTATCATTCCTCAAGAAAACTACTGAGCAATTTCCTTTCTTAATTTTTCCTCCAAGACAGATCACAACAGTTCTTCTCAGACAGCCTCCTCTCCCCTCACATTCAGGACAAGTTTGCAATTGCAGCCACCTCTTCCAATAGCAATTCTCTTTGTGGACTGATCCAACTCTTAGTGTCAAAATAAAGGATGCGTAAGCATTGTCTTCCAAGGGTAAGTCCGCACCAATGACAAACTTTTGAATATTTGTAGATATGAAATGCAACTCCCTCCCTGCAAAACCTCTTCAAAAACAGATGCTCCTTCAGACATAATAAAGGATAATGCAATTTTAAGCATTTCTCATCTGATCTTGCTTATTAGAAGTTACCTTCCCATTCATGTCCAACTATCTAGATTTTTAAAAAGTTCAGCTGTAATTATTCAAAAGGCTCACACCTACATCGACAGTTATTTACAGTGCTTCCTATTGCATCAAGCTTTTGGATGCTGACAACCCAACTCTCATCAAAAGAGGATTCCTCATTTTGGACTGTCTTCTTACTAGGTGAATCCTTTACACTCGTGCATGTCTTCAGATCGATTTGCATTCAGTTATCTCATTATTCTTCAGTTCAAGACTGAGTGTAACTGTATACCTG
The DNA here is from genome assembly GCF_018139145.2 of Gymnogyps californianus. Lineage (NCBI taxonomy): Eukaryota > Metazoa > Chordata > Aves > Accipitriformes > Cathartidae > Gymnogyps > Gymnogyps californianus. Next base: position 118,383,470 of record NC_059472.1, on the reverse strand, counting down.
GATAATGTCCAGCCTTTAAGATACATAAGCCATCATTTACTTTATCAGTAGAACTGTAGATATTCCCAGTGCCTTTTCACACCACTGTTTTCCTGCTTCACAGCAGTCCTGACTCATGCAGTTTTAGCATATTAAAGTGCAAGAACTGTTATGAGTATCAGGCTGCGATTACAGAAGACTGAAATTCACCATATGGTGAACAGTGGATTTGATGAGGTGATTTACATTTGCAAATGTAATTCTATTCCCATGTGCATTTCTATACTTCCATCTTAAGCTTGAACAAAAACACCTGCAATAGAAGAAATTAAATTTGAGCCTGATAGTGAAGTGCCAAGATCTAAAGTAATAACGAATGAAAATATTTCACATAGAACTTTTCACTGAGAAAAATATTGTACCTGTCCTATTTCAAAGAAGACATCTTCCCATCCTCAAGTTATTTATACCACTTAGTTCCATTGTTAGGGAGATAATTTTTTTCCAGTACCATAGAACTTTAAAGGGCAGAGACACAGAAAAATAATTTTACAAAAAAAGTTTCCCTTTCTTCCCCAAGAGTGCAAAAAAGAGAAGCAATACAGCAGTAGGCCTTCAGCAATCAGTTAAAGACAATCCAGAACTACCATTTGCAGCAATATGCAAATACCGCACTTTAGCGGTCAGGGAAGGGAATAAAATACTCTTTTTAAAGGCTGAAATTGCAGAGAAAAATGTTTCTTTTCACCAACATGCAGAACTAAGAGAAAGATTTCCTGTTCATACCCTTTGTATATAAATTGGGATTTCCACAGATGTTTCCCTGAAATCACAGCAGATAAAGTATCTTGTGAAAAATCCATTTTTTGTTTTCATTCATTTTTCAGTTACAAAATTTACTTTTTCCGAGAACTAAGAATTTTTCAACCAACATTTTTCTTTTAGGTTTCCCAATGAGTCCATGTAATTGCCATCTTCCATCTGTCTTGCCCACGCACCTTCAGCAGCAGGAAGATTTGCTGACATTATAATCAAGAATGAACTGACAGTAAGATTATTTATCCTTTGCCGGACTGTGTCACTGTTAAATATCCAGTGAGATAAATTAGGATTTAACTCTACATCTGACTGGCTACTAAACCTTGTATAGATTTGCCTGGGTTTATTATTTGGCAAAGTGTATTCTGAAACACAAGTCATTGCTTTGTATGCAACTGTGGATGCAAGTTGCCAAATCAGTATACCTCAGACCTTCAAGTCATTCTACTCCGTTCCAATTTAAATAATTAATTTGTTGTTAAATAAAGGAATCATCAACTATTCATCTGACTTTCACAGGGGAAAAGTAGTTTCTGTCAAGACACTCTGTTGAGCAGTACCTGGGTAAACTGTTACTGAATGACCACCACCCCCTTTTTTTTTATATTTACAAAAACAGAAGGCATGTATAAATCCCAAAACACATTTCACTGAAGATACTTGCAGTACATGCAGTGAGATTAAATTCTCACAGACGTGCAATCAGCTCTGCTCCTGAAGGATGGGAAGACAAAAAGATAACAATGAAAAGGAGAACAGCAAATGACAAATTTGGACACCTGGGCATTACCCCAGATTTTGCAAAATAGAAAAATAGGACTTTTATAAGCAACAAGCAAACAGTTATTTGGTGCTATTTACACACAGGTTTTTAGGAAGAGTCACCTTGCTGATTCTATATGACCTCCAAAGCCTCAAGGCATTAACTAGATGTCTCCTGCCTACCCATAAAACATTATGCTACCACAGCAGGAATAATCCAGTGCTGCATGACGTACATCATCCATCTACTCACACTGCATATCCTCAAGACTGACTGCTTCATGGTGATACTGCAGAGATATCTGAAGTAACTCAAGTCTACTGTCTCGCACATCTATTGTTTGATTTGCTATGGGAAAAAAACCCAAACAAACAAAAAAATGACTCTCATAATAAGCCTACATGCAAAGCACAAAATTTCTTGATTTCCTTTATCTGCAACGTATTTCAACTCAACATTGCTAAACTATTTTATTTGATTATTTGATAAGTTTGTAATATAACTTTCACTACAACCTTAGCTTGGTGGCGAGGAAGGAAAAGGTTATTTTGTCTTTAAAAATAATCTAAAGAGCTTGGAAGAAGGGAGTAGCTTGTCTGTGCTAATAATTAGTGCTGTTTTACTAATGCAAGGTAACAAAAGTTTGTCCTTTGTAGTAACTGCTATTATGCACGGTGGGTGTAAAGATTCAAACTGAAGTAATGGGCCAAGAAAGTTTACAGAGAAAACTGTGGATCATTTTTCCAGTGAAAAATATCCCCTACACCGCCCTTTCACACCCACACAAGCAAATATGTGTTCAATCCAAAATCCTTCCCCTGCAGCTTCTCTGAAAACACTGTATGTAGGCAGGATAAATTATTATTCAGAATTAGAACATTTGGAATGTGTCTCAGCTTTTCAGATACCCAGGCACAGTCAGTAAACAGCAGATTATTCTCTGAGCAAATGGGCAGAGTAACAGACTGTCTTAATATTAAAAGTATAAAATAAGTTATATGGCTACTATAAGAAAGCTATAAGCCACAATACAGACAAAGTTTAGAATTAATTTAGAAAGATTTAAGATCTTGAAAAAATAGGATTGAGCATTGTAACACAGGAACTGTTTCCACTTCCCTCCTCGTCTAATGCACATTTGTGGCCTAGTATTAAAAAGAGGTTAAAAGCAATTCAACCTCAGAAATAAGAATAAAACAAAAGCAGCTTGTTCCCCAAATAGTCCTCTTCTGCCCTGGCAATCCTATGCCACGAAAAACAACACCCGAAACAACCACCATCCCCACCCCCCCCAAACACACACACTGAAGAAAAACACCCAGGCCTTTTACCAATCTGCATAATATAGACAGAAAAAACCCTGGGGCAGAAGTAGAAAGCAACAGATGACAAAACATCACTCCATACCTCAGTTTGGTATGGTATCCCTATGGCAGTACCCATCGCACCTCCATCAACAAGTTACACAAAAAGGTCACACAGCTGAGTTGACCTGTTCCAGACACCAGCAGGGAAAGTTTTACTGAGGATTAAAATAAACCAAACAAAAAACCCTGAAGTCTCCTCCCCACCTCTGTCCTCCTTCTCTACACACAGTGTGCTTACTACACATGTCCCCACACTACACAAGACACTAGTAGCTGCAACTGTGTCTCCACATGACGCCCCAAGTAAACAAGTGGTTTCCAGTCTGAATCAACCACTGTGGCTCATTCTTTAAATATAAAGATGGAAAGAACAAGTTCTTCCTTACTCTGGAGTGTGCAAGTTTTCTTCCTTTGAATTACATCAAACAATTCATGCTTAGGTTTTACAACGTACACCAGCATGAATAAAGCAGTAAGTTTACATTTAAAAGGAACCTTACCATTCAGCATTAATGTGAAAGGACAGATGTAGAAGACAAGCAGTGATGCTTACTCAGTGAGGAAAAAAGGAAACTTTAATGATTATTTATTAGAGAATTCAGCATACATTTGATAGATTTACACAGGCGCCCATGCCAGGGACCTGCAGGGACAGAGGAACTGAGGGCTGAGGAACAGAGATCAGAGCCAGGTACAGCCAGCCTGTGGTAACAGGCAGCAGCTGCAGAAGGCTGCATCAGACATTCAGTACTTCTCCCTCTATCCATGCGGGAGCCTGCTGTTCCAGATGGCAAACAGGTACTAAGGACTATATGGCTTTTTTCTGAAATCAGTTTAAAGACAGACAGACAGCACAAACTGAATAGATTGTCAGCTGGTTTTAAATAAGAATTGGCTTGGTGTCACCCTGATTATGCTAAAAGCCCCTAAAACACTGTCAGGAGGTTGCCAGTAGAAAAGCAGACAGCATACATGTGCTATCCCTCCCTCAGGCCCAAATTCCCTCTGCCTCCAAATCTGTTATTAAATACTGCTTGCAACTATTAAAACCCAAACATTTCAGAATAGACATCAGATTAAAAGCAAAGACAAGTATTCAATATTTATGCTTTCACCCATAATTCCATGAAAAATTAAGATAAGTGTGCTTTTGGGGGCAGATAACTTGCATGAGCACTCAGTTGTTACTTGTATTTTAACATCACTGAAAACGATTCCAACAAGCTCCTGTATGCCTCTAGGCAGCATAACCCTTTGTTCAGGTTGCATCTGCCTATCCAAAACACTAAACTGATCTCTTCAGTTTTCCAAATGTCACCACGTAACCATCAGGACTGTAAGACTGAGTTTATGTAGCAGTCAAGTCAATCAAGGGTCCAATTCTGCTCTCAGTTACAGTCTAGTAACTCCAGTTAGTACAGCTGTGCTACTTTGGATTTACACAACAGTAACAGTACAATGCAGTAGAATATAAAACTGAAAGCTACAAACTAAAAGACAATTTAAATTAACATTTTGGCTAACTGCTTAAGTTTAAACTTTTTGGTTGGTTGGGACTTATAAACACAAAGTCCCCACCAAGAAAAGTAGCCCTCTCAGTGAGGCAAGCTAAGCTAAATTACTTATACTCCAACAATCCTATCTAACCACGCATACCCACAGAACATCTAATCTCTCCATCTGACAGCCCAGTGTTGTATTCAGATATGGCACCATTTAATTATGAACTGGATTGCTAGAAGAGAATAGGACAGTTAACTTACTGCCGTTTAATGAGCACGCTCTTGTTAGTTGTGAATACATTCACTGTACTCATTAAATCAGGAGGCACTGGAGTTCTGAATACATCATTAAAAGGATCCAGGAATGCTGCTGCTTTGTTCAGCATGACTACGTGCTCTGCTTGACAGTTGGAAAATGAGCAAGAAATGTAAGCCCCTTCCTGTTGGGCCAGCAGATCTAATTTTAAACTAGGAGGAGGGAGAGAGACTGGGAGAACTGCTTCTTCAGAGCTTCACTCATTTAGAACACAAGTAAGTTTCTCTTTTTACTGCTGACTTGAAGCAATAACATGCTCAGTACTGTAAGACAGCAACAAGAAGAGGTGTCAAGCTGGGGGGGGGGGTGGTATTTAAAAAAAAAAAAAAAAAATCACAGCCCATCTTCAATACACCCAAGGAGCAGGAGCATGCATTAATCTATCAACCTGTCAATTAGCAAAATGAACCTTCATAAAACACATACACACATACCCCTAACATGGCAGTTCCCACACTATTCACAATATATTGATTAAAGCTGAAGAGGGAATTAAATTGGCTAGTAGGCTCCTATATATTCTCACAGGAGAGATTTAGAACATATGTTTCAGTGAGAGGATGAGATTTTCATCTGCCAAGGGTTGATCCATCTACCCACAAAGATACACACCCACATGGGAATCTGTATGTCTACAGCATTCTAGAGTTACAGAGAAATTAAAACGTAACGGGCAACTGTTTAGCTTGAACCCATTGCATGGAAGTGTTTTCTGTCAAAAGAGGCATGTGAACCAGCATCACTGATAGCATCACTGGAGTTGCAGAGAATCCTGGAAGATAAGATTTAACAAGCACAACTGCTTCCTCTAGCACATCCTCAGGAGAGGAAAATGCATTTCTGTAACACATTTATAACAAATCTTCTCCTCTCCTCCTGCCTCATGCACAGAAAATTGGACAGGTTGCTAAAGTTCAGAATTGGGGGAGGCGGGGGAAGGGAGCTGACTGGGGCTTAATAGTCTCAGCGCAAGACTCAACCACTTTAATCCATGCAATTATTTTCCAGTTATATAGCTTCTTACAGTATCAAGAAGTTTCTAAATACTGGATTCTAGTCAAACAAGGACTGCCACCTATGAAGGCAAGCATAATATCACAAGCATATTTACCACAGTCTCTTCCCATCATGCAGATATGACAGTTCGTCTTTTACCTGGGAAAAACATGTTCTAACTAGTCATGTTAGGACATTAGGACTTTGCTTGCTCCAAGCCTTCAGAGCAAGCCCCTGGAGCTCATCAAGACCCTGATTTTCTCAGTTTTGCCAACAAAATAATCTTCAGGAAAAAATCTTTCTGATTAAGCAGTCAGGCTTAATGCAACACGCCATGACTAATCCTCTTAAATTTTCTCTGGGTCCTGCACTGTAATCTCAGTAACACAGGAGACACTGTTCTTTTCATAGGAGCTATGAGACTGTGTGGACTATCAGAATCTTATTCAAATCGCAATTGATTCCTCACTGCTATCAACCTGAGTAATCAACACCCAGGTTTCAGCACACAGACCAGCTTACTTTGGGTGCAATCATACAGCAGTACTCTCAAATGACTAGGTATAAGCTGTAAAACAGCACTCATCCACAAGAACCACCAAAGACTTCTGACATCACATCCCATGGCTCTCTGCACTGCAGTAAATGGAGGCACTTAGTTCCTTTACACCGTATTGCGGGAACAGCCTGAAGAACTATTTGGGTCTCCAATGGTTTAAAACACCACCATTACTAGAAAGTAAAAACGTTAACAGTTTGGGGATGCGGAGATCAAAAGAGGGAATCACATTCAGACTAGTTCTAGAGACGTATCTCTTGCCAGAAATATGCACCTGCAAGTGGGTCCTAGCACTTGATTAAAATCCCAGTTCACTGACTTAAAAAGAAAAAAAACCCTTTAGGTTACCAACATCGGTTTTTTTGGTGTCAGATAAAAGAATGCAGAGAATGAGAATTCAGATTTTCTGATCAATTGTATGGTCTGTACCTGTAATATCCAGAAAGGAACATGCACAGAGGAAATGCATGGGAAAAGCATGAGAGCCCCAACAAGAATAGCATGTTAGATTATTTATTTTGTGTACTGTTCTCTTTAATCATACTAAAAAGCTCTGTATGAGAGAGCTGTCTGATTAGAGTTAGGAAGCCGAGAGATGGACATAGAAAAATAAAAACTTATCAAGTGCTCCATTTTCTTCCTTTTGTGCTTAACACAGGGCAACTCATGCAGCATCTCAGCTGGTTTACCTCAAAAACCACCACACACTTTAACGACAGAAAGGAAAAGATTATGCACAGGGAATTGTTTAAACATTTGTTGTTCTGCTTAGCAACAACACGCTTACATGGTTAAAAACCCATAATACTTGTTACCTATTATAAATAGTTCACATTCTTCAGCTCCTCATGTACCTTTGGTTTACCATTTAGTCAGTCTTGCATCTTCCTCATAGATACCTCCCTTTTGCATTTTGTACAACACAGAGCGTATCAGAAGTCCATAGAATACTAAGCAGCTTGTGATTGATATTTTGAGGATATTTAAACTGGTTCCCTGATTTCCAGAGGGCACACAAATTACACATTCAAAACAAGACACATACTCTTTTCCTACTATGACAAAAAAAGAAAAAAACATGCTTTTCTCCATGCTATATGCTATATCACCATAACATAATAAGCAGTATTTCTGTTCACAGATTTTAATCACTACATTATTAATACCTCTTTGCTCTGTGTGTATTACAACTCATGTCTCATCACATATATTGAAAATCTTTGCAGGAACAGCTTTACATTATATACATACACAAAAAGTAATACAACAAGGGCCCTGTCTAAATAGCTGTGTCAAAGAAAATAGAAAACAAATACATGAACGGCAGAACACATGCACCTACAGACTTGCGTCCTGGCTAGCCCCAAGTCCTACTTTCCACGCAAAGCACTTGTATTTATTCTCATATGATGACTTCTTTCTTTCTTCTGTTTCAAATAGTTCAAACTGGGTTTTGATACATGAAAGTTAACACAAACTATCTTGTCCACTTGCATAGGAGAAAAAAAAAAAATCTGTTTGTTGCATGGAAAAACAATTTGTCAGACGTTTCTTTTTCCATGTACTCCACTGCACCATATGTGGGGGCTGGAAGAGAGCCTAAGAACATCTGCCACAGATTTTAAAACCCCTAATAATAGCACAGCTGGTGTCCCCAGTCTAATGATCTCAGCACAGACTCATGTGACCACTCCTGACTCCCCCAACCCAGGCAAAGCGCAGAAACACTCAAAGCTTGGACATGTTCATTCATTCTCAACTCGATTTGTATTTCGCTAAAGAACCAACACAGAAAGCAAGTTGAAATGCTTACATTTCAAGCAGTTCAACAGTAACTGTTTCCATAGAATTTCCCCATGCTCCTTTCATTAAATTTCAGTTTAGCAGAGCATTCCCTATTCCATAAAATGAAGCTACTCAAGAAAATAACTGCAAGTCTCAGTGATCCAGGGTTAGAAACATAAAATGCTTTAACCGCACTTAACTGTATTACAGAGGTGGTGTTTTGGGTTTTTTTTCCCCTGCTAAACTCACAGGCTATCTTCCATTCCTGTCTATTTAGTTTATTTACAAATAAATGTTTCTACCAGCTTTCTTTTAAACATGTTCAAAAGCTGGTTTATAGAGGAGAAAACCTTTATTTTAGAGAGAAAAAAAAGAAGGCAGAAGAGCAAGGAACTCGGGAAATGGAACTATGTTTTAGCTCACACAGAGTCAGCATTAGGCATTAACAGGTATTTATCACACAGATGTTTTAGAGAAACGTCTGCGATTTCCCATGCCCAAAGAATGTGGCTAGCAAAACAGTATGATGGACTCTGTGAAGGTGGGAACAAAGAAAGCAATGTTTGGGTGGGGGTGAAGTGCCTGAGACTTTCATTACATTTCAGTCCACCCTTTGTCCTCTTTACTCCTCCATCTACACAAAACCGTAGGTAGCTTCCAGCTGTCAACCACCATTAGTTCAGTTTATTTTTTAATATAATGTATGCAGGTGCACCTATGAAAAGCTAGACCTGACCCAATAACTGACTGTGTCTAGCAGAGACAGGACAGGCAAGCATTCCACAGTCACATTTAGTCACTGGCAAAGCACGAAGGGGTGGCTACTTTAGCAAATTACTGTATCCACAGTAACAACAGACTGAATACTGAGCTCCAAATTCCAAGAATAACCCACTTAATCAGTCTACTATAAAACACCAATATGTGACACTAACATCCTCAAAGAATGTTTTCATTCTCATTTCCCATGAGGGAGAGAGGGAACAAAAACCCAAAAGCAGATAAAGGCAACACTTGTAAATTCCCACACTATCCAACAAGGTTGGCCCACTTTAAGATAAGAACCATTTAGCAGATAATCTTTCTTAATTTGCACCACATCACTGAACAACAAAGGGAAAAAGAAGAGAAGATACAGAACAAGTTACTTTTTAGTTTTACATAAAAGCACTGAAGTCTGAGAAAGGCTAATACACAATATCAGCCCAGTTACAGTAATCAGTTTGGCTGTGACAAACATACTTACAGTCATGCATCAGTTATGCGCCTTACTCCTCTGATAGCCCTCTATCTGATCCATAACTTCTCTTCACTCAGAGCTATAAGATCAAGATACATTTTAGGTAGCATTTTTCCCTTGAGTCTCAACTAGGCTATTAAACTACACACACGCTCTTATTGCTGACTTCACTATGAAAAAATTATATTTTAAGAAACTAGGCAAACTGTCCCACCTTTTCAACCAAAATCTAACCATCAGCAAGAACTAGGTCAAAGGAGAAACAAAAACCTGCAGCAGAAGAGCATCTATAGAAATAAAAGATACAGCCTCAAACAACATCAGTTTGATCATGAACTCTTAATATCAAAAAGTGTACAACACAACTGCCTACAGAAGGCTGTATGTATGTGGTCATGCTGTAGATTTCTGACTGCAAATAAGGCAAACCCGCTTCATTCCCACCTTAAACTGCAACTGGGGAGCTAACTATGCAATGGCAGCAACAGCTGTGTCACAAGTGTTGACTGTGGCAAAGATCTGGGCTGGCACCTATAATGAATTACATTGCTTTTTAAAAATAAATTTGACATCAGACACATTAAAGAAGTCTTCTGTTGCTGTGCTGTTGCTTGTGTAACAGATACAGTAACTACAAATAAGACATATGATGCCCTTCAACTTGGCAGAGACGACCGTTGTTCACCAAAACAAGCATAATCTCTCAGAAGCACAATCTGCAGAACTAACAAAGTTCTCCTGCATAATTCAGCTCACAACGGCTGGCTCAAAGTGGGCACATAACTACTGTTGTCTCCAGATTTTGTTTCCTCACTTGCCCAAACTCCTTTTCCCCTTCTCTCTGGTGCCACATGCTGTAGCTCCAAGTCCCACATGACAGAAAGCAGTAGAGACAAGGAGTCCTTCTAAGTGGGGTAGTACTTCCACACTTCAAAGAGACAGACCCTAGCCATCTACACTGCAGTCGCCTTGCACTGCAGTTGCACTATTTCATTCAATACAACAATATCTGCCTACAATTTACAAGTGCTCAGCCTTACTCTACTTACAAGATCAAGCTATTGATAGGGAAAAGGCCAGGAATCTTAACCTGCATGCTTTCTAGCCCATCTGTATGCTATGTCCTTCCTCTCAGCGATTTGTAATTTATCCAGAAAACAGTTTTCTCTTCCTGAGTATTTCAACATGTGCCTTATTAAGCAGCTGTCCTGACAGAACTTGTGTTTTGCTGTTCGGGAAACTACAGGCTGGGGTGTAAGACAAATGAGTACGTCAGACGACAAAGACACACAATGCAAACATTGTATAACTGCAAAGTACAGTCATTGATAGACACAGTTACCACAACCTGTAATAATTCCTGCTTGGCCCGATTCCCATCTTTCTGGAAGTATGTCTCTGACTACCGCTGCAACGCTGTCTGCGGAAGATTGGGGGTGGATGGGGGAGCTGTTTTAACATGATAAACGAATCACAAAGCTCATAAATAACATCAGATCACAGACATATGCAGCTATAGAGTAACCTAGAGGTCTTCCAAACCACAATTAAGCTTGGTTAACGAGACAGTCCCCTACTTTACACAGCCTTAACATTCAGAGTTACAGTTTGATTCACACCAGCTGAGCACTTTATATGAAGAGGCGATAGGCTCCAGTGAAAGTCACTTGGCTAAACTTAGCTCAGAGTAGCAAACTCTAGAAGCACACACCATAGAACAATCAGCTATTTCACTATGTCTGAATCTTGTGCCAGTTGATATCCTCATCTTGAATAAATATCAAAACAAGAGTTAACAGAAGTGGATAGCACTCATATTATTGCAACTTCATACTGATTTTTGAGTTGGGCATGCTCCGTAGACAAGAGGCAAAACTTGGACAAAATACTCAACAGCACCGCTATGCTCAGTTGCATTTACCAGCACTGAGGTGAGACAGGTTAACAGACTAACTTTGCCCTTCTGTTTACACCACCTCCCGAGCAAACTCCCCCATTTGCAAACCTACCCTTCTAGGTGCAAATGGGAACTGGTCCAAAGGTAGTGTCAGTGTTGCCAAGAAATACATTTGCTCCTTTTGTGCCTTCTTCTCATTTAAGCTGCATGCGTACTTTACCACAAAGTATTACACCCCAGGGCGCATTGGAAAAGTGGAATCATCAGTGCATAAGTATTACAAGTGCAGATTGCACCATTTGCAAGTGCAGAAGACAGAGTTGTTTCATGCTCTCGTTTGCTTTGTGGTCATTTAGAAGTACGCAGCTACAAAAGCTCCATACAGAGTAAAACAAACATACACTAGGCAGAGCTCATGTCAGTGGAGATCTCTTAACCTGAAGGTCATATTGTCAGCACTGCAAATGTGGAAGCAGCTGCTGACATTTTGACATGGTCCATATATTGCCACGCACAAGATCCAAGAGACTGTAATTCAGAGACACATTTGAGGTGTCAAGGATTCCAGACTCTTCTACATCCACAGTTGAGGTACTGGATATACTAACTATATTCAGTCAGGTGCACTACTGTATCCAACAACAGTAATTTGGGCTTTTTTTTTTTTTTAAAAAAAACTAAAAAGCAGAGAAGCCCAGAGGTCAATATAGACTCCCAAGACAAAATACTAGCCATTTTGGACCAAACATCATGTCTTGTAATGTAATGGATCCTTCCAAATTCTACTCCCCCTCCCCCAAAACACACCCACCTACCCTATCACTATATTCCTTTCTCCTTCTCCACCTTTTTCACTTCAGGCACGCTAAGGGTGATCTTCACACAAAAAGCAACAAGTAACAACCTGTTTAACCATTGTGATTCCAGTCTGGTTTTGCTGTTCTAGAGTGTAAATGGTAAACTATGTTGAAGTTAGACTCATTTTGTTGGCTCCTGCAATTATTTCCCAAAAAAGCAAAGATAACCCTTAAGACAAAAAAAACCCAAACAAACAAAAAAACCCAAAGGCTTTAACATCAGTAATCCACAACCTCACGATTTGGACTTTACTCAAGGAATCATTCCTGAGTTACAGGGCCATGTTCTGCTTCTCATAATTGATAGGCATTTACATCTGTAAATATCAGTTTCCAACTCTTATTAAAATCTGTTCTCCAAGAGGTTAGTGAGTCCACTTGTTCAGAAATGCCTTTTTTTCAGATCATTTTTAACAGGCACTTTATAAAGTTTTTGTTAGACGTGGAATACAGTTAGGTAGCATAACTTCTTTTGGCCACCACAGCCATCTCTGGGGTTTATTACAAAATCTGGCATACTGCATAAGTTTTACTAGACAACAACTTCTCAGTAACTTTTATGAAAAGATGTTTAGAAAAAAATTTATAAAAGAATTATTTCAATTTTGCGGGTTTAAGAGCTAAATCTTACATATGACCTTCACTTGCATTTGATCAGTTCCATTTAACCCTGTTCATTAATTTCTCTCTTTTAAATGCCTCTGTGCAACTAGCTGCTACCACAAACTTTACAAACGATTAACTGACTCCCTGTAAAGAAAAGATTGCCAATTTCTCTCTTCGAGCTCTTAATAAGGATATAAAGGAAAATCTGCAATACTTGACATACAAAACAAAGCCAGAGAAACAGTACGGTTAAAAAAAAAAAAAGAAAAAACAAAAGCAGGGAGAAAAAGTAGAGAAGATTAGCCAAAATGTGAGAATTCATAAAAGACACTTGCAAATGTCTTTAGTGCCCTTTAAGAACATCCAATGCCTTAATATTCTGAAGTCCCAAGAGTTCAATATCCTTTCACTTCTCCAGTGGTAACTGACAATACCATTGAACAATGCAGTGTCCAAAACAGTCCCTCCCAAAGTCTATTCTTTAGTTTCATCTATACTCAATTCCAAGTTGCCACACAGCTGTATTGTAAGTTTTCTATCACAAAACAAACAACAGTTTCCACTTAGAAATCAGGACAATCAGGAACCACCAATTCCCATTCAGAAGAGAAATGAAATACCTGTTGTAGGATTCACATCAGAGCCAGAACAGGCTGAAGCCCTGTAGTTTCACGCCTTCCCGATTTCTGGAGTTCGAAATAAGTATTCTACAGCTGTTCAGTCTAAGAGTGCACCAAATCAAAAAAAATGTTTATTGCCCACATTATAACAATTGCTTGCTTATCTCTTCCAGAGAAAGGTCTGAGGAACAAAGAAGAGAACACAGTATTACATCTGCTATAACAAGTCATGTTATAAGCTGATTATTTTCCTGACTATGCAGCCGCTCCTATTTCCTCTTAGTCATTTCTCCCGCTACAATATTATATCATGTCTTTATCTTCAAGTTATCCCTGCTAGTCATAGGATCAAAACAATAGGCTTGCTGCTAGGTGCTTTTAGGAATTTCCTCTCAGCCTTCTTGACAAGGTAATTAGTGCTAATTTACCATCTCAGATAACAGAAATAGGACAGGGTATTCAATCTTCCTCATGCAATTGTGCTAACCAAGATTACTAAAATGTTTGCTGCCTTCTTTTATAAAAAAAAAACAAAACAAAACACCAAAAACCAAAAAACTTCCCACACAACTAGCAAATGATACAATTCTGATAACATTAACTCTCATTTTTAAAGAGAGCTATATAACTGAATGCATACATGTTAAATAAAAGGTGTGGTGTTATACACCTAAAGCAAACTAAACACTAATTGGCCTTGCCTGCACACACCTGTCTTGCCTTTGTGCCATCTCCAGCATTCATCTAACTCCCCGAGAAACACAAACTGGCAAAAAACTAAAACCAAAGAAATAAAACCAATTTTTCAAAACATGGTTTTCCAATTTGCCTTCCTGGCTTATTTCCCCATTGGGTAAAGCCAGCGTGAAAGATCTGTGGACAAAGCAGTACAACACATAGCTGGTGACACGGTACAACTATTCCCACCAGAGATGGCAAACTGTGACACCAGGCTAATGTGGCTGCAAAAGCACAGCCTTCAGGCACACGCTTTCCCAGTCATCCCTAGCTAATATTAGTGTAGGCTGTCCTGAAAGCACACCCTCATCCTACCGCACACTTACCCTGAAGCCATATATTCCCATCACTCCTTTTTCCTCATAGAGACATTGGTGCTTGTACCACTCCACATCAATGTGATCAGGAATGCAACCTCATTGAAAGGCTAAGCCAAGGGGATGTAGGAGGCAGCACAGGCGAGAACACACAGAGGATGGTGTAAAGTACTTTTCAGCTAGATCAGCTCTCTGAGCTGGGCCACTGCATGCCCATACAAGAAGCAGTGCATGAGGGAGAGGTGAGGATGAGGAAGGAAGACTGCCCTCTTCTGCAGCTTCAGTTGCTTGTCGGGAAACTGCCTTTTTTTTTTTTTTTTTAAAGAGTAAAACCACTAAATCAAGGCACTCTGTTGGCTTTACTTCTCACCCACTCTTAGGCAGTCACTTCCTGACTTTTATCTGCAGCTTCGAGGATTTTCAAATACTGGTGTTGCAATGTTATCTTCCAAGCTTCATTGCCATGAGAACAGCAATCCCTAGTGGGACTCAAATCATCACTATTTCCATTAACTGCTGCATGTGCTTACCCATGGCACCACAGGACTGAGGGAAACCACCAGGCGAGCACCCAGAGCCAGAATTTACAGAACCTAGACAAGCATCAACCCAAGGCTTAACAGCAATGGCCTCTTCTGGAGATACAAAGAGATGAGGTTTCAGTTTCAACTTACCCAGACCAATTCAACAGTCATATGAAACTGAAGCTGAGAAACTAACTGGCAACTCAAGAGCCAAGAAACATTTTTGTTCTTGTTGAATTCATACCTGCTGGAAGAGCAGCTGTGCTAGATTTACAAATCCAAGAAATAATCCATTTAGTCAGTTGGTAGAAAGGAAGAAAGGTCAGCTTTAATACCAAGATTTTTCAAAAGGAAAAAATTAATTATGATGAACAATAAGGACCATTTAAAAGTACAGTTTTGTCCACCTGAATTGAAACGTCTAAATACCAGCTTGCAAGTCATGTCAAAATTTTTTTAAGGAATTATCAGTTTTACTTTAGTAAATACATGAAATTCATTCCAGTTCTTAATTCTTACTGTAAATATTCATATCAATCAACATAGTGCATTCATACTACTTTTGGATCAAAAAAACCCACATTTACGGCCACATTTCATGGAATGGTTTGGGTTGGAAGGAACCTTTAAGGACCAACTAGTCCAACCCCCTGCCATGGGCAGGGACATCTTTCACTAGATCAGGTTGCTCAAAGCCCTGTCCAACCTGACTTTGAACACTTCCAATGATGGGGCATCCACAACTTCTCTGTGCATATCATTTAAGGTCATATCATTAAGATACATTTCCTGCCATCAGGGATCATCAACAACAATTTGGGAACAGGAATAAGATACAAAATATCCCTCAATGAATGAAATAAAATCATAATAAAATCATGAATGCAGAATATAAGAAATCCACTCTCTGCTTTTAGGAGATAGGTTCATACGCAAAGTGCCGCGGCATCAATCTGCCTGCTCCACCTGGGCTGAGAAGCTTTTTATTAGAGTCATTATCTACCGTGAACTGTTAATTCTATGTTTATTCCCTTCGAACTACACTTTGTTATGATCTTTGCCTTTACATACAAACATCCCTAGCTTTAATACATTACTCATTCCACAAAAGCAGTTATCTAAATTTCTTTTTTTTTAAAAATACCCCCATGAACAAAACAAAAAAGATTCCTATCCAGACATTTCAAGTCAAAAATCTTATTTCCCTCCTCTCTTTCCTCCTATGCAGTATAACAGTACAGGGGGACATTAATAACAAGACTTCCCATTTTTCTTCCTTTATGTCAACAAACAGCAGGTATCCTCTGAAAGTTGATAAATAGTACAAAATGGGTGCAGTGTTTACTCTTGGAGGGAGGAGGTTAGTAAGTCAGGCTCAAGAAGCTCTGAGACTCTGACTTACCTAGAACAGTCATCAGTGAGCAAAGTGAGATGGCGCTGTGTCTTGGATGTGCTCTGTTCCCAGGCTGTGAAATCCCAGACTCCCATTTTGAATACAGATCTTTTTCATAGCAATACCCCATGGTTAGCTTAATAGTCCATCAGTTTTACTGAAGGCAAAAAGAACATAGAAATTTCACTAAAATCACTATTGTAATAGTAGCACTGTCTTATCCTGAACAACCCATCTGCCAGACATGTATTTAAAACTTTTGTAAAATGCACTCAAATTACTTGAGCAAGTCATACACTCTTCAGAGAAAGGAGAGTCTTCTGGCCCACCTGGAGTTTTTCTTTTGTAAGAGGATTAGTAATGTATGCTATCAACCTTAGTACTGTAAATAAAAAAGTGCAGGTGTAGTACTCATGTCTACTGAGGAGGCTGCCTATTTGAGATAGTCTACCCTGTCAGGTCATAAACAGCTAATACCACATAATGTGCCAATCCACTGATTCTAAGAGACTGACAGGCTTATAACAGAGATTCACAAGAACTGGATTTAATTCTAGTACTGGCACCAATTCCTGAATTACCTCAGTCAAATGTTTTGATCTTGCTGATCTCCTTCATCCTTTGCAAAGCAAGAGAGACTGATTTTTTGTGACTTGTGAATGCTTAAACAAACTCAGTTCATTAGAAGTTTATGTTGAATGTTTTGTAGCTTTTGCAATATAAATGAGCAAAGTATTTAAGAAAGTTGCATTTGCCTGAGGTACAACAGTTCCTAAATGAAATCTCATTTAGTAGATAAAAGCAGTACAAGTGAATGTCATGGAGAACTCAATGTTCTCTACAGAAAAATGATAGCATAACATACATCCAATAGCATTACAGTAGAGACCACTTTGGACTTTGAGACAAGATCGTATTCTGCCAGATAAGTGCAGTATCTAACCTTTCTCAGTCTTTTCATTCCGATGGCTTGCAAAATAAGATTTTTGAGAAAGCCATTACAGAGTAAAATTGTAGGGAACAAATACAAGAGTAATCAAAGGTTATAAACATTTCAGACAATCGGAAGAAGCACTTTCAGTTCAGATTGCTTTATATTGGAAATTTGTGGCTCTCAGGTCAGCCACAAGTCACTGGGTCAAACCATAACATGCTTATCTACCACCTGACAAGATTACATAACCCTCAGGAAATACACCCATAAAGGACTGATCTTGCTATGACCTTCACACATGCAGGTTTGCAGAATTCATTACAGAACCAAAGCCTCTAAGAAGGTAATGTTTTTGGTAAACAGTGACCTCCACCCCCTCCATAAATTCCTGGAAGTGATCATTACTGTAGTATTACCAAAACAAAACAGAAGTCTGCCACTCCTTTCTGAAGGCAGTGCAATTTGTGACTACAGGAGATCTATAATAGGAAACCATATTACCAGAAAGATTGATTTCCTCCTCATCACTTTACATCAACAGTGCACACCTCCTCAGAAATACAGCTAGTATGATCAGTCACAGCTGCAGAGAAAGAAATTCCGTTCAAGACAGGTTTAAAGGACAGTCTAAAGACTTTGACATTGCTCCAATGTCTTCCAGTTCTGCTCATTTTACAGGTACCACTGGGGCAACAGGTTTGCATGGATTTGAACTGCAAGGTTTCTGCTTACTGCAGAGGAATGGATGGTGCCCCCTTGCGAAGCATGCAAATGTGCAGTATCTGATGGTGAAATTAGGCTTTCTGGGACAGGCAATGTTGTTAGTAACACAAGCTCCACTTATGCAAACATTAAAGAGGACACTAAGTATAGAAGTCTCCATTTCCCACAAGCAGCAGACATCAATGTAATTTTTAAAAAATACCCCTCTCTTCAAACAAAACTGCACTTCAGTATTCTCTAGGACACCAAATTATGGCCACTGTCAGACCATAATTCATGCAGAGTCCTGACTTGCATGAAATTAAAGTTCAATATGACATTACCAGCACCTGCCTTTAAAAAGGAGAATTTATGTGAACATGCAACAAAGTGCACTGATTGGTTCCAATTTACAGTAATCAGCTAATCTCCTCAAAGGTGCACGTACTATTTCAATGTATCCACAGTTTTCATTCTTCCCCTCTAGGTTATAAATGTTTCCACTGTATGAACATTTTCCTAACCTTTGGTTTCCATTAAAAGATGGGACAAGTCAACTCAGCATTATTTTAAACTTCATTGAAAACTAATGATAAGCAGTTTTTCCATGTTTTGTTTGAAGCACTGGAATTATTACATAGCGGAGCAGGGGGGTGGTTCTTACGTTTTTCCTCTAACAGCTGTAAGACAGGTGGGAAACTAGATGAGAGAGGTGATCCTTCCCCTGTACTCAGCACTGGTGAGGCCACACCTGGGGCACTATGTTCTGGCCTCTCCAGTGTAAGAGACACATGGACATAGTGGAGAGAGTACAGTGAAGGACCACTAACACAAAGAACGGAGACCAGAGCATCTGTCCTATGAGAGGAGGCTGAGAGAGCTGGGACTGTTCAGCCTGAAGAGAAGGCTCGGGGGGACCTCATCAATATTTACAAATACCTGAAGGGAGGGCGCACAGCAGACAGGGACAGGCTCTTTCCAGTGGTGCCCAGTGACGGGACCAGAGGCGACGGGCACAAACTGAGACACAGGAGGTTCCCTCTGAACACCAGGAACACTTTTTCACTGTGAGGGTGACCGAGTACTAGCACAGGTTGTCCAGAGAGGTGGTGGAGTCTCCACCCTTGGAGATATTCAGAAGATGTCTAGACACGGTCCTGGGCAATCGGCTGTAGGTGGCCCTGCTTGAGCAGGGGGGTTGGACCAGATGACCTCCAGAAATCTCTTCCAACCTCAACCATGCTGTGATCCACCAAACACAAAGTGGCACACTTTCCACAGAGCTCCTATCTTCACACAGGACATAAAGTCAACTTTGTTCTTTTACAACACATTGCCTGCAAAATCTCAGAAATATAAACTCTTTATCACTTTGTATTTCTCTTCTTTGCACTTTCTCTCTACACCAGTCATTTTCATCCTGGAGTTCACTGATTTCCTTAAAGGGTCTGCAAAAAGAAACTAAGGAAATAACTTTTACATGCTTTACTACACATTAAGACTTAAAGGTATTTGCAGACCTCCTGCAAAGTTACAAGACATTCACAAATTAAAAGCAGTAGGGGAAAAAAGTTACTGTCTTAATAAAACCTCTCGCTTCTACTTTCCAAACCCTTCAGAACACATCATATAAGAAAAGTTTAAAAAAAAAAAAAAAAGAAAAAAGCATGAGCAATTTTCACATGGCTATTTCACTAGGAAAGCAACATTTAATGAAAAATACCTGGATAATTTTTCCCCAGAGTGATTACAAACACATATATACGTCTTAACTCATATCAAAACACTTCAGGATGGAGCCATAAGCTCATAGTTTCGATAATCAAACTAGATCATCCAGTTGTTCTTTCTGGTCTTATGGTCTATGAAGAAAAACATTTACCTGCTGATGTTACAAAACCTAAGGAAGAAAGCTCTGCTGTTTTTGTATGAGTTTTAAAAAGGGAAAGCTTTTCCAAAGAAGTCTGCTAAGAAAAAAATAAATGAAGGCGGCAGAAGGAAAACAAGTCCTTCCCCCCCCCCCCCCAGGTTAGTTCATATTACTTTATAAATCTAAAATCATACCGTTTTACACATTAAGTTTTGAGGATTGCATTATTCACAATAGAGACTATAATTTGTGGGCATCTTGCTCAGGAAAGAATACTCAGAAATGCAGACTGAACTGAAAGTTAGCAAGGTGAAAATATTCAAATTTATTCTTAAGTATATTGTCATTCTGTATCGTAAAGGATAATGTCTGTGTATAGCCTAAGAACATCAACTACTCAGTATTTCTCTCTTCTGTTCATACAGGTGCTGGGAGTTAAGAATATTCCATAAGCACACAAATACATAGCAGGTTATTGTCAGCCTCAGCATTAGCATCTCATCTATCAACACACAACTGGTGTTGGTTATATCAGAGCTTAGAGTGCAACAGTTTCAAAGTCAGCTTATGCTCACCGAAGACTTTCCCTCCTGACACCTCAGTGACACCTCAGCCACTTACTCCTATTGCCTCCTTTGCCTCACTGCTAACAGCTGCTCAGCTGCCTACAGGACGGACAATCTGATTGAAGAGTTACCTTAAAAACAGCTCTCAGCTAAGTCATGGAGTTGATTCCCAATACCATAACATGGAAGAGGATAGAAGAGGGAA
The DNA here is from genome assembly GCF_018139145.2 of Gymnogyps californianus. Classification (NCBI taxonomy): domain Eukaryota; kingdom Metazoa; phylum Chordata; class Aves; order Accipitriformes; family Cathartidae; genus Gymnogyps; species Gymnogyps californianus. The sequence goes on along the minus strand of NC_059472.1, from coordinate 118,362,915 downwards.
TCCACAGCCAGGGGAAAATTTGCTCTGCTGGGCAGCAACATGGTATTATGTCAAAACTAGCCAATAATGAAAATTTGCAAGAGCTTTTAAACCAAGCTCTTCTCACACTTCCTTCCTTCTTTCTATTACTCTGACTGCTACAGTGTTCTGAACTTCTGCTATAAATGGAAGCAAAAACAACAGGGCTCTAATATATATTAATCCATCGGAATACTTAAAAAAAAACACCAAAAAAACCACGCAGAAAAGGAAATATGACAGTCAAAGAGCAGCAGCATCATTTGGGTTTACAGCATCTCATGGACTGCAAGGTTAGACAATCCTGTCCAGAGAAGGTGTAAGATAAGGCAAAGAATCGACTCCAGTACAGTCACTAACGGATTTAACTAAAGAAAATCTGCCAACATAATTGAATCTAAGAATTATCTCTGAGCTAATCTGTTTGTGCTATCAATAAGCCTCTTAGCTGGACAACCATAAGCCGGACGACTATATAGCATGACTTTTTGCACTGTAATCAATAGGCTCCAATAAAAACACAAATATTGATGAATCAAAGTTCAAATAAAGGACAGTTTTTGACAAAGAACATTAGCAGTGAACTCCTGAAATTTATTTAGGAGACATGATGTTATTCACTACAAAGTGAAATAAGAGTGCTTGTAAACTCATACAGCTATCTCAGTCAAACCACAGAGTAAGCAGGAAGGCTTTGAACCAGACACCAACAGGTATCTTGGAAACCCTACATTAACAGGAAGTTAATTCTCAAGATTTTTCTCTCCCAGTAGCACTAATCCCACAACTGAATCCACAAAACGGAGCTCTCCATTCAAGTGCAGCATTCCAAGGAGGCAATGGCTTTGCTCATGGAGTTTTAATGATACAAACATGACTCAAACATACCTTCACAGCACAGGCATTGTAGATCACAAACCAGTTTTACAGTTCCAGCATTACAAAGCCTCGTACATTGAGCTGCCTACAACTGACATGCAACAGTTGTCATTTAGTGAGTAGAAAGCATTTCTCCTACTTACTATGTTTTTATGGTAACTCTGAAGGCCATTTGGTATGCAGTTGCTACTGGAATCCATTCCTTTTAATAGCTCTCATGCAACACACAAGTGACAATCTCATTCACAGCAGAAACAAGGAACAATATGAGCATCACACAGGAAGATGCCAGTATGCCTTTGATCATTTTACATGCAATTTAAGTGTATTTATTCTTTAATTTTGATCTTGGTGGCATCACTAAGCTTCTTACAGAGGCAGAACTGCCATGGAGAAAAGGAATAGTTCAAAAGGCAAACAGAACCAGTTATAACAGCCTACCTACCAACAATAGTTCTCTGACAAACAGGCTAAAACACAGCTCCTAACTCCATACTGTAGTTATCAGGACTTCTAATATCATACTGGTCTGTTCTTGCATTAATATGGAGGTATTGTGAAATAAGCAGCACATGAAATCAAGCGACAGTTTTGTGAGAGTTAAAATGGGGTTATTCAAAAAGTTACACCGATGAAGTACCCAGCCTAATACTGGAGACTTATCAGGAAGGTGCTCATTTTTGCAAACAGAACAGTCATTACTGGGGCAGGGGGAAAGGTATTTGTTTCAAAATTTGAAACAAAGAACACACCATTTTCTGCAAACTAAGAAGAAGCACTCCACCAACCTTGACTTGAGGACCACTCACAATGTACAACATCCAGACAACACAAAACAAATGGTGTCCCACAAATGCTACTTCTGATCCTAGCAGAAGGAGCACTAAGCCACGCCAGTTTCGGAAGTGAAAGAAAATTATTTTAAAGACTTCGGAAAGAAACAGATTTCAAACAAATATAACTCATACACTGCCTTCCCCCTTATTATCTCCCCTCTCCCAAGGAAATTTTTAAGTAACATAGGAAATTGTTAAGAAGAAAAACGCATACAGCTTTTAGAAAGGGTGATAGGTTTGTTTTTTAACTTCTTGCCTTTCGATATTGCAGATGCTGGCTCAATAGCACTCATTCTGAGAATTTTTTCTACTGAGCTATTAGGAAAAAAAAAAAAGTATTGCATTCAGCTTATGTCTATCACAGCAGATACAATGGGAAGTTTCAGCATTTTTCCTTTTCAGCATTATACAGTGACAACAGTAAGAAACAATAGTATTGATCAAGTGCATGCTTAAAACAAAAATATTTAACCTGCACTAATTTCTATGATACTAATCTCATTCTTCTATCCCAAAGTAGATCGGCTAGAATATTTCAAAACTCAAAAGAAAATCCTCAGAGGACATGGAAAGGTTAGGATCAAATTACTTCTACAAAAGCAGCTGCTAATCTGTTAAAGGAGACAGAATGTGTGAAGCAGCAAGGAGCTCAGGTGTGAGCTGCAGCAGAAAGGAACAACAGGAGTTCCAAACAGTTCCAGGCAAATCTTTTCAATCTGATCTTGCTCCCTGGTACATGCAAGTTCACTTACTCCCACCAACTCTCACCTGCGTTCCACAAACTGATAGAGTGCCAAGTTAACAGCCATTAATATACATGGCACAACTTGCAGATCACATGCTGGTACTACTTCATTAGTCAGGACCCTGGATTAAACTAGTCAGATGCTCAGAGGTTGCAGCAACAACTTCATGTTTCACTGAGATTTTATGCATACACATATCAAACATGGAACACCACATATATAAATGTATGTGCCTAATGTTAATGCTTTCTCAGCATACTGACGTGCTACCCAGTGCTCTAGAATAGGCACCAAGCTCAGTTATGAACTACAGGATTTTTGATTAGGGTTTTTTTTGCACTAGATCCAGAGAGACTCTACTTATTTCCACTACTGTCATCCACCATGCAGTTAAATCCACTGGCAAGTGGGAGTTCATTCATGCAACTGACAGAAACTTTTGTTTTGCTTCAAGAGAAATTTAAATTCTATCCACATATACAGCCGTCTGGTCTTCACTTAGCTCACATTAAAAGCTGAAAACTCTTCCATTAGGATTTCTACCCTTCTGTTTTTCCTCCCTTATAATGATGCCCATTGAAAAACAGAGAAGTAATAGCTATAATCATGGCTTAATATAATTTTCTGACGTGCTTCTAAAATGATGTTCATATCTGTTGTCATCACAGGTTGCTCTGGCTCAATTAAAACAGGTTACAGTGCCTCAGAGAAGGCACAACTTTGTGAATATGGTTCACGGGCTGGGGGACAACGCTCCTGGAGTTTCTATAAGAAGCCTGGAGGAAGAAGAGCCCTACTAGGAACAACCACATTTAAACACAGTTCAGTTCCAGTAGAGTCAGAATCCAGGGCATTACTTACAGTACATGAAACTGTGTAACACACAGCAGTAGAACATGCACATATGGCAAACCAGTCACCATAACTGTTGTTTGTTTTGGTTTTGTTTTAGCTTGTTTTTTTGCCGTTGCTTTCCTGATTGCAAAAACCATTACACCCACGATTTAATCTCGGCAGACTGAAAGGTTCAAATAAGGTTACATATTGCAAGAGCGTAAGTGCCCACACGGCAGACTTCTCCCAAAGTCTGAGCAAGGGAGAACAAGAAGCCTGGGCTCCCACCCTTTAACAGATGTTCCATTTTTTGGACATTTCCTACTCTTCCCTAATTTTACCTGAAAATAAGCTCATCTAAACATGAAGTTCAAAATCATCAGCTGCAAACCAAAGCAGACACTAAGATCTCAAACTTGCTAAAAAAACCATAATGGAATATTTTAGTCATTTTAAATAGAGGTATACCACCAAAAGCTATCCGTAATCCCTGACACTGAAGAAACCAAGTTGGTATTTGTATGTCCCTCCCCAATGGCTATGAAAGCTATCTCTATAAGCGAGGATCCTTCTAACCGACAACAGCAGCAGTTTACCTGTAAATAATTCACAGGCGAAATTTTGCAAGCGATTCTTGACCTTCGGTAAACAATTACGCCCAACTACCTCTTTCTTTTAAGGGGGCGGAAGGGACAAAAGAGCAGAGGCAGCAAAGAGGCGGCGCTCCGGCCGCCCCCCAGCAAGCCGGCCGTGAAGGTCGCCCCGCTGCCACGGGGCTGCGGGGGCGCGAGAAGGCGGAGCCGGGGCACCTTGCTCACCCACCCGTTTCGCTCCCCGGCGAACGAAGCAGGCCTCGCCCGCGCAACGCCACGGCGCGGCTTCCAGACCCCCGCCTCCCGCGCCCGCTCGCTCACCTGAGGAGAAGCGGCGAGCGGGGGCAAAGGCAGCCACGCCGGTCCCCGCCTCCCCGGCCGTGGCCGCGGACCGAGCCGCACGCCGAACCGTTACACGCCAAACGGCGGCGGCGCGCGGGCACCTCTGCCCTCCTCCCCGCCCCGCGCACTCACCCCGCTCCAGGCCGCCCAGGCGCGCGCGCCGCCAACGGCAGCGGGGCGCGGGCGGCGGCGCCCCCGCGGGCCGGGGGAGCCTCGCTGCCGGCGGCGGCCACCTCCGGGCTGCTTCTCCCCTCACGGCTCGCCCTCGGCCAGCGCCGCTGAGAGGCCGCGGCGTGCGGCGCGGGCAGAGCGCAGGGGCTGCTGCGGCCGGCTGGCTGCTGCTTCTCCCTCCTCCTGCCAGCGCCTCATGTGCCCTCCTCCCCGGTCGCTCCGCGCGGGCCGCCGCCGCTTCAGCTCCCCGCTCTCAAACAGCGCCCGGGGACCGCTGCGAACCCCTCCCGCCGGCCGGCCGGGCGGCAGCGCACGTGGGGCGGCTGCCGGCCGCTCTCCTCGGCCGCTGTTGGGCGCGGGCTTCCTCTGCTCGCCTTTACCCGCGCCGGGCCGCGCGGCCTCCTCGGGAGGCGGGGCGGCGCGGACACCTAGGGGGCTGCGGCGCCGCCCGCCGCCGGCCACCTCGGAGGCCGCTGGCTCGGTAGTCGCAGCGCTCCCCCCCGCCCCCCGGCGGCCATTACCTCATCGCCCAGCCCTGCCGCGGGGGAGGGGCCGCGCGTCGCCCAGCAACCGGCCCCCTGCCGCGGCCCGGGCCGGCGGGACGGGCTGCTCTGAGCCGGGGGAGCCGGGACGGGGCGAGGGGGGCTCTCGGCAGCGGGAGACGTTTGTCGCTGCGCGGACCAACCTGAAGGCGGCCGCGGGCAGCACTGCCCGCCACCGCTCGCCTCGGTCCCGGGCGGTGGCGGACCGCCCGCCTTAGAAGTAACTCACCGCTGCTTCGGCCGGAGCTGGCCGGGCTGCCCGCGGCCAAGCGCTCCCCGGCCTTCGGCGCTGTGGCTGCGCGGGGCCCTCTCCGCAGAGCAGCCAGGGCGAGGGGTGCCGGGCCCGCGCCGCGACGGGGCTCCCGCTGCCCCGGCACGGCCGGCTGCCACAGGACGCGAGCGGGCGGCTCCCCGGCTTGGGGAAGGCGTAGCTGGGTCGGTAGCGGCCACGCGAAGCGACCCGAGCCGGTTTGGGAGGCGCAGAGGGACCCGCCGCGGTGCGGGGAGGGCCTCGCCGGGGGGCAGGGGCCGAGGGCTGGCGCGGCGCAGACCCGCTCAGCTGCCCGCCGGGTGCCAGCGAAGGGGGCTGCGGTTTTGCCAAGTGTTGGGATTTCTTACGGCCGCCTGGGCCGTCTCGCTTTTGAATGACCTGGGCTGGTGGAGCCGGCGAACTGCCGCGGCGACCTGTTCCTGGATTTGTCACGGTGCATGCGAGAGCGCTGCTTGCCTGAGCCACGCAAAAAGGCTTGAACAGAACCCTGGCCGAGCACCCAGCCAGGCTGCAGGGACGCTGGTGGACAGAACAACCGACACGGGAATAGGAGAGAGGGTCGCGATGAAAGTTAGACATTCAAAATATGTGTTTCTTCAAGTTTGGTAGAGGAATGAAGGAGAGGAATCTCGCCCGTGCTCTCCTGGAAAGGAAAGTTGCAGTATGAGTACAAGATCTATTAGACACCAGAAAATCCCCAAAGGAAAAGACTTGTTATTAATGTCCCACCTACAGAGAAAAGCTTCAGTCCAGGTTCTTAATAAATCTAATCATTAAAAAAAAAAAAAGAAACCCAGAGGAAATCACGACGTCTTATTTCTGCAGCTCACAGAACTATTTGTTGGAGGAGGGTTTGATTGTTTTTGTTTACTGGCAAGGGAAGAACAGAATTGTGTCCAAGGTTACAGCTGGTATGACAAAAAAGTTGCAGTCGTGCTGGTGACAGGATTCCAGGAGCGTGGGATGTGTGTTAACCTCGAGCGAGTGTAAATGGATTCAGGGTTTGACCCTGAGCAACCCGTAAAAAGAAATGATCCAACCCTTCACAGATGCAAACAAAGAGAATCCCAGATGGGGATGCACTTGGGTGATAGAAAAGAGAGGAGAAAGGTTACAAGGACAACAGGATTCACAGGCACCTGCTGAACCGGCGTGTCTTTAGAGCAGATCCCCTGGAAGTGACTAAGGGTGCAGTTAGATGGGGCATGTGAGTCAACCTAAAAGCTTGCTGCCGCTGCTGCCAAAAGGAGCATGCTGCTCTCCCCACTTCTCCTGTGGAGGAGCAAGGCACTCCTGGGTTTCTCAGGGGCTGGCTCTGCTGCTTAGGATTCCTCAGTGAGTGACTCAGTTTGCTAACCTGACACAGAACTAACTGGGGTTTTTTCCTTGTCAGTTTTCTGCCAGATTAGTGAACTGAATAGATTCACCCTAAGGTCATAAAAGTATCAGGAGTGAGCACAAAGGAAGAGTTGAAACCATTTGCCTGGGAGGAACAGGATCATCCCTTTGGAAAGACCGCACTCTTAAATCATCCCGGTAGTCTCCGCTAACTCCTCCCTAAAATAGAAACTTCATGTTACTGCTAGGAAGTCTAACACCTACGTATCGTTAAAAAGGTTGGTCCCTTCCACTTCTCACCCTCAGCTGAGTCCTCCCTTTGCTTCCTTTGTGCCTGGTCTTGTATACGTGTGACCCTGGGGTTAGCCAGTGAGCAAGCTACATCAGGAGGCTTTAAAAAAGGGTAGTTTTCTGATTAATTCCTGAAACAGCTAACAATGGAGTCAGATGAGTGACAGAGGTTGCACAAGAGAGGGAACAAGACTCTGTGGTTGCAAAGAAGGAATAGAGCCTTTCAGCAGCCGCTGGGCACTTGTTATAATGTATAACATAAGCCCAAGACAGCAGTGAGGAGGAAGGGTCTGTACAGTGAAGGAGAAGTAGTTTTGAGGAACAGAGTTTGCTCTGTGCTTTACAGAATGTCAATGAGAAGGAGGAAAAAAACAAAGATAGGCTGGTAAGGGATAAAAGAAAAAAAAGAGCTTTCAGTTCCACAAAAACAGAGGAAGACACACAACAGAGGCATCTTGGGATCAGAGCCCAGGAAGAAAATCCAATGCTGAAAAAAACAGAAGCCAGAAAGGATCTGCAGGCAGAAGGAAAACAAGTCTGCATGATTGGAGACTTCTTGTTGATAAGAACCAATTGACCGGTCACGTCTGTAAGGAACAAGGATTTGAGATGTACTGCTGAGACTGAAAAGAGTCTTGTTAGAGTGAGCAGAAGTCCTTCATGGTGGGACAAATGGCAATGACATGCACTATTTATACACAAACACAGTGTGTGGGAGTATATTAGGGGAGAGAACTTGGGGCTACAGGACTACCAGCCCCTCGCATGCAAGGTGCGTGTCTGCGCTGGTCATGGGGTACGGTAGCAGTTGTTTGGTGGTTGCTGCACCAAATCCTCCTTATGATTTGTTGTTGCATGGTGCTATAGTGCACATAAGCATCCTCCGTTGCATTCTTATTGCCATCTCAATTCATCCACCTAGTAATTCCGAAGCTGGCAATTGACACAGTAACCAGATACTTTAAAAAAGTTCCCTAGATTTCTCTGCTCTCTTTCTGTTTTCATTATCCTCTCCATTTCCTCTCTCTTCTTGATTATCACATGATATTTATCACATTCATTCTTAATTTTGCTTCCTTGATTACATCTCTAGAAGAGACTTTTTATTTCCACCCTGCTAAAATAGAAGACTTTTCAAATATACTTTTCAGTGAGCATGTTGTTTTTCTTGCATGTTCCTCACTTGCTGTCTCTAGAACTTCTTTTACAGTCCCTGTAGAACAAAGAATACAATATTGCTTTAAAAGCATTTGAAACCAGTTTCAGGAATCTCTGGTTAATTTGCCAGCTGAAGATCCCCATTGCAGCTATGACTGTAGAGTAGATTATTTTAATATCTCAGAGAACAAGCTAATTCCAACGGGCATGAACAAATGATCTGAGGAAAAAAAAAATCACTAAAACATATCCCACGAATGTGTTTCTGAATAGCTCTGTTGTGGATTTAAGAAGAAAGGAGTTGCGGTGCCTCCTTTTTTTGTTCTTCCTGCTGGTACCTGGTGTTATTGGCCCCATTTCTCACACTTTTATATCAGCATGGATCAAGTAATGCTGTAAGTCCTTCAAAAGGATCTATGAAGTGTCTGCCTAATGCTGCCTGTACAACATCTGTTCTTGTTTAAATGGTGTTTTTTGTAAAGCTGTCATTGCTTTTACTTGAATATCAAAACACATAGATTCTTGCAAGTTGTCTGACTGAGCATGTGAAAATAAAAAATGTGAGTACTTTTGATGGATTTTTTCTGGTTTTGTGGGGTTTTGTTTTGTTTTGGTTTTGGTTTACAACAAGGTATGCAATGCTGCCTTTGCTGGAAGAATCAAATCAGCAGAAAAGCTTTTCTTGTTCAGAGCTCTATGCTTCCTTCAGCTAGCATCCGCCAGCACCAATGCTTTCTCCTTCTTCAACTGCTTCTCTACTGGAAATTTCTTTCCTGTAAAGGGGCTGCATCTTTCGGGAGCAATACCAGCTTATGGCATTGGTCTGAAGTATTATTGCAATGGTGACCTAAGGAGAGCAGACACATGTAATCTGAAAAAGAACACAAGGAAAATGAGAGGCTAAATCAAAAAAGTGAAAGTTTATGGACAAGCTAAAGCATAAACACAAGCAGAGGAGACAAATAAAATGAAGATAAAAAGGTCTTAAGGAGAAAACTCATGAAAAATGTCCTGCATAGAGTATCATATATAATAATTCTGGCAAAAGAAAGCGTTATTCCAGATCTTACAGTCTGAAAAAACATGAAGAAAGCAAACAGTGACTCAGAGGATGGGGTTTTGCACATATTTGACATTAATGAAATGCAAGTTGGAATAAATAGTTTGTAAAGCTCAGATTAGCATTAGAAGTGAAGACAAGTACACAAACAAAGAGGAAACTAAATGCAAGATAATGGGATAATGATAAATGTGCCAGGCATGCATTTTACAAGAAAAGGGAAAAAAAGTGCAATCAAGCAAAGCCAAATGAAAATTACACTGTGGAATGATGATAATACCTTCAAGACATTGTGAATTCTCATCAGAATGCAAAGGATATCCTGAGTATAGAGGCTCAATCTTCAGAATATGCAACATAAAAGCCATTGCTTTCTGCTGAAACAGTGAATCTGTATACTCGATAATAAAGCATTTGACTCTGTGAGTCCAAACTGCTGAACGTATTTGAAGAAAATGGGATGTCCTCCCAACATGTTCTACCTAGAACAGATGAAAGTAATTCAACCAGCACAGCATCTGCTTTTCACGCTATCTATTGCATTAGAATAAGGAATAGTTTGAACACTGAAATACACTGAAAAAGAAACCATCACTAATAATTTTATGTAATCTCAAAATTACATAAGCAGCATGATAGTCACTGAAAAAGCAAGATTTTGACAAGGCCTATTGAGCCTTCCTGCATAAGCAAGGCAGTCATCTCATCATATTTTGGAAGCCAGCAAGTAGGCTTAGGTGTTGAGAATGCTGTTGGTTGTGAACCTTGCAGCAGCAGAATATCAGCTCTGCCAGCCAGGCTCACAAATCAGCATCAGAGCTGATGATACTCAGGAATGTGATATGAGGAATGCCTGGCAGAAACTGTGGTAGTCCATAACAATTAACCCCATCTCATTAGCAGATAAAACTCAATACAAACAAAAGAAAAAAAGAGGAAGTTGGTTTTTACTTCAGTATCGTATACAGAGCAATTGCTGACTTCCCAAGGAAACCCAGTGATTTTGGGAAGGTAGAAGTAGCTTGTAATATGCCAACGTTTAAAGGTATTAACTCAGAGAGTATTAAAATTCGCAGAGTATCTTACCACATCTCTTTCAAACCTTAGACATATGCAAAGCATTGAGACCATAATGGAGGAAGAGGCAACACAAGCATGCTATACATGCAGTATTGGTGACCTTACAAGTTGATCCAGTGAGGCGAGATTTGGAGCCCTGTTCTTGTAAAAGAAACCACTAGTAGTTTTAGCTTCACTGGTGAAACAAATGCATTGGCAAGCACTGTTTTGCAATAATGTTTCTGCAGTGAAAAGGTCAACTCTGATTGAGAAAACAAATTTCCAAACAGAAGAATCCCAGAAGCTACCAAAGAATTTGAAAAATCATTGCTACTCCCAAATATCAGCAGCATGCAATACTGAAACTGTAACATTTGAATTTATTTAACGACTTCGAGAAGGACCAGTGAATACAGCAGCCTTGTACCAGAAAAACAAGGTGACTAAATCATAATATGAGAACATTAATGTTACCACAGAAATGCAAAAATAAAGAAAAACACACAAAGTTTCACTCAAACAGTGAAAGTATGTGCTAGTTTCAAGAGGATGTTGGAAAAGAATCTGAGAATAAAAAGTACAAGATAAAGATGTGTTTATGTATGTCCATCGTTCTGCCAAAATGGTCAAAGACCAGAAAAGTGGCCCCGTGTACTTCCCAGGAATGACTGAACTGTCAAGGCAAATGGAACAGAAAAATATTATATATGAGCAACTGAATCATCATACCCAGGACGCTGAGAATAGAAACTCTCTTGAGAATGGGGTCAGTCTGGAATAGAAAGAAATACCATGTACTAGCAAGATGGGATAGAGCATGAGTAATCATGATAGCTGGGAGAAAACCTAGTACATGTGGCAAAATAAAACAGAAGTGCATAGCATCTTCAACAGGCATTAGAGCAAACTAAAGAACAGATCTTCTTACCAAAGGAAAACAAAATATGGAAACATACCTTAAAATTATAGGCTACTTTACTAGGCTAAAATTATAGTCAGGCTTTTGGGAACCAGGCAAAATGTCAGAGGCTTCTGTAGTACCTATTGAGGGTAGAGCAGCGAAGTGTTTAAGCATTCCTGAACTATGTGGTTTCAATCACAAGATCTCAGCTTACCTTAAATTAGATCATATATTTATTTGAGAACAAGAATTTGATTACATCTGACTGTCCCATATGATAGCCAGGCAAATAGCAAGGCTGAGTTTGCTGTACAGATTGCTAAGGGTATTGAAATGGTGCAAACAGCAGAGAGAATATTTTGCATTCCGTTCTTGAATGTTGACAATATTCCCACAGAAAAGTTTACTGCAGTTGAGTACAATGCTTGAAGTCATGTTCGGTAACAGACTAAAGGAGTAACAGACTAAAACAGTAAGAAAAAGGCCAAAGATAAGAGTCTTATAATTACAGCCCTGATCTGTATTTGTATTTAGATTATTTCTTCAAGATAACTCTTGTACTGGAAACAAGTGACATGTTTGAAGAGAGAATTCCCGATTCTTATACCAAATCAAAGGGAAAATTCCCCATCTGGAGTATATTGAAATTGTGCATCCAGATGGTAAGAAAGATACAGACATGTAATGAAGTATGTATCAACAATAAAAAAGTGCCATAGTTCCTAACTAAGAGGTACTGGAAAAAGGAGGGATATAAGTCAACATGTCCCACTGTGCCTGCCTTTAATTACACTGAAAATTCTTCATCATGGAGACATGTAATTTGAAAAGCTATGAATCTCTGGTTGGTTTGTTATTAAAGCGTTTTTTGGTGTTTCTTTCTCTGTACTTTGTAATGCTATTGCCACTATTATATGAAGATTTCAACAGACTTTGTTAACGTTAAAGTTCATACCATCTCACTCCCCCAGAATGGGAGTATTTGCCCCCTTTGCGTAAAACCAATCCCTAACCTGGACTAATTTAACAGAAAGCTGTACATAGGACAAAACACTAGAAATTTGGAAGCAAAGGCAGTAACTTGATAGTTATTGTGGCTTAGTTTTGTCCTCTTGGACAGGGACAACGAAATTAAGTGACTTTTCTAAGATCTGCCATCAAACTGCTGTCAGGACTGGTCTGCAATTGAGCTAATATTCTATTCCTTCTTCTTTATATCAGTCACCCTCATCAGAGCCAAAGATAAAATACACAGTTTTCTAGAATCTAAATAAATCCCTCTTCAAAGCATACTTTTCTTGTGCTTACTAAAAGAAACTAGGTGATGTCTACTTACGCATTTGGTTTATTTATATCTAGTCAACTACTCATTTACATTAAAAAAGAACTGGAAAAATTATTTTGCTTGTGCAGCTTCAAAGCTGTAGCTGCATTGGTAATTACAGATCAACTCTGCAATTGCTGAAAACTTATGCTGCAAAATGGGACAGGATCTGAAATTGTTAAGAAGTGAGCAGTTTTGCCATGCATATGCACATGGTATTTTTAAGTGCTTATGAGTCCAGTCAATTCTATGTGGATATCCAGTAAACCAGCAAAAATTTTACCTGTGTGCAGCACTGACCTCTTACCAGTTTTGTAGACTCTCTACCAAACCCCTCAACAGCTGAACTGTGACAAAATGTTTGGCAAGCTGTGTAACTAAGGAAGCTTCATTTCCTCCAGATCTGTGCTTTGCGTCTACAGCCTCCGCTGTCTGAGAAGTTATGAAACAAAACTGAAGTGCTTCTTGCAGCTGACACCTTTCTAACATCCTTCTTCTAAATAGGGTAATTTATGGGTTTTTTTTTTCCTTTTCCTAATCCTTCAGTATTAGGGGGGGTTAAGTTCATACTGAAATCTTTCCTACAGCGGAGGTAGAAAACCTGACCATCTGTTATCATACAGCCTACAGAAACATTGAATCCTTCCTGTTAAGTATTCTACTTCTTTTATCAAATGTGGTTGAAATGGATCAATGGGTTCAAAACTGTTAGGAGGTCAAGACGAAGGTGGGACAAGAGACAAAGCATAATTCTTTACAACTTGCTCCAAACATTAAATGTTTTGTCGCACAAGGGAAAAGGATACTTATTTGACTTTTTCAAGGGCCTTACAAAAACAAAACCAGACAAACAAAAACCCAAACCCAGACCACCACCCTAGGATGAAAAATAAAGTGAAAGCTCCACTTTACTTCTAAAAATGGAAAACACTTGTTTCGAGGGCTGAATTTTGTCATAACAAAGTGTCCCTCAATTAGGCGTTTACAAATCGCCATCACAGGACTGACGACGCTACACGTTGTTTTGACCGATGCTAGACCTACGGAGGTTTAATAGCAAAGCCCCCACAACCCCGTCGCAAAGCGGCGGGGCGCTGCGGGAGCCCGCTCTCAGCGCGCTGTCCTTCCCGAGCCACGGCCCAGCCCCGTGCCTTGACTCTGCCCGAGCCGCCCGCCGCGCCTCAGGCCTCCCCGACCGTTAGCCCGGCACTGGCGGTTGCCCGGCAACCAGGCGGCTGCGCGCCTGACGCCCCGCCCTCTCAGGCACGTGCCGCCCCCCCTTTCGCCTAGCGAGGCACCGCCCCCTCCCGTCGCGACCGCGCCCCGCAACATCCGGGAATTCTTCTCCGGCCCAGGCCCAGCGGACCCGCTCTGACGTAGGCGCCTCCTGGCCCAATGGCGGCTCCGCTCTGTTTCCGGCGTCTGGCCCCGTCTCCTGGATACGGGCGCGGGGCGGCGACCATCCGAGCGGTGCGCGGGGGGGACAGGGGACAGACGCGGGCCGGACCTGGCGGTGTGTTCTTGCTAGAGTGAGGGGAATAAAACCAGTTCCCGGAGTCACTCTGCCTGTTGTGCTGATGCACCTCCCGCTGGCTGTATTTTGTGGCGTGCAGGGAAGAGTTTCCCGTCGGGACACTTCCAAATCCCTCCTCCCTCCCATTGGGGCATGGGAGACTCCGGCCCGGGGGCGGGGCTCTGCCGATTTCGGTTGATGGCGGCGGCAGTAACGCTGCCTCCTTGTCCATACCCCGCCTCACAGGTACGGCTGTCGCTTACCACCCCCCCTCCCCCCCCCCGCCTTCCCGCGGACGGCTAACGGCCGTTAGCTAGCGGGGCGCGCACGTGCCTAACGGCCCTCGGGAGCCCGGCGGCGCGCGAGGCGGGGCCCTCCGCCCCCCCTGTGGGGGGCGCGCGCAGGCGCAGGCAGTCGCCTGCCCCTTCCCCATCCCCGTCCTTCCGCCCCCGCCCTGGTCACGCACCCGCGGGCATAGTCCGTAGGTCATAGTGCGGGCTCAAACCTGGGGGGCTGGTACCCCCCGCTGAAGGCTTCCTGAGGGGCGGGAGACCCGCCGGGGGATGGCCTGCCTTATGGCACCCTCACCTCTGCTGCAGGTGGGCCAGCAGGCTGCTGTGTCCCAGGGGCTGCAGTGCAGCGCCTCAGGCCTGCCGAGCTGACCGCTCTTGACAGAGCTTTGACTGCAGGAGATCTCAGGTCCTGCATGTGCTGCTCAGTTCAGAGTGGTTTTGGCCTTTCTCTCACCAAGAGACAGAATGATGTCTCCTTGGTATCCTGGTCCTGCATCCTGCCCAGAGCAAATGCAGTTCCCTGTGCAACTGGAGTCTGCTGCTTTGGGTGCTTCTGTGGAGTTTCAGACCTGCTTCATTACAGATGGTGGTGTGGCAGGCTTCCACAGCAGCCATCTCACCTTGCCATACTTCTTTTCGCTTTTCGTGTCACTTTAATCTCTTTGTACTTTATGTCAAAACCAATGAATGTATTCCAGCTGTTGAAAGTCTGTCTCATGTTGTGCTCCATTGGTTTGTGTGCTGAAATGATGGCATAGCCATTACTCTTGAGATTCAGGGATGCAAGACTAGATGCTTCTCTTTTCCTGCAGCTTCTTGCAGAGCAGCTAATGGAGACCTTATTTGCAAGTACTGCCAGTCATGAGGTAGCAATGAAGGTTTTCCTTTCCCATGACCATGACTACTCTGTCCCAATGTGCATTTGTGTGTCATTGGTTTTGCTTTTGTCAGATAACCAGATATTTCTGTACTTGTCATTCAGCCTGGCATGCATTTGTATGGTTTGTTGCATGAGTGGATGATAATGCCTTTTATATGACCAACATGAAGGTATCTTCCATCCATCTAATGTGTATATGCTTCAGTCTTGTGACGAGGTGCATGTCAGGTTTGAAGTATTCTTAGGAAAGAAGAAGTGCAAGGAAGGGGCTGTGGTCATGTAAATTTTGGGGGTGGGTTGTAGATTGGCCATTTCTTTTGCTGGATACACTTCTATGGCGTTGCTGTTCTGGAATCTTTGTGTAGTAGAGGAGGACGTTATGGGTTTTTTGGTCTTTTTTTTAAGCTGTCTAGAAAAAGAACATAAGGAATGGTGTGATGATCTGCATGAATCAGAAAAGAGAGGTAGGGAAATGGAGACCCCCATCTGTTCTGATGCTGTATCTTCGTGCCTTATTTTGGGGTGTTTGGCAAACTGATCGTTGTACAATTACCTTGTTCTCATAGATAACTAGGAAAAAAGTCTGCCTTCCTATGTTATACTGGCTGTACCTAGCTGTTTGCTTAGTGCTAGGTAAAATCAAACTAATTTACAGTATTAATCTGAAGGCTTTTGAATTGTAATGGTGAGATTCTTTCTTCTTTTGGGAAGAAAACATCTGTCTTGAGTAACTGTCCTTGGTAAAGGAAATCCTGGAATCACGAGGTTCCTATGGATGTTGTAAATTCTGGATCATCTGGGTTGTACTTGGCAGCTGGCTGATATTCTGGCAAGAACCAGTATTTTGGTGACAGGCACTTTGTTGTCTGGTGCTGCCCAATGCTTGCTTGTATTTTCACTTGAAGTCTTGTCTGAAAACTTGGGGATTCCCTGGTCTTCATTTTGGTCTTTGATGTGTCACGCTGGGAGCTTTGTGTCTCATGAAAGAGTTAAAGTGAAATTGAGTTTGTGGTTTGTGATTATGCATTTGGCAGCTCTACTACTTAAGCAGCCCTTCCTTTCCATCCTTGCTCATTATTCCTGTTGCTGCACTACCCTCTCCAATATGCTGCTTTTCTATGGTTTTAGGATAACTACATTGAGAACCAGTCTTGTTGAAGAAAACCCAACAGTTTTATAAGCAAAATGGAATAAGTCATGTAGAGATGAGAAAGAGCAACTCCAAATGGCTTGGAGCTAATTAAATTGGTAGTTGGAAGAACTGGGCATTGAATGTGAAGCTGTCCTGAAGCTGGAAGAACTTACTACAAGGTGGTCACTGAGGACTAGTTAGCAATATATCCTGTTTCTGGAATTTGCCGGTATTGGGATTCTGTGTTTCTCTGCTCTTAACCCAGTGGAATAGCCAAGGAGCAGGATGGAAAGCTGATGCAGAACTCTTACTTCATGAGCTACAATCAGCTTAGCATTGGTAGGAACACTAATATTCACGAAGTCCTGTGTTTTTCAGTTACGTTGATTAAATCAGTTATTTGGCAGGTTTAAATTACGTTGTGAAAAGTTGCAGGGGCACGTTTGCCTGAAGTGCCCTTGGGCAGAAATGGCAATCTTATTTGGCAAGGCTTTCAGTATAGAATATTTTCATTTGGATAGCAGTTTTATGTAGAACATGCAATTTTAAGTTTGGTAGTATGATTATTATTTACAGATAAAAAATTTAGAATTTGTAGCTACTGGCCCATCTGTAACTTTCTGAATGTGGTAAGAGCTTTGGAAGTGGAAAATTCTATCACCCGCTCAAAATTTTTATCACATTTCCTGAGAGGAGGCCTTCTGTAAAGTAATTATGTTTGATCTTGCTGGAAGTGTATAATCCCTACTTTTGAGAATTGGGAGGGTAAATACTATACATCAATAAATATTAAATTTGAATGCTTCCCCCGCCGCCTCGTTTCTTTAAGGGCTGGTTTGTTTATGAGACTAATACCATATTTCCAATCCATTGCCTGTAAAGCATCCTTAAGTATGGAGAACTTCATTCTGTATGAGGAGATCGGAAGAGGAAATAAGACAGTTGTTTATAAAGGAAGAAGAAAGGGGACAATTAATTTTGTTGCCGTTCTTTGCACTGATAAATGCAAAAGAGCTGAAATAACAAACTGGGTAAGTAATGTTTTTTTCCTGCTAAATCTGGAAAAGATAACACTTACAAAATCCTTGTATCACAGGTAATATAAAAGAAAAATACCATGTGCTTCTTTACATGGAGTTTGTCGCCATTTAGATCAGCTTCTTAAGATTTTAAATTTTTATACTTTAAATACAGTCTTATTTTAATGTATTTATTTCTTCATGTGATTTTATTGTTGTTTAAATCACATGCATAAACCCATGTTTACAGGCTTACTGTTTCTATGATGTGTCAGAGAACTTGTAAAAACAGTTACTTGCATGTAGTGGTTTGCTTTATTTTGTTATTAGTTGTGCAAATCCAGTGGTAGTAATACCTTCCAGTAAATAATCAATTTCTTACTTACCAAGAAGAAATTATTTTTTATGAACGAATAGCATTTAAGGTGAATGAATTCTGGTTTGTAAAACCTTGACAAAGTTTTAAACATATAATACTTTCTGGAAAAGAAACTGTAACTGATACAGTTAGACATTTCAAATATTTTTATTTTCCCCGTAGATAAATTTTCTTTCTGTGGTGGGTTGACCTTGGCTGGATACCAGATGCCCACCAAGTCACTCTATCCCTCCCCCTCCTCAGCTGGACGGGGGAGAGAAAAATATAATGAAAGGCTCATGGGTTGAGAAAAGGACAGGGAGAGATCACTCACCAGTTACTGTCATGGGCAAAACAGACTTGACTTGGGGAAATTAATTTATTGCCAATCAAATCAGAGTAGGATAATGAGAAATAAAACCAAATCTTAAAAACACCTTCCCCCCACCCGTCCCTTCTTCCCAGACTCAACTTCACTCCCGATTTCTCTACCTCCTCCCCCTAAGCATCCTCCAAGGGGACAGGGAATGGGGGTTGCGGTCAGTTCATCACACGTTGTCTCTGCCGCTCCTTTCTCCTCAGACTCTTCCCCTGCTCCAGCCTGGGGTCCCTCCCATGGGAGACAGTCCTCCACAAACTTCTCCAACGAGTCCTTCCCACAGGCTGCTGTTCTTCATGAACTGCTCCAGCAAGAGTCCCTTCCATGGGGTGCAGTCCTTCAGGAACAGACCTCTCCAGCGCGGGTCCCCCACGGGGTCACAAGTCCTGCCAGTGAACCTGCTCCAGCATGGGCTCGTCTCTCCATGGGGTCACAGGTCCTGCCAGGAGCCTGCTCCAGCACAGGCTCCCCATGGGGTCCCAGCCTCTTTTGGGCGTTCACCTGCTTTGGCGTGGGGTCCTCCAGGGGCTGCAGGTGGATATCTGCTCCACCATTAACCTCTGTGGGCTGCAGGGGGACAGCCTGCCTCACCATGGTCTTCCTAAGGGCTGCAGGGGAACCTCTGCTCTGGCGCCTGGAGCACCTCCTCCCCCTCCTTCTTCACTGACCTTGGTGTCTGCAGAATTGTTTCTGTCACATATTCTCACTCCTCCCTCCAGCTGCAATTGCTGCTGCGCAGTAACTTTCTCCCCTTAAGTATGTTATCACAGAGGCGCTACCACTGTCACTGATGGGCTTGGCCTTGGCCAGCGGCACATCCATCTTTGAGCCAGCTGGCATTGGCTCTGTTGGACATGGGGGAAGCTTCTAGCAGCTTCTCACAGAAGCCAGCCCTGTAGCCCCCCCCGCTACCAAAACCTTGCCACGCAAACCCAATACAGTTTCATATTCGCTCTTATTGTTTAATGATCATTTATTGGGTGATTAATTAATCTGCTTAATTTAAACATTTTGTTCTTAGAAACATATTCCTCCTAGAAAGCCCTTGAGGATACCTTACATACCACTCTGACAAGATACAGAGGCTTCTGTAGAGCTTAGGCCATGTAGGTGTAATAGAAATATAGATTTCCAGGGACCCTTGAATGATTGCTCTTGCCTGATAAGATTAGGAATGATGGAAAAATTTCTTTTTACTTCCTCTTACTGTATTCACCATATTGTCTCACACTTACGTTCTCATTGAAAAAGAAAGTAGGAGTGCAAGTTTGACTCCAAATTCTGATTTCCAGTTTGTTATTGTTTTAGTGATGCAGGAAGGTTAAATAGTGCATATAATTTTGGGTTGGGGAACTTCCTATTTTTTTTTCTATATTTTTAAAAACAAGTGAGTTGGGCAGGGTCTGTGAGGAAAGTTATCTTTTCTCACCATACATGTAAAACTAAAATATTTGAATTGGAGAATAATTTTAGTTCACTGGAAAAGGTAAGAGAACAAGTAGTTGATCTAGAGTAAAGTTGTATTGTCTTCCCCCGGCACCCCCCTTAAGTCCATATATATTGCTTCCCCCCTTCCCCCCCAGTTAAGTATGTTAAAAACTTTGTTCTAGGTTCGTCTGACTCACAAAATCAGACACAAGAATATAGTGACATTTCATGAATGGTATGAAACAAGCAACCATCTCTGGCTTGTAGTGGAATTATGCACAGGTAAGATAAGCTCAAAAGGTAAAAATTTATCGAATGGGTATTTGTAAGAGATTTCTTATAACAGTTTCTCCACAACAAGTACTTAGATTTTTGAAAAAGCTTAGTAATTATCTGATTATTAACTCGAGAATCCTGTTTATATATAAAAATGTTTTTACTTTTGGAAACATTTTGAGAAATCAATTGAAATCATATTTCTCCTCTGCTTCACTGTATATGTATGTTAAATGTTAATTGTTGTGACATAATGTTGGTTTTTAATAGCTGAAGAGATAGGGCTAATCAGGGAAACTTAAAAACAAATTGTGAATAGTTGGAGGGTAGTTAAGTAAAAATTACTTGAGAAAAGTGTTCTAAGGACTGGCAGCTTTGACGTTCTCTTTTCATTTTATAGCACACAATAATAAAGAGAACAAGGAACAAACCAAGTTATAAAGTACAAATGACTTAATATTGTCCAAATGAATTTTTTAATCAAAGGGCAATTCTGTAGCTAATAGTAAATTATTTAAGTTTTCTTCCTGTTCAGTAGAAGTATTTTGACTTTTATGTTAAGACATTAATTTGGGAGCTCTGAGAACCCAAAACTGCATGAAGTGATTGACTGAGTTTTGATAGGTGCTCATCAATCCATTAAAGAAATCTTTTAAAGCTTTCTCTAATTGTGGTGACTGCATGTTTTAAACTCCAGATAGCATGCTTTACTCCACATGGAAAGAAAAGAAGGACAATTGTGCAAGTGATGCATGTTAAGATTTTTGGTATGTGGAGTTCGTTTCATAGTGAATTTTCATATTACACACAGCCTTTTTTTCTGTCCAGAATTCTGTTTCAAAAATTACTGAAGAAGAGAAGCTACAAGTTCTGGAAAAAAAATATGATCATTCTTTCAGTGATTAAAAGTGAAGTTAATAGCTCAGATGGAGGCTTTGGTCTATTTGCTTAGACTAACTTATGGGCACATATTTAAGTTATTAGAGAGGCAGCCTTTTATTAAATACAGTTTGAACAATTATGTATTTTTACCTTGCAGTATTGCAGTTTCCTGCAAGGAGAGTGTCTTGAAACTAACTTACTTATAAATGGAATAAGACATGGATTTCTTATTAATTTGGTAGAGCCTTGAAAACTGCTTTTGAAATATGGAAGATCTCTCTCACTTATCTCAGGGTGACGAAGTGAGTTTCAGTTATCAGATGCAGCATACTTCTGTGTTGCTGGTTTCAGTATTTTTTCTTATTTGTGTATTTGGTCATGTTATGGAATTATTCTATATGTAGTCCTCTAAATTCCATTATAAAAACCAGTAATTAAACATGATGGAAAATTCTTTACTATAGCTATGTAATATGGGCTTGGTTTTAAAGGAATGACTGATTACTAAAGAGCATAAAAAAGGCTTAGAAAGAAAATAATTTTAAGATTCAGCAGTGTTGAATAATTTGAAGAATACTGTGATGACAGACCTTTTAATTTTACTATTCTCTGAAAGAAATTATTGAGCAAAGGGAAAAAAGCTTAGGAAAATCTATTATATGATTTGAAATAAAAGATCTAGTATCCTTTTCTATGAAAAGCTCTCCTAATCCCTGTTTTCATTCAGGGACTTAAATTTGTGTCTTTTTTTTTTTTTAAATCTACATGATTTGGCTAAGATATAAATAATAGATAACCCAGGAAACCTGTAGATAATTCAAAAAATACAAACTGTAGTCTCAAGGGAATAGGTTTGGTGCAGGAGTAGTAAAGGATCTAATGAGGTTGAGGAAAGGGATTCTGGGGGAGATGGGAATGTGGAGTTTAGGCTAGGAGACTGGGACAGGAAGGAAGAGAAAGACTGTTTGAGCAATGAGCTTGTGGGAAATGAGATTAGGAGAAGTCCAAGTCCTATGAACAGTTAGGACAGGAATGGCTCAAATGGGATGAGTCTAACATACCTGAGAATCAGTGGGATGTGAGGAAGTAGGTGATGGGAGAAGACGAGAGATTTTTGCAAGGACAGAGAAACAGTAACAATCAGTGGGGAGAAGCATAGAGGGTAAATGTGAAGCCCAGGGAAGGACACAGGTGATAGAGGACATATATGAGGGTTATTTGGAAGACTTTGTAGGTGTAATCTGGTCAGCAACAGAGGAAGGGTTAGTTAGAACTTAGTGGAGAAGGAGAGTGATGATTTTGGAAGGACAGAGAAGGGTCTCATGTTAGGACGGGAAGTCCAGAGAGAGATGAGTAGGACTTTTTGGGTGTCCTGATTTCGGCTGGGACAGAGTTAACTCTTTTCTTAGTAGCTGGTACAGTGCTGTGTTTTGGATTTAGTGTGAGAATGATGTTGATAACACTCTGATGTTTTAGTTGTCGCTAAGTAGCACTTATCTTAAGCCAAGGACTTTTCAGTTTCCCATGCTCTGCCAGCAAGCAGGTGTGCAAGAAGCTGGGAGGGAGCATAGTCAGGGCAGCTGACCCGAACTAGCCAAAGGGCTATTCCATACCATGGAACGTCATGCCCAGTCTAGAAAGAGGGGGGAGTTGGCCAGGAGGCGCGGATCGCGGCTCTGGCATCGGTCAGCGGGTGGTGAGCAATTGCATTGTGCATCACTGGTTTTTTTTTCCTTTCCCCCCCTCCTTTTTTGTTATATTCCTTTTCATTGCTATTATTATTATATTTAATTATTACTATTGTTAGTATTATATTTTACTTTAGTTATTAAACTGTTCTTATCTCAACCCACGAGTTTTACTTTTTTTCCTTTCCTCCTCCTCACCCCACTGGGAGGGGGGAGGAGGAAGTGGCTGCGTGGTGCTTAGTTGCTGCCTGGGGTTAAATCACGACATTGGGACAGGAAGTTGGGATTTGTGTGAGAAACCTGGAAAGTGAAAGTTTAGTCCTGGATATTTTTGCTTTGTTTTGGTTTTTTAAATTCTTTTTTCTTAAAAAAAAAAAAAAAGAAAAAATAGAGAGAGGAAAGGATGAAAATGAAAGAACTGGGGCACGAGTCAAGAAAAGGACTGTACAGAAATACTGTGTGTGAAGAACAAACAAAAGAATTTATCTGTTGGATGTTGTTGACCTCAGGACCTCAGAATGTAACCCAGTTTTACTGTTTCTGTTGTCTGTGAATTCAGTGGAAAATTGCCTGTCATTAGCTTTAGCACTTGTTCACAGAAGTGATAGCCTGCTCTTGTTATTGTGTATTCTTTTAACTCATGCAGCAGGGATCTGGTTAAGGAATTTGAATAAACCCATTGGGTACTATTACATTGTGACGTGACACAGTTTCTGGGTTTCTTTTTGCCCTTCTGTTTCCTTTGTAAAATAAATCAATATTAAAGTAATTTTGAAGTCATGCACTCAATTTAATTGTCAACATTAAGATTTTTGTCACAATATTGGAAATAGATTATTTTTTTCTGGGCATCTTTGATTTTGTAACTATTAGATCATCTCAAGAAATATTTTTAATATCTACTGATAATGATTTTTGCTTAACATCTTTTGAAAAAGCTTATATAATGTCCTTGGGAATTATTTGTATGGCATCTTCTTTATATGCACTTGCTGACTATGTGTAAACATATTTCAGGTGGTTCTCTAGAATCTGTTATTGCTCAAGATGAACATCTACCTGAAGATGTAGTGAGAGAATTTGGTGTTGATTTGATTACTGGTTTATACCATATTCATAAGCTTGGAATTATCTTTTGTGAACTGACGCCTGGAAAGGTAAGAAGGAGTATTATTTATAGGAGACACTGCATGTTACTTTGTATGCCATCAACATTTAATTCATTATTTCTGTTTTACTGTTTGGAAGAGGCTTACTTCAGGTTGGAGGCCAGTTGAGCTTCATAATATATGTGAAAACAATGAAAGACAAGTCTATAGTTTGAATATTTTATGATCTAATTGTTTTCTTTCCTTGTTGTATATTTGATACAATGTGATAGATTCTTTTTGATTTAGTGTACTGGTTTGAATTAATGAAGGATTTTAGTTCTCTGTCCTCAGACATATAACTTTGTTATTATACCTATTCTACCATGCTGCAGAATATTTTGAAGTCATAGAAAATGCTAATGAGGGAGTAAAGTTAACTAAAGTTTCTTTGTTAATAACCTTCTCTGTTGTTTCCAAATGCCATTTAAATTGTCATCTTACTCCTGTATAAAAATACAAATCTTTATGTAGTTTCTGATTTTGTGTATGTGTGGAATTTATGTATAGTTTTGTCAAAGTCCATGTTTGCTTTTAATTTATGTAGTCACCAGAGTATAAATATAACCAAAAATTCTTGCTTAACGGTAATTGGTTTTGATATTGAACTATAAGTGTTCAAGTTGCCCTTCTCTGAATTTTCTGTAAGATCTTGCACAATTATACTCAGTTTCTATCTTTTGTGGGTCCAAAAGCACTAAAAAAATATGTGAATAAAGCATAATGGAGATTACTCTGCATTCTTCCAAAGAAGAATGTTGCTGGAAAGTACTCCTTTGAACACAAAATAGAGTGCTGAAGACTGCTTTTTTTTTTTTTTCCTTCCCCCTGTCATCGTCCCCCCCTGCCCCACCGTCTGAGTGGGCTATTTCTCCAAACAACATTTTTGGGATTATGAAGCTTTTATTTACAAGAATAAGCAGTGACCGCATAGAGAAAACTCTCATCATCATTGGACAAAATCTTTGGAACTTTGTGCTAAATAAAATTAGACAGATTCACTTTTTTTTTCCCCTCAAATGAAACGGTTTCTTTTTACTACACTTTTATTTTCCTATACAGTTTTACTCTACTTTTACTTTCTTTTCTATAGTAACATCGTTGTTCATTTAGATTTAATAATGAGTAAACAAAAGTGCACATTAAACCTCTTAAGGGTTCTATTGTGAGATTCTGTAATTTTTTGGTTATAAGAAAAAAGACAGTATTGGTCTTGACTTAAACGAAAAATTTTTGAGTGTTTTCACTTATAGTGATCATCTGTATGTACTTAAATGGTTTGAGATTTTGATTTTTTTTTTTTATTAGATTATTTTATACTCTGTTGGAAATCTCAGCAGTCATCAGTTTTAGTATATGATACCTGTATGTTGGATTTTGTTTGTTCTAGATTCTGCTGGAAGGGCCTGGCACTTTGAAATTCAGTAATTTTTGCTTGGCTAAAGTGGATGGTGAAAACTTGGAAGAATTTTTTGCTTTAGCTGGATCAGAAGAAGGTGAAGGAGATGTCAGTGAAAGCACTCCACAAAGATACCTGAAAAATAGATTCCGAGGTATGATGTTTTTACTAGGCAAAATTAACTTATACCAAAGGGACAGAATGGAATTTGGAAAAAGCCTTTGTCTGAAGTAATTTGGAGAGAAGACCTTGAAATAAAATAGTTGTTTATCGTTCTGTTGGGGCTGACTAAATTTCTAGAGAAACTGAATAATTAATTCTGTTGTGTTGTTATTTGTAGAGGTTAATGTGTTTGCCAGTGTCGTTGCAACGGAAAGCATGATCTGTACATTTTCAGTAAGCAGGTTTAACATATCCTGCATATGGGGAATTTTTAAAGTAAGCTCAAAACCAAAATTTAGCTCTTAAGGAAGATTGTTCAGAGACCTCATAACTTACACAGGGAACAACACCTGCAAGTGAGTAGAAAGAAAAGAAACTGTATTTACAAGTATATGGTAATAATTCTAAGTTTCACAAAGCCAGTTTAACTAAAAGCTGGAAAAAATATACTTCTGTCTGTCACAAAATGTATGACATATTAACAATTCCTGACCTTTCGTGCGTTTTGTAAATAGACTTCAGGTTATTTTTTGGATTGAAGCTCATATATATGGTGATTATAGGCTGTAGTATACTTGTATAACAAACTTTGAACATAACATAACTGGAGGTGGCTTATTTTAAATTTCTTTTTGCAGCTTGAAATCAAATCCCTACAGTACAATTTAATGTACAAACTGTCTGTCTATCCTGAGCATGTTTTCATTATTTTACAGACTGTTCTTGATTTTTTTTTTTTTTTTAATTTGTGGAAAAAAAATAGAAGCAAAATTTCAAGAATTAAAAGAAAAAAAACCCCAAACCAAACAAACAAAAAACCCCAAATTGAGTATATGAATGAGATCTGAAATGTCTCAAGGTAGCTAACTAATTAAAAATATTAATTCTTAGTTTGAATTTGCTGAGGAGGCTTAATTATTAATTGCTATTTGATGAAAACTATGGAACATTGCTAAAACTTTGGAAGTTCAGAGTTCAGACTGGAACTGGCTTTCCTAACTGATGAAATTGTATTTCTGGTATTTAGTTGATATAGGACAGTATTTAAAAAAAAAAAAAAAAAGTTTAAAGGAAGTAGCAAAAAGAATCACTTAATTACAACCTTTTGTGCACCAGTTATAAAGTAGTAATTGGAGAATGAAGAAATAACTGATATTGGAAGCATGATAAAGAAAAGTTATTTAAAATTAATCCTGTTTTGTCTCAGAAAAATTTGAGCTATGGAATTATTTATGGACGTTTAAAAAGTCTATGCTGCAGATGCTCTCTGTAAGGTCTAGGACTAAATTCTATTGACTTCATGTTAAATGTATACACAAATTCAGTAAGTACTACACAGAACTGCTACTTCTTTCATTGGAGACTTTGCACTGCTGTACTTTCATTGTCCTTTTTGATGCAAATGGTCCAAGTGATTTCTAGTTTGAGGCTTGACTGTTTCAGTAGCTTTTACTTAAGAATGATCATTTCTATTTAAAGTATAAGACAGTTACTGTGCTTTAGTTTCAACAGGCAGATCCGTGCAAATGCAGTAGGCTGCAAATACTATGTTATTTTTTCATCGAATAGAAAAATTCAGAAACTTCGTTTTAATCTTCCAAATCTTTTATCAGTCATCATCTCGGAGCATCTCACAGACCTCTATTTCCAAGATAATAATGTGTCATAGCAATTCCTGGTATCGGGAACAATGGAATTCTTGGCAACATTTTATGGGAACGAAGATGGCTTTCTTAATACTTTGCTGTCTCCTGCTGAAAGTCCACACTGGAAATACTAAGACCAAGAACAGATCTTTATTCAGGAAGAAATACAAATCTAATCTCTTTCCTGTTGCCTTTCAGAACAGCTGTTTTGATGTGTATGGTTAATGACCTTTTGTCACTTAAAAAAATAAAACCCAAGAACAAAAGAATCCAAAAGAAACTTTTTAAAGGACTACGGAATTGACACTTTTGCTGAGTTTGTGTAATTTTTTGAGAGATCTTTGAGAACCGAGTTAGTGTTTAGATGGGATCTACTGTAGAAATAGGAACTGTATATTTCTTTGTCTATATCAAGACAGAAGGGGTTTGTGAATAAGATGCTATAATTTGATATGTGATGTTTTCATAGTGTTTTAGTGTGAAAATAGCTATAACTAGTTTAGATCAGTGATTCAGTTGGGTAGCTACCTTTTTTTTTTGTAAGAGTTTTCTAATTTCATGAAGGTTTATGTCTTGGGATAGCTTTAAAAAAAAAAAAACCCAAAACCAAAAAACCCACAAACCTGATGTAACATAATTATTTCTGTTACTCATGTGAGAATTATGTTGGTTTACCATTCTGCTCAATTTGCTTGGCTCTGGAAGCTGTCAAAGCATATCAAAACATTATTTGCATTAATCACTGTGTTATAAAGGTGTAGCACAAGCCAGCTTGGTTAATAGAAGTGAAATAAACAACAAAATAGTGTATATACTCCTACATAATTCAGTAAAAGTATAGGAGAGAAGTTCCTTTGAAACTACTTACATTTGGTATCTCAGTTTTCTTATACTAAGTGAACATAATCCCTAACTCACTGAAGTGCGGAGACAAAGTTTGAAGTGTTGAACAGGATAAATGCTGAATGAATAATCAAAGTGCATTATACATACTGTATTTTGTAGGCTCTCCATTATACACAGCTCCAGAAGCAATAAAGGGAGAAGACTTCTCCAAAGGCAGTGATCTGTGGTCCTTGGGATGTTTACTTTATGAAATGTTCTCAGGTTGTAAGTTTGTGTATCTATTTAATATCTGTGATAATGGCAACATAGGTCATGGTCCCAGAGTAAATTCTTGTTAACTTTCTAGGGAAGTTAAGACATACAAAAACTTAAGACAGGTTTTAAAGATTTCTTGAAGAATATACTAACTCTACTTTAAAAAAACCAAAACAAAACGGGGGGGGGGGGGGTCTTTATCAAATAATCAGCTGAAATAATACTGTTAAGTTGTCCTTTTGACTGTGATCTAAATATTGTAATACTAGCCAACATGTATTGTTTAAATACTATGATTTAAAATTATAGCAGTCCTCGGATTCTGCCAGTGTAATGTTTTTAATCTCCTCAGTATTAAACTCTGGGTGCGTTATTTTGACTTAAACTGTTTCACTAGTATAAAACTAGAGTCATTGGGTTTCCTGCAGATAAAGTACCTGTTAGCATTGGCTGCAGCTGGAAGGAAAATTTCATCACAAAGGAGAATTATAGTGCAACCTTCTGAAGTCTTAAACAATATGCTGATATGTTGGATCAACATAGTTACATAGATACTGAGATTTCTGTCTAGACCTCCTGTTGTTGTCTCATTGCTGATTCATATAGGGCTATCATGGTGACCTCCATCAAGCCGTCTTTAGTGCCTCTTCTGTCCATGGTCTCTTGCTGTTCATAGTAGAGGAATTTAATTGAAGGTTTTGTATTTAAATTGACAAGAGAACTTGATAAATAGAATTCAGGCTGAGAGTGTTTATTTCTTTGGATGTTTCCTTAGGAAAATGAGCTCATCATATATCATTGCACCTGACAGCCTTTTTGAAGTTTGCCTAATCTGCAAAATACACTTCTGTTTGTAGGTAGACCACCGTTCTTCTCAGACAGCGTTTCTGAATTAATTGAAAAGATTTTATATGAAGATCCATTGCCACCTAGACCAGAGGGTAACATTCTGTTATTGTTTAATTAATCGAATCAGGGTAATACTTACAAAGTTAAAGTTTTGTTTTGCACTATTTCTTCTGAGGCTGATTGCAGGAATCAGTTAGCTGTGTGAAGTGAATGTTAGCATTACCTTCCTTTGATAAGAATTTTTTTCCTGTTAATGATGAATGCTTATTTCCCTTTTGACAGGCAGGCATATCATTTCGTGTTAAGAATTAAAAGTAAATCTACCTTTTGGGATGGAATTTTTGATCTCAGTCATTCTGGGCATCAGTGGTATTCATGGAGACCTTAAATGTTAGTGGCTCTTTTCAGTTCATAGTAACGTAGTGAAAATGGTGACCGGTAGAATTAAAACTGTTGTTACTTGTTTCAATTCTAAGAGAGACTTTGTTTTCAAAGTGGGTAAAGTGCATTTCATAGTTCTGAGCTTTCAGAAGTAGAGTCTGTCTCAGTTAAATAAGAATTTTGGCAACCTCTTTTGTATAATGGGGTGTAACAATGGTCCTCTTAAAATTACCATGTTTGGGGGAAATTTAATTTCAATTTAAGCAGATTTCAACTCCACTTTATTTCTTGCTAATAGTTATATGATAATTGGAGGGTGCTTTTTTTAACATATAAACAATTATAATTAGTTCGGTGACTGAGCATTGGTGGTTTGTTTGGTTTTCTGTTTTTTTTTTTTTTTTTTTTTAAGGATCCTTTGAAATGCAAAGAGTGTATATTTAAGATTCTTCATACATGCAGATTTTTTTCCGATGAAATTACTATTAAAAAAAACTTTTTAGCATGATCTGTAGATAATGATTTGATCTACATTTTGTGACGGTTGTTTTTGCTGCCCAATGCTTATCTTCTCAAGTGCTTCTATTTACAGGTTCTGCTTTTCACAAACCATCTGCTGAGTTCATTAGTTTGCTTGATGGGTTGCTTCAAAAGGATCCTCAGAAAAGGTAAACTGTCTAATCCATGACTGTTTACATCATTTTTTTTTCACCTCTGGAGAAAATAATTGCTATGGTGCTGTATGTATAGTATTTTGTAGATGACAAGCAATGCAAAAATCATTTAATCCCTCATATAAAAGAGCAGATTGTGCTTTTTCTTATATGAAGATATACAGAATTAATGTTTTGATTAAGTATATCTTTGTATTTTTGTAGCCGGTGCTAAATAGATAACTTTGTAACAGAAATGATGGGCAGTTTTAAAATTGGATGGCTTTGCTTTTCCCAAGCAATGGGCACATCTATTTTATGAGGCTTTGATTTATAGCTGATATAGTTATATTGTTAAATAACATAAGATTATCATTTATAGGGTAGCTCAGATAACTTACATGTTGGGATTGGCCATGCAGTTTCCTTCATTCTTAGTCTCATACCTCTGTGGTGCGTGAATTATCCATTCTGATTTGAGGCAAAAAGTTTGTCCTGTAAGAAGATTTATTTGTTGACCAAATAAAAGCGAAAAACAGGATTGATTGCTCTGTAGTGTCACTGGGTTCAAAACCTAGTCTCTGTGCAGCTGTACTTTGCCACTGCTTTTTCAGTTTGTTTGTTGCTTTTCAAAAGGCTGAATTGGACAGAGCTATTGCAGCATCCGTTCTGGAAAGGATCCCTTAGCCATTGTGGTGGTGATTCTGCAGACAGCCAGGGCCCAAGCTCAAGGTACTGAATGTTCAAGGAAGACTGCTGTTATAGTAAATATAAGGGGGGAAAAAAAAAAATTACTATGGTTTTCTGTAAAAGTTCTCATTTTTTAATTTTGCTTAAGATTTTCTTGTTGTAAAACTGCATTTATCAATTCATTAACTCCGTTCAGTGAATAATTTTGGATGCTTAGGAATTGTATTATCCTATTAGTGTATTACACTGTTCGCTTTCAACAGACTCCTTCCTCTTGGCTATGGAATGTGTTAAAATTTACCTCTGAACTAACTGCTCTCATTTTTATTTATTTGTTTATATAACAACAATGCACAGTAATTTGACTTACAATTTTTTTTTAAAGCTTTTGTAGAATCTTTTAAATATGGGTCAGTTTTATCTTTAGTGAGATTTTTTTTGTTTGTTTTTATGCTTTAGGCTTAGAGCATCACAAAGCCTGTCAGTACAGCATCTTAGATTTGTGGTTCAGCCTTATATCCTTGCAAATGCAGCTGACCCATATTCTTTGCTTATGACATAAAGCATTAATCTAATGTTTTTTTTTCTAAATTTGTAATACTCTACACTGCTATATATGCAGAAAAACACAAACCTTTTGTGAAAGTAGGTTCTATGTATTAAAGTTAGGCTTCTTCAAAACTCCTGTTACCTTGCTGGTTTTTTGTTTTTAATTTTGAATTAGGATATTTAGTGTTGATTTTTATGTTCTTTTGTTCTAAATATTTGAAAGATGCTTTAGGTGCCAGTCTAGGGAACTAATGTGAAAATAGTTTTCTTTTAGAATGCTGAATGTTTTTGTGTTGTTTAATACCTATTTCTGATACCAGTGCTGCAGTATTTTTGTTATTAACATTTATTCTAGTTTGAGATACAGCTCTTTGTCTTTTAATTTTATTACTGCTTTCACCACCAAGGCAGATAAGAAATCAAGATTTAAAGTTTATACCACAAAATAAGAATTTATTCAAGGTTTTAGCAAGACTTATGTCAACCTCCACCACAGTGCTCACCTTTGAGGAATTTTCAGAGAATCAGAAGAATCTTAATCTCCTACGAAAT
Source organism: Gymnogyps californianus (assembly GCF_018139145.2). NCBI lineage: Eukaryota > Metazoa > Chordata > Aves > Accipitriformes > Cathartidae > Gymnogyps > Gymnogyps californianus. The sequence continues at coordinate 118,331,574 of NC_059472.1, read as the reverse complement.
ATTGGGCTATTTGACCTTTACTCTTGAGGGTTTTCTAATGCCTCTGAAATATCTGCTGAGGTATGCGCTGATTGACAAATATGACAAATGTAGGATATTGGCTTGACATGCAAAAGAAGCTCGATACTTTTTCTTTTCCGGCTGTGAGGCCCATGTATCTATTTTCTTCACAATGTGGGTTTGATTAATATTTGATATCCTGGAGAGCCTTCAGGAAGGTTATATGACCCAGTTCCGTGTGAATAATAGAGGGGTATATTAAAAAAACCCAAACAACCAAAATCAATAAACTTGCAATTAAGTGTGACATGTAAATCATTATGCAAAAAAAATGGTAGTTTTTATTGATCTTAATCTAGGCTACAGACTTCATTATTAGAAGTAGGTTTGTTGTGACTTTTTCCTGTGAAGATTGAATGGTCTCTAAAGCTTTTAATATTTCTTTATAGCTCTGGTATTATGGGGTAATAATTTAACTTTTCTAATTTCTTTCATGCAAGTTCTACGGAGGGAGCTGGAGAATTTTTAATATTCTCCAAGTCATTTGCTGTAAACTTATTTTTCATCATTGCTGTTACTAATATAAAAAGTATGTGTAACACATTACAATAGTATGCTCTTCTAGAGAATGACGGCTAAATTGTGTGCTAATAATTGCAACAAATAATGAATATGAACCCTCTTTTTTAAAATCTGTGTAATTAATATCTTTTATTAAACAGCAGCGAATACACAGAGTCATCAATGTCTTGGAGTGCCAAAGAGCCAGTGGATACTCATAAAAATCTAGATAACCTGTCATCCTCAAGAGCAGATAATAAGCTACCAAGCAATTCTTTCAAAATAGGTAATATTGTTCATTACATTATTTTGAATTATTTTATGTTCTGTGAATTTTGCCAATCTTACCAACATGCTTATTCCCTATGGTTTATTTATTTTTAACTAATGAGTGCAAGTTCATGTTCTCTTTTCAGTAGAAACTCAGACTGAATTGCGCCCAAAAAGTGCAGTTGATGGTGAATCAAATGAATCCATATTTCTTCTCAGGTATGAAAACCTAAAGAACAATTAGAAAACCCTTGAAACCCTGTATGGTTTGGGTTTTTTTCCCTGTCTCTAATTATTCTGTTTGTAACATTTTGTTAGTATGTCTCCTTTTGAATTTTCTATCACCAGTTTAATTAATATTAAGATATCTTTGAAGAGCTGCAAAAGCAGTGTGTGTAGTTAAAGCAATGCTTTTATGGCTTTATTACACTGGTTTTTGGAAGTAGCCTTTTGATTTCTTAGCTGTCTGTTTAAACAGAAGAATTTATTTAGAACTTTCTTTCCTTCTTACTTCATATATATGAGAATATGCTCTGAATATGCTTACTTTAAATACGCAAGAATAAGCATTCAGCTTAAGATCCACTAATAAATTCTGCCTGCAGCTTTTCATCACAAGCTATTGGTAACAGTCTGCTAAGTACTACATAGGTATTAAATAAAAAATAGTGATTGGTTTAACAGTGATTTGTTTTAGTTGAGGCCTGATTCTGAAACTTTGTACTAGCTTTCAAGCCAAGATTATCTAGTAAAATAGGTATTGTTCTTATCATCAAGCAGAAATATTCCAGTTTGAAATTAAATATTCTTTCAAGCTTCTTGCATAACCTGAAATAGGGCTTTTGTACATGATAGTGGGTCTGCTTTTCCCATTATTTCAGTTTGTTTTAATAAAGCATTACTTCTCATCTCACTTATAACTTCTATAATCACAGTTAAATGCATCCTATTAGTAAATTAAAATAACATTTGCTATTTGCTTTAGCAGTCTGCTGAAAAGAAAGGCTACAATAGCATTAAAAACGCTTAGTATAACAACATGTAATCCAAATTATGTCAGGAATGAGAGTAGGAAAAAAAATGTATTTTTAACAACAACATACTTTATGATAAGTATTTTAATACAAAATTTGAAATTAATACAAACAGTTTTTTTTAAAAATTCTTTTCTGAAATTCTCTTTGTTCCAATGATTTAACTGCTCAAAGCAGCATGTGTTACCTACTAAAGTTTTAAAACATTGAAGTGAAAGGAAGCTGCTGACCTGGCATTTGGCACCAGAATTTACTTAGCTGCTGGAGTGGTTAATCAGCTTTTAACGGCAGTAGCTTCTTCTACATGTGCAAAGGGAATAGATCTTATACATTTCAACTAGTTCAACGATCACTTGTCTTGTCTTGTTTTGAACTGAGAAACCAGCTGAGAACTGGAAAAGTAGGAAAGATTTTCTGTATCTCAAACACATATGAAAGCAAATTAGGTTTGGAAAAAAATATATTTAACAAATCAACATGTTTTGAAGCATGTGGGAACCTAGAATAATTTGTTCAGCCTCCTAGCTAGAAATCATATGTTTTTTGGTTTAGGAAATAAGACTGCTTAAACTTCCAAGCAGATCCTGATATATTTTTTTACCATAAGAATTAGGACATTTTATGTAGTTTTATCTAGCTAGAAGATAATATATTTTGACACTCCTTCATTGTGCCCTTTAAGTTTCTGTTGAAAATAGATAAAAGATGCCTTTTTAACAAAATAAGGATAAGAATGAGAACAATTATGTTAGTCATTTGATCGCTGATTTTCATGAGTATCTTTAACTTTGTTTGATGTTTGTATTTTTAATTTAGTTGCTTTTGCTAATAAATAAAACTGATTTGCAACTAAACATGTATATTACTTTCTGCTAATCAAGAAAACATATTCATTTGAAGTTGTTGATTAAACTAGTTTCCTGGCCTGCCAATTTTAATAATTCTAAAGTTGATTTTAAACACTTTTATTTAAATTAATGTATACTACAAAAAACAAGTTCACTAGCAGCTTTATGAAGATTGCAAATTTGCAGTATTCTGGTCTCTCCTTTCTTCATTTTCTAGTTAGCAGACAGGATTTTTAAAAAGAAAAAAATGAAAAGTAAACCCAGTTCATATTCATACACAAGAATTAGGTAGTTTTTAATTCTCATTACCTAGCCAAGAGTTGGCAGTCAGAAGAGAATAACATAAAATAAATTGCAATTTTTTTGTCGAGTTAATTCTCATCATATGTTGTTTGTTATTAGGAATTAAGATAATCATGTTTTAGCATCCAGTTTGGAGAGCAACTGTGGGTGAGAAAATAATAAAATTACATTCATGTAAAAACAACAAGAACAAAAAGAAACTGCCCAGTCCTTCCCATTTCTAACTGACAAACAAATCCTAACCTTGTCAGGACATATTTAAAGACGGGAAGTTCATGGTTAGTTGATGGATTGGGCATAGTATCATTTATGTTTGTCAGCTTTGAAAGTTTAGTGTATGACATGAAAGTTTCAAAAGAGCAACAAAAAAGTAGTTTGCAGTGAAACAATCTGTGGTCTTTGTTTTCTTTTTTTTTTTTCTTTCGTTTAAGTTCTCGTCCCACACCTAGAACTAGTACTGCAGTAGAAGTAGGTGATGCTACTGCCCCAATCCAAAATTCTCCACAAAGAGATTCATGCTTGAAAAAGGTGAGTAGAAAAATACTATTAAGGGATGGTGGTATCTTTATAGTTAGAATTTTAGCCTGGAGTCTGTGGCAAAGTCAACTTTCTTCTCCATCCTTCCATAATTATAACAGGAAAGAAGTTCCTACAGTGTGCAAGTTATTTGGGGGAAAAAAAAAAAAATTGCAGAACTTCACATGTAAGAGTTAAGAAAGATGCTTAGTCTTTTTTTCCCAGTGTATAAGAGGGATAATGCTATCTTCTTTCTTCTCAGTCTACTCTTTGGACCCAGTGCTTTTTCTTCCAACATATTTCTTTACCATAATTTTTAGTTGGCCCTACCTGCTACTACATAAATGAAAATAATTCAGAATATGTTGTTTACATGGCCAAACTGTGTAGTATAATGTTGAGATGAAATATTTTGGGAATAAACATAAACTTTCTTTTTTTGTGCAGAACAGTTTTTTAAAAAACTTTGTTCTTGTTCCAGGCTAAAAATACGTGCTCAAGCCAGCAGGATCTGGAGTCAACATTGAAAGAGCTCATTTACACTGAATCTGATCTTATCATAACACCAATCATTGACAATCCAAAGGTATAGCAAAATAAAATGCAAGATTCAGGAACTTGTGGGTGAGGCTATTTTTGCAGATAAATCTTTAATCAGGGTGAAACTCCTTTCCTGTATTTTATAATTCTCATTTTAAAGCAGTTCCACCCAGTCATCTGGCAAGCTCTCATGCAATTTTTTTGGCAGTCTTTTATAATCCTATTGTGTTGCTAATTTGGAGAACTGAGTTATTTTGGGATTGAATACTAATATTAAATAATGTCTTACAAGAAATAGAAGCTACTAAATGCCATGTTCAGTGCTTTTGTAGATTTGTTTTCTGATAACTTGGTTTGATACCTATTACTTAAATGAACACAAAACTGTGTTTCGGTATAGTCAAAACAAGGCCATCTATGAAGCCTTCTAGATTAGGAGTTAAACCTTTACTGAATAACTTTGGTTACTCTTTAAACTTTAGATGTGATAATGTTTCTAATAGATATGAACTTATTTTCTCTGGAAAAGAAGACCTGAAGTTACAAGAAATATCCATCCAATTTCTGTAATATGGATTCTAATGTGATAACAGTTTGTGATGAGTCTGTTGAGCAGACACTGACACTTGCTTGACAGCAAAGGGAAGACCAAAAAAGAATCAGAGCGCTGCACTGCAATGACAATGCAATGTGCATGTATGGGCACAACATGTAGTATTGGTAGAAGGAATGATAGACAAGAGCTCCTTTAGTCTTCCTTTTATTTCTGTGCAAAAAAAATGAAGTCATTTTAGCAACTTTACTCAGTAAGTGGCGGATGCAGGGAATGCAACATTTTCCATTGGAAGTGAGCATCTAGCTCATTAAGAATGTCTTACAGCTTTTAGTTGCTGTATTGCTTTAGTATAATTTTTTTTGTTTGTTTTAATGGCATTCCTAACACTCTCAAAAAATAAAAATCTTATACAGCTAGATAAGGTAACTACCCAACAGTACTGTTTTAATGTGTTTGAGGTGGCGGACATTGTTGCCAGTGGAGAATTTCAAAGGTAATTATACATTTGAATGCCACCTCTGTAAATTCTCAGTTCTGTCTCAGGGCTCCCACACAAAGCCTTAGCCGTTCACTGCTTCTCTTCTTACTACAAGTGTAAGAGATGAGATTAGGGATAAGTGTACATACTAATGTGCACATGGAGACTAATCTCCTTACCATGCAATGCCAGCCTCAGAATTAATGCAAAATAGCCCACTAAATTCCAGGGACATGTAATCAGAGTCACTGCATACTTGGCAATCTTCAAACTAAGGGATGATACTGACACCTGGTAAAGCTGAAGAGCTTGCAATTTAATCTCCTGGAAGGGGATTTACTAGATGCTGGCAGAATTTTAAAAGCTGAAATGTCAACTTATATCGTAAGATTTCCCTGTGTTCTGCAGATCTGTGGAATTGAAGACCTTTTTTAGAAAATAGCTCTCTAGTTACACCTAGGCTTCATCTGTCAAAGGCTAAATTCCAGTATACAGTTACCTTTTTTGTATGCTTTAGTTACTGAAAATCACACTCAAATGCTCAGTCACTGAGCAGTCATCCAATTTCACAACGTACCAGAAAATGATGTGTTACAGGGAAAAAGCCCATACCTTATGAATGATTAGTTGATGATAATATGACTTCTTATATTCTAGAATGATCTAGTGTGTATATATATGTATTTACTGTATGGCAATGAATTGTTAAAACATTTCATAAGCTCTCAGCTGCATAGTTCCTTTCTGTAGCTTTTGACACCCAAATGCAAGTATTTTTCCGCATACAAGCAAGATAAAAATGTAAACTGAAAAAAATCCTGTCATTTTATATTCCCATTTAAAAAAAACCACTTAAATGGAAATACTAACAATTTAATTATATTAAAAACATAGAGTTAAATCTCAAATACCTGCTTGAAAGAAATACATACCAGAAAACAATGGAAAATGCCTCAGTAATGAGCAGTGGTTTGTAAACCTATCTTGTACAATTTTTGCATCTTTGTGTTTTCATGTTCAACTACTTAGAGATTTCCAGAAATGTATTAAAACTAGTTGTAATGTGTTTGTTTATTTTTCCAGATAATGAAGCAAGTACCAGTTAGATTTGACTTGAAAACTTTACATATACCAACATATTCAGGTATGGATCTGCTGAAGTTGTTAAAACTTAAGTTCTGCATATGGTGGTGTAACTTGCTATCACAAGACCTATAGCCTCCCTTTGTAGATGATGAGCTGTCACAGTTACAGAACTCGTAATTCTTCTGAAACTGAAGTTGCATATGTAATGTTTTTAGCTAGACCAATTTTGAGTAGACTTTTCAAGTGCTAAGTTATATGCCCTTCCTTTCTCTTCTGCCTTCTTCCGTTACAAGCCCGTGCTCAAAGGCTTTTAAAATGAGACAGTCAACACTGTTTTAGTGTGGGAAAAACAGCATATTTTTTTTCTGTGTTATTATTTGTAAACAAGTGAGATATTTTAACTGAAATATTCAACCAAATAGATAAAAATTTGACAAAGGTAGAGAGAAGCAAATGAAAACAGGATCTTAAAATGTGCAGTGTTGATCAGCCGTAATACTAGGCAGCCTTGCCAGTCCCACCTTTAATCATGAAATGTTATGGGAATCATGTCCCAAAAGCTAGTGTGGAGTTGTTTGAGGTTTGGTTTTTTGTGGTTGTTAGTTTTTGTTGTCTAGAAAGGCTGCTCATTGTCACGAGTGTAGTGTTTCTTCCCCTGGAAAATGTCCTCTAGTCTGTTTAAGGAAGTATTATTACACTTTACTGTGCTTGAAGAGGGATGTCAGCCAGATATGTAGTCCTTCTAGAATTCACATAGCACCTCTTCCTAGATGTAAAAGTTCCTTTTTTCTTTCTATAAAGTATTTATTTTGGAGAGTTAATTTGTTGAAGAAATTTTATAGTTGGAAAAGAACACAACGTCCCTCAGTCTCCCAATCAAGATTGTAGTAACAGAAAATACTTTTAATTTGGCTAACATCCTAGGCAAAAATGATCAGATTCAAGTGCCTAAGGGGGTGGTATTTTATTTCATATTGCATTGAAGTAGCTAAATTATCACACTGATGTTCTGATATGTTTAACTATTGTTGTCTGTATTTATTTAATATGGGACAGTGTTCTTTGTGGTTGTAACACTTTCAGGGTTGTAGCTTTTCTCTGGACAACTTTCTGATTGTTTTTGAAGATACTGAGTTTGCTGCTGCTCGTCAATAATGATTAAAGACACTATGGAAAAATTGAGATAAATACCTGAAATCCAAACCTCTTTTCACCTTTACTAATGTAAACTATAATTGCCTTCATTAGTAGATATTAGTACTTAAGTGTAAAATTGCAGTAAAAGACAGAAGACATGCTTTTAAATATTCTGTACTGGAGCATATCGGGATGGCAGATAAGTTATTAATAACTAATCAAAACTGAGGCAATGTATCGCTGCTAGAGTGAAGTTATCTGTTGAGACTGATAAGGAAGTCTTTGGAAAATCTCTATTCATCTACAGTGGTCAGTGAATTGAACCACAGGATTTATGTTAATCGTCCTAGTGACTTGACTTCTTTGTGTTTATTCTGAAGTCATCTATGTTCTGATACTACTGAGGCTTAACTAGATGGATACCTACCTATATGAATTACTATACACATTTTCAGTTTATTGATTCTGCAGAGATTTTGCTGACTTTCATTAGTTTTTGCCTCAAATTTAATCTGATGAAACTGCATTTTCTTATTAAGAATTAGTAATGATTAAGGACAACAACTACTACCTTTCCTAAATATAATGCCAATAAATGTTTACTTAAATGAAGTCCAAGGACTTAGCAGGGTTGCACTTTCAAAAATGTTTTGAGGCTTTTATTGCTACATTTTTATGCTTTGTTTCTCTTCTTACTTCTTTTTTGCTTTCTATAATATTCAGACACGAATTACAACATGTTCGTTTAATATTTTAAGTACTAAAATTATAATTAGATTCAAACTTTGAAACTTATTTATTCATGTTGATGTTACTTTCTAGTGTATTAAAGCAACATCAAAGATCCATTATCTTTGACTACTTGTTTGCTTCTTATGGTTAGCTGAGAAGCTATCATCTATGAAAGACGTGGACTGGAATGACTTCTTGCAACGAGTATGTTCACTGCTTGATTCCACCGAGAAGAATACAGGAGCAGCACGTTCTAAACTGAACTTACTGTACTATCTGTGTACTGTGGCTGTCCACAAGGAAATTGCAAGCAGGCTAATTAGCTCTCAGCTGGTAAATAATAAAGCTTTGAAGGAATCAACATGGTTTACATACTTGCCGTTGTAGCAAAAATCAGCTGCTTTGTAATTATATTTCAAGAAATCATCGGTGTACTGACAAAAATAATATGGCAAATTAAGTACAAAATAATGAAAAAAATTACTAAATTCCATGTCAGGTTTTTTAAAAGAGCTGAGGGAAACTTATTCTTTCTCTTAGATTTCAGATACATTTACATATAGATTTGTTGTATTAGTAAAAAGTTGGGGTAAAAACTAACCTTGATGGGGAGTGTGAAATAACATATGATGAAATGTTAGTCTTTGTAAATCATTAAGGGACAGAGAAGACTGAAAAAAGTTCATGTTTGAATTGTTAAATCAATTTTATTTGGCCATAGGTCTGTAAAGAATAGGAAGAAAAACTTTCTAAAGAACGTACAGTGAAACTTTCATTAAGCACTGCTTCAAAGAGTGAGCATGCTATCTGAAGAGTCTGTTTTAGTGTATACCTAAATGGCGGTTTCACCTTTCAAGAACCATATTCTACCAGACAAACAATTTTACTAGTATCCTCTGTAGTGGTTTAATATATTTCTCAGAGTATTGCATGTGCAGAAGAGAAATAGACCTATTTTTCCCATTATGTAAAAGCATCACAGAGGCTATCCTGAAATGTGCACTTTTCAGTTTATTTAATAAAACGTAAACGACCTTGTTCTCCTACATTTATACTAATGCACCTACGTCATATTCTGACACGTCATTGTTGGATACAGAGATATTAAAGACAAAATTGCACTGCCAGAAAAATTCAATGAGGAACATTCAGGTTGGAAGCAATGGTAGGTCTTATGCCATAGAATTCCTGTGAAAACAGGAAACAGAATTGCTGGAAGGTGTATTCCATTATCATTGGATAATTTGGGGGACAATAATCCAGTAACTGAATTGCCAATTAACAGAACATTTTAGAAATGAGTTAGTAATTATGCAGTTTGGTTCTCAAGCGGCTGATTATGTGTGTTAACAGTCCATTCATTATTCTACTGTTTGCCAACTATTTTTGTCCATTCTCACAAAATAAATTTAATTTCTGAAATATTTGTTGGGTAACACTATATGATGATCTCTGTGTTTGTAGATGAAAGTATCAGAGGTTTTTTTCCTCTGCATAGTGTTATTCAGAACCAAAAAAATGCGTTTTTTTAACACACTGATATATGTTTAGCAGCTTAGTTTAAGGCAAGAATATAGAAAGAAGTTGTGTTTTTACTCTCCGCCTTTTTTTTTTTTTAATCAACGTTTGGACAATATCTACAGTATTTGTCTATGATGATACTTTTTGCAAATGTTATCCAAATAAATTTTTTTGAAATTACTGATATTTTGATTTTTTTGTTTATCATTGGGACATATCAGGTCACTGAAATTCACTAATGTGTATTTATCTTCTTTAAACTGTAGTTTCCTATATTGATACAGCAGCTGCGTGCAGCCGCCAACTGGGATATGTAAGTAAAAATAATTTTAAATTAATTTGTTCAAATATGGAATTATCACTGAATTTTGTTAAAGATATTCTTTAACAGGATATTTGAGGAGTGTTTTAGCCTGTCAATCTGCTGTGGTACCTGACTGGCAGTATGATGGTGTATATAGCATTGAATTTTTTCAGCATTGAATTAATATATTGCTATTCTACTGTACCAAAGATTATAGAAAATCTCTAAAATTTTATCTAGAAGTTACATAATTCAGTGGATCAAATAGTGTTACTTAAAATCACTAAATAAACCAACCCATACCAAATAGTAGTAAAATAACTATAATGGTAGCTGTTTTTTTAAATGCCTGTAAGAAATATTTCAATGTTATAGTGCCCTCTGCTGTTTGTTTCATAAATGTCGGGGGTTTTATTCTTTTTTTTTTTCTTTAATGAAACATTTAAAACTGATTTGCTGATACAGATTTAATTTCTGTTTTGTCAGCTATACTGAAAAGTTTAAAATGATCTATAGGGGTTTTCTGTGTTATAAGAAAACTGAACATGAGCATGACTGATAAGTAAGACTATAACAAACTAAAAGAATCTTCATTCTTCAGTGCTAAAGGAAAGAAATGTCTTTATGCATGAATTTATTGCTAAATTGAGCTGAGATACTGAAATAATTTTATGATACTAAGAAAACAGAAGTAAGAAGAAAATTCCTGCCCTTAGCAATCTGTGTAAAATATAAACAAGACGTAATTGTTTTTGTGATATTTTTGAAATAGTTTTTGTGCAACTACAAAAAATTTATTTGATATGCAGACGTGCCAAAGTTGCTCGAGTGATTGGTTTACTGGCATTACACGCATCTGAACTCGGAGAAAATGTACCTGTTTCTGAGGTAACTTTCCTTTTGGGGGACGGGGGGCGGATTTTTTTTAATGGTTTTACTACTTATGTCAGAAAGTTTCACAGCTTTTTTTTTTTTTTTTTTTTTTTTGAACCCTGCTTTATTTTTTCTCATATGTGTAAATGGGAATACAATTAACTCAATTCATTAAATGTATAAACTTCTGAGTTTGTTCTATGTAGGTGTGGTTCTGACCTTTACTAACCTGTGACAGAACTACCCACCAATGATAAAACTCTAGCCTTTTTCTCTCCTTTTCAGAAAATTAAGTAGTCACTGTCATACTTTTTGTGCATCTGTGTGTAACAAGAAGAAAGTGTTGACATATTTGGTTATCCTGAAATGTAATTATTATAATTAGTATAAAAATAGTACAATTGATTGTCAGAAATCCTTTTTTCCAAAAAATAATTGAGATGGGACTAATTTGAGATTCCTTACAGTTGTTGAAGCATATATGTAATGAAGGGCAAGTCATTTTCTTTGGAGAAGAAAAATATTTTTAATCCTTTTTTCGTTTTGCATGCTCAGTCGTTGACTTAAACAGAAGACTGATTAGACAAAGTGATCTTACTGTCCTTTTTTGCAAGTGATACATGCACACAAATTGCGTAAACTTGACAATCTGCTATTTAATATCTGTTTAAAGTGTGAATGTGACATTATTTCTACTTCATGAGGTGAAGTCAGGATTTGAATGTAATGGGTGTTTGAATGTGAGAAACAACTGCTAAACACACGTAGCAAATATGCCTCCATACTGTGCAGATCTGACGTGTAGAAACATGTAGTTATTGATTAATAGCTGACTTTTTTGGCACTGCAGCTAAGGAATTTTTTGTTATTCTAGGTCCCTCTGGTTTCTTCTTAATGAATAATAAGAATGATTATGATTATCTTGCTATGTTGCTTAACATTTCAATTCTGTAGTAAAAGCTGAACTCAAAACATTATTGTTATTACCTAGGGTTTTTTGTTTGTTTTATAAAGTTACAAAGTGGGGGAAGAGTCCTTATGGTTACAGTCATTGAAGTCTGGTCAAAGTCTTTCAGTATTGACAGTTGCATGTCAATTGAATTCCAGGTTGCTATTTAAGTGCGCTTTTGTATGTGGCAGATTTTTCTGATATTTAACTTTTAAAAGTTCCAGTGAAACTACTCAAAAGTAATTTTGAGACGTCCATATAACTTTTGGCATTAGGTGTTTGTTTAGGTGTTTAGCACTAATATATTCAGTGATAGTTTCCCTAGCTTCCCAGTTTCCATCATAGAAAATACATATCCTAGTCTGCTTTGTGTATGCAAAAGCAATAGATTGAAGTAATTTTACATTGAGCTATAATATGATTTTATTCAAAATGTTTTCAGTTTTTTGGTTTTTTTCATATGAACATAAAAATAATTCACGAATGGAATTTAGCATTTTTAGAAATATGCATATACTTAGAAAAAACCAAGTTAAGTCTGAGACCAGTGACATTTAAACTGAAGGACTAGAAAGGAAAATTAATTTTCATTATCACTTTCTGGCCCCATTCTTATGTGAATTAAAATTAATTTTTATATGCATTCATTGGGAAAATAAATATTTATTTTTTAAAATAACAAATCTGAGTTATAACGGTTCAAAAGGCTTCTACTGTGCTTGCTGTAATGACATTCATTCCAAGTTTTTTCCTCCCAAAGTAATATCTCTGAATTTTAAAAATATTTTAGAATGCAGAAAAAAATTGAATCCTAATATTTTAATGTCTTGAAATTTATTTTTGCGTATGTAATCTAAAATCAGATAACTGTAGGCAGTACACAAAACTTGATAGTTCATTTATAGGAAAAGTAGGAAGGAGTAATTTAGAAATTTCTGATCTACAAAGTTGTGTTCCCCTCTGCTCCCCTCAAAGGAACTAGATGAACCTGTGAGTTTGTTGAACATTCTTGTGGACTGTCAGCTATTGTGTGTTGTGTGGTGCTTTAAAAAAAACACAAAACAAACCTTTAAACCAGCATTATATACTGTATTAAAATATAATGCTGTAATTTATGCTTTTATATTAGCCAGCTGATGCTCCAGCTGAAGTTTCTTGGTGGCTGCTGTGGTTTAGGAAATGTCAAAACCAAGCTGTAGCTAGTCAGAACAACATAATCTGACTCTCTGTGATCCAGGTCTTACAGACTAAAGATATATGAGTGATCTATCTATTGGTAGTTGTTTCTCTATTTTGTTTCCTCTTCCATTCCTAGGAACTTCTAATACTGTTTGCTTTTTTGACCCGTTAGAGGTGATCTCTCTGTAGAACTATCTCCTATAGCCCCAAAATTTTGTTCCCAAGCGTGAAAAGTCAGTTCAGAGCTCGTGAAGATGTGATTCTGGAATTATTTTTGCCCCCTATGTGTACCATGCTATGTACACCAAGTTTTCTTTCCAATTTTTAATCACTCAATCACGGCCCCTTTGCAGTTCTTTGTTACCTCATTATGCACTCATCCAGTTATTTGTGATTTCTTTTGAACTTTTAAAGTACCACAGGACCTAATAGAGACTGGTGCAGGACACCACTGCTGGCTTTTACATGTTAAAATCTGGCTCTTCATTTTTACCCTCTACTGTCTTTTACCAGGTTATACATTTATTTAAGGATAGTTCCTCTATCTTTGAGGTTGAATCTGCACCATTAACCTTTTTGTTGTTGTTTAAACAATTTGTTAAATAGTAGAAACATTAAGTCATGAAGAAGCAGAAAAACTTTAGGAAAGAAAAGAAGCCTGATACTCATTTTACAGGCTAAAGTAAACGTTCACATACTGTATGCTAAAAGCCTTTAATTTATTGTTTTTTGAAGAATTAATGGTTTTCCCTTTTTCTAATTTTGTTTTTTTTAAAGTTCTTATTCAGGTAATTGGTGAACAGCCATTTGTTTCGAATGCAACCACCAGAGGTCACTAAAATGCAAAAATAAAATGCATAAATAAAACTAACTAACTAAAACTGCTGTTTCACAGACTAGATAAACATGTAACTGTGGAACTGTGTACTATCTTTATTCTGCTGATGTATTCTAATATGTAGGTCATATTAGAAAAAAATCATAATAAATGAATATTCATACCTGTGAATTCACTTGCAGTTGATCTATTTCCAGTTAAGTATTTTTTAGAAGAATTCTGCATTGATTAGAAAAAATGAGACAGATCTTAGAATACAATAGGGAAATTTATCTCTTGTATAATTGAAGATGAAGACATTTTATGTGTAATTTCTTCTATCTGGCAGTTGCAATAAAAGTTTTTGATAGGTCAGGTTTTCTTCTGACTTAGTAATGTATTTTTTTTTCCATGGCATTGCCCTTTACAAATCTGAAACATCATTTCCTCTTATTTATTCCTAGTTATCTTAGGAAAACACCTAAACTTTAAAGTTTTATCTTTCTGTTTAGATTCTGAAACTGGTTCGTAGGGAACTAGATTCTATGAAAAAAAGATTCTTTTTTCCCAGGATTCTTGGAAAGAAGAATCTGCTTATTCATCATCTTACAGAAAGAAAAATTATTCCCAAGTTAGGGAGGCTTGCTTCCATGTATATCTAATTTGGCTTATTTATTAGAAGAAGCTATTGTTCTTTCCTCTCTGAATAGATCGGGCCTTCTGCCATCTAGGACACAGCCACTCGGATGTGAAATATCAGACTCAGTCTTTTATTTTAGTAAGAGATGATAGAGCAACTTCACAGAATGCCTCCATGTCGGGGAGCAGTGTCCTTCTGTCTGGTAGGAGACAGACCGCCTCTACCTGTTGAGTTGCTCTCTGCCTGTCCTTTTGGAGGCAAAAATCTAGTCCTTTTCCTTACCTCTTTTAAACTTGCTAATTGGGAATATCAGTCTCACACTATGATCTAGGCAGCTGTGCCTTTTTTTTTTTTTTTTTTTTTTTACAGACCTGGGTCCACTGCTCTACTGAGTGTTTAAAGGGCTCAGAGAACCTGTTACAGCCTTCACACTGCAAGTTTCTTTGCAAAACCTTTGCAAAGGAACCATGGAATTCCGTGGCCAAATTAATGAACTAAATACCCCGTGGAGAATGACAGCATATTAGAATATCTCCGTAATACTGAGCTTAGAATGTGATTCCTTTGTCAAAGCAGTGGAATATCCTGATTTCTGTTTTCAACCAAATTGAAACTCCATATAATTTGAGCCTTTTTATTTCTGATTTTTTGAAGTACAGCTTGGTGGTTGTTTTCTACAGTTGCAAAGCAGCTGCATCATTACTGGTACAGTTTTATGACCTGTAAATGCATATGTAGACTCTAGCTAGTCTGATTGTATCTACTTTGGTCTAGGTCTACAGTTTGTTGTCATTCAAATTAATACAGAATGCCTATTTTAAGTCATGTTCCTAGGTTATCTCTCTGATAACTCCTGTTTCTAGGTCTGTCCGCATCTGCCCATATTGTAAGGAGATTCAAATAAAAATGGTTTCATTTGGCCATTTATTCCCAAGCCATTTAGTTTTAATGTTGTTTTATTGTAAAATAACTTTTTCGAGTCTGCTCACAAATGATCATAATTTTAGTCTATCCTTGTTTGTTTCCCCCAAGGGCACTTTCCTTGTTTTGCCCCGATATCTCTTATGTGAAAAGGAAAAAAAAAAAAAAAAAACAAACCACCAAACAAAACCCACCCAATTTAAAAAAAATAATCTGTAGGCAGGAGATGGAAGCTGTAGCAGAGTGTGTGCATGAGTACTTACACATGTGCACACACACAGATGTCCACTTTTTTGTAAAATGATTAAAGCCTTAAAATTATCTTTCTGACATAATCAGGATTGTCACTTAATACTTTGGTAACAGTGAAAGGAGATTCCATTTAAGTTTTTTTGAGTGACTTTTATTAAACTTTCAACCTCTACAACAAGTTTCTTCGATTTGTTTTCAACAACCTGGTCCATTGAATATAACTTACATACTTGCCTGGGGCATGTGGCAGGAGGACAAACAAAAGATCAACATTTCTCAGGTAATTTAGCCTCTGCTGGCAGAAACTCATGATGTGTTTGAGAAAGTTCTTCCAAGTTAATAAACAGAAAATGTAAATATAATTAAACAGCAATGAATCTGTCAAGCATGGCAGTTCTGGATTGTTAGAGAAAATATTAAGATCTTTTATCATAACTGTAGGAAGATTCTTTTTTTTTCCCCCTTCAAAAAAATTAATTTTATCAGTCCAATTAGTTGGGCTTGCTTTATGTTTGAAGTCCAAACCAAGTTGGTAGTAGAAAATAAGGAAATTCTCAGCTAGGGAAGTGAAAACTTACATTGGTGATTGCAGGATTAAATCACTTTTAGGAATTTTCTTAGATTAATTGCCTGACCAAAGGAAAAACTGTACCCTTTTAAAAGACATTTAATTGACGCTGTTTTCATAGTCCATTAAATTTACTCTATTTTCTTGGAGAGATGAAACAATACATTTTTCCATTAAAATGACATCAGTGGTGCTGCCAGTATATCTCTTTGCAATAGTCTTCAGTTTAGTTCTTATGATAGTAAAAATGCTGTAGGTTTTTGTTTTTGTTTTTGTTTTTTTCCCTACAAGTCTGTTGTTTTTGGTATAATGAAGAGCTATACCCCTAGGATCCTTTTCTTCAGTGGATAAGTATCTACATCTCTGGAAGGTGAAAAGCTGTCTGGCAGATTTTTGTCTGTTTTTTCAATATTTCATTCAGGATTCTAAGCATAATTTATATTCTTCCTAAATCGGTGTTATGAAACACCAAGTCAGTGTTCTCCTTCAGCTACTTCTGTAATAAATACAATAGTGACCTGGACTATAGTAAGCTTCAGAGAGAAGCTTGTTAGGGGAGAACTAAGAGTAAGATACATTAGGGGAAAAGACAGACCCTAAATTCACATCCATGTAAAGACTTTAAGAAATCAATGGGCATCCAGATGCTGTATCAGAGTTAAGAGGGAAAACAGCTTCCCATCAAATGTTTTGATATTTAATTTCCTCCCCTACTTCTGGGAGCTTTTTGGCAAAGACAGAGAGAAGTGAACACATATGTGTGGACAGTCAATAGGTGGCTAGATGCGGTGCTTGCTTGAGTTTTAACAGACTGGTGTGAAGCTCTGATCTGCCAATCTTTCTGTATCCCATATGTATGTCTGAAAGTCACACACTATTATGCAATGGAGAGAAGTATTTTACTGTATGTACTTACAGCTTTAGAGAAAAAGCATGTATGTTGGGCTTCTCATGTTATATCTGAGTATTCTAAATACTGAACTTTGGGATATTTGGGGTTTGATTTCTTTGTTTTGATGAGATTGTGTTTTTTGTGTGGCAGGAATAGGTGTTTCAAAGTCCAAATTGATGAATCATCACTGTCAGCTGTGATCTTAAGATGAGTAGTCAATAGGAAACTGATCTTGATTAGAAGGAGCTTTTCTTTTTAGTTCTGTCATCCAGCTCGATGTGCAAATGCTCATGCCAGACCAAAAGAAGAGATAGGGCAAGATTGAGTCTGTTTTTGTTGAAGGTGGCACTAGTTATACTGGCTTGAAATGGCCGAAATTATGGTATCAAACTCAGAATGAATATCTGTGTATAGTAAATAAGAATATGGCATGGACTGCTGACGTGTGCAGTGTGGTCAACGTTAAAAAATTCCACAGCCAATAAATCTTTCTGTGTGCATTCCTTTTCTCTGTCATTCGTTCACCTGTCTTGCATTCAATTCAATTACTAGGACTAGATGGAGAAGTGAGAGCTCATTCTTCTTTAAAAAAATAAATTTGTATGCCTATTAGTGTAATCAGCCGTATTCAAAATCAGAGTGGTCTTAGATTTACACTCTACTTTTGAAGTTTTAGTGTATTAAACATATCCATATTTTTTTTCAGCAAAAAAGAATTTGAATTAAAAAAGAAATCGTGTTTTTATTTTTGGGAATGCTGAGGTCTTTTGTTTCCTGCTTGGGCAATCAGATACCATTAAAGGTACAAAAGCATCAAATACTTCTGTAGTTACTGGATATGACTTTCTATTTCCAATTATAACTTTAAAGTATTTTCTGATTACTGTTTTCCCATTTTCTCTTTCCAATAGGGAAATCATGGGATTTTTGTTAGATGTTATGGAGTTTGTGGCTCAGTGCCCAGTTTTGCTCAAATCCACCCCCCTGCAATATTCAGTCAGCCTGGGTTTTAAGGTAGAGGGGGGGACATCTCCACCATCAACTTGTACTGGAATGCTATGTCCAGTTCTAGTCCACTTATCTCAAAAAAGGCACTGTAGGAGTTAAAGATGATTTTGAGGAAAAACAACAAAATGGTTAAGTGAAAGACCTCTGAGGGTACTGAAGAGTGTCAGATTCTTTAGTAAAAATATGTCTTTGAATGATCCTCAAATGCTGAGTGACATATGGAGATATATATTGGAATGTTGTTCCTATATTGTAGATTAAGAATAAAGCCACTTCATGAGGTTGAAAAGTGGCAAATTAAGGTCCAATGAGAGGATGTATAATGAGACAAAGAAGTGCCTTTCCACATGAGAACATTGTAGGCTGGAAAGTTGGCAAATTTCAGAGAAGTTTTAAGTGTCGATATGGGTAATGGGAGTATCAGACTTACAATAGCAAGTGCTAGCAAAACGTTACCGAAAGCCTCTAAAGGTGCGTGCCTCAGATTTAAGGTGAGTACCTAATTGTTCAGAGTTAGGAGGTAATTTTAACTAGGGTGTCCAAGCTCACTTTGCGGTTTTTTTGTACCTTTTTTTAACAAGCATCTGGAGCTGACCACTCACAAAGCTAAAAAGCAGTCTTGATCCAGTTGACAGCTGCTTAGCATCTTGTGTTTTTATTGACAAAGATTTATCTTGTGAAATCATGATTTCTTTCCATTTATCTTGATTTTAAACAATTGAGTAACACTTTTTTTAGGTTAAAAATATAGTCATACAAAACCTTAATTTACTGTCACAGTTGGTTTATAACTGATACACACATTGACTTATGTCAAGTTCTCTTTTATGTTTATTGAATGTATTGTTTGTAGCTGGGGGAACTCATTTACCTTTAATATTGCTGTGTAACTTTTTTATATTGGTTATTTCAGAAGTAAACTTATTTGTATGAAGAAAGTAGAACACTAAAATCAATTTCCATTTTGGAGTGAAACACTGAAAAAAAAAAGTTACCTTCATTCTTTTGTATACATGCTGTGAAACTGATGTGCAATTCAGGTGTACGATTGCCATGTTTAAGTTGCTTACGTATAGAATAGCACATCATACATCAGAGAACACTTTAAAAGGATTCTTCATAATTGGTTATAATGATGGAAGTGTTTCATGTCTCACCAGACAGCTTGTAGGACTATTTTCAGCATATATGCTTTCCTGTAATCACAGATTTTTGTTGATTCTAACCATTTGATATCTTTGCCCATCTCTACTGTAATATTTTTGCAACACAAGCTGTGAGGTTTCTATTTAAAGCATATTGTGACTTTGTTTTCTGGACCCGTGGCTCTTCCCCCTGTATTTCTTTTTAAAGTGGGAAATGTTTCTTGTTTCAATTGCTCTGCTGTAAGCTTTTCATTTTTTTAACATTGCATAGTCATCTGCTCTTGTACAGTTAGCTATTTGCATATTACCACAGCTAAAGAAACATAATTATCTCACAAAAATGCTGTTAAATAATGACTTCTTTAACACAGCTAGTATTTGAAGCTTAAGATCTCAGGATTTTACCTGTTAGCATAAAACAATCATCACTTACAGTTTAAAATGCAGGTGTTTAAACTCTGTTGTACAACATCCTATAATTCCATTTTTTCTTCTATGCATCATAATGTAAATGTACAGCCAGGAATACAGTTTTAAGTCCTACTTAGTTGGAATATTTTACATTTGTAGTTAAAAGTAATATTTTTTCACTACAATCACTTTCTAAGTTACTATTTATTATACTTTTTTTAACTTCTGTGATAGTCAAGTTGCTATGTTTTAAGCTGATTATTCCTGCCCTAGATTATTCCCAGGTAGCTTTTACAGATGAGTGACTCCCATTGAAGGGAGTTTTACATGCACGACAACTGTAGAATCAGTAATTTCTTTTAATGTTAATGGGAGTTATGTCTAGCGAGGACTAAATTTACTCCAGAAAACTGAGATACATCATCTTTTATTGTCCATTTCAGAACCAGAAATACGCAAAGAAATTTCTACTGTGCAAAACCTACTAAGAAACAGAGCTTGACCTAATAGTTCTTCTTGTTAAAAAAGATAAGCGCAAATGTTAGGCTAATAAATAATGCTTATAGTGTCAACACTGAGTTATGTTTTTCCTTCAATTCAGCTGCATAGAAAAACTTATATAAATAATTACATATGTTTTAACTTTTCTATCCCCAAGTCTACCAATTTCATGTTTGCCTGAGTGCAGAGGTTCTTAAGCAGGGGTGTGAGAGAAGAAAGTAATACTTCGTGGGTTAGTTTGTGCAAACCATCTTTTCCTAGGGCTGCAAAGAATAAAACCTAGAAGCTTCTTTGATTTGGAAGGCAGCTGGCGGATTCTTGAATAGAATTTACCTTTTTGTTTTGATCCTAGGATTATAAGCAGTTTCAGGTTAACTTACTTCCAGAGGAAAATGATGATTATGTGAAGCATACCATGTATCTGACAGCTACCTTTACTATGTATGTACCACGCAGTGGGAAGCTTAGTTTTTCTGACTGTTGTACTATGTGGGCTTTGCTGAACTAATTTCAGTTTGTCCCTCCTCCGGCATCACTTTCTGGAGGCTTTAGAATATACTTGTGTCCTGTTCTGTATATGCATGGAATAATTTTGCCTCTATTGGTTGTATTTGGGAATCTAAACTGAAAATGTTCCATGATTTCTTAGAGTTTTTTGGCTTTATTCATACACACACAGAGCAAGATGAATTGAATATGCATTTTAATTTTTTTCTTAAGTTAAAGCCAAAAAAATCAAGACAAGTAAAATCAAATCCAGTACGGGAAATGTAAGGTACCTTGCTATTATTTTCACAAAAACATAAGGGTGGTTATCCTGCAGCATTAAAAATGGAAAGATTCAGCCTGTCAGCAGTACTAAATGAATGTGATGTTAACAAATAAACCGTCAGCCACTTCACCAGTTACCTTTGGGAATATACCCTTAGCTTTCTTGCTAAAGCCTGTACTCTTGAGAGCACTGAGAACTGTTTCACGGAGAGGAAAAAAATTCCAACTATTCTGAAGCCCCAAGAGCACTTACTGCCTGCAGTTCCCTCTCTCTGTTTAAAATAAGGCAGCTAAATCCGTACGTAGAAAATGCAGTAGGGATACTTGAAAAATCCTTACTTTTACAGCTAACAAGCAGATCTGTCAGCTAACAGAGCCTGCTTTCTCATGAATTGACTTGCAGCTGGCTGACTTTTAAACTTAATTACATAAAGGCTACCATTTAGCATGTTCACTTCTTCCTTTGTTAGCTATCACAAAGTTTAAACAGAAAATCCATGGTTTAGGAGGGTGTGTTCTGATACTTAATAGAGTAATCTCTGAGCTTTTTCTGTGTGTAGTGTGTTCAAAATGTTTTCATGTATGTATTCTCTGTTCAAAAAGAAATTAATTTGTACCACAGCCTTTCTGTCACTTTTATGTTGGTATTTTGCTTCTAAAGGTTTCAAAAAAACAATACATCTTTTTTTTTTTTACTCTTGCGTAGTTCCGTACAAATTGGCTAAGAGGTTTCAAATGATTGCAGGGAAGGAGACAATGCTAAAACAACTGTCTAAATGCTTCTCTTTTCTTTTTATGCTACCCCAGTTTTCATGAAAACAACACACCAGAGTGTAGAATTTTGTATGGTTCTGCATCATGGGACAGAGAGAGATGAATTTGTCACGTGTTGTAGATTTAAATTAGATGTATTCTTTCACTAGTATTTTTTGGCATCGTGGATAGACTTTGGTCTTTGCTTGTAGCATCAATTTTTGTTGTAACTTTCACTGGCATACTGTGGGTAAATTTTGTAGAATAGAAAATGAAAATTAAGGTAAATGTGAAAATGAATAGTTTGAAAATAGTATGTTTCTCTCATTTCTTAGATTGACAAAAGCTTCCTCTTAGTTTCAAATAGCTTTTCTAGCTAATTAAAACATTTTTAATATATTAAATAAGAGGTGTGCTAGAGGGCAAAGAATTTTATGTACTAAAAAGGGCAGCTCCAGCAGATCTGTTTAAGTTTATTATGTCTAAGACAAATCTGTTTACAGTGTGTGATTTCCCCCCTTTCCATTTTTTTCTGGTTTACTGTACAGCTGATGTCTGTTACTTTATAAGTAAATGGATATGTCATATACACTGGAGAGATGCTTGGGGTGTAAAAGGCTGGGTAAACTAGACAGAATATTGTTTGTGTAGTTAAAATATAACCTAGCAAGAACAAATTTTTTTTTCTGTGGAAGAAGTGAAATATTGGCTTTTCTTACATTGCTACAGTATCAGCAGAACCATCAAATACATACAGAAAATGAATCGTGAAGTTAGCATTCTTGCTGTGAGCAAGAGAGACCACACTGAAAAATTTTTCATCTCTAAGCTTCTTGACATGAAACACATGACTCTTTCTGTTAATTCTGGAAAACATATCTATGTGAGGTTTTAAATATTTCCTGGCATAATTTTGATGCTGTTTGTGTGATGTTTGCAAAGTCACATTGTATAATATTGCAATTCTGTGTTGTGTTGCTATTAGTTCTTTTTTTATTAAAGCTTGACATAGCTGAGAATTTGGTTTTAATATATTTTTGATACTTTTAATTTCTTTTGAGTCAAGCAACTTTGGGTCTGTGCAGGTTGTACAATTTGCTCATTGAAGGGTTTAGCTCTTGCAACTAAGTACGTACCTTGAAGAATGAACCCAAAAGAGAGCCCTTCTTCCCTCTCGTTTTGTCTTGCACTTGCAAATTAATCAAATCATAGACTAGTAACAGGAGAAAAAAATCCAGCCTTTTCCTCTAAAGCACATACTTGCTTGATTGACACAATTAGGCTACAGCATGTTTTTGTGATAGAAATTGCATGCTGGTGGTAGCTGAAAAGACTAATTTTCTGCTGCCTTCTGATTACAACACTAAAAGACACTCAAACCAGGCTCAGTGTTAAGCAAGATCAGTTGTATATTGGTTGTAGTCCTAGCTTTTCCTCTGAATACCAGCCCTTTCATCTATCATCTAGAAAAAAAATGTAATTTTAGTCTGAAATACATTTAAAAAAGAATTCTGTAGAGAAGAAGGAAATTTCTAGCCAGATGTTGTTTGGTCTGGTTTGCATCTTCACTGAGCAGAACAACGGAATCAGCAATAATCAATAAAGGGAACTAATTTCAAAGAAAATTTATGGAAAATCCTCCAAGTCTATAGAATTTTTTTAAAATGTGAGAAATTCTACATAGGAACTAATCAATCTAAAATATTCTACATGGATATTTTATTGATGGACATTGGTCTTCAAGAGTGTCATCAGCATGGCTTCTAAATCAAGTGGATAACAGGCCCACTGCCTGGAAACAGAAGAAGATGACTTAGAGTAACTTCACATAGAGTTATGAAAAGAATGAAAATCCAGAAACATGATATTCAGAAAAAGCAAGGATGAATGGTAGAAACCTGCATATAATGATGATAGTTAAATATAGGGAAAGAAAAAGGAAGAGAAGGGGAAGAAAAGAAAAAGACCTCTTCTTTGGATGCTGCTGCCAAATCTTATTCTGTGAAGACTGGTTTCTAGTCCCGGTTTACATCTTTAGATGTAAACCTCAGTTTTGAAGGCAGAAGTCTTCCTAATTCAGGGACCCTTCACTTTTTGGACTCCTGAGCAATCTTTTTCTTTCCTGCCCTTGGCAAAAACAAAACCAGGATCTCTCTCCCGTTTGAAGCAAATACTTTTACTTGGTCTTTCCTGTCATTAAAAAGCTTCAAACTTAAGGGCTGGGGTGGAAATCAGATATATTCATAAACATCTGCAACTGGGGTCATGTAATAATACCTCTGTCCTGACAGACTAGGAGAAGAAATAACTATTTTTTTTTCTTAAAAATAAACCCAAAACCAACAAACAAACAACCCCCAAAGCTTGTAGACAGTTCTTGTGGATGCATTTTTGATTTGTCAGTAAACATAACAGATTTGTAATTCCTCCTATTTGTGTCTGGTTGTATCCCTCTGGGATTTTGAGTTGATTGCAAAGCAAGTTGATGGAGCCTCCATTTGAGTTCATGACGTCTGGTTGGCTGCTACTTGTCAGCTAAGACCTCTTCCTACAGCGGTTACGTAAAAGTTGAAAAGATAAGAGTTTTCATGATGAATCGATTTTACATTGTGTTCCACCTGGAAAAATGTCACACATCCATCTTATATTGCTTCCTAGAGGAGTTATATTTCCGCATAAATTGTGCAATATGTTGTACATTTGCTTATCTTTCTTTTTCTTTCTACATTCTGGACAGCATTAATACCACGTCCATAGTCTGATGGTCAGACTTCCCTTAGTCCTCCTCATTCCATGACCCAGTTTATTGTATTGAACAAAAAATTTGCAAAACCTGAATATTTCACTGACTCAGACCCTTTCTTCTTCTATTTGCACCCCATAGAAGAGTTTGACAAAAGTATCTGTTTCCGTCTTGCCACCCAACTCTTCAGTCAAGACACTTTATTTCAGGATATTTAACCAGCTTTCACTGAGGTCCAGTGGATCACAGGTACATGTGGATTCAACTGCTGATTAAGTACAGTTATCCCTTGTAATGTTTTAACTATTCGTATTCTACTGAGAAGGGAGGTAGACAAGCTCGAGATGTTCGGAGAAAGCTGGTAATCTTTTTTTTTTTTTTCCCCCCCTTCCTTTTTTTTTCCCTTTTTTCTTTTTTTTTTTTTTTTTTTTTTCCCATGCGCCATTTTAAAGATGAGTACTTGGTATAAATATTACTATAGTTTCTTTTCTGGTTAGTGGCAATATAACCACGGTGTACTTTCTCAGCCTAGTGAGTGCTTTTCTCCAAGGAAAGTGAGATTGCTTTGGCATTACTTGCCCACGTTACATGATGTGTGTATACTCACAAGAAAATGAACTGAAAAGTAATTTCCATTATGCTTGAGGCATAGACAGTTTTTATCACTGTAAGGGTTTGCAGAATTACAAATATGTTTTAATTTCCACTAGTACTTGCTGACATTCGTACTAATAGATCGAAGATGGAGTAATATTGTAAATCTATATATTGCCACTTTAGATCTTAAGGTATAAAATACCTCTTCTTTTTGAATATGCTGTAATTTTCACTTCTGGACTCCTAAAACTGCAGGGAAACTTCTAGATAGAGCTTGAAATGGGTTGAGAATCTGCTACAGGTAATATATCAACTCCACACACTGTTGTTGTAAATGAAGATAATGACTGTCTATCCAGATATGAATCTTTCTTCTTTCATCTCGTTATAATTATACTGTGTCCATCCAGTTTGACAGCTAGTGTAAAAGGTGTAGGTAATTTCTTAAATTTAAGATGCTTTTACCAGACAGTGTAGGACTTGCAGTTCATTACTATTTACTTCTCTAGAAGGGAAAATGTGGGCAGGTTGAAAAGAAAAAAATGTACTATAGGTAAGAAGGAGACTTTATTTTTTCAGACTATGTGATTAAAATAAATCTGATTTTTCTGTTGTGCATTTTTCCAGGTAATGTACTTTCTTTACCTAAAATTTATACCACCCTTTAGCGTTGAATCAAAGTTTTTGGGCAGATTTTTTTCAAGTCTTATATTTTTCCTTGTGAAAGAATACTTAATCTTGTGCAAATCACTATTGTCAAGATTAGAAGTAATCTATGCAGATGACAGAGCAGGAAACAGCTTGCCTTCCTCCTTTTAGGACATTTAAAATATGTTCTTAAAATTATATATTCATAAATACTTCATAGTATATAATATTAAATGTATTTTATAAAAATATTTGTGTGTATATATATAATTGTGCTTATAATATAGATGAATCACAACTTTCTGTTTCATAGCTTCTGTTGCAGAGGACACGTGGAGATCATCTTCTTAAGTTTGGTTAATGGCACAGACACTCTGCCTATTCAGTATGTGATGTATTCTGTGAGCTCCCATTTCCTGCACTTGTATAATGTTTGATTACTTAAATGTGTTCAGTGAACAGAGGGAAATCATAGGGCAAATGTTAGACTGTATGCTGTCTAGAGAAAAAGAGGCCATTATCTGATTATGGTAAATATAGACTTGTATTTGAGAGACCATAAGCATTTAAGAATTGTGAGTATCCTCTATAATGTGTGGTAATTATTTAATGTTCATTGCCTTCTGCCATAGTACTCCCATACAGTTCTATTAGTCTTTGGATTCTGGTAATTTAATTGTGCTTTTCTTGTTATGAATCTACTTAGAGTTACTAAAATTAACCTTTAATGGACAAATATATCATAATATATGAAGATAATCAGTATTAAAATTCATGCAACTTATTCTGTTTCTCTTTAACAAAGATTTAACAATTTTATTGCAAGTCAGGCACTGATCTTACAGCTCGGATTTCTTCAGACAGATCTTCTCTCTTGTTTAATAAACCAGCTTTTTTTTTAAATGAAAACTTGAATTTATTGCAGTGTTGACTAGCTTTTTGGCAGTTTTTGTTAGTGCACAGGAAAGGAAATAACTTCTTAGCTCGAATTTTTTAAACTCAGTTTTACCACTTTTTCTTTCAAATATGAGAAAAGAATACGAATTGGAATATCAGGAAAATGAATTCCTCTTCTTATCACTTCAGAATAAAAATAATAACTAGGTCTGCTAGTCCTAAAAACTTGAAGGAGAGTGAGAAACAGTAATTTCTGTTCACCAATATCAAATATTGTTCTTTGATTTCATTTTCATTAATTTTAAATCTTAAATTCTTAGTTTTAATGAACAACCGAAAAACCACAGAAGATGGATAATCTACCCAGCATATTTAATGTTAATGACAGTTTTGAAAAACTTCAATTGAGTAGTAAGGCAGCCAAACAGAACTTAGTACAAGTGAGTAAAGGAATAGTTTACTAAATACAAAGTTTAATTCACTATTTTATTTAATAGAACATAGGATTCTGATAATTTTAGGACTACATACATAAATTTATTTAGATAGTGTGTCATCAAATTTTACCAATTTATTAACCATGCTTTGGGAAAATAAATATTACAGGTGCAGGACAAGATTAGTCCTGATATTAAGTCAGATTTTTCTGCTGGTTGAGATAAATCATTAAAGCTGGTAATTTTGAACAGCCTGCCTTGATTCTCTATAGCAGATGTACAATTTGATTTGTATTTTCTTCATCAAGTCCTGCCTGCAAACAAACAAGCAATTGTAACTTAGGTATCATGATGATTTAATGTCCCTAGCTAGTCTGCTGGGAGTATTATCTGTAGCTTGTGTTATCACACGGCTCATCAATTTTGTGTAGTCTAAATACTATTTCATGGCATGTTCACCCTCAGTCTTAAAGAGGCAAAGTTGAGAGGTGTTAACTGAATATGGATAATATCTGTTAATGCCACAGTGCTGAGGTACTTTTAGTGGTATTGATTCCACAGTGAAAATAGTCCTCGAAATATGTATTTCATCACAAAAGCAAGAGTAATTCTGTATAGCTATAGAAAGCAAATCTAATAAAGGAAGATGCTGTCATATCTTCATCATTTAGTGCAGAATTGCACTTGAACCAACTCGACTACTACTTTCTCAAGCTGATGTATTAGCTTTAAAACCTACTGATACATTTATTTCTTAAATATGAAAGTGAAGCTCTCTCTGGAATGGCAGACTATTTAAAGTTCCTGAATAACACCTAAAGAAATGTTCTGAAAGCGGTTAAAGAAAACAGTTAATGAACATAGCATTACATTAAAAAAAGGGGAGAATGTCAAAGTTTGTTTAGTAGATCTTTTTGCTTTGATTTGAAGACTACATTTCCAATTTTTATATGATTTCTCTGTACAAAGATTGGAGTTGTGAAGCTGTTAAGGTCAGAAGGTGAAGGAAAATCAAGGAAAGTTGAGGATAAAAACTCTTTAGTGCTCTGAGGAAGAAGAAGTGCTGTACTGCCAAATATATCTGTAAACTATTAAAAAAAAAGAGTACATTTTATAACTTTTAGGACTGGAAATTGTTTCCTGGGATGATTGTTAAACTCTGTAAACTCCTGATTTTTTTTTTTTTAACTACCTGATTCACCTTTCAGTTCCCTTTGTGCTTTTTGTGAATCTGTGACGGGATCTTCACAGAATATTTTCTTGCAAAGTCTGCTAAAATGAGACTGATTTTCACAGATTATTTTCTTTGAGCTTTTGAGACCTTTGTGTCAATATTTTGCCTCTTTCTATATAGATGCAAATGACAGTAAGGTTGGAGACTACAAAAATGTTATGACTTGCAAAAACATAAATTGCATTTCATATTAGTAAGTATTTAGAGACAAGAATATCTGTGTACTGAGCAAGTGATCTTATGCAGCTATGAATTTGTCATTGTAAAAAATTTAAACCTTGTAATGAAAGCAGTTCAGAATCCAGCAACATAGTCTACAAGTCGTTTTCTGATAAAGATCTCTAGAAGATGATGTCTTGCAATAAATCTGAAGTGACTTACAAGATACTGATAAGCATTGAGGCAGTTTCTTATATCAGGATAATATCAGGATATTCTGATATTCTGAACTGCAAGTCAGGGATGATAATGAATTTATCTTCTGTTTTTTCAAGATTATGTACATTTTTACTGGTCCTCTCCCAGAAAACAACAGAATTTTTGTCTCCTGCCTAGCATACCTCTCAGTTAAAATACTTTCTAAGTTATACTATTTTGCTATGTGTTTGTTCTTTGTGGATAAAAACTTAAATTATGTATTTACTTTTTTTTTTTTATTTGTGGGTATGTAGTATACATGTATTCCATCAAGAATTTAATAATGTATTAGATATTTTTATTGGGGTGTATGCATAATGACAAATTTGTTATCTGCTTTGCAGTGATTGGCAGCCAATGTATGTGTTTTGGCATTTGTATTTATTGCTTTATAAAGAATGGGATTTATGTTCAAAATCACAATTTTCTTTAGATTTATGAAAAAAACTCAGAGTAACGCTTTCTTTTTAGCTGCTTCTTGCTTAATGACTAGATGGGACTGTGTTTTGCTAGGCCTTTTGATCTAGTGGGAAGAGAGAGCATGTTTTGAAAGTAGAGAGCCAGGACTATTTCAGATAGCCTTTGCCTTTGTCCAAACACTTCTCATGATTTGTGAGAAAACCACAATGTTGCTGTGGTGCTTTGTTCGGTGCTGGTGCTTTGTTTGGTGCTGGTGTTTGGTTTTTTTTTTTTTTTCCTGTGCTACCCAAGGTAAAGAGTGTGTGTCTTTGTAACTCTGAAAAACTTTTACGTTACATCCTTCAGTTACCACGCATCTTTTCAAAGGCATATCACATTAAATCCCTTTCAGAGGAAGGACTGTAGATTGTTTTGCTCTCCCCTTTGGGAGTAAGTACTGAAGTGGCTTTGGCCCACAGTTTTCTAACAAGAGAAACTAAAATTCCTTGGGAGCTTTATTGTGAATTATTCATATGGATGACAGTATCACCTTTCTATCACTCTAGATCAAACCCCTAACCTTATATACTTTCCTTAGTCTCCTGCATTCCTATTGTCCTTTCATCTACATCTGTTTCCTCAACTTCAAGCTTCCCATTTCCCAAGCTTTTCCTGCTCGTACATTTGTAGCACACAAGCTGCACTACTTTCTTGGTTATGTCCAGAAAATGTGTGTATCTCTATTGTTTGCTTCTGAGCTGCATCAATCCTTTGTCTAGCTAGTAGCTACAGCACCAGAAAAAACTTTGGAAGCAAGATCTGCTGCTGTAGCTACAATGTAGGTATATGAATGTGGCTATATTTTTTTCATCCATCTTTATGTTGGTCCTTTTCTTCCACTTCAGAAAAATGCGCAGTGTGGCATTATAGTGAGCAGTAGCATGTGTTCCCTCTCTGTGGCCTCATATTCAATCCAGGCTATAGTCTGTCTCCACAACTCTATCTCTGTCACATAATCTCCCATGCCTGAAGTGTGTTGATTAAGAACGTGAAGGAGTTAGAGGACACACAATGGCAAACAAATCGCGGATTAACCGCCACAATTTAACCAGATTTTGTGAACTGCTTGACTTTTCCAGGTCACCAAGTGAGGTGATTCCAGATTTTAAATGTACTATCTGAAATATTAGTCTCTGCTGTACACTGGGCTATATGAGTATTTCAGCTGTGTTGAAAACCAGTTATCTGAGCCATCTCTCATGGTTCATCTGAAAGGTTCTGTCTGCTGTGAGTACTTTTTTCTGTTTAGGGAAAGCTTCTTAACAGAGGCAAAACTATGAAGCTTGTAAGTGTTAGAGTGGTGGGACTCAGCTGAAGTGAATTGAGCAGTTCCTTGAGCATGCAATGAAGCTGATGCTTAAGACAGGTAGACTTGAATCCTCCATGGAAGGAGAAAGAAGCCCACACTGGCGGGCCCGTAATCACAACTGAAAAATTCGTATTTTTTTTGTTGGATTAATTTGAGACCAGTCTGAAAGAATGGCTGTCAGGTTCTCCATTTAAACACTATGCAAAGTCTGAGAATATCTTGGGAACTTGACTGCCCAAAGTAAGTGGTTTCCTAGAACTGCTGCTGTTTAGACACCTTCTGCCTGGGTTGAAGTGCTGCTTGTTTGTATTCAAATAGGACTGTAAATGTTGGGTTCCTTGAGATGAGTGATAGAAATCTGTGCTCTGTGTGCTCTGTATACAGATAATACAATACTTGCTCAACTGGGAAAAACACCAGAGAATTTATTTTCAGCTCATGAACTCTTTCCTATTGTTTAGCCATGTTAAAAGTAAGTTTTAAACTAGAAGAGAACAATAAAAAGTCTATTACAGTGATCCAGTACTTATTTCATTATGATTTGATTCGTTAGATGATCTTTGTTGTATAAACATTTCTGCTACTTATCAGATATTTGTAGCGTCATCAATATCTAAGACCTGGACTCAATGACTTTGGGATAGGACTGTCACAGAGTCAGTCCTACTTTAACATATTTTTAAACAAGTCCGTTTTTTAAAAGTCCATTGTTCTCTACTAAAGCATAAAATAAACACATGAAATGTCTCTGATACTGCTGATAATGTTTTTGCTGTTTAAAGGGGAAGTGAAGAGTTCATAAGGAGAAGAATGAAATAAAATTCGTGCTCCATTTGTTATACTAAAGAAGATCATAACATTATGGTTGCTATTGCCTTGTTTTCTGTATAATAGTGAAACATGCAATAAGTATTATTATTTGCCTGAACTACTATTTTTTTTTTCCTGTTTCCGTAGGCCAAGATACTTTACAGCAATGCTTTCTCTGTTTAATTAAAAAAAAAAGTAGTGCAAGCTACATCACACTTCACATTTAAAGTAATGATTTAAAAGTTGGTTGTTTCCAAGGTTTAAAATGGAATAGTATCTGCAATATTACTGTTTATTTAAAGTACATAAAAATAACTTCAGATCTCACTTAGCATGTCATGCAAACTATTGGAAATCACTGACTTCACTGACAGTATCTGTTTACAGAGCTTATTTGCTGTATCTCATAAGTACTTTAAAAGTATTAGAACTACATCCTTCCTAATAGTCAAAGGAACTACTTAAGGGACATAGGAAGTATTTTAAATCTGTATTTGCTGACTGTCGTCTTTTCCTACTCTTGCAAGGCATGAATGTTTTGGAGCAGGGCGGGACATGTAGATTCGTCTTTCTTAAAGAAACAACTGGCTTCTATACTGCTATATGTTTGGTACATATTGGAGCACATATGGGTTTTGGGGAGCACACCCCACCCAGCAGATAGCATGCTTTTCAATTTAACGTGGTAGCTAAATGGTCCTTGTTTTCTTGAATGAGTCCAACATTAAACGTTAGGTTGAAATCTGTTCCATATGTGTATCGGAAAGTGATTTCTTACTAGGTCACCTGCACAAGATGAATCAGACTTTTCAGTTTCCCTCCACCCCCCTCAATATAAATACCATATATATACACCTGCTTTGCAAACAGAAACTCTTGAAGTAAGAAAACTAAAATGGTATGTCCAGTTCTCATGCAGTGAGTCAGTAAACTCGGAGATCAGGAGACAAAACTTTAAGAGTTCCTATCTTCTGATTTAATATCTGTACAAAAGACAGCATTGGGTTGTTTTTTTTTTTTTTTTGTGGTTTGTTCTTTTTGTAACCTGATGGTGAGGAGAACTTTTAGATCTTCTGACAGAAACATAGGAACAGCAAGTAGACTTTTTTTTCCTGGCAGATCTGCTTCTGTTGTCCTGAGGGAAAGCGAAGAATGGAAAGCTGACAATTTGTCACCTAGGCTATTTCCTTATTGCATTTTTCCCCACGTTGCATACATAATCTGTTTTGTAATTATTTTTTCCTGACTTTCCATGCTTACTGACTCCTTTTACAAATGGCTCTTTAGCATAAGTGAAATGTGTATCAGTAAGATGGCATTTGAGATAAAGCTTGTTACCTTTAACAGTACATTTTGCTTGAGAAAAGATTATATGTGTTGTTCTATGATTGATTTTTTTATTTTAGGCAATTATGCTTTTAACTGAACTCATCAGAGAGAACTTCAGAAATAGCAAATTGAAACAATGCCTTCTACCAGCACTTGGGGAACTTCTTTACCTCATAGCCAGCGAGGTAAGACTGTCAAGTGATCCTTACAAATTTAACAAATGTGAAAAAAAATTCCCATGGAGAAGTAGACAAAAAAAGCAAATTACTTTGTCATTTGTATCCTCCACAGTTCTGTGATACTTTTTCTACTTTAAGAAACATGTTTGTCCAGTCATGTATTTCATCTGAGATTAATTAAATTGCATTCTTCAAGTATAGAGTTTTAACTTCATAAGACAATTTAATCAATCACCATAATGACTGCTGGCCTCCAAGTGGCAGATCTAAGGGTTAGAACATCTTAGCTAGAGACTTTGATTAAATAGGATGTATCAGGACAGCCTATGATATCAATAAATTAATATATCTAGTCCATATTTGATCTTATCCTAGCATGGTTGAATTCATAACGCTGTGGAAAAGGAAATGGAATGATCCTGACTAATTTCAAATGGAATTATGGTGATTCCTGACTAGAACTGATTTAAACCTTCAGTCTAGGAACAGTAGATTCACATTAAAAATAAACAGAGGTTATTTGTAGAAAGGAAATACTGTCAATAGTAGGAATTGAAGATGACAGCTCCTCTAAACCCTCACCTTTCTTTTGCCTTATTCAGAGAGTAAAATACTTTCTTTTGCTTATTAGAAACAAAGGTGACTTCAAACCGAAAAAGCGTAGCCATAGCTTCTCTGAAGCCTTTGTATTAACTGCATCATCTAATTGCTCTGAATGCTATCATGTTAGTTAACAGTCTGTGAGGTCACTTGATAAGGGAATGAAAGTACCAAATGGATCTGTATTTTGGCTTACTGTAGTTATGGCTTTGTGCTGAACTTCCATCTTTTATTGTTCTCATCCGCTAGCTCCTTTGCATGTTCCACAAGATGTAGTGGTTGCCTTGTTCTTTGTAGGTTAGCAAGCATTGTCCTTTTTTGGTTAGACAATTGCCAAAATATTTGTCAAACACACAGAGTCACAGAACTTGTTCTTACATTGAGAAATTCTGTTATGGAAGACACATCCACAGTCATAGTTTATTTTTATATATTTTAATACTTTCTCAGTTTTCCTCAGGGGGAAAAATTTGTACTTAGCCTCATCAGACAAATTGCAAACTATGTATTTTTAACCACTGATAAAAACAAACAAACTTAAAACTCCAGCTTGAAAATTATATTTGGCAAGAGTATTTTGCACTGCTTGATTTTATTTTGAAATTAAACTTTAGTGGTTGAAACAAATCTGTTTACACTGGCTCTATAAGAGCAAAATGATTTGCATGCACTGACCCTAATAGATTTTTTTTTTTTTTTCCTTCTGAAAATGTGAACTGGCAGATTTTTGAGTCTATATGTATTCATGAACTTCACAATGTTTGAAGCATGATAACTTGTATTTAAATGGCAACTCTATGATGTTTCAGGAGGTTCTATAGTAATGGGTTGCATTGCTTTAACTAAGAAATTATGAGAGAATAGGAAGAAATATTTAGAACTACTTTACACATATGAACTCAAGGCACTGTGTCTTGGTAAAACTTCAAAAGTATCAGTGTGATTTGTATGCTTGGAGACACTAACTTTTTTTTTTTAAGAAAAGCCCTTTATAAAGCTTTTCTTTTCTCTATTCTGTAGCTACTTAACCTCAGAATACTATAGTGTTGTAGGCATTTTGTTGCTCACTGAACTGCAGAACAGTAGTATTGAATGACCTTGCCAAGATCACATACCAAGTCAGTGGTAGTATAAGATGAAACAAGAAAGTTTATTCCCAATTTATATCTTTAAACAGCAAAGCTTTATGCCTTGACTATTTAAAAAAAAAAAAAAATCACAACTGCATTTAATTCATTAAAAACTGTACATAAAATATTTTGGGTTTTTCTCCTTGTTTTCTTCCGTTTTGCTGTTCAGCCTGCTTGATTGTTTTATCAAGCTGCTAAATATTTATCATTTAAACTGTAAGTTTTTGGGGGCATAGCTGATTTTATTTATTTGTTCCCTCTGGGGTTTTGCTAAGTGTTTCTAGGTCCAACCACAATATTAATATTAAATAATGATAAAGACTATTTCTTTTTCATATGAACATTTAGTAAATCATAAATTATCAAACACTTAAAATCAAGTTCAGCTATCTAGGTGCAGCATGATTCATTAGGTTAAATACAGGATCACTGTTTGCACTTCTGTGGCTTAGAGAATACTGGGGAAAAGTCCAGATAATTATAATGGTCCTCTGCAATCCTAAACTCTGATATTATGTGTGTACTTGCATATGAGATCTCATAAGTAAGATCTTACGCTCCATCTCTGGGTTTTTTTTCCAAACAGAAGCCAAGAGCAATTCACAAGTAGCGTGAGCAGACCCCAGGGAGAAAGTTCTGCTACTCTAGAGTGAATTGCCTTGAGGGAAAACGTTCAAGTTTTATGTAGTATTTCTATTCATTTTGTGCTATTTGTGTTATTAGGGTGCAGAAACTCAAGTTTAATCAAAATCAACATGGGCTGTGAGCAAAAAGTAGGAAGATTCCCCAGTGTTTGATATATTTAAATTTATTAAATGTCAAATTGTGTAGGTGTATTTAGGTAATTAAGAATGGTGCTAAGTTTCATACACCTTTAGCCTTTTTTTATTTCTAACTAGAGACTAAACCTTGCAGAAAGTCATTAATCAGTCTGCAGAATGGAAGAACTATTAATGTTTCAGGACTGTACCATTTCTTAAGGCTTTTTATTTTATAGTACATTTAATATGTGTAGTTACAGAAACACTTGCCAGAATTTCTGATTAAATTAGATGAATAAAATGAGACACAGACCCATGCCAGTTCCAGCATAGGCTGTCATTTTAACTCTGTCTTGACTCCTAGTCTCGTCCTGCCTTTTCCAGGTGGAGAATATTCGACTTTTGACCATTAGAAAGTAATCTACCATCCTTCTTTGAAACTTGGGCTGCATTTTCTTAAACTAATACACTAAGCCTTGGAAGGCAAACGGTGATTAAATGTCAATATGTTGTTACTCAGATAAGATGAAGGAGGTGGAATGTAGTAGATCTAATGTCTCTGTCGGATGTCAAACCACTCTTATTATTATTGTCTGTAAATTACTACTAAGGAAAATTGTTCTATACCTCCTAATACAAAGTTAGCAGAAATAAAGCTTAAAAAAATGGGAGATTTAACAAACTCATTTTCTCTATGGATATATGTTGCAAATAAAGTTTTGATTTATTTTCAGTAAAGAAGGAAAATGAATTTTACTAGGCAATTCAGTAATAGTCTTCCTTGCTAATGTGCCATGCTTTAATTAAATGCCTGGCATTATCACATCATATATGTTGAATTAGTGTAGGCCACTCGGAAATCAGGAAATTTAGAAAGTATAATTTGTGTCTGCGTCATTAACCCCCACCTTGCCCATCCTATGCTTTTTATTATAAACAGTTAATTAGAATGCTAAAAATAATTTGCTAATATAATCAGAGTTCAAGAAATGTATAATTTCTGAAGAAGTTGTTGCTTGTTATCCTTTGTCTACTTATTAAGACAAGCTACACATTGATTTCATGGCCTATCATCTTCACACCATCCAATGCCTATTATTTTTCACTCTCTTTCCCAAAAGAGGCTTTTTTTTTTTTCAGTTGCTAATATCTCTGTGTTACTAGCCTAGACATGGAGGTTGTTTTAGTTAAATTTTAATGATATCCAAGTGTCCACTTTTAAACTTGAAGTTTTACAGTAGGCTACTGTGGGGTGGGGAGGCAGGGGGAAGTGGAGTTCATTAACTTCTAATGGAAGAATCAAACCCCTGATTCAGCTAGCAGTGAATTAGCCTAACAGGGTGATTTCAAGGAAATATACATAAAGATCTTGGAACAGTGTTGATATGTATTGAAGGCTATACCATACAGTAAGTTTTATTAAACACTTTATATCTCTTTGTATGACTTTGAGTACTTTTTTTCCAAAGTAAGTTTACAATTTTTTTAATTGCCAGACAAAAGTAACTTTGTTTGTTTGGTATAATTAAATCACATTTAAAGAGAAGCTTTACTACTCTTAATAATCAGTTGTCTCTTTCTGAAGTAATCAAAATGATTGAGAGGAATGCAAGAATACTTTTTTTGTGTGTGTGAATTAGAAGGAATTGGTGAAACCCAGAAATATTAGGACAAATTCTGTTACAGATTTTGGAGACTATTTAAAAAGCTAATAAAATACCAATTTCTGTGCTGCACATGAAATAATATTAAACAGTAATACTGCCCTGGAATTTAGTATATTTTCTAGCATATGTTAATTTGAAATGTGTATAGTATGAACCTTATTAAGAATCTGTTACCCATTTTTTATGTGACTGAGATTATTGTGATTTTTTTGATTTCATCATTTGTGCCATTGGCTTCATTTCAGGAGGAAAAAAGGGAGCACCCCAGAGAATGCTGGGTTGTTCCCTCGGCTGCTTACACTGTGCTAATGAGGTGCCTTCGGGAAGGGGTAAGGCT
The DNA here is from genome assembly GCF_018139145.2 of Gymnogyps californianus. Taxonomy (NCBI): domain Eukaryota; kingdom Metazoa; phylum Chordata; class Aves; order Accipitriformes; family Cathartidae; genus Gymnogyps; species Gymnogyps californianus. The sequence continues at coordinate 118,294,454 of NC_059472.1, read as the reverse complement.
CTTGCATTGTCCTCAATAGAATTTCTCCACTGTAATAACCCTTTAGGCATTGTGTGAGGATTGTAGCCTGCAGCACTGCAGTACCTTGTCAACCAAGTATTGCTCTTGAATTTAAATAATCATGATAAGACCATGACCTAAGCAGCAGATTAATGCAAAAATACAGTGTTGTTCTGTGTGCATTCAATATTTATGTATTGCTGCTCATTTTTTGGAAATGGGATAGTAAATATAAATTACTGTTAATAAATGTGGAATTTATTAATGCTGTGGCTTTCTTTTGAGAAATGTTCTGACAGTTTGTACTGTCCTCTTGCAATTTGATTTTTGTACATCTTTCGTAAATCTTTGAGCAAGATTTACTTTCTATTTTGAAGTGGCTGATATACAGTTTTTGAAAACTGCATTGTTATCCTGCTGGGTTGTTAGTGTTCTTTTGAGGCCAAAAAGTAGTAATTAGTTTTATTCTCATACATGTGCTGTGATGTATTCTTCATTTTTCTTGGTGATGACTTAGCTATGTTAGAAGAAGGGAAGAAAACCATGCATATAGTTCCAATTTGTGAAATGAAAAAGAATTGAGTAGAGGGGTTTACATTTACTGTTTGTATGAGAACACTTCACTTTATTTTTGCCCAAGGCAAAGCTCAAGGCAGAAAACATGTCGGAGGTTGCTGGAGGGGCGAAAGCAAGAGAAATACATTTTTTTTTCTTCTTTTTTTGAGATCTTTATTGCCTACAGATTGTGATTAATAGATGAAGAGTCGAGATGCATTTTAACATCTTCAAACCTTCAAGTGATCAAGAACACACAACTGTGTTTGTATTGTGGACTATTTCCAGCTCATAATTAGAGTAAGATGTCATTCTAAGACACATTAGTGGGAAGCTATTTAATTATAAATTTAGTAATGGAAGACTTGCTGTTTCTGAATATTCAGTGTAGAGAAACTAGATAGAGACATCCATAAGACACTAATTTATTCCTATAGATTAAAAAAAATTCTTAGTCCTGAAACATGGAATTTTTCTTAATAATTTATCTTGATACATTTTTCTTGAAAAAATAACACAAAATAGAAATACATTTCCCATGCAATAGTTTGAATTAACTTTAAATTTATGCTTAATTAAATTTATGTCTAGGCTAACTAAGCGCAGCTGTGCATTTCTACAGTTTCTGTTTGTGAAGATGCTCGAGGTTTGTAATGGAGTTTTAAGTATGCGTGCTTGTTTGTGTGAGTACAGTGCAAATATACTAATACAAATTGCTCTGTCTCGGTTGTAGCAGCCTCAACTTTCCAGAACAGCACCATTTGAAGAATCGAAAATATCCATAAATATGTAAAGTACTTCACAACATATGGAAATGTAGATAGAAACTTACCATGCAGTATTATTAACTTTTACAATTTCTTTTGCTACTTTTTTCCTCCACTCTTGTAGCAATCCTCTTCTTATCCTCCATAACTTTACCAGCCACCCATCTTTCTTGGAAAATGATGTTGCAGCATCTAAAATTCCATGGTTAAATCATGTTATTGTTAGCTGTTTGCAAGAGATTTTCTTTTTTAAGGAAAGAATAATCAGATATAATAAGTTTTTGTGCCAGATGTTTTAGATGCAGGGGTGGAGGAGGAATGAACAAAGATGGAAAAACAGAGAGAGAAAGATTTTGAAGTATTCAATTCAATTTATGGTGTCACTTCTGCATATTTGTTTCAAAACTTGTAAGAGTAGGACTACTGAAGTAGATGCACCCAGGATGATAGTATATCAGTCTCTTCAGTCTATCACATTATTTAGTGAAAAAGTAGATCTCACAATCTTTAGCAGCAAAAGTTACACAAAAATATTTACTTAACGAATTTTTATGAAAACATCTGTGCGGTGTCATCAAAATGACTTACAATATAACCACATGTCTTAGAGTTTTTTTTTTTTTTTTAAACACGTTTGAAGCTATAAAACTATAGAATACTTTAGGATGTCTCATGGTTTAACCCAGCCAGCAACTAAGCACCACGCAGCCGCTCCCCCCTCCCCCCTCCCAGTGGTATGGAGAAGAGGATCAGGAAAAAAAGTAAAACTCGTGGGTTTAGATAAGAGCAGTTTAATAACTAAAGTAAAATATAATGTAATACTAACAATAATAATAAAAAATATAATAATAATAATAATTGTAATGAAAGGGAATGTAACAAAAAAAAAAAAGAGAGAAGTAACACCCAAGAAAAGACAAGTGATGCACAATGCAATTGCTCACCACCCCCTGACGGATGCCTAAGCAGCGATCCACCCCCCCTGGCCAACTCACCCCGGTTTATATGCTGAGCATGACGTTCTATGGTATGGAATATCCCTTTGGGTAGTTCAGGTCAGCTGTCCTGGCTATCTTTCCTCCCAACTTCTTGTACACCTGCTTGCTGGCAGAACATGGGAAACTGAAAAGTCCTTGGCTTAAGATAAGCGGTACTTAGCGACAACTAAAATATCAGTGTGTTATCAACATCATTCTCACCCTAAATCCAAAACACAGCACTGTACCAGCTCCTAAGAAGAAAATTAACTCTATCCCAGCCGAAACCCGGACAGGATGGAATGGACCTCTGCAGGTAATCTAATCCAAACTCCTGCTCAAAGAAGGTCTAAATAGATCTGATTGCTCAGGGGCATGTCTATTTGACTCTTGGATGTCTCTAAGAATGGCGGTCCCACAACCTCTGTGGGCAATGCCTGGACCACCCTCATAGGAATAAAGTTTTTCCTTGTATATGATTGGAGTTTCCCATGTTACAACTTGAGGCCATTGCGTCTTGTCCTGTGGCCATGCATCTCTGAGAACATTTGTCTCCAACTTCTCTGTATCCTTTGATCAGGTAGCTGAAGACAGCACTAAGATCTTCCCTGAACCTTCTTCTCTTAAGGCTGAACAGCTCTCAGCCTTTCCTCATATGTCACGTGCTCCAGCCCTCTGACCAACCTGATCCCTTTCTATGATGGGGACATGACTGGTGCTGTGGACAAGGGGAGGGCAGTGAACATTGTATGCCTTGACTTTAGGAAGGCCTTTGACACACTTTCCCATACTCCCCTTATCACCAAATTGATGAGATATGGACTGATTAAATGGAAGATAAGGTGGGCTGGAAAATTCGCTCAAGTGATCAGTGGTGCGAAGTCCAGCTGGCTGGCAATAACTAGCAGTGTCCCTCAGAGATCAATACTGTTTAATGTCTTCAGTAATGACCAGAGTGACCAACTGGAGTATATTCTCCGGTTGGATAGCACCAAATTGGTGGGGGGAGCAGCATCAATATATTGGATGTCAGGGCTGCTAGCCAGGACGAGGACAGACTGGAGAAGTGGGCTGACGGGAACCTCATGAAGTTCAACAAAAGTGAGAGCAAGGGCTTGCTTCTAGGATGGAATAGCCCCCTGCAACAGTACAAGCTCCCTAGGAAACAGCTCTGCAGAAAGGGACTTGGGGGTACCAATGAAAAGGTGAACATGAGCCAGCAGTGTGCCTTAGCAGCAAAGAAGGGCTACAGCAACATGGGCTGTATTAGCAAGAGAGTACCCAGCAGGTTCAGGGAAGTGATTCTTCCCCTCTGTTCAGCACTAATGAGACCATATCTGGAGTACTGTGTTCAGTTTTTGGCTCCCCAGTACAAGAAAGATCTTGACATTCAAGAGTGAGTCCAGTGGAGTGCTACCAAGATGATAACTGGAAGAAAAATCCCTAATGTTCAGAATCGCTTCTTAATTCATTGCCACATGTGTTATGTTAAAGAGCATGTTTAATGTTTTCTAGTTATGTTCATATAGTCTTTTTCACAGAGAAAAAAGCACAAAGTATGGTCACATGTAAAGAAAATTAATATCAAGTGCCTTCCATCTTTTTGTTTGTACGGGGAAGCAAATCATAAGAAAAAAATAGTTTGGACCTTTGGAGGTTTTGTGGTCCAGCCTCCTGTCAACACAATGCCAGCTTCTAGTTGCATTCAACATCAAAGTTATATTAGGTGGCTCAGGGCTTTATCCGTTTAAGCTTTAAGTAGCTCCAAGGATGGTTATTCTGTAAACTCTGTGCCCATTTGAGTGTGAGACCGCTATCACTATGAAGAACATTTTTCTTTATATCTAATTGGGATTTCCCTTGCTACAGCTTGTGTCCATTTCCTCCTGACCTTTCATTGGTACCTCCAGGAAGAGTCTTGCACCATCTTCTCTATAATGATCTGTGAGGTGTTGGAAAACACCCATTATATCCTTAGCTGTCTTTTCTTTGGGCTGGACAAACTTAGCTCTTTTAGCTTGTCCTTAATCATCACGTGCTCCTGGCCCTCAGTCATCTTGGTGGCCCTCCTCTGGACTAACTGCCATATGTCGAAGTCCACCTTACAATGGGGAACTAAACTGGGACATAGTAGGCCAGATAGTCTCACATTTCAGAATACAAGTGAAAAACCGCCTTCCTCAGCCAGCTGGCTGCACCGGTATGTATGCAGCCCAGTATGCAGTTAACATTTGTTGCCACAAGGGAACACTGCTCATTTGTGTTGAACATGTTCTGTTGAATCTCTGGATCCTTCTCTGCCCCATTGCTTTGTGGGAGTTACTCCGTCCTGGGTGTAAGACTTTCCATTTGACTGCCCATTTCTGCAGCTTAAAATCCTTCTGTGTGCTGGCCTAACCTTCCATTGATTCAACCACTTGCTCCAAGCTTGTGTCATCTGTGAACATGTGATGATTAACAGTATTGGCCCCGATATTGACCCTTGATAGCCCTAGCTGCCACAGCTGAACTTTGTACTGCTGATCACAACCCTTTGAGTCGGTGGTCCAACCAGCTTTCTATGTACCTTGTAGTCCACTTAAGTCCAGGTCTTCGCTATTTGGTTCGTTATAGGAAACCATCTGGAGAGCCTCATTAAAGCTGAGGTAAATTAAACCCACTGCTCTCTGTTAGTCCACTGAGCCAGTCATCTTGTAATTGAAGCTTGTCATGTTGATCAGGTAGGTTTCACTCTTCATTAATCTCTTCTAACTATTACCAGACTTCTTGCCCTTCGTGTACCTGCAAATAGCTTCCAGGAAAACTTGTTTCCTCAGCACATTCGGTTGCATCCTTTCTGGTTCAATGGACTTAGGCACGTCCAGTTTGCTTAAGTGTACTCTACCTCCATCTTCATGTCCTGTAGGTATACTTCACTCCCCAAGATTTTGCTGTTTGGCACATGGGCGTGGAAGACGTGAGAGCAATAAAGATTGCAGCAGAGAAGGCACTGACCTCCTGAGCCTTTTCTATGTCCTTTGGCCCCGCCTTGTTCAGCAGTGAACTCAATTTTCCTTAGTCTTATTTTTGTTACTGATGTACCAATAGAAACCCATCTTGTTGCTTTTCGAACCTCTCCCGTTTTCAAATCAGTGCTTTTTTCTGCTAACCTAATACACTGGCTCTAATGGGTTTTGGTTTTTCGTTTTTTGTATGAGTCAACTTTGCATTGCTCTGATTGCAGGCACAGAGCTGCTTTGTCCAGGCAATGGGTGGCTCACAATGTTTAGTGGCTGATATGCGGGTGTGGTAGGGGAGCCTGTGAATGACACTTCCTCCTCCCCGTCCTGCTGCAAAATAGGAGATAATAGAAATAGTTAAAATGAACAATCTAGAATTTTTTAAAGTCTGACTTAAAATTTACACAGAACCTCATTTTAGCTTTATTGCTTGCACTAGTAAAGCATTGGATGTGAAAATCCTGAAAATGTCATCTAAATTTGCCTTCACTGTGCTTAATGTTCTTTTGACTGCAGCTTAAGATCTTAGCTGCTGTATTTCTTTGTTTTTCTGTAATCTGCTATTTATTCAATAAATTTCCCTGATCTAACAATTTATTACATGTAAGTAAGCTTTGCATTCTTACATTAGTAATTAAGAAATCATAATTAAATTTAATTAAATCATAAATTTATTTTAATTGTTCTAAGCTTTTTTAAATTTTATGGCAGTATGTTTTCTGGAGTGAATATCTGTATATGGTCTCAGTATTTATGAAAACGGCAAACTAACTTTTTGTAATAAATTCTGAATTACCACAGTGTGTTAAGTATATGCATTATAAATACTTATTTGTATTTTTTATTGCCAGTTAAGAAGCTTTATTTGATGTATTTAATAAAAATTCAAGAAAATAAAACCATTTATGTCATTCAGTACTATTGGTTTTATAGCTTTGAGTTTTGTAATGTAAATTCACTGTTCTTCAGTTTCATTATGAACTACTCTGAAGTGTACTTGGATCTCTGGAGTTTTAGAAGATTTGTCATTAGCAGAGCAGAATTGCCCTCTGAAACAGAACAGTAGAGCAGGAAGGAGTTTGAAATGTGCAAGTGTCCCTTTTATTTGCCTATAAAGGAGCAAAATGTTCAGAAAATGCAGGTAGTGTCGTCTCCACATACCTTCTATGCCTGAAAATCTAACAGTGACAAAAAGTGTATGTGTAGGTGAAAGGAGTTTTAGGAGGGTGGAGTAGAAGACTGGGAAAGTCTTTTATCTGTAGGGGATAACAAGTTCAGATTTCCTGCACTTCAATGTTGTTAACTTGAGATAGAAGCTGATTTTCAACTCAGGCAAAGAACAGGTGTGTTCAATGATGTGTCAAAATAAGGAAATTGGTACATTCGTAAATAAGTAAATAAGCCCAATAGCAGGGTCCTGATTTCTACATCTAAAGTGCTTAGTTCTTACAGTTCCTGTGTTACGCAGTCATGAAAGATACTTTCTGTTTCAGAAAGAATATTCTTATTTAATATGAAGTACCTAATGCTAATGTGGCTACCCCTTTCATCCATTTTACTTCATTTATTCAAAACTCCTTTGCTAAAGTTACCCTTGTCTACTTCACCCAAAATGTATCGTCCTCTCTCTTATTTGAATCTCCTCATTGACTCTGCATATATTTTTTTTGCTTTTCGGTATCACATTTAAGGTTCAACCTAATCTTAACTAAGTGAAATCTCAGCTTTAGTTTCTGCTTTACATTTGCCCCTCTTCACATCTATGTTTCAGTCAATCCTCTCACCTTTCTGCTTCCACTGTTTTCTCCCTTATGTTTGCCCCTCCTTTCCTTCAGATCCTCCTTTTAAACATTTTTTTTTTTTCTCATAGTTGTCTTAGAACTGATAATCTTTCCCATATCCAAACTACTTTTTGATGTCTTTTATAATTTTTTCTTGTCTGATTTGGTCTGGATTATGTTGCTTTGACGAGGTCCTTCACTGAAACTAGACAACGGAGTCAGAAACTGTGTGCAAGCCTCCTTTTAAGTCTTCCTGTGTGGAAGCAGAGAGGAATCATTGAAAAAGCTTTCAGGAGCTTAGTATCTGTCCATTTCTGCTTACAAATGGCATGTAAATATAAGGTACACAATTATATACTATTTTAGTAATAACTTCATAGAACCTGGAAAAAATTACATATAGGCAATACACTTGCATGGATAAATTAATTTATACAACTATATCTAATTAGCTGTATCTGGCTTTTAGAATGCGCATAATCCTCTCATTTTAAAGCATGGCACCTGGAGAATGTATTTGAATCGGAAATAGTGAATGAGGTTACAAAGGATCTTCTGTCTCTTGGATGTGCGAAGTACTGTGTAAGCAAGATTTTTAATAAATTAGAGTTTGCCAGTAAGCTATACAGTACGCATTTCCCTCTTTCATATGGACTTCTTCCTTTATGAGGGAGCAAGATATAAGCCTGAGGGGTTTGGTTCTGAACTGATGAGAAATTTTAATAATAAAAGATAACTTTAAAAAATAAATGCCAATATATAGTATAAGGCAGTATGTTTTATAATGTATATTCTTAGCCAGAACAGTTCATTTACAGTGAATTTGGAGGAGAAAGGAGAATTTGGAGGAGAGGAGAACAAAATCGTAACTATTTTCTCAGAAAGTACAGGACAGCCTGTAGTTTAAAAGTGATAATCTGAATCATTCGCACTTTTATTTCTTCTTTAGGTATCAGTTTTCTAGTTTACTGACAGAATTGCCTATAGTATAAAAGTAATAGTCTGAATCATACACATTACCACTTCAATTTCTTCTTTAGATATCAGTTTTTTAGTTTACTGACAGAATTGCCTATAGTATAAAAGTAATGGTCTGAATCATATACGTTATCACTTTAATTTCTTCTTTAGATATCAATTGTCTAGTTTACTGTCAGAATTTTTAAAATTTTTTCCACAAATTGTATTCAAAATTCTTATTTCTACATGTTCCTTCTTCTCTGTGAAGGTTTTATATTGCAAATTGTTGCCAAATTAAGATTTACTTCTTATAATCATGAATGCTTAGGATGATACAGCTTTACTTCATTAAGTTATGTTTGTAGTTTCTTTTTATTCTGTCTTTTTAGATTAAAGGAAGAAGTGTATGAAAGTTGATGTAGAATAATGATGGAATACAGTGTTACTTCCTGAATCTTTCAGCTTTTCCAATGTTTCTTTATCAGTATTATGCTTTTACTCAAGTGTATGTATCTATACACAGTATACTATAAAAAGATCATAAAATATTTTATCTTAACCTTTAAATGAAATTATGCTATTTTTAGGTAGTATGTTGGTTAGTGTAGTGACTGTATCTTCAGTGCCTCCAAAACTTCTAGTGCACTGTTAGATTTTTAACAATCAATAAAAATATCCATTAGATTCAGTTATTTCAAAAAATGAAAGTAGATTCTTTGATGACTTTGATTTGCTCCCCCCCACCCAACTGGAATAGAAAGACTTGATTAAAAGAAGTTCTCTTTTAGCAGTTTACATCTGTTTACCCTTTTGATATTTGCTTTCTCACTCAGGGCTCATTTTCACTAAGCGTCCGTGACTTTAACTGGAAACAGATACATCAGCAAGTGTTCAACATGACTGAAAATTAGGAGCTTTATCTTTAAGTGCATTTTATAAAACTAGTTGAAATCTAAACCCAGTGAAAGTAGAGTATGTACTTTTTTTTTGATACAGTTCTATTCATAGATTTAGATTTGATGCAGTTCATGATATGGACAGAGGTTAACTGTTATATGGAACTGCTTTACTCATATCTTGAAGATCCATTTCTGTTCACTAACATAGCTTATGCCCTGGTAACATGACAGGATGACTTCTTTAGTTAAGAGGCCAAATATTAGTTTAGGTCAGGCTTCCCTTCCAGAGAGCTAATTAAGCAGAAAATGGTACAAGTTTTGTTGCTTAGACAGTGCTCAGGAATAGATCCCAGAGGAGCTGAGATGGACAATATCAGGTGGCAGCAAATGGAATTACTCTGACAGCCTCATTGAGTTTTTAGAGCACTGTGATGATACATGACCTTTTTCTAGCCAAAGTAGCAGGACTATCTGGCACAGGGCATAACTCATCTCGTTGGTGGCTGAAAGGAAATAAAGCACATCTTCAGGACCAAATTCTGTGAAGAAAAGCTGTAATGGCATCTGGAAATTTGTTAACATTCATAAAAACTATTATCCGCTGTATAATGCTTTGACTATGATTTATTAATGGGATTATAGTGCATTTATTAAGTGTTTCTGCCTGCTTAAAGTAGCACTGGAGTCCCAATTGGCATTCCTAGTGATCACTTCCTATATAAGAAAGATTTAACTTAACTATTAATGTTTCAATTATAGATTCGATTTTAAATGCATGTAGTCAGTTTGATAAATCCATGTATTTTTACCTTAACTGTACCAAAAAAAAAAAAAAAGGACTGACATTCAGAAGTATAATTCACAGAAAAAGATTAAAAATTAACATTATTTATAAAAAGTTTTGAGAAACTTAATTTTGGTAAACATGTATGTGTATTTGTGTATTTAGACCTTCAATAGATCGAAATGATACAAGATATTGCAGTAATAAAAACTGTAAAAACAGAGAAGCCTAAATCCTCTTTGGTTTCATGGCTGTAAAGCAGAAAGAAGACCATAAAAATCAGTAGTGTTTTATACAAGAGTGTAAATGGTTTAGATGGGAATTGGCTTTGGTATTTATTTAAAGTATTTTGAGTAGAGCTGCAGTTCTTTGGGAGAACAGGAAGGATTATCATGAAAATGATGAATACATTGATGAATACCTAAGTCAGTGGAAGGAAGAGTGGATATTGAGTGTATTTTTAATGAAGTATAAGTTCTCCCCTTCTGGAAGGCTTTTGTACTGCTTTCTGAAAGGTTTCATTATCATTGCTCACAGTTGTTGGTGGTTCCGATTGTGAAGATAAATGTCAGAAATCCAAAGGTTAGTAGGATAATGTGGAGATTAGTTTAAGAAAGAAATCAATTAGATATTATGATGAATTATTTGTGAAGCCAGGCTATGAGGTAGACTTGACAAGTTAAATTGGTTGTCCTTCTTATATTAAAATTCACTCTTCCTGAACTCAAGAATGCCATTTAAGACATTGTTGAAAAACTTCACTTCTTCATAGCTAAAGATTGAGATAAGGTGAGGCAATGCACAGCCAAAAAACCACCGGCAATGAATCTTCCAGTTCTGTTAAGGTAAGGACTCTGCTTTTAAGTGAAAGCAGAGTGAAAAAAAAGAGATAGTAAAGAAAGGAGGTGAGGGGGAAAAGAGAGAAAGTAGAGACTCTGCTTTTAAGTGATCTGTATTAAGTTAAGCTTCCATTGGAGTCAGTAACAGTTTTATTGAGAAAGAACTGTCATGTGATGTTCGTGGTGTGCTGATGACTCATGATCATTCTGACATGATGTTTTTTATTCTGTGGAGACATTGTAGTATGAATAGTATTATGTAGATATTAAAGCTACATGTACAGTGGCTTTCCACAAATGATTTTGCAGATAAAATTATTTTATTAGTATTAAAAATATGAAGGATTCAGAATCCCTTTCGGAAATTTAGGAATTGATGTAGTAAATGGGACCCAATGGTTTATCTTAAACATTGGTCAGGATTGTCTGTTTCAGAAGAGGAAGAGAAGGGAGTTATAGAGTAACTTGACTTGCAAGAAGACTTTTTCTTTATCCCAGGGGGTTGTTGGCTCTTCTGAATAAAGAGGGTTTAATGTAATTAATTTGCTTTTTCCTAATGTAACTGTATATCTCATAATCTTGCTATTCAGAGCCTGTTGTAGCGATGAGTTTTGATACACAGACATTCATTCATAAAGCACTGATCATGGAACACCTCTAACATAACAAAACCTTCTCATTTTTTAGTGACTACATTTAATTTGGGGTGATAATTTGGAGCTGAAAGATTTTGTATTAAATTATACTTGTATTAAATTGTCTTCGCAGTAGAAGAGGAAGTGGGGGGAAGTAGGATCTGTAAACATAACTTTGTCACAAGGTGAGGTTTCCTATGAAATGACTTTGGCAAGTATCAAATAAAATTAAGAAACCGCACTAAGACAATATACATGGAATAAAACATGGATATAGGCAGTAGTTTAAAAATAAATTAGAAACATTTGTGTATGAGTTTTCCTTTCCTCTCCTTCCTATAGGAAGACCGGGTAGTGAACCATTTGGCAGCAAAGATCATTGAAAATGTTTGCACTACTATTTCTTGCCATGCCCAAGGATTTATTACAGGAGAAATTGGACCTGTCTTGTGGTACCTTTTCACACATTCTACAGTAGATTCTTTGAAGATAACTGCTGTGTCGGTAAGGAATTTCCTTTTGTGCTACAGAAATGTTTTGGGGTTTATTTTGAAAAGCATTCTGAGTTGGAATGGAAATGTTTTTGAGCATGTTTTCTGTTATGTATGTGTATTTATATTTCAGATTACATTAAAATATATTTACAAATTTTCTGAAATTGAAAAGTGCATGTATTACAGTCCAGTGCTTATGACAAGTCCTTGTGATTAATCATTTTCTGAAACATATATATTCTTATGCTGGTGATCAGGAGTTATGTTTGAAAAGTTTACTCTTTCAAAGAATCAATTAAATTCTTGCAAAATTGAAATTTCTTTTTTGTATGATGTTTTACATGAAAAGTGTTTATTCTTTTTATCGCAGACTTGCTTAGGAGACATATTTGAAATCATCATGTTACTTTCTATAAAATTGTCAGGGCTAGTCTTTGCCCTGAATTTGTAAGTTAATAGGATGGTAACAAGACAGAGCTATGACATGCAAGCAAAAGGTTTGGAACAAAAACGTTTGTGAGGTAGAAAATACTTAGCAGGGCTGTGAGTTTAAGCATATCTCTTGTTGACAAAACAAAAGCCTTACTCACCAATACAGGTAATATTTTAGAACTGAACAACAAGTTGACTTATTGTAAATGAAGTGTGATAACTGGATGCTCATTTCCTGAGTAGAGCTCAGGCTCACTAATGAGTTTACTGTTGGCTTCCCAGATGGAAAATGGTAATGTTGCTGCAGCAGCAGTATGTACTTAGACACATCTAGCATTGAGGTAATAGAGAGAATTAAAAATATATGTGACGTGTGGCTGAAGAGATAAATTGTAGAATAAATTTATAATTTTTAAAAATGTATGTATTTATTAAACATTTAGCTCAGCGTGTATTTGTGGCAGAGTCTTGCCTGGGAAATAAACTGCTCAAAAACTGGGAAAACGTGCTGACCTTTTAGAACAGTAAACTTATTTAGTAAAATACATGTTACAGAAGCCTTTGTTCTGTGCCACCTGAAATGCTTTGTAAAAACTTAGTCTTAGAACTTTTATGGGTAGAGGATTGTCAGTCTCTAAAAATGTAAAATATATGTGTAACCTTTATACAGAGCATTTATAGCTTAAGCCTGCTTGTGAGTCTGGCTGGTAGGCTGCTTTTTCAGAAAGGCTCTTTTTGAGACTTTATCCATTTGATGTGAGAATTTTATGCTTACATCGTGACTGTATATATGGTAAAAGACTGAAGATTAGAGTTATGATTTCTTTTACTTATTGAGTATTTAAACAAGTCTGCTCGATCCTCTCTCCTACCACTACTTTTGCCATAAGGGATGTTTCATATCTTCTGCTTTCAGTTCTTGTCAATCATTAGACTGGGCAGTTGTTATTTGTTTGCTACTAGATCATAGCTCTTTATGTCTTTCAACTTGTCTTGAAGTTTTCCTCCTGTTTCTCTGCTATTCACTTGGAGAACTGTGCCTCAGCGTTTGCTATTCCCTTGACTCCTACACCAGACTTCCAGAGCTGCTCCACTTGTAGGGGCCAGTTGGACAGTTACATCTGTTTTGTGTGCCACAGTGAGCAGCATATCCCAGAGAAACAGTCTGAACTAAATTCAGACACTGAACAAAGAAAGATCACCAGAGGAGATGTCAGTGGGCTTCCCCCTGCCCCCGAAAAGTCAGTTTGTTCTTGGACAGTATAGTATGCTTGAGGTAGGCAAGAGCTTTTTTTCTGCTCAGTAAGATGCAGAAGTTATACTTCTGATTCTCAAGAATACACTTGTCATCAGTGCAGACTCACTACGGCTTTTTGTAGCAGTGGCCTCAGAGGTTAGTATCATCAGTGCCATATGGTTTGCATGCTTTGCCCTTAGATGAGGTTTCTAGTGACTATGAGAAGAGAGGGTTGTTGTTTTTCCCTCTCTATCCTCAGCCTCTTTTGAGATCCCAGGTCATTTGATCCTCCCGAGGCTGTGAGGTTGAGGTAAACCACTGAGAAATCTTTTCTTTGTCATAGTATTTATGCTATGGGTAGCTAGCCTCTCTTAAGCATTACTGGAGTTGCCTTTTTTCCCATAGCATCTGATGAGAAGAAAATTTTCATGTGTCTTACCTGGAAGGTAGGAAAAAATGTTTAAGAGGAAGCTAAAACCTGAAGAGCTTATTGTAGCCTAGTTTAGTCCTTTTTTTTTTTTTTTTTTTTTTTTTTTTTTGGTGTGTCCACTGACAGCTACCACTACTTACTAGTCAATGAGGCTTTTTTAATTGCTCAGTTCAGTCGAACAGTGCTGGCATTTGTGTGGTCTCTTCCAAGTGAGGAGATTGAAAGTGTCACAGATTTTGAGTTCCTCAGTTCCTTCACTTCTTGTCACTGCAGCTGTTATAGAGCAACCTGATCTCTATGGGCTTCTTGCTCAACCAGGGATGTTAAATGCAGTGACATGTATAGTAAGTTACCATATTTATACTGTAGTTCAAAATTGAATCGTCTGGCACTCCTGGGTTGGCACTCATAAGACTTGCAATGATATTGTTTTTGCCAAGCTCTTCCCTCCTGTGGTTTGGTTTTTTTTTTTTTTCCCCCCTTCCCTTTATAATGCAAATTCAAAGACTTAGTTGTCAGAGCTTATCAGTCCTCAAGAACTACTCTAGAAGCCCTCTTATAGATGACATATGTTAGGACAAAGCAGTATGTTTTAGGAGGTCATGGTAGCTGCAATTATTAGAATTCCCTAGAGAAACTCAGCTGATTTGTGGGACATCCTTTCAATGGCAGTTGTCAATCTAAGTAAGATGCCTTTTTTTTTTATCATTCTATTAACTTTTCTCTGTCAAAGTTCCTTAGCAGTGCATGCTTTAGTGTCAAGGCCAGCGTTTTAAGAGACGACCAAGTTGTGTGTGCATGCTGAGTTCTGCTGACACAAAAATTTCTTCAACATCTTGTGTAAATCTGTGGTATAAATGTACATGTGGACAATATAAGCAAAAGAATAACTATTCCCAACTAACATTTTTTTCCTGTGAAGACAGTAGGCTTACGGAAGATCATACCTTTCCCTTGGGTGGTTACTGAGGCTTTAGTCATACTGGAGGTAGGACTTGCTCCAGACTAACATATTGGAGAGCTTTGAGCAAAAGCAGTGGTGAGGGGGACTGCAAGAGTAAGAGGCATTCACTCTTCTACATCCTTGGTCCAACTGCTTTGTTTCTTGTTTTTCTGGTCTTCATGGAAATTATTGCTATCTGTGTAGCCGATTCCATCTCCTTTTTCCAGACAGATTGTTTCACATGAGTGTGCTTGGGTCTGAATGTGTTCCTGAATTTTCCCCTCCACTGTTTCGGGGATTGTGTCCTTTATCAAAAGTCTGAGGTTTAATTATTTTATACCCCATATGAAGTGAATTGGACAAGGAAGCTTCTAAAGTAGGATACACTAAGGTGGTACTCTAATCCTTTTGCTGCTTTGTAGTGAAACACTGAAGTAACAAGAGGGTGAACTTGTTTGTTGGATTTATTACTCAATGCCTGATGTAAATCATGGTTGTGTATTAATACTGTTGGGGTATTTGGGTATATAATTTTAACTAGAAAAAAGTAATCAATCAATATTGAAATCTAGCACAGGCAGATCTCTTACCAACTGAAGTTTATAGAGATTTCAGTGACATACTGATTTTTAAAGTAAAATACTAATGTATTCTCCAGCTGTATTATACTGCACAATTTCTACATTCATTAAATTGTTGCTATAGATATGTAGGCATTTTTATTCTGCATGACTACATAAATTGAGATCATCAGTGTCCTATTGTATTTTATTATGCAGTTATTCCTGCCTTGTTTGAATGTATCCTGAAGAATTTATTCTTGACTGACATCTATATTCACATGTAAAAATACATTTCTGTTAAGAAATACATGTGTCATATCTTTACCTAGACCTAGCAGGCTGTCTGCAAAGTATATCAGCAGTAAGGCACTGTGGAATTTTACTTATGATTATTTCAATCAATAATAAAAATATATCAAGAAGATTCTCTGTCTTCAGTCTCTGGAGTCCAGAAATGACACTTTACCTTGTCCTGCCTGTCAGAGGTGGCAAACAGGGACTGTGTCTCAGTATTTTTGCTCACTTTGGAGTCCAACATGCCTCAGGTAAATATCACACATTTTGCCTGTAGGAAAGCTATATCTTTTTATCATTTTGCTAGACTCAGAGAAGAAATAATTCTGTAAGATGTCAAAGTGATGTTCTGACAAGCTCAGCAGCAGGAGGAATGTTTTCTTTGCAGTATACTGACATTTTTAAAAAATTTTAAAAAAATTTTTAATTTCATTTCTGAGAGATGGCTTTTTCTGCTGGAGAAGGAGTAACAAAGCATAAGCCACTTAAATGGAAACTAATTTGGGAAAGCTCAACACAATCTTTTGGGGGTTTGTTTTTGTTGGGTTGTTTTTTTTTTTTTTTTTCCCCTTAAATAATTGGTGCTGAATAGTTTCTTTCAGAGGCTTGGGTATTGCAGATACATTAATGCATTCATTCTCAAACTTGAGAGAGTCGTGGAGTACATCCTGAAAAGGTGGATGTTATCCAGCCACCGTATGGCATGTAAAACCAGAAGGCAATGGGTAGGGCATAGATGATCATAGAAGCATAGAATATCTCAGGTTGGCTGGGACCGATAAGGATCATGATGCTAGGGTTGGAGCTGCTGGGAGAAAAGGTGCTGGTTAAGGTTGTGCAGAAAGCAAGGACGGAGAAGCTAATTCCAGGAGAGGCTCTGCCAATGCCTTACTCTCACTGTGATCATTTCCTGTTCCAAGACCGCTGCTGAGAGATGATGGTGTGAGCTCTACTCTTACCTCTTCTCATCATTGGTTCCCAATTCCTGCTCCACCACCTTTTCACCTATCTCCATCTGTTCTCTCCAGATACTGGATCTGCTGAAGTGATTTAGGATACTTGGTCTTCTATCCCCCATTAAACGCTCTCTTCTGCTTTTCTGTTGAAGTGTTGGTTTCACTTGTTCAGCAGAGCACCCTGTGACATACAAGCTAATGGGAGTTTAAAGCTTCTCCCCTTGGCTGTTGGTGGGCTGGAGCTTTCCTGCTGTCTCCAAAGCTGCAGTGTCATCCTAGAAGACATATCTTTCCTACCGGATTTGCTTGGAGGTCATCTGATGGCCTGTGGCTATGGTCACCCTTGTTTGACGAGGTCTGTAGCGGAGAGCTAAGGCATTAGCAAGTCTGCATACACCACGTTAGCATACCAAGTTAGCTCCATGTTGCTTTGACACAGTCTGTCCCTAGGTCCCAGCAGTTCACTGGTAATATGACCCTCCAGGTTATGTTTAGTGAATGCACATACCTCCTGCCCACTCATTTTGAGAACTCAGACTAGAGGTGAAGGGCTGGATTGTATCCTTGGGGAAATAGAGCATGCTGTACTAAGAAACTGAGATTGAGTGTCTCTGTTTTAAAAGCGGGGGGTGGGGAGAGAAGAAAAATAAAAGGCTGCAATCAGTATGGTTCCTGGACCAGAAAGGACAAGGAAGAACAGGAGGAGAGTAGATGAACAGCATCAATAAAATGTCTGTTTAAAAATCGTAAGTTCTTTTATACCTTCCTTTTTTTTTTTTCCCTTCTTTTTTTTTTGTGTGTGTGTGTGTTTTGAGTAATGTTTCTAAGGGCACTGGTGAACTGGGCAGTTTCTGAGGTTCTTACATGGAAAGCTTTTCTCTGATTGATAGTATTCTCTGGCTATAATTGACTATAGTTTCTCTTAAATGATACCTCACTATTGAATGCACACCAAGGAAGCAGCAATTTCTAAATATAGCTGGTCTGAAGAGAACAAAGAAGTGGTAATATCGCCTCCTTTTCACAGAAGAAAGTCGCCTTCAAAGTTTTTCCCTAAAACCAATTCAGATTTTCACCTGATTCAAATAATTGACATAATCTGTTTTCTTATCTTAACACTACATTGAAGCCAAAGAAAATGAAATTTTAAATGTCCAAAGAGTCTTATTTTCTTTATTTGGAGAGAACAAAAGCAGTTACAGTATCTTGAAGGTTGCATTTCCAGAGGTATCAAAAGGAAAAGCTGTGTTGACTTGGAGATGAATCCACCCTGGAGGTCATTTGGTAATGTTTGTTATGAAACAGCTAAGTTAGTATACACTGAACAGATTTGTGCTTACTTCACTAGAGCACAGTCAGTATCTGCATTTTCTTTTAGAATTGTTTTAATCACTAATATTTGTAAATCAACCATTTGGACAATAGTTTTCATGTCTACTATACTAAACCCTGTTCCTTAACAGGTATCTAGATCTAAAGTAGTATCTACATCTAAAGATAGACTTTAGATAGTGAACTGCTACATATCAGATTATGGTCCATGAGCAGAGAGAGAGAAGAAAAACGTCCACCTTTATGGGTGACCAGAATTTCTGTGGTGTGTGCCATCTCTGTATTTTCTGCTGCCTGTGCTCCTTTCTAGTACAGTGTTACCTGATGCGTCCTGCATTCAGTCCTGTAAAAGACTCAAACATGATCTATGCCGCTCCCTCATTATTGTTCTCTAGAGGGAAGGAGTAATGTGACTGTTTGATGTTGGTGTACAAGATATTTCAGTTTCAGCTGCATGGAGTGTATAGCAATATATTTAGAAGAATTCCAGGTCTCTAAAAATAAGTAGCTTTTTCCTCTAATATTTGACTTATGAATGAAACTGTATGTATTCTCTGTATTCCTAAACTATTGGAAAAGTCACCACCTGTTTTTATTCTCCATTATTTTTCTTGAGATAATAATCCCATTAAATAACAATGGGTTTTTTTCACTTTTGTAGGCTTTATGCAGAATTACTCGTTACTCACCTAATGCTTTCCAGAGTGTCATTGAAAAAGTGGGATTAACAGCTGTACTAAATTCTTTGGCAAATGGAATATGCAAAATTCAGCAGTACATGCTCACCATGTTTTCGGCAATGTTGTCATGTGGGATTCATCTACAGAGGCTGATTCAAGAAAAGGTTTGATTTCAGATTAATATTATTCAATGGCCTGGAATTTCACTAATGGAAAGTTAAAGTTGGCTCTGGTAGTGTTTTTGTGTTTTCAAAATGCTTAACTCAGTGACACATATCTGAATAGCAGGAAATGAGGAATGTGTTTATTTTATATTTGCTTAAAATCTAAATAACGAGGTGTATAGTTTTTCTTTCTTCTCACAGATCTTCAAGAGATGGTACTAATGGGTATATAAATTGCTACTGCAGCTAGAATTCAATCAATTCTGAAGACTCTAGCCTGACCATAACTGATAATGGCCCTAAGGAAAAACAATAAGGAATGCATGAGGACAGTTATTTGACATAGCTCTCTTAAACATTTAAAAGAGAAAATAATGAGTGTCCTGATTGAATCTAAAGCTGTACTTTATGCTCTCCTTAAAGGACCTTAGGCCAATTTGTAAGTGAAATGTCTTGCAGAAATTAGCATTTTAATGACTTAGGGTTTTCTTTTTAGTGTCACTGAATAAAACTACTAATTCTGATTTATGTCTAATATAATTTTTGGAAGAGATGATTAAAAGCTTTCTATTTTGATCACCAGATGATTCCATGTTTAGAGAAACAGTGTTTATTTTTTTGGCAGTAAGTGTGCACAATGCATAAACAAAAGTAGTCCCCCTCTGCTTGGAAAGGATAAAAATCTCAAAGAAGATAGGAACTCTAGCTCATGTTGTCATCAGATACTCTGTTGTAATGTATACTGTAACCTGACAGTCATCTCGACTATAACAATCTATTAGGCTTTAGTTGAGAGAGATTAGTTTGGTTTCTCTGCACACTGTTTTAACAAAAATGTTTAAATTAAAAACTAACCTACTGTTTTCCACCTATCTCTTCTTGCAGCCTGAAATCACTCATTCTCTTCCTAAAAGTCATTTCTGTGCCTTGTCAGAATTGCCAATGTGTTTTTGTAAATGTATGTCAGCTGGCCTTAAGCTTTCCACAGATCCCACTACAACAGCACTAACAGGTGGCAAATTGTCCCATAGTGTCACAGTTTCTAATAGTGCACATTACTGTGAGTTAGTGGTATAGACAGAGAAGTATGTTCAAAAAATATTCATTTGAACATTCAGCAAAAGAATGCAAAGTGTAACAAGGATATGGCTACAGCATGATGTTTTCTGTGAAAAATTTCTTGTTTATATAGGACTTACATTGCTAAAAGGACTCCCTTTCTGATACTGCAGTTCTTATGAACTATTTTAATCAGATTTTTGACATTATAAAAATAATCAACTCTGAAATTCTCCAACTAGTTATAGGAAAATAGAAAGTATTTGGTGGCATGCAATACAGTAATGGCTGAAACTTTGTGGGTTTAAAATTGCTGCTTAATCATTAATGAATTGTCATAGGTGTTTTGTGAGCAAGTGTTGCAATTTTGCAGATTAGAAAATTGAAATATAGAGATTCTTTTAACAGCATATATCAAACTAATGATAGAAGTGGGAATAGTACCCAAAGCTCTAACTGAAAAAACATTGTACTTTAAAAACTGGTAAAGAGGGTCTAGTTCTACTGCATGTGCCCACATTTCGTAACTGTTTCTGCCTTACAGCTGAGATAAATCTATATCTCATAGAATGTCTATTTTGCTTAAATTAGATTGTACGATTTTGGAAGCAGAAACTAGATTTCTATTTTTCTTGACTAGGATCTAAAAATATAATCCTGCTCCTGAATTGAACTGCCAGGTACTATCACATTACATGGAGTATTAATATTTTATTGCTGAGAACTGAATTTAATAGTCCTTGCACTTTTCAATATTCCATGAGCATGACACACAAGTCCACCTTCATTAGAGAAGGGAAAAGAAAAAACAAGTGGGTAGTGCTGGCCTACAAAGTATTTTGCCTTCTGTAGAATTCATGTATACTATAGCTTAAGAGGCAGAAGGACCTCAGTGTTATACAGAAGGTAGTGACAAGGTTGTGACTATCTTTTTACTACAGCTGCAAACCAACATATTAAAAGATGCTTAAAGATATGAATTCAGGATGGAGATCATTTAGCTTTGTATATGTTATCTGGAAACTCCCTTAGCTTAGAAGACTTAAGGCTGCCCTTGTTTTTTACTCCCTTCAAGAACAGCAGTAAAACCAGTTACAAAATAAAAGCCAGAAGACAAAGGAGAAATGCAGTTCTGTGATCATCTACGCTAGTATAAATCTTCAGAGAACTACAATAGCTAAAAGGGACTGTTTTTTGTCCCTCTCTGATACAGAGCCTTTCTATTTTAGTTTCTTGTCTTGGAAACAAAAAAAGCTGCAGTGATGTTTGTAAAATAAAGTGTGGAAAAAGAGCTCAAAATCAAAAAACTTTGACACGCTATAGCAGTAAATAAAAAAAAAATTGCTAATTACTTTCATCTGGCTGTCAAGATTACCTTTGAATGAGTGAAAACCAGTCATATAACTTTTTGAATGCAGTTAGGTTCTTCCAGAGGTCAGATAATGGGGTGGGATGTTTTTTATTTGTTTCTTCTCAACTACTAATAAGTAAAATTATTCAGATATTTACAGCAATACATTGTCACAACTGCATTGTTTCTTCGCTTCCCTGCACGATTGGCCATAGTCTCTTTTTATCTCTGTCATATCCAATTATGGCACTGAAAAAAGCATTATAAATGTGTTATAAACGTTGTTGTAGTGGACAAGTGGCTACCTCTGATGTTGATGGTTCTGTCAATATCAGTATGAATTAATAAAAAGATATAAATGTCTTTAACAAAATCTTTGTAACTCTTAACTTGTAGTATGGAGGCATTTGCAATGCATAGAAAGGGAATTTGAAAATACACAATACAACATGGATTGCTATCGCAACTTCAGTTCTTGTATAGCGAAATAATGGTCTAACTGTTTTCCCCTTGTGTAGCCAATTTGAAAACATCATTGCTTTTTGTGATTTGTTTTAAACTTGCTTTGCAGTATTACTAAGAGTATCCAATATAAGATCATGATCTTGTTGCAGTCAACAGTGTGTTCACTTGCAATGAAAAGAGTGTCTTTAACCTGCAGAGTCTCCATGGATACATCAAACAGTTGCAGGGGAGGGAAGAGCAATGTAACAGTGAAGCGATTAATAATCAATGTATTAGATGGTATTTCAGCAATTTTTGGCTTTTCTGATATATTGAGTTCTGCAGGTCAGCAAAGATGTGCTTCAGATTTTCTTTGGCTAAACTGTTGCTGTTTTGCAGTCCAGAAAAACAAATTCCAAAATGTCACATTTGTTTCTTAAGCCAGATTATGAGAACATTGCCAGATAAGTCTGATGTAACTGATTTTAATTGACAACGTTGTATTAACCCATGGTAACCCCGACATGTAGTATTGAAATATTCTTACTTTCCAGAGCATGAGGACTAAAAATAGTCAGATGTGCTTTGGCTTGTAGTTGCATGTGTCTTTGTCACGGTGTCCCTGTGCTTGGTCTATCAAGTCCATTTATATTAGCAGGCAGTGTTGCATTATATATACTCTTTCACTAAGTCTGAGGCTTTATGAGGTTTCTTAATGTAAAAACTTTTTTTGTTTGTTTTGAGTAATTTTATTAAAAAAAACCCAAAACCCCACTTTATTAAAATTTCAACCTTTGCTTTTAGTAGATTGTAATTTAAGAACTTTACCGTTGCAGCTTCATGCTGTAGGAGCTACAAGTCATGCTCCATGAGCTGTTGAAGTGTTTAAAGCAGTAAACTTTACACAGCTTATGCTTATTAACCACAAGATTGAGGAACTCTTCTGTTTATGAAATAAATTACAGAAATACAACAAAACAGTTCTAGAATAATTAATAACAGTTTGTTTTTCTGGGATTTCTGTAGTTACCGTCTATGCTGACTGCTTTTGAACACAGTGTTAAAATGATAGAGTAAAATCTGATGGTTTGTTGGCCAACTCTTACACTCCTGTTCTTTTTCGAGTCTCTGTCAAGAGGTATAGTTAATTGTTGCAAAGACTGGCTTTAATAAATTACATTCAGTGTTGATTTTCAGTTTTATGACAATGAAGTTGCCTTTCAGGTATTCTGTCAGCAAAGGAGGGAATTTGAATAATACTTGGTATGTTAAATGTGTCACGCAGCAGGATTTTAAACTTTGTACACAACATGCACACATACACTACGCACCTCTATTCTGTAGTGTCACTCCCTTGAGAATCCAGCTCAAATGTTTGAAGGTAGTTCCTGTTGATGAGGCCATTTGTGCTTAGTCTAATTCTTGGATAGAGCCAATTGACTCAGTTTGTAAATTCTGGCTCAGGTTTTTTTTGAGAGAGATTTGAAGTAAGGTTTGTGTTTTCAGAACAAGGCATTCTAATCAAGAGCTGATCCAAAAATACCATTGCTGCTGCCAGCAAGGTCATCTTTAAAGATGGACTTTTTTTTTTTTTTTTTTTTTTTTTTTAAACCAAATAGCCCAATTGGTCTTCGTAGAAGAAGAGTACAGATAAGTAGCAGATATTTTTAATCCTCAGAGGTAGAGAATACTCCATATGGGGTTTTTGTCCTTTTTTTTTTTTTCTTTTTTCTCCTTTGGTTCTTCAAGATTTACAACATATCATTGGACAAAGCATAAATAATCTTCACCTTACACTTTTTACAACTCATAATACCTAATTCTGTTATTCGTAATATGAAAGCTCTTTTTTCCTTCCACTGATTCTCAGCTTTATTCCCTTGGAAGCTGAGGCAGTGCACGTGAATCTCGCATCTTTCCACATGTCAGGCCACATTCCAGAAACTAGAAAAGAAAATCCTTTCAATATACAGGGCAAAATAGAGAGAGAGAGAGAAAAAGAAGAAAGCTCTGATTTCAGAGTCCAGTCAGCTAACCAGTGTTAAACTTCTGAAGGGAAATATTTTGTGGTTATTCTTTATTTCTCACTATCCTTGTTACACTTTTAAAAATTATTCTTTCATTTTGATTTACAGGAAGGAAGGAGTTAGCAAGGATCTTAGCATCTTATAAATTGACTTTATCATAGGAATGGAGAATGGTCAGTGGATTAGGAAAGTCATGGCTCCTTACTGCTTGCGGTTTATCCTTTTTCTTTCTTTCCAAGTCCTAATTTGGGTTGTTCCTTGAAAAGATGTTTTTCACTTTATGAACCCAAAATAAAATTAGTTTAGATAAGAACAATCAGAGAAGGTAGAAACAGTTTTGCCATCCATTTGGAGCATCTGTTGTATAATTTAGGGTCTGATGTAGACATGATTGTATCCAAAACAACAAAGATGTTGTTTTTAATCTTCCTGCATATATTGGAATTAATAGGTAAACATTTAATCATATTTGTGCTGAAATATTTATGTATTCTGAAAATCCTTCAATCTTCTTTTAAAATAATTATATTTAAATATCCTACGTTTATCCTTAAGGTAAGACATTTTAAAATGTAAGTTCTATCATATTTTGTAGTTCATTTTGTACCATTTTGGACATAGTACATTAGATAGTGTTTACTTGTTGCAGCTCTTGAGATGTACAAAGCAGCTTTGCCTGCTTGACTGGGCCAGTCTGTCTTGGACAGTGTGTTTTATGGATTTTTTTGTTTGTTTGGTTTGGTTTGCTATGAGTGACACGAAGAGTACCTTAGTAATACAGAATGCACATGAAAACGAGCAAATTTTAAATGTATACAGTGTTAAAATACAGTGCAAGTAACCTTTTTCCATAAAATAATATTGACCTATTTGTGTTTATTTCCGCCAAGGATTTTGTGACTACAATTACTCGTTTACTTGAAAGTCCTTCAACTTTTATTCGAGCAAAAGCCTTTCTGGTCCTGCTTCAAGTTTTAATTAATAACAGGGAGATGTTGCTACTCAGTTGTCAAGCAAGGTAAGGTGATAATGGAAGATAATTAGAGGTAGAATGTTTATTTTCAAAGTTGTACCTGAAGTACTTTAAAACGTGTGGTATTTTTGAGCCAGTGTTTTAGGAGTGAACTATTTTCTGTGTAATATGAATCTTTTTATTCATGAGAATATAAAAAAAAAAAAAAAGAGTGTTCTCTTTTGTCTGGGGTCATCAGGTGATGATTACTCACAAGGGGAAACCATTGTCTTACAGGGAGAGTGTGTCTTTTAAAGTAACCTGTGGTCCCAGTGAGCATTAGTAAGGAGCAGATTTTGCTTTGAGTAGGGCAAAACAAATAGTGCATCAGTGAGTTGTTGCTATGGTGGGAAAGCAAAACAAAAAGGTCTGTCATGTACCTTCTTCAGCTTGGGGTGTGGTATAAGCCATAGTCTTTTCAGTATAGGCACATTCAAGGTAAAATCATATTTCTTGGCTATATGTGTTGTTGGAGTGATTTATCTAATGACCACTGAATTCCTGTGACTTTTACATGAAATACTTTATTTGTTTCTATGTTTTTTAAAATACTTTGCAAGAAATGACTGCTCTAAAATTATATTTGACTCACAGTAGAATAATTATTTGAATTTTTGGGTCTTCTGATGGCACAGAAACATTCCCATATCAGACAAGAGGAAATTAGACTCCATTAGAATGTAAATTGTCAGCGTGTTTCGAGGGTGATTGGAGAAGTAAGATGGAAGAAATTTTATCTGGGATTTATACCTTCTGCTGTTCATTATGAAGAACAGCAAAATGTAGTGTAAACGCAGTTTTTATGGTATTGGAATAAAGCAGGTTTGGAACTGAAAGTGAAAAAGGGTGAGGCTTGTGGGTAGCTGTAAATCTAACTACATTTACAGCAAATATAAAGTTATATCTTATATTGATGTTTGAGAAGAATTAAGACACATGCATTGGAGCTAAAGGGCTGGATTGGAAGGAGCAGGTGAGTTACACTATGAAGCCATTGTGAGAGGACATCTTGTGGAGTGCTATCATTATATACCCCTCCACTCACATACAAATCTGTAGATATCCCAATTTTTGTAGATCATAGGGAATAAGTACTGAATTCAAGTTTCTTTTTCATTTATATCTTTTTATACTTCCAGAAATGTTTTATCAGGTAATGTGCTCTGGTTAGTGTAAAATGTCTCTAATGATTTGTAAGTGACTTTTTGAATGGTTGCATTTTTAATGACTGCTGCTATTCATGTGCTTGATACAGCACATAGGACTGAGCTGTGTATTTGGAGAAATGTCTGACAGAAGTCCTGTACTGACAGTTACTGTTTGTTTATTTATACCTAAGGTATTATGTGAAGGAGAAGAACTTTGATCATTTTTATCAACAATTTGATCTCTTTATTTATAATGCTTGCCAATGAGCAGCCTTTCTGAAGAGAATGTGTTGTGAATTTGGGATGTTATTTTGTATTGTGAATTTTGGCTTTATTCTGCTATTTTATTGTGATGCTCCAGACAGAGGTGATTAGGGACCAATACATAGTATAACACATTAGGTAAAACAATAGGCAAGTCTTAGAGCAGCTATATTGAATTGATAAACTGTTTTTCTTAATTTTGTGATGTTTCCTTCAGAATTGTTCTTCAGTGAACAGTATATCTCTTGACAGGATAGATCATCTAGACTAGAACCTTTCTTACATCCAGAAAGTAAGATGGCTACATAGGATGAGAGAGGAGAAATGACATTATATGTGGAGACAGCTACTTTCATAATATCCTGAACTCTGGAAGAATTTTATTAAGCCCAGTAGAGATAATGGATATTCTTTGACTTACACTGTTGAATTCCTATTGGAGTATTTTAGTTAAATGTCTCCAGTTCTGTGACAAAAATGTTACTTCAAAATTAAGACTCATAAATTCAAAATTGCTAGTACAGTAATCAGTAATCAGTTGGATAACTATTGAAAATGTTTGATATACTCAAGTTCTCTTTATGAAGGTGTTTGATTTGAGAAATATAAAGAGTATGTAGTAAAATGTGCATAATTTCTACTTATTGGTTTGTCTTTAGCAGTTGCAGCTAG
Organism: Gymnogyps californianus; assembly: GCF_018139145.2. NCBI lineage: Eukaryota > Metazoa > Chordata > Aves > Accipitriformes > Cathartidae > Gymnogyps > Gymnogyps californianus. The sequence goes on along the minus strand of NC_059472.1, from coordinate 118,267,756 downwards.
TGCCTGTAACAGGATTTATATTGCTTTAGATTATAAAATCTGTTTATGATAAGATAATCAATATAAGGCAATTTTTCAGTGTGCATTAGTTAAAGGATATGATGCAGATGATAAAACAGTCAGTAATAACTGTTTCATGGCAACACTGCATATATCTCTACAGCTTCAAGTTAAATGTTCAGTTTGGCATTGGAAAAGGCTTTTAGTTTAGCAATCAAAATTATACATACCTTTGCAGAGATTTTTGTGATTTTTTTTTTTTAAAAAAAAAACAAAACAAAAACAAATTCTCTGAATCTGTCATAGCATATTTTTAAATTATGAAATTAGTTGTGGTGGGAGTGTGTAATTCAAGAGCTTGACAATGGATGTCACTGAGGAAATTCCACTAGGACTTTCCACAGTACTTTGAGATTTCGAGATCTGTGGATGAAAAACATTTATGTGTAATATCAAATGTAATTTTGAAGTGAATTTTTTCTCACACAACATTGATACAATTCACCTGTTATTCTCTTTTCTACCTGTCTCCTGGTAGTCCATTACATACCTTAGAGAAGATATGAGACCTTTTAGGCTGCAATAGCACTTGTTTGCTTACACTATCCAAATTCATTTCTTTTGCTAATCACCCTGAATTTTCTAGTCTCCTTGTTTTCTCCATGATTTGCAAAGGCAGGCTACCTGTTAATGAGGGGAGGGATACAACCTGAAGTTTTGTTAAGGCTTATAATTTCATCCTTTTCTGTACTAGTAGTAATTTCCGATTAGTCTCACTGAATTGTTCTTTCTGGATCTAAATGGTTTCAGAGAATTTCCTAGGTGAATAGAGACTGCCCTGGAGATTGAACTTCCTCCCTAAAGAATTTATTTAAACCTCTTTTTCTACTGTCTGCAGAGATGTACGCTTATGGAAAGATAAGGTAGTATTCCTGACAGACTTTCACAGTCTGCAAAAGCCTAACTATGCACAAAAGCATAACTTCTGGGCAAAATCTCTCTGTGTTATCTGTCCCCACCTCCCATATTTTTTAAATTTTCAGATCTTCTATATGCCCTCAAAGGAAAAGCTTTACCTGGAGACCTATAACAATCTCACATCTAGCATAGCCTGTTGGCCTTATATGTCTAAGATTGGCCTAGAAAAATAGTGAGAAAAAGAACAGAAAAGTTTGGTGCTCAGTCAAATGGGAAAAGAAAAATGGAAGGCGGGAGGGAATAATTACACAAGTCAGTGATTTCAGGAAAAAAACCCAGCAAGCTGGTTTCAGACTTAAAAAAAACCTAAAACAAAACATAAAAGAGGAGAAATAGGGGTTGACCCTTCTTACTGGCGTGATCTGCCATCCAGTGTTGCATCTCCGTAAAATAAACAATATATCTACATTAAATATCCTTTAAAAAATCTTCATCCTTTTCTGTTAGCAGAGGTTGACTAAAAATGAGTCCTTGAACTGTCGGTGTAAATGGACTGTATATGTCCTCAGAGCATGCAAGACATTCTTTAGTTTCTTGGAGGTCTGTCATTCTCTGTGAACTTAGTGAACTGAAGAGAGAAGTAGGCAGAAGACTGCTAGTGAGAGACCTCCTGCTTTGAGGTTCAGTCATCTGGCGGCCGCATGCATTTTTCCCCCTGTTGAAATACTGGTAAAGTAGCTGAACCGTATTGATATCTAAAGCTGATTTTAAGGATGTTGAGGGTAAATGTCACTGATGGAAGGGAATGAATGAATTTTAGAAAACAGTTCTTAAAGAGACCTTGAGAGGTTGGAGAGTCTACCCTTCTGATCCAGGTCAAGGTCTGTTATACTTGAGAAATATTTTTTAACGATTGGTTGAAAATGGTGGGTATTCCATGACCTCTTTTTGACAGCTATTTTAATTGTTAGGTATTCCTAACACTCAAAAATTCTTGTTGTTTTCTCATTGAAATTTCAATTCTACAGGATAAGCACAGAAAACACAGAAAACAATGTAGTCTCTTTCCTTTTACAGTGACTTCGTTATATTTGAAGACCATGTCTTACCACATCTCTGCTCAATCTTCTGAATTTTGACTAAATCTTCTCTTTTTTCATGTTGATCATCTTTATAAGTGAACACTTCTTATTCTTTTTAAGTAGTAGACCTCATTCCCATTCCTCAGGACCATTAACTCTGCAATTCTCCCCTTTTTGTTCCACTCTTCACATCTTTTCTCAGAAAACTTGGGTGGTTTTGCTTTTTTGTGTAAAAGCTCACTGATGGCCATATCATATAATACAGATACTTGACAAAATTTTTAAAAAATCAAACCTGGCTTCATAGACAGTGGTTTATTCCTCATTATGTTTACCTTATTTATAGTAACACCTACATACTTTTTCATGTATTGTTGAGTGCAAGACAAACGTGTGCATTATATGAATTGAATAAATGTATTTCCATAGGCCTAGTTTTGCCCATTAGACAGAACACTGAGATTCTTCAGGGAATGAAAGTAACTGATGGATTGTTCTACATATGACTGAGGAATTTGTTGAAGGGAAATAGAGATACTAATGCTTTCCTGCCTAGATATGGATCTGTACAATTTTCTCGAGGCAATGTTTACTTGAACAGTACTATCAGGGAAAAAATAGTTGCACATATTTTTAGAAATCTTTATGTGAAAAACAATTTTGTGATGGGAAGGACAACACGAAAAGAGAGGACTCATGAGTTTATGTAAACTTTGTATCTTTCCTCTCTCAGAATAAATGAACATACTTTGTATGGTTCTCAAATGTGATTAATTAATAGAACTTGCTTTTAAAAAATGAATCCCCTTCCCCCCAGCAATAAACCCATGCATGTTGAAGTCTATTCAGCCTATTTTAAGTAAAACTTAAACACACCTAAATATATTTCTATTTAGAATCAGATGATTGTTAAATCACGGAAGTGTTTTCTTGAAGAAAAAAAATCCATACAAACTCTGATCTTTTGTCATGTTTCTGTTCAAAGTTAAACAGTTTTTGAGTAAAAATTACTTGGTTGTCTGGAAGGGCTAGAGGGCTTTATACCATTTTAATTTAAAACATTCAATTTTTTGTATTAAAAAAACTTAAAGCTTTTTAAAGGAGAATTCTATTTGAAGCGTAATGTCAGATTTTTAAGTAGTTCTCTTCTACCAGACAAATCAAAATTCCTTGTAATTTAATACAATTTCCAGAGATTGCAAGAAAAATAAAAGATGTCCCCGTAGTCTCTGGGAAGCGCAGCTGAATGTGTTGCATCTGGGCTATTGCAGAGGTGAAAGGTAGTTATTGAATGGGTCTTTTGACTTATCTCTGTCTTTGTCTCTGTAGCACAGTTCAGGAAGGATAAGGTGAGTTGTAGTATTCCATAATAGTCACGCATTGTTGAGAGACCTAATCCTGCAAAATGCATTCTTAGGTAATTTTTATTTCATTGAGTAAATCGGCTTTTTAATGGAAATACACACTTCCTAGGATAAAATTTTGTGTTTGTGAGCCCTGCAGTTTTGTTATGTACACTTGGGGCAGTTTTACAGAAGTATGAAGATAACGTATTTAAAGAGCATTGATTATAAGAAGAGTATTAAAAAAAATTAAAAAAAAAAAAAAAGTACATTCTTAAAATCCAGAGCATGGATTTCACTCACCAGTGACTGATTGTTCTTTGCACAGGACCCCCAGGGAGTTTGAATGTGAAACAAAGTTGTCAATATTATGCTCCTAAAGGGAAGTTTGGCCCTTCTGTCTATTCAAATGAGCATTTTAAAATATTGCCTGAAGCATTCTGTTACAGGTGTATTATTGAAGCAATCTCTTGTAAGTTAGCCAATGGCTAATAAATCAGTTACCATAGTTTACTATGAGAAATGTCATTCTGCAGAACGGCATAGCTACACAGCACTTATCATTTAGAATGTAAGCATTGAGTTTGTCTTCAGAAATCTTGAACACCAGATTTCTAGATAAAGGATGTAAGGCTAGTTTGGACTTTTATCCTTTCAATGTAGCCATTCTAACTAGTGCTAACGTTTTGACAGGCTGTAGTATGATTTATGTAGCATGATTTTTCTTGACTGAAGGATTGATCTCTTGTTACATTGACTTAAATTATTCTTGCTTTTGGAATTCTCACATGTTGAAAATGAATGTCTGGTCTTTTGCTCATATTGCACATATTGGTCATATATTTCAAAATAAAATGGATTTTAAAATTAGTCTCTCTAAATATGCAGAGGGATTCACTCCTTATGTTAGCATAATATAGTCATTTAAACTAGTAGAGTTGCACTTAACTTACAGTAGCTTAAGGATTTCTTTCCTCTTGATCCTTGACTGTCCTGGTTTCGTCTGGGAGAGAGTTAACTCTCTTCCTAGTAGCTGGTATAGTGCTGTGGTTTGGATTTAGTGTGAGAATGATGTTGATAACACACTGATGTTTTAGTTGTCACTAAGTACTGCTTATCTTAAGCCAAGGACTTTTCAGTTTCCCATGCTCTGCTAGCAAGCAGGTGTACAAGAAGCTGGGAGGGAACATAGCGGGGTAGCTGACCCCAACTAGCCAAAGGGCTATTCCATACCATGGAACGTCATGCCCAGTAGAGAAAGAGGGGGGAGTTGGCTGGGAGGCGCGGATTGCTGCTGGGGCATCCGTCAGCGGCTGGTGAGCAATTGCATTGTGCATCACTGTTTCCCCGCCCCCCCCCCCCTCCTTTTTTTTGTTATATTCCTTTTCATTACTGTTATTATTATTATATTTCATTATTACTATTGTTAGTATTATATTTTACTTTAGTTATTAAACTGTTCTTATCTCAACCCACGAGTTTTACTTTTTTTTTCCTTTCCTCCTCCTCACCCCACTGGGAGGGGGGAGGAGGAAAAGGCTGCGTGGTGCTTAGTTGCTGGCTGGGGTTAAACCGCGACATTGACTCAGTCATTTGTGTTATTTTTAAAATTGACTTATTTGAAAGGGAAAGCCTAAAATTTCAACAAAATTACAGAGCCAAAGCTAATGTATCATCTTGATCGTAACCATAGATACTAGAAATGTCTGGTTCAGTAGAATTTTTGAGATATAGTGTCATTTTTTTGTTATGAGACGTAATGTTTTGCACTTGCTTAAATGTAGACTCGTGATGTATATTGAAAGAGACGGCAGAAAGACGACGCCAGGAAAAGAGCAGCAAGGTGGCAGTGAATATCTGTCAAAATGCCTGGATCTTCTCATCTATCACATTGTACGGGAGCTGCCAGGAATTCTAGGTAAATTCAGTTGGTTAACTGAACAAATCTTACCTTTGTTTACTCCCTCGAGAAACAAATATCTCCTTACATATACAGGTGGAAAGACTGTATTGTCTGATTACGTAAAGTTTGTATGATGTCAGCTTCATGAAGTTTTTTAGTTATGTCATGGCCATATATTTTGTGTTGGAATGCATGATTTCCTATATTAATGTTTTGTATTTGTTGAATGGTAAGCCCCATCAACTCAGTCAGGAATGAGGTCCAAATGTACAAGAAGTTTTATCAATGTTCTAAAGATATTCCAAACATTGAAAAACCTAAGAGCAAATTTGCCTGATAAAGCACAGAGCTAGGAGAGATGCAACAGGGCCTATCTGTGAGAACGTGTTAATCACTTACACTGAAACTTATATGTTGAGTATTTGCTTCAGGCAATTTTTCTGGAAAATTTCAGCCTAGATACTTCAGTTGTTTTAGATGTCTGAAACAGATTTGCTCATGCATAAGAAAAGATGGAAAGATTTTCTCTGAGAGAACATCAGTGCTACCTCAGCTCATCCGTTATACTTAGGAATAAGGACTTGAAGTTTCAGCAAAGTAGCTTTTGTGCCAAGGATATGCGTTTGGACAATTTTGTGAATATCTGCTCAAATTTCACTAGTATGTGAGCCTTTGGAATGATAAAAAGCTACTTTGAACTTTGCGCTATTTGTATATGTTGAAACAGAAATTTGCTTGGGTATAGCAGCTGAAGTCCTGTCATCATTGAATATGCTCAAACTTGTCATAGTGGGATGAGGTACTGGGGAAGAGGGGACTTGCAGAAGGAACAGTGAAAGGGCTGCGTGCAAATAGAACAAAACCTGCAAATTGCAGGGCATAATTTGGACTCATTGGGCAACCAGAGAAGAAACTGGAGTACAAAGAAATCAGTTCGAGAGTCTGGGGAGTCAGTCAAGGTGATGGAACAGGATGAGAATTTTGGCCATTTGTACAAAAGTAATAGATAAAAATCTTGGAAAACGAAGGAGGATCTGTTGGTGAGATTTGAACATCGGGTTGATATTGAATAAAAGAAACGTCACAGAATTTACCCTAGATGAGTAAGAATAGTGGGATTGTCTTTCCTGGAATAAGCTGTGCTATATGTTATATGAGGAAAGATGAGGTTTTTATTTGAAAAAGTTAATTAGGAGTGAGTGAAGGAAGAAAGGAAAGAAGGGAAGGGAAGGAAGGGAGTTAGAGAGGAAAGGCAAGAAGGAGGAAGCGAAGTGGGAGGAGGGGGAGAGAGGAAGGGAAGAGAGGAGGGCAGGAAGAAAGAAGGAAAGAGGAGGGGGAGGAGAAGGGAAAGGCAGAGAGGGAGAAGGGATGGAGAATGAGAGGGGGAGGGAAGGAAAGAGGGAGAAGGGAGGAAGAAGGAGACAAGAAGGAAGGAAGGAGAAGGTATGAGATTGGTGTGGCCAGTCTGAATCATCATTAAAATTCTTATTAAAACTTCTGGCGGGTGAGATCACCCACAGAAGAGTAAGAAAGCTAAACAGGAAGACAAGGAAGGAAATGCTGTGAGTATTCAAGAAAAGAAAGGGAGCAAAACCAACCCTACTTGTGTATGCTTTGTCATTAAATGATAAAACTTTTTTTTCATAAAATTATTTTCTGAGGAAATGATACCTGATGTATTTTTCATCTTCTCTACATTATCACTAGAATATTGAAAATGAAATGGTAGCACTGCAAAGGTCAGTAGACCTAAATGTCATGCTGCTATTTTAAAAGAAACTTTGCTTCCTATGACAATGCAAATTTTTGCTCTACTGCAAATACCCGATCCCTTTTTTCTAACTAAATATCATGTTTGCATATTGGCTCTATTTCAGGATTTAGAAGTCTCAGACTATAAATGTTTGAGGCAGAAATTCACCTCCTACTATCTGTATGTACTATATGCAACTAATATAGTAGGCCCTGATACTTCCTCAGAACCTGAAAGTACTATGCATCAAATATATAATTACTATCATTACAGTACATAATATGTCAGTTGCTTTAACATGTATTCTGCTGGGGTTTTTTACTACTGATGTACAATTTCAATGCATTGTTGACAACTGATATATCAAGCATAATTTTTACACTTTGTTTTCCTTTCCAAGCTAGATTTGTATGTTGAATGTTTTTATTAAGATTAAGCTATCTGTCCATATTTGTCCACATTTGTCAGAAGGCTTTTTATTGCTATGAGTATGACGAAGGAACATGTTCTGCTTTAGGAGGTAAAAGCTAGGAGCTCCTAAGAAAAAAAACCCAGATTTGCAAACTGGAATAGTTAAAAGCAGTTTAACTGTTGATTTAGAATTAATCCTAGCTGGCTTTTTTAATATGCATTTATGTAAGCTCCTTACTGATCCCATCTTCTTCCACCAGATGTAGCTATAAACCAAATAGATTAACAAGTTGTAGAAATTGGCCTTAAAGATACATTTAAACAAATGAAATAAATTGTTAATCTTGTGGATAATTTTAAAAGTTTTCAGTTGTAGGTAAGAAAGTAATTTTATTTCTGCATTTATAATTAACTTATTTCTAGGAAGTAGATATAAATTGCTTAGATCATGCTAAAAATTAAAGTAACCATATCTATCTACTTATCGACTGCAAAATTGGCAAATGGGATGATTATATAGGCCTTAAAACATAGATTAGATTGTTCAGTAAATTACTTACTGCTAACCACAGAGAGGTCTTGTTGAATTACAGTATTGTGAGGAATTCAAAACAAAAATGTGTTGATGAAAAAATAATATTTTGGTTTATTTATTTGGAGAGTTTTAGGCAACGCTTTCTTTTTCTTGAGCAGTGCATTATAGAACGAGTCAAATCTTTAAGGTTAGGTATTTTTACAGCCTACTTTAGTGCCAGCCTCTGTCATTTCTGCTTATGTTGAAAATTGAACTCCATGGGAGCAGAAGAAAAGCATTGGTATTATTCAACATGAATAAACTGTGTGACTTACTCTGAAAGGAGGGGCCTTTTCTGGCATGAAAATTGCATAAAATACCGAATCCTGTCCTTCACTTGTTTGATGTCTATGTGATTTCCCTTTTACAGTTTTGTGAAGCTCTCTTGTGAGGGGAAAAAAATATAGGAAGCGTTCTTTCAAGATGGGATTTGGCTTTCAATATTTTCAGGCTATAGAGACAGAATTTTCCTTCTTTGCATACAAGCTGTGACTTTTCTCATGCTACTTCTGTTCTTTACCCTATGTAGAAGACGTCTTGCTTTTCTGAGACAATAGTTACTGTAACACAAATTTAGCATAATGTTCCTTGATTTTTATATGTCTCTTCTAAGTTTGAAGTATAATTTTCACTATTGCCATTAAAATTTTGTTCCCACATTATTGTATCTGGGGTTTGTTGTGGAGGCAACTGAGTTCTCTCATTGACCTGCTGCTACCTCTTTTATGAGAACGTGAGAATTCCTGTTGCTTTAGGTCACTTGCGTCATTATTAAACTTGTGTATGAGAATGTGTATGTGCATGGCTGGTGGAGGGATCTTGGAGGGGGGGGAGCGGGGAGGATGTTTGTTTCTTTCTTCCAGTGGTACTATGCTGCAGGAAAAACATACTGCTTGAGCATTATGTCGCCCACTAATCATGGTGAATTCAGCTCTTGGTCAGCTGGAAGTCATGAGAATCTTGCTTTTTATTTCACTGGAAATAGAATTGCATCCATAGAATTTCAAGAGTATAATTCCATGCCTATGTAGCCACCTAAAGCCAGTATAAGTCTACCCCGCCAAGAGGGGTAATTTCATTTTTGCTTCTACGCCTGCATTGTATTTCTATCCTCACCATTTTGCCAGAGGTCACATTTGCGCACCTGTTCCTGTAGCCAGAGCAGGAAATTGGCCTGGCTGATTGCTGAGCTAGGAAAGAAAAGTGCTGGATCGGCCTGATTTATCATGCAGTCACATGAACACTACTTTCAGCAGGAGGGAGAAGACGGGATTGAACAGAGGATACTGGAATAGAGATGTTTTATATGTCATTTGCTGTTGTTTAGTAAAGCAATTATGTTAGATCAGTCTGAAATGTTGTTTTCTGTAGGTGACATTCTCACTGCCTTAACTAACGTCTCTGGACGTAAACACCCATCAACAATTCAGGCCAAACAGCTGAAAATGTGCCTTCCTATGATGCCTGTAGTACTTCATCTTGTGACATCCCAGGTAGATTTTTTTTTTTCCCCAAAAAATTTTTAAACAGAGGGCAAAATCTTGCAGTTTCCCAAAATCTAATTTCTGCTGATTGTGATCACAATGGATAAAATAGAACTTTTATTAATGTGTAGATACGTTGATGAGTATTCCAGCTATGTAACAGCATTAAAGATGTAAGCCTTATTTTTGCACATTGTAAGACAACTCTAATGATAGAAGCAAATACATATTTTGTCCTTTTTTTTTTAACGTGGCTGTGAAATACATGTTTTACTTTTTCTGGTCATAAGATATGCATTTAATGTAATTTTTTCAACTTTTGCTAAATTCAAATAGGTATTTCGTCCCCAGATAGTCACAGAGGAGTTTCTTTTCAACTATGGGACCTTACTTGTGAGTATAACCATCTGTGTTAACTCTTGTTTACAACATATACATATGCATAAAATTTTGGGAATTATTTTAATGTGATAAAATTACATTAAATTTATAAATTGGAGAGAGAACTTTATTCTGAATATAAAATTTAAGCTTTGATTATATCAAAAGTTTATATATTAGCAGAAAATATTTTCTGTAGTAATCTGTTGGATCAAAGGGAAAATACACTATCCTGTGTTCAAGTATAGAGAAACTCTGCACGTGTCTGATAAACTGAGAATTGCCTGCGTGCCTTATTTTAGGGTAGAAAAGTTTAGCTCTAAATTACACAGAATATTCTTTCTAGAATTTTACACTAGTATTTTATAAGTAGAAATGAAAGATAAATTTTAATCTAATCTATATTTAAGGTATTCTTTCCTTTTGTCACCACCTTCTTGCCAGTACTTTTACACTGCATTTATTTGATGAAAAGCTGAGTATTATAAGCTACAGAGCCAAGATATTTGTCTCATGTTAACATCTACAACCTATTTATGACATTAGCAATAGAAAATGAACTTTTTAACTCTGCAATAGGATAGCATAGCAAAATGAAGTAGTACTGTTGTAATGTAACTTCCTCATATGAAAACAGTTGTTTCTGCTAAATGAGAAAAAAGCATATTCTAAAGTTGCATATCAGAGTTAAGTAAATACTTTTAAGTACATGGGTTCATAAATGACAACTAGGTATTTACTTCCACAATAGCATGAAGAAATGCTTCACCACAAGCAGCTAAATTAAAGTTTACCATTCAGATTAACTTCTCTTTCTGCTTTGACTCTTGATTCCAAGAAAATGCAGGTTTAATTTAGCTCTACTAAAATATTTGTATAAAAATTAGCATTAGAATGAATAAAAAAAAATTAAAACTGTAGATGTTGAATTACAAAGCTTTTTATCTCTTTGAAGCATTTGTAACTAGGCAGTAGATTTATTAATGGTTTTGGATCAACCTTCTAGAAGGTGAAATTCTTCTGTCAACAGTATAGGTACAGCAGACCAGGTACAGTGTAAGTTTTCTTTTGATGTTAATCCAGCTTGCTTGAACTACTGACTGAGGAAGTCAGGCTAGTTATACTAGCCCAGCTTTCCTCGCAGATCAAGGAGGAGATTACTTTACTGAGTATTTCCTGCATCTTGTCCTTCTGTCTCCATCGAACAAGGCAATTCAGGAACTTACATATACTATTTCAATTTACGCATGAAAAAGGGAGGGGAAATAGTATATCTGAAAATTGAATATCAAATTTGAATCCATTTTATGTAACATTTATGTGTTATGATATGACTAATATAATTAATTCTGGAAGTGTAACTATCCATTCTACCAGGCAACAGTCTACTCTGGAATTTTGTGTTTAGCAGTGTTCCCACTGGCATCTATAAAGGGACATTTGATCATCAGCTTGTACTTTTTCAAAGTACTGTGATATAATTGAGGCCTCTAAGACTTTAGCAAGTCAGTCTTTCAGTTTTTTGGGGGGTTTTGGGGGTTGGTTTTTTTTTTTTTTCCCCCTGATTTATTAAAAAAATCTTACTCTTAACAATAAGAAATGATTAGGAGTTGAAAGATGTGTGCTTGGTATCTGGAAGGAAAAGAGTAGTTATTTTCCTGTAACTGTTGTTCATTGAGAATTTTTTTTTTCTCGTTGCTTTGAAGTTATTTCCATCATCACTGTAATTTTCAGTAGTGTTGTGCAAAGAAACTGAGAGGGAGTCAGGACAGTCCTTTCATGTTTTCAGCTGTGAATAGAAATACATGGAGGACACGCTCTGCCCCAAAGGCACAGCTAATAGTAGGCTCCTAGTGGAGTGCATAGGGCACAGACTCATCCGTAGAGGAATACACACACCATTCCTCTCCGTTGCTTGAAAAACCCCAGAAAGTTGGTGGTTTTTTTAATGAATAGATCTTCTTCTTGTGTTTCTAGTATAAAATTAAGGAAATAAGCATTAGTAGCCAGAAAAATTTTTGCACCAACTATGTTGATTTTTCCAAATTGGTCTTGAGACTATGGTTAGGTGTGAAACTGTCTTAAATGAGCAAACAAAATAATCTACTCTCTTCCAAAGCAAGTTAATTAGATAATAACTAGTAATTTTCTTCAAACGATCAGGAATATAAATAACTAGTTTTTTTATAGAAGCAGTTGTTTTTTATGACTGCCTCTGAGATGCATTTAAATTATGAAATATATAATTAGTTTCTAACTGTATTTTTAATTAGAGAAGAATCCTTCAGATGTTTCTTACATACTGAGAAAAAGATAACCCGTGTAGACATTTCTGCCAATTTAATATATAATAAAACAAATTAATTGATAGTGAAATATAAAACAAACGTCATTTTCTTAATGCTTTACATCATATAAATAAATAGATGTGTGCAAATTGAAAATGAGAAAGATGTTATCCAAGGTAAATGCTCCATGTATTATACTGCATTAGTAAAAAAGAGCATACTATAAATTCTGCTGAGAATTTTTCGTTCTTTAGCAAATGTTAATAACGTCTTTTGCATCCCCTGTGAAATAAACAGCTATGCATACAAGTGAAAGCAAAAGAATAAAATCAAGATTAAAAGGCAAAAGAATAATGGATCTAAATGTACAACATTTACTTAACCCATATTATTAACATTTCATTGTCCCTGCTCCTCAAAATGGTGACTAATTTAGGTCATTTTTTAATAGAAGGTTATGCATTTTTGTATATTCTTCTGTGTGTAACTGTATCGATAGTGTGTGTAGTATGCATGGAGATCAAAAAGATCGTACAAATAACAGAAAATTGCATTTTCTGGAGGGTCTTTGGTCTTTTTAGTGAGTTATTTTACCATAGCTATGTCCAAGGTAATTCAAAGTCTTCTAAGAAATTACAGTTTTCTGTTAACAATGAAGACATTTAATTACTGTCTGTTTAGCTGGAAATGTTATCATTCCTGACATTAGTCAGAGTAATAGTTCTTACTGTACTCTACGTTTAAGTGTCCAGCAGCATTACAGACTTGCAAAATTATGTTATAACAGCTAGATCATTAATGCTTTCAGTCTTTCGTATCTTAATTATTATGACAGTGTTTCCTAATGTAGGTGCATTAACATTTTGTATTTACACAGTCCCTTAAAGAATTTCACGTTGTAATTATTCAGCGATTATGCTTCTTAATTTTTGTTTCTAAAGTGTTTTAACATAAATGCTGCTTCTTCTGTAGAATTTTATCAGATCGATAGATTCAGGAGAAACAAACTTGGATGGAGCAATAGGTAAGGTAACCTATGATATTGCAGTACTTTTATATGCAGACATTATAACTGTTGCATTTTATAAAGAAATATGATGATTTTTACCAATAGGGCAAGCTGCATCAGAAGAATTGATTAAGACTACTTTATCAGCCTTTGAAGCAGTAACACAGCATCCTGTCTTGTTGATAGTCCATCGCTTGACCGTAAGTCTGGCAACAAATTAAATAGTTACAGGCTAATTGGCCTAATTCCATTGATAAATAGAATGTTTTGAATATTTAGAAACTGTTTAAAATATGGCTTAAAATGTATCATGGTTCTATTTGACAGAAAAAATCCTTATTGTTTATAGAGAGATTTAATTTTCAAAGAAGCAGCAAGGCATTCAGACTCAGTTTACTATATTTAGTTGAAAAGTTAGAGGGAGAATGAGAAGGGCTTAAAGTTTAGAAATAGCAGTTCTTAAAATGATTTTCATGTAAATGTAACACTTGATTCTATGAGTCTTTCTTCAGCCTCAAAGCAAGTACGTTGCTGTATATTAGTGAAAATTTCACCACTCTATTTGTTCATTATGCTTTTAACATAGCTTGGAAAGACCACTTCTGAGGGCTGAAGATCCCATTCCATCAATACTCTTCCTAATGAGATTAACAACAGCAGTTATGGTGGGGTTTTTTTGTTTTGTTTAAGTATAACAGGTTGCTTAATAAAAATTGCATTACAATTACCAAACCCACATACTGTAAGCTTCTTACATCACTAAGATTTGTTTTCTTTGAAGTTTTTGGTTAAATGATTTACTGTGGGCTAAGCTAGCTGAAGCCAGAACAATTACATTGTGACACAGTTGTCAGTAAATCAGTAGGTCAGAATGTTTCAATCAGTGTTTGACAAATTGTAAGCACTTAAGAAAGGCATTAGCAAATTGTAATACATAGGAATGAGTGATCTTAGGGATTGTGCTAGATAAGAATGAGTGATCTTAGAAATTAAGTGTTTTTACAAGTTGAATCCTATTTGGTGTGTGTGTTAGTTGAGTATTTAGATTATAAAGTCTTAATAAATGAAAACAGTAAAATTAATCAAAAATATAAATTGGAATTTAAGTAAGTTTAATGTTTATTTTCATTAATGCTTACAAAAGAGTGGTGTTCAAGAGAATGGTCCTTATGCACAAAAATCTAACCAATTAATAGTCAGAGGGGAAATAGTATAGAACTGAACAGTTCGATTTACTTTAATATGGCAAACGATGTTCTAGAAAAGAAATGTAAATGTAGGTGAGGTATGAATGCCTATTGATATCTCCCTACATGCCTGTCAGCCTGTAAGTCACTGTATTATGACTGTATAATTCTAGAATCACCTCAGTTTTTAAAAATAATTGTTTTACTTCTGTGGGTTATCAGTGTGTCTCATATTGACAGAAATATGTACCATTTTTTATGGAGGTCCGTCAACATTTACTGAAATTGCAATACCTTGTGTCAGCACATTAAATAAAATTCCCCTAGCTGTTTAAACATCAATGGTCTGGGGTTTTTTTCCCTGAAAAAATAGCACCAAGGAGATAGCTCCCCTTTACAACTCTTCTTCCCCTGCTCCCATCCCCACATTCAGCAAAACATTCTATTGAAGCCAGGGAATGACTATCCCGCTCTCTTTTAAGTAACCCCTGGCTAGCAGTAGGTGATTTATTTAAGTATCTAAATTTCTGGGGTACAGTTTACTTCATCACACATGTTGCAAGTTTTAGATGTTTATTTAAAATCCATTTCAGCACATCAGTTTACCTTATGTAGCTAGAGATAAAACTTCCTGCCTGTCCAATGCTTGTAAATTTATGACACATACCACTTTTGTAGAATAGTTTCCCTGATTTAGAATAGGTATATATTGAAATTTATTAACTAAAAATAATTATATCCTTGTCAATGAATGAACAGCTTTTTATTTTTTTGAGAAAAGAAAATCTATTATTTCACTCATTTCCATAAGTAACAGTTCTTCCTAATTTAAAAGAGCCCTCCTGACACTCAGCAAATAGCCATTCAGACACAAAATAAAGTGGATAAATTGCCTTGTATTTGGTATGTTAAATTCAAGAAATTGTCCACTGTAATTAATAATCTCTAACCGCATCTGCCACTAGTGGTGCAAACAGTAATTAGTTTAATACTATTTACAAAGTCTAGTGTGCTAATTATACTTGAATGTACAGCATACATTACTTTAGAGGAAAGTGGTACTTCATCTTCTATGATGCATACAGAATATTTTTAGAATTGCTTTTACTCAAGGGATATCTTCTAATTGCTGCTCGCTGAGCATGACTGGAATCTATGAATATAAATGCCAGCACCCAGCGGAACTTGGTGCTTTTTTAAAAAGTTGAAGCAAGACATGTTTGAGCTTCCAGATCAATATTTATGTATAACAGTGGTTAATAGGAAACTCTTTTACTGGAGAGAAGCATGTATCCTAGGCTGATCTCTGAAGCTTGGATTGCTCATTTAGACAAAGTTGGTTACAAACAGTGTTTTATGGAGGGGGCAGGGGGAAGGCCAAAACCTTCTTTAGAGGATGCATTTTGTCTGCTACAACTGTGACATTGCTTTGAAGTCTCTAATCAGAAATTAAATGCATCTCTAATAAAGTTTAGTGAATTTAATAAGAAGTGAGGTTATATTAAGCAAGCAGAACCAGTAAATTTTTCAGTTCAGTTCTGATTTTAGTTTAGCTGCAAAGGAAATTGTGTAAGTTAATAGGAATTTAAGAGCAACATTTCAGGTTCTTTTCTACTTTGAGAAGAAAAGAATTGCTTGTTCTGGGTTTTAGTTCATGTTTGACTTGCCTTTGCATTCGTACCTTGAACAAAGAAAATTGAAGAAATTGATTTTTTTGTGATCAAATTTCTGATTACCATCAACCTGAAGTCAGTTATTAAGGAGATTCATTTCTGTGGGGACTGACTGTATTATATATTGCTAAGTGTGATAAAGTCAAGGGAAATTAATTGAAAGTGCTCAAATGAAAGCCAGTAGTGAGCAGTAATTTCATTTTGCATGCAGTTGTGTGCATTTTTAGAAGATATAAAGTAAAGACTAACAGTAAGCATGACTCGGCAAATTTTGACAAAACTGTAGATTTTCAGGTACACAAATATGATGATGAAGGCCATCAAGAAGAGTCTCTATAGACTGGAGTGGAACATAAACCCCGGTTTCTTAAACTGACACAAGTCCAACTACCTGTTTCCTCAATGTACCTAAAATGGAAAAATATTTATTAAATTCAGATAAGAAGTGTTACAATAATATTTATTTTCAAATTTTGGTAAAGGTTTAGATATAATTAACTGGAAGAATTCTTTGCTGACTGTATCATTTGCATTTTTCTTTTCTCTGTTAAATATATTTATTTGCCTGAAAAAAGGACGTGTGCTAATTCAGAGCACTTTGAGCAGTGATGAGGTTCATGATGGCAGGCAGTTCCTGTAGGAGTCCTTTCTATACTCTAACTAGCTCCCAAAAATGATCTGTATACTGCAGAGATGATCTTTTACTTGAAGCATGAAAGTTCTTCTCTGATTGAGGCAAAAGTTGTCAGCAGTGATTCTCCTCCTCAAGGTTTTAAAACTTATTTTTAAAAATCAGGCTAAAATAAAAGCACCCTGAACATGATGAGTTGCTTGATGGGAAGTCAAGGGAAAAGCAGTATGACATGGAAATCTACTGGTTGACAATATAAGAGTTACTATTTTCACCAAAGATGGCAACACAAGGGTTAGAAACTTCTGCAAGTGCTTTTTTCTGCTCATCTTAGTCTTGATTCAGCATCAGTGGTGTTCTTCATCCACAGGCTGTTCTGATCTAACCACTGACACCTTAATTTTGTCAGTGTAGGGTATGACTATATGAACATATTGTACAGCATTTCTTCACTTTTCTGTTTCAAGTAGATTGAAATTCTACACCCCATGTGGCTTTCTGTCCATTAAGCTAATCCACATGAAATGAGACTTTTTTGTGAAAGCAGTTCTGTAGTAATTGACATATTGAGTCAGTCAATCAGTGCTGTCTCTTTTCAGAAATAAGAAAAAAAAAAAAAACCTCAATGAAGATTCTGAAGTTCTGAAGACTTTTCAAAAAAAATTACAGAAATGTCATCCTTCTCAATTCATTCTAACATGCATTAGATTATTTTTTCTATTACATTCTGAGAGATTACTGGCAATATTAAAACATTGAGGAGGATGCTGTGCCTCCAGCAAATGCTTTAAGAAATTTGAAGGCAGCATGATCTTACTTCCATGGTCACTTTCAGCAATAACTTTATATGTGGAATTTTAATGAGCATAGATGTCAAGGTGATGTTGGATGTTGTGGATCTTACACGTGACTGGAAAAAAAGGGTTTGGGAGCTGGATGGTCTTTGCTTTGGTACATTCTGCTTTGAATAGTGGATAAGGAGAAGATATTTGTCAGTAGTTGTAAGTTGAACATATGCACACTGAAAAGAACCAGATACTTCTAGAAAAATCTCTGGAAGTAAAGTAATGGGCTTAGTCACTTGCGAGTTTGGATATGATAGCTGCATGGAATGGATAGTGTAGTTTCTTTATGTAAGTTTAATTCCAGGGTCTGATTTTCACTTGAGAACAGTATGGTTCACAAATGCTACTGGACCAGGCTTTAAGGCTGTTCACCCAGTGTAACACCAAATGTTATTTAGGGTGCAGGCCTTGTGTCTGACGTCTCCTGAACAGTGGAGGCAAGCACAGAAGGACTGAAATTACAGTTTTCTCTTTCGAGCCCGTCCTACTAGCTGGTGAATACTTTACTCTGAAACTGTGGCTTGTCTCTCTCTCTCTTTTGAGGGTTAAAGTAACATACAGACTTTGCAGAAGAATTTCTGTAAAAATTGTGCCTTGTTTTCAAGAGGTCTGATTTTTGTAAGTAATAAAATACTGTAGAAAAGTGAGTACGGCTTTTGCTGGGTGCTCATACCTCACTAGTAGTTTTCCTTGCAGAAATCAGTGAATGTTATGGAGACAGATGTTCTGGTTTTGGATGGTATACTTGGATTTCCAAAAAGTTTTTGACAAAGTCATGCACCAAAGACTTCAAATCTGTCAGTGGCCCTTCCTCTTACCCTCTGACAGATCAACTTCTTCTAACTAGTTAAAATTTACTAAGTAGAGAATAGAGATCAGTTTTTAAAAATTTAGGTATATTAAGAATAGTACCTTATAAAGATCTGTGTTGCAACATGTGCTATTTATAACTAATTCAGAAAAGGGAATGAATAGGGAGGTGACAGAACTGACTGATGACACCAAATTTTTCACGGTAGTGAAAATTAAAACTGACAGAAGAGTTGCAGAAGGTTTCAAGATATTGAGTGGAAGGACAATAAAATGACATGCAATTCAATACTGATAAATGTCAAGTGAAGCACATGGGGAAAATCATTCCAACTATACATATGCAGTGTCAGGCTCTAAACTACTTGTAACTATCCTGGAGATCTTTTAGCATCATTTTTCTATGAAAATTATAGCTTTATACTCAGCAGTAATCAGAAAGACAACTAGATTATTAGTAACGACTGGTAAAAAAATCAGACGAAAAAGCAGAAGACATCACTATGCCATGGTAAGTCCGTAGTGCCCTCAAGGCTTGAATACTGAATACAGTTGTGGTCATTCACTCTCAAAGGGAATGAAACTTAACAAGAAAAAGTACAGCTCAATGATGCAAGGAGGGACTGAGTAGATAAGAACTTCAGCTTGGAAACAGAGACTTGAAAGTATAGAATTATGAATGGCATGGGAAAGATGAATTGGAAATAATTATTCATGTTTTTAATAAAATAAGTGGGTATCAAGTTAGCTGCTTTAAAATAAAGGGAGTGCTTTTTCATAAGGCATAATAGAAGTGTGGAATTCAGTGCTGTAGGTATTGCACATGCTAAAGGTATAAATACATTTAAGATAGAATTGGACAAATATATGGGAGGACAGGCTAGTAAGCTTTATTAAATGCAAAAATGCAGATACAGCATCAGCTTAGGAAGTTTCTTTAGAGTTACTTTACTAGAAACTAGAGTTGTACTTCATGCTTGGTCTATTTCTCCTACTCTTTTTCTGCTCCTTCCCAATTGCAGAAACAGGATTACCAGGTTAGAGCTACATTTTTGTTTGGTCCTGTACATATGTATTATAGCTGGGAGATGTGAATGTAGTGTGTATGGAAGTTTCTAGTATTTCATTGCTATTTTGGGTACTGGTAACAGCACAGTTGTGGCAGCATAGCCTTTGAATGCCATCACTACAAAATTTTACAATAGTGGCTTTGTGCAGTTAGGGGTTTATCATGAACTGGGTATCAGGCTATTTAGAAGATGGTAGAAACCCAGATATAGCTATGATCATATTCAAACTATCTAGTCTGTTTAGGCTTAAACAAGAATATTTCCCACTTTTTTTTGTAAGCAATCTTAGTGATAAAGACTGAGACAAGAAAAATATCTGACTACCTTCATGCATATATGGAGATTTGAGTCCATGCAGATGTCAGCAGTCATTTAAAAGAAGAAAAAATGAATCCTTGTTTAAATATTCTTCTATTTTGTTTCAATCCCTCTAGAAAATGCCAAAATACTAATACCACACTTCTGTATACGTAACTTACAGAAACTTGTGCAATTCACTGGTGAATTTATTAAAAATATTTTATGTACTATTACACTTAAGTTTATTTCACCTCAATAATTACTTGCTTAGTTCATATCTTGTTTACAAATTTGCGTACACATTAGTAAAAAACAGTGACCCAAATGGCATGGAGAGAAGATGAGGGTTGCAGAGTTAGGAGGTATCTGATTTAAGGTTCATGTGCAATTTAGTACTTGCTTCTCCCTTCAGCATGTGCATTTTGGTATGCTCTTGCATCACAAAATAATTTTCCATAGGATTAGCGCTTCATTTAGTTGATCTCCCCACCACACCGAACTGACATGAGGCAAACACCTGCTATGGAGAATTCCATTCTAAACAGTTTGTTTGCCAAAATTGAGGTTTGTGTTAGAAAAAAGTCAGGAAAAGCTACTACAATTATTTAAGACTTAAATAGTCTTTACAAGGAGAGTTTAAAATATAGAATCATAGAATGTTTTGGGTTGGAAGGGACCTTAAAGATCATCTAGTTCCAACCCCTCTGCCATGGGCAGGGATACTTTCCACTAGATCAGGTTGCTCAAAGCCCTGTCTGGCCTGACCTTGGACACTTCAGGGAGGGGGCATCCACAACCTCTCTGGGCAACCTGTTCCAGTGCCTCACCACCCTCACAGTAAAGAATTTCTTCCTAATATCTAATCTAAATCTACCCTCTTTCAGTTTATATATTTATCTTAGAAAAGACTTACGACTGGCTTTAACTACATTCGCTAATGTGGAAAGACTACTGTTAATACTAGATGAAAGTGAAAGATTTGAAGTTTTAGAGATTGAAGTTGCATCGTACTGCTGTATACTGCCATCTTAATTGGTATCAGTCTGAGTCAATGCTGCTGCCGAGTGGTTCATAATATTCTGAGTCCCTACGTTGCTTCAGACAATTGAGAGCTGCTTTTTTGCCTCTTCTGTCTCATACCTTTAATTTACCACTTAAATGTGCCTCTTCATTTGAGAAGCATTGCAGTAGGTTGAACTAGTTTTTTGGACTGAAAAACCTTAAGTACATAACTCTTTTTTTTTTTTTTTTTTTTTTTAATCCTACCTCACAGGTATGTTATAACTGATAAACTACCATTTGTAGAACAGTTTAGAAACCTGGACTAGTGGAGTTGTTGGAGTGCAATGTAGTTTTGTTATTTGTCTTATTGCATATTAACTGAAAAGACCATGAAATATTTCAAAATCACGAAGTGTTACAGAAGTCACTACATCTATGATACATAGCATTATCTATATAGGCATAAAGGCTATTTGTACTTGCAAGAGTAGTTTGACTTCCATACCTCAAGCAGTGTCCTTTACCTCTTTTATTGAAATTATGTAACAAAGGCATCTTTTGGTAGTTCTTTCAGAAGTGAAAAAAAGCTAGACTAAATGAATCCCTTAATGTCAGAAATTCATTTAACAGAGACCACCAACTAGCAATGAAATAGTTGCTAATTGTAGTTATTGCTGAGTACAGGCTAACTTCATTTAGTGACCCCTTTTCATGTATACTTTCAGCTTCTATAGATGTTTCATAATAGTAGCTGCACAAATCTAGAGAAATTCTATCTTCTAGTATTAATTGCTAAAAGAAAGCACATGGGGGATTATAATGCAGTCCTGTAACACCAAATCCTGTCCACAGTGTAGTAAGAACCTAGATAGTAATTTTATTTGTATAAATAAATCCAAGGACAAGCTGTGCATCCATGATGCATACTTAAAAATTGCAGGGCTGTCCATCCATCCATCCTCTCCCCAAAACCAAAGCATGTCCTGTCTAAATAAATCATATTTTACCAATGACTTAAGGCTTAACAATTCATTCTCTTATAGAGAATACTAATAATACACTATTTTTGTAATATTAGATAAAACTGAGTTATAACCTAGTTTGCCATAAGTTGATTTCAGATGGAACTAAGCTGACTAGTCCTGTAACAGATGATTAATCTGTAACAATACACTCATGGACAATAAAGAGTTGATTGGATTATTTTTTTTTTTTTTCATATTTCAAATCTTAAGTCTGTAAATTTAAATTTTAATGAAAGACACTGTATTACCAGAATGGAAGAAGTTAAAATTTTATCAAGACACTCTACTAAGCTTAAGGATATTTCATTAGAGGTAGTACATCTTTCCTGATGTATTTTAGTTTGTGCAGGTTTGTTTTAGAAGGACGTTTCTTCTGAACTCTATTAGATGATTAGTTTAGGGATTAAAGCATGAGGATTAATAGATATTCTAATATTCTTTTTTCTTAATATCTTACATCTGCACTGAATTCTGTATTTTAAATTGAAATTCATTCTCAATGAATTATACCGAAGTTACTGTTCTTTTCTATATGAAAGTACATTACTGTCTGTAAATTTGACAGCTTACCAGAGAAAACTGAACTTGATGGCTTTAAGTGTGATTACAGATGAATTTCCATGATTATTCATCTCTTTGATTAAGGGCTTTAGCAGTGAAATAAACACAGATGATAGTGTATCTCTGTTCTATTTTTTCCCCTGTGAATGATCTAAGCCAGATCTTTCTAATTCTCTATTTTAGGTTGAAGATTGTATCCTCCCACCACTAGTTTCTTTGGTCCACAGTCAGAATGGTAAGTATATGGCCACATCAACTACAGTTTCCATGAATTCCACATTTTGTTTTAATTAGACTTCAGTGTGGTCACATTCTTGGCACCTTTATTTTCAAGTGGAATGGAGACTCTTCAGCTTGCGGTTGCTCTCAGAAACCACATCACTGCTTTTAAGCCACGAGGTCATGGCTGAGGAGAAAGGGGAGAGCCTTGACTCAAACAGCAAGCTTCTGTCTCTCATTAGAGATTCATTGCTGCCTCAGTAAGTATAATATTGCTCCTGTAATGGGGAATAACTTGATACTCAATCCATTTTGACAGCGTATTTGTTTTAACTACCCTTTTTATGTTTATATGGCAAAATGAAAAGAGGAATAGCAATTAACTGCTGCCAGAGTTCTCTGCCCAACATCTCTCTCCTAGGTTTATTTAGTACTTTGTCATACAACACAAACACAACTTCTGTGCGACACTCATTTCTGATACTGTGCCTCTGGCTGCTCTTGAAGTGAAACAAGTTTCCCTTAGCTTTCGGGCCGTGATTTAAATACTCCTCTTTGTTCTGCTAATAAAGTCAGAACATTCTAACAGTAACATCTTTTTGTCTATTTTGGATATTGTGCCCTCATGTAAGATGTTCTGAAATCACATGGAATGGCATATAACTTTTTAAAAAGGAATAGTACAGGACGGATTAGTCCTCCGTGATCCACCCAGGGGTTATTGCCTCTAAATTGCTGTCCTTTCCTGCTGCTCCAAGCAGCAGAAAAACCCTACAGCAGAGTAGATGAAACTACAGCCTGTGGGCCAGATGTGGCCTGGAACTTCATTTATATGGTTTATGGTCAAATGAGGCCTGTCATTTCAAACTGACTTGCAGGTGAGCACAAAGACAGCTCTCTGTGTTATGCACATACATACTGTGAGCTGATAACATCTGTGAGTAGAGGGAAGGAAAGCACGAACACAAGATGAGTACAGTAATGATGAGTCATCATTTATCTTTCACATTATTCTAGTAATGTTACAGTGTATTTTAATGTGTGGTCCTCAAAAGTTAATAATTGTAGATACTTAGCTGCCCTAAATGAGAAAATTGTTCCCCACCCCTACATTAAGTAAGTGACAGAAGGGTAGAGAAATGGATGCTGGATTATGATCAGAAACACAGTGCCTTCCCCAAAAATGGGACTGTGATTATGATCAGAAACACAGTGCCTTCCCCAAAAATGGGACTGTCTCTTGCTAATTGACTAATGTTCTTACAGTTTGAGGACCAAAGTTCTGTCCGTGCAAGATGTGTAATCTTTTCTCTGTGAGAGAGGATGGGAAGCTATAGAGCTCTGTAGACAAGCTTATTTTCACACCTTCTTCACATTATTTTTTTTTTCTCTGGGAAATATAGGATTTATCAATATGAATTAAAATGGAAACTGGAAATATTATTTTAAAAATAGAGTATGTGCATTATTAAAAGCTGTCAGATAATTTTGTTCAGATAGGGGAAGAGACCTGGAGTCAAGCGAGACCAAGTTCTGTCCTTGCTCTGAAACTTGCCCTTTGTAGACATGCCCATCTTATAAAATCATTGAACTGGAGGGGGGTGGGGGGGTGTGTCATGCTAATTACAAACTAGAAGGAAAACAGCCACTATACTCCTGTCTCCAAGCTAATTAGCTCAGTTGAGTGGCAGGGCTTTTTGGTCTGAGACTAAATGTGATCCTACTTTGGGGACTTCACCTGTGCTATCTTTGCATGCATGGTGTTGTAGATGTATGAAAAAGGGTCTTGCAGTAGCTCAGAATCTTGGTTCCAGGCTTTAAGTATTTCGTGAATCAGTTCCTTCATCTCGCCAGTAGAGATGATGATACTTCTATTTGGAAAACTGTTTGAGATTATCTCAAGAAAATAAATATTGAAGTTTATGATATTTGGAATATATTGGAACCTTGGTATAAACAAATTTTACTCTAGCTTAGGAGCGTAGTAAAACAGTATGTAAATCTTCTAGTGATTCAGAAAGAGTTAACTAGTGTCTGCATATTTAATACATTACTTGAATGTGTGGGTTGAGCCAACCCCTAGTAAATATGTTCACCTGTGGGGAGCAGGTAATCAATGCAAGAAGGCACAGAGGGAACAAAAAGCAGAGGAGGGTTTGGGGATTTTCTGTAGAAAAGAAAACTCAAACTCAGTTTTGACTTGAAAGCCTCAAAACTCAATTTGGAGAAGACTCAAAAAGAAGCTAAGACAAGACTAAAGCAACTGCTTTGGATGTCAGAAAAGACACGAAAGGTAAGTTTTGTTCAGCAACGTTCTAGGTATGGATAAGAAAATATTGATGGGAGGTAGGAATGAATCCTCACACACTGTCTACAGTTCTCAAAAGCAGCTTTATCTGAATGTAAAGGAGTCTGGCCTAAATCTAAAGAGAAGGGAAGTCTAAGATTCAGTGTAACCTACCTGTAAAAATAATGTAAAGCTCTATCCCAAGAAGTAAGAGTTACTTGAAAACTCTGAGACAGAAAGTGAAGAGACAACTAGCTTGTATTTGGAGGGTGAAGAGGTGTTTGCTGATGTTGTTTAGTCTTTCTGTTGCTGGACAAAGGATGGGACAGAGTGTGACTCAGCTGGAGCACGGTCAAAAGAGGAGAGGCATGCAATGGCTGTTTGTTCATGGGCAGTCTGTGTGGGGAAGTAGGTATTTCAACCGCTTTTGATTCTACTTTTTAAGAACTGAGAGCTGTTGACTATGGAAGGGGGAGACATCTGGGTTTAACATGGGATACTGTTTTTAACAAAGGTTATAATGATACTCATTTGTGTATATATTTCATTCCTATAAATATCCTCCACGAGTTAATTTGTTTAAATGTAAAACTAAGGAAACAGAATTTTGGTCACTATGCATGAAATGTAAATGGTCTTCATTTTGAGATAAATGCAGGAATGCCATGGTTACTACTTTTTTCTCATCTTCTACATCATCAATAAAATGGTAAATCCACTAAATATTTGTGCATTTGTAGATCAGAAAGTTAACTTCCTCGTAGGATTTTGATATAATTGAATGAAATAGTGTAATTAAATTTCAGTTCACTGACAGGTTATTTTCCTGAGCGTTTCATAACCAAAATGAAACTTTCAGCTATAGAAAATGAATACAAGGCAAATGCTTTCTGTTACATATCCAGATTTTTTTTAATCAGAAATTGAAACATCAGATCTTTTTCATTTAATTCTTAGTATACCTAATTATATATCATTTGAAATTTGAGCCATAATCAGCAAAAGGAGAGGAATGTGTAAATGAAGTTTTATTTCATTTGAAAGATTATGTAGCTTGTTCTTAGTGGACTGCCAAGCCAGTTCTGCAAGTACAAAGTCCAGGATACTTGAGATAATTTGTAGATAAAATGTTCAGTCTTTTTTAAGAACTTAAGAGAATCCATATCCCCAAATCTCTAGGTCTTCTTGTCATGGTTGCTTATAGAAAAGATGGACAAAATAACTCCTTGCAGTGTAGTACCTGGAGTTTACAGAACCCTCATAAAATGCTCTCTAAAACTATTCTTACTAAATTGGTTTGTGTTTTGAAGTGGCAGGGAAATCATTGGATTAACTCATTTAACAAAGTATCTCAAGCATGGAATATTTTCCCTTCAGAGAAGACTCATATATTCATAGCTCCTAATGGCCTTTATTCAGGCAATGTGTTTATATTAATTGCTAAGACATTGACTTTAGTAATCTGCGTTTTCTCACATGGTATTTGGTTTGATGGATCGCTGCACCTTCCCTTAGAAATATCCTTTACTAATGTTATCTTGGGGGAGGGGGGAATAGAGTTTTAACTAAAAGGAAATAAGGTGAGACTGTTTTTTATTGAACCTCAAGGAATTAGGATGCTAAGTGTGCACAATGGTAATAGTCTCTCTCAAATGTAATACCTGGAAGGCTTAAAACTGTTTAAAGTGGACCCTGTTTAGGGAAGGTATTGATGTGTTTATAATAAAACAAGTATATTGCCAAGTGTCAGATCTTTAAGCTAGCGTGGCTGATTCATTCATTATTACTATTAGGAATTACCATTTTGGAGACCTAAATCCATGTCTTATGCAGCGAGCAGGTGACTTCTGGCACCCGAGTCACCTGATAGCATCTTTGCTTGCCTCAAAAGATTTAGTCATGGATTCTGCAAAAAAATGCAAGTAGTTCCATTATGTTTGGTAGGTATATGTATTGCTCACATGTAGGGCTTCCAGGATCAGTGCCTACTAATGCATTATAGTATTTTCTTCTTTTATGAAGAACGGGACTTTTTAATCACCAGTGAGAAATAGTTTTCTTTCAGGAGCTGGAATCTGTAAAGGAGAGATTTTAATGACTGAAGACATGAAGCCAACACTGACTTCTAATTGGTTAATTGTGTCGATTCTCCAATGTGGTTTGCAACTCTATGGCACCACATTCAAGCTAATATGTAGTAGCCATGACACACTGCCCATAGGCTGTGGGCTTGTGTAGGAATGTTAGCCCCTGTGAAGGAGCTCCCACAGGCTACATCAAGACTACACAGTTGGTGTGCTTCACCCTCCTCATCCTAGAGTCGTCCAGATAGGAGATTTGGCCAGAAAGCACCACATCTCCTTCTAGGTTTCCTTCCTGTGTAAATCCGAGTGCTGAGGTGTGGTGCCTGGTGAGAGGGGATCTTCATTCCAGTGAAGAGCTAGCATACAGTAGGGTACATGCCAACACCCAGGTGGTAGGAAGTGATCCAGATTCATCAGTTCAGGCAGCACTAGGGATCTCAAGATGTGAAGTAAAATTCTTGGTGATTTGCTTGATTCCACCCCCTTCCCCCATCAGAACACGAAAAGAAAAAAATGTAGTGGAAGCGTTTTGTTGCACAAAACGTGATAACCTACCACATTTTCTTACAAATCATCCTTTCATTTGTACTTGATTACATGGTTTTTCTTTCATGAATGAAGAGATTTATGCTTCCTAATTCTATTACTTCCACATGTTTTAGAGTAGCACTATTTGTAATCAAAGATGGTGTTTTGACAGGGCTGAGTCTGTGGGGTTTTTTATGCTTACATGTTTCTCTCTTCCATCATTGTATCCTATTGCTGTCCAGGTACATTTTGATTTAAACAAAATAACAATAGCCCTGTTTGAGTGGGCATTACTGGAATGTCAGCAGCAACAGCAAGGTCCATTTTGGTTTTCAGCAGCCTGTTTTCCCTTACCAAGATTTCCATGAGGTGATATTTGGAAATGTTTCATAGATGTTTTTCTTGTAGTTTTATCTTCACTGCCATAGCTCTCAAGAAACATTGTTTTGAAGTATTTTTGTATTGTTCTGTTCCATATTACTTGGAGAATGGAAGTATGCTGTAGTTAAAGCAATATTTTTTGAAATTTGAAATAAAACATAAAGCTCAATGCAAGTGTTCTATAAGGAAAATATTTCATTTTGAGAAAAATCACTATTTAAACAAAATATAGAGCTTAATCATATATAAGTTGGTTGATGGTCTTCTGTGCACCCAGTAAATCTTCTGCCTAATATTTTGAGGCTCGGTTTCTACTTGTCTCTTGAAGATTAGATTTTTTTTAATATATAAAAATATATAATATAGATCAATAAATAAATCATATGCATAGACAAAATGCATGTTTTATATTATATTTTAATATAATTTATGCTTTATATATATTATTACATATTTTATAATTATGTATATATCTCTAAAAAATAATGTGTTCTTTTATTAATGCTGCTTTTAAAGTTAATCCGATGCTGGTTTTAAAATACTGTTTCTAAGTGAGTCTTGTTTATTGCTTTGCGCAGTTCCAAACAGCATTGTATTTCCATTGTGGTTATTATAAAGTTTGGAAAATGGGAAATGATGTATTTTTAATATCAACTTTTTAACATGTGTCTCTTGACTTTTTTTTTACTGTTGCTACCCGTTTTTCCCTCTTCCCTTTCAGGTATGAGCACATTCTGATGGCTCCGGACCCACTACCAATGTATGCTCTGAAATTGTTGGTGGCCCTGACTGAACACAGCCCTGCCTCTGTGAGGTGATACAACTACACATTCTCTGTTGTTCTGGGTTCTTTCTGTTTCAATTAGTTTCTTTCCATTAGGAATTAACAGTAGCTTAGATCTCACTATCATACTACTTTGACTAGCACTTAGGAGATTTAGAAAATCCTTGGAGAGTATTTGTTATAGAACACAATCTTATGTCTTTTGTGCCAATTTTATATGATACTTGTTATTTTAATATGGATTTAGCCAATGAAACACTAGAGAAAAAATCATAAGAATTTTAACATTAAAATTATCATTAAAAACTTAAAAAAAATTAGTACCAAAACATTATCAAAACTGTTGTCCAGCTAAGCATATTTGTACTAGGACAAAGGTGATGTGTTTGTAAAAGGTTTAAACCAGTCAATTCACTTTAAAGATGTTCAGTTTTTCTGCAAATATAGCTACCCTTTTAAGTTCCTAAATATGGATTTTAATGTTTGGTATAGATACACTCAGTATGTTTAAAATTCTCTTAATGTCTCTTTCTTCTTGTTCCAAAGTTTAGGCTATGATGGACAAAAAAAAAAAAGTGGCATAGGACTTAAACTGCATTTCTTGATGGTAATAAGGAAGCATCTCTCTCACATATGTGTGCACACACGCAGCTATTCCTCTTCCCAGATCTGCCTAGAAAATCTAGTTGGTCTTGCACTCACCATTGTCTGTTCGAGGTGTCTGATAGTGTTACGGCTAAGAAGTCACTGCGTACCATACTGTCTTGCTTTGATTGATTGAAATGAGCACAAGATAAAAAACACATAAAGAAGGAAATGTAATTTTTTTTTCCCACTGTTTTTATTACGAAAGATGAAAACATCCTCTTTTAATCTTTTATGATGCTACTGTGAACACTGCTTTAATATACTAAGTAGACTAAAAATGAACTAGGACATAGAGTGGCTTGAGATTTTAAATGGTTTGGATACAGTAAATGTACTTAATTGTATTTTTATTGTATAGAAGCTGTTTATGCTACTGCAGGATTTTATGTACTATACAAATAGTACAGCTTTCTATTTTTAGAATTAACCTATAGATATTCTAATACTTTGAGTTATAAAAAATATTTCCATAACTAGAATGCTGGATATTATAGCAGCACTTTTCCTCTGCCTAATGAATTCTCTTTATTTGAGGAATAGTGTGTATTTGCTGTTGTGCTCAATGTAGGTAGGATGTGGATGCACACTCATCCTCATGGTCTTCTTACAGCAGGCAGCAATTCTTTTCTTAATATTATTAAAGAGCAGCTGTGGATATCCAATGAACTATTAATAATTTTAAATACCAGTGTATCCAGTACTGTTATTTAAGGATGAGCTACTAGATTCCAGGTACTAACACATCCGTAATTGTTCTGTTTCTCACATGTCTTACTGGCCCTCCTCTTTTACTTTCACTAAATAATTTGTTTGGCTAGATTTTGGAAGGAGTGGAGTTTATGCAATTCTCTTGGTCTGTCGTCTTCCTGATTCTTTGACTTCCCAATAACTTTAGCTGGAAGTAGCCGATGCATTGGAAGTGTGACAGAGGTGAATAATATACTCATATTTGCACAAACTGCTAGTGAACAAAATGGGAACCAGGTACATGCTATAGTGAACACTAGATCACAGTTGATTCTGTTTTGGATTGATGGCTAATTAACCAGTACACATGGATCTCAGCATTGCTCAAGGCATATGCTCTCTTTTGCCGCTTTCATTAGGCACATGGAAAGTATCTACGATTATTGTGATGAGGAGTAAATAAGTAACATTGGACACAAATCCTTTGGGATTAAATTTGTTCTTTGTGGAAAAACTCTACTGTATTTTAGTACTGATGACAGTGATGTGAGTCACTTTTCACTGAGTCTCTGTGGTTTCTCCAAGTTTACATTTCATCCGCAATGCCTGGCTTTCAAGGATGGATGCTTTCTCCTGTGACTTGCTTTAAATGAATAAAAATGGTGGTAGCAAAAAGATTGTAAAATGACAAAATGTTAAATTAGTATTTACCTTATTGTTTCCACATCTTTCAAAAATAGCTGTTATTATTAACCTTATTTTGAAATAAACAAGAGTGAAATGGGAGGAGGATGAGGGCTACTGTGTTTTATTTAGTTTGTTCCATATGATAGCTTGTTCTCAGACATGTTCACCTAACGCATTCTCTCTTTCTTGCTCTCTCTTTTCTTTAATCCCACCATTTTTCTTGTATCTCACACTTATGTATCATCTTCTTCCCATCCCCTCAGTCTCTTCCTGTGTGCTTCCCGATAGAGGCATCAGCATTTGAGCAGTTCTTATTTTAGCACTTGAAAGGAGACAAATGCACCCCAATCTTTTGCTTCATTTTTTTTATAGCTGATACTGTAAATCAGCTAACTTGTGATACTAGAGGAAAAACATTCGATCTTTTCACCATTTTTTTTTGACACTTTTTCTATTACAGGTAGTTTGTTATATATGGCAGAGGAACAGATATTTAAATATTATTTTTAATGTCTTATAAGCTTATGATAAAATACTGTTAATGTACAATACATATTTTGAATGCCTTTAATAATTGATATTTTGTAAGAATACAAAAAATTACCTTGTAATCTTTGCCGTTGCTCCACTGTTGGGGTTGGTTTTAACATTCTGTATTATGGGAGTTCTTCCACTCTATTGCTTTTCAATTTAGCAGTGGAGAATTCTAGTGAAATCCCATTAATGTGCTGCAGAATTAGATCTCTCACAAACCTGAGTTCCAGCATGTGTAATATGGTAGCTGTAAAAAAAACTTTAATATGTTTCTATGAGCACATGAAGTATTTGGACATCTGATCATATGAGCATCCCCAGGAAGAAAATCCAGTTTTGGAGAAGGATGAGTGTTTTCTTGTTTGTTTTCACCTTAATGGGTTAGAGTATAAATGAGTCAGTATTTCCATTATATACCTGTTTTTACAATCCTGTCTGATACAACCTCACTTAGAGTTCGTTTACTAAGAAAATAGCAGATATTGGAAGGATGAGCTTTGAACAGAATTTGTCCATCAGTTATCTATTTTATACTTGGCTCAAAGCTAATAGTCTGGCTTTAAGAACGTTAATAGTATTCTGTTGTGGCTCTCCTAAATACCTATTGCCTTGTTTTCTTCAAGATTTTTAATGTTTTATGATAAGAAAAACTGTGGACATTAAAACCAGTGTGAGAATTAATAGCAGAGTTCATCTTTAGCTATTTTGAGACTGACAATTTTTAAAAGAAATCACTGGCATTAAGGAAACATGTAGCTTCAGTTAATGATTAATCTCTGGACTACTGGAAATTTGCATTAGTGGTTTTTTTTTTTCCCTTTGTTAATTACTCTTGGTGGATTGTACTTGTGTAAGGAGTTGTTGGAGGAACTGGACTTCTCACAGTGGGAGCAAATGTCTGCAGCAGGGCAAGATCTGATTTAACTATGCAAAATCTGTATTCAAAAAGAGCAGTATCATAAGATATCTTGTCCTTTGTGTGTTTATCAACTTAATGTGTAGGTTATATGTACGGATAGAAAGTCAGACATAATCTATTTGTTAAGGGTTGGGATTTTTTTTGGTTCCTGCTTTGAGTCTTGTACACTGTTTTGTTGTGGTCTGTAATGATCAGATTGCTAGATTTTTCTAGTAATAAGGAGGAGTTGATGTGAATGTCTTAGTTTCTATTAATATGGCATATCGATTAGCTCTTCTTAAATGTTTTGACTGTTGTAAGGTATCTTATACTGTGCTACTCCAGGAAACTTACACTGAATCATGATTCTTAACTTGGCTCTTGTTCTTATCTATAAGGTTATGAAACGTAGCTATATATTTTGCTGTGTGCTCTTTTATGCAGCTACTTGACTTACCTTTAGTCAGAAACTTACAGCATTTGATGACATTAATATATCTGAAAGCTAAACACTGGAAACTATGGAGTCTGATTTTTATGGGTTGCTAAAATAGACGTTTTTCGTTGCAAGGAAGGGAGACAGTAAAGGAAATAGAGTGGAGGTGAGGGAAGTGTCAGATATTGCATCAGATAATAATCATGAGAGTGGGACACATTCCAGTATTCTGTTATTAAGGTCATTTCCTGAGGGAGAAAAAATAATCTATAAACTAATGGTGTGACCCTTCTTAGATTTATGGTGGATTGAAGGACAGGGGAGTAAATTAAGGAACCTTCCCCACCTCCTGTCCTTACTGTAAATTTCCCAGACAGACATTAGGCACTGCTCTAGAAAAGGGGAAACGGCTGCAGAAAACAAAATAGGAAGGTGCTGAAGAGCAACAAAAAATCTTCTTCTTCTAAATGCCACAGATCTTATACCTGTGAAGATGATAGATGGGTTGACCTTGTACACCGCAGCAGATTGTCTTGACTAATTAAAGTAACTCTTTATCACAATGTCTCTGGAATCATCCAAGAATGGTCCCATTTTCAAACTTCATTTACGCTACTGTTCATACCCATGCATTGTCTATTAAAGACCATTAAAGGCACATTTTACAGTCGGTGTTAGTAATGAATTGATCCTCTTCTCATACACCATGATGTTCTACATTAGCATTTGTTTACATTTCAGTATGTTCTGAAATGGTCTATCCATGCCCTCAATTTCAAAAAACAAACAGTAAAAAAAAAAACCAAGACCAAACTCTTTGGAGTTCAGTGTGGTGCTCTTAATTGGTTTGTGTTGGTAGAATTATGATTTGGTTCACAAGCACTTGTTAGTATTGTGCATAGATTATCTCTGAACCTGCTGTAGTTTCTTTGCCATTGTACTAGAGGGCTAGCACTTCAGTGCTTTCCTTTCCTGGTGAATTGATTAACGTGGGCTTATATTAATTGCTTTAAAACCACTTTGTTCTTCTCATTAGTAATTTTAATTTCCTAGTTTAAGGTTGAAGTGCTCACTTTAAAAAATAGATCTATTTGCTTCTAAATTACTTTTCTGTTTTTTATGTGTTTTCCTGTCTTTTGTAATGAATATGAATAAAATAATATGGAGTAGTTCTGATAACAGGTAAGCCTGTAGGGCCTAGTCCAACTGAACTGAACAGTGGAATTACATGTTAGAGGTGTAGAACATTAGTGAGAAAATCACAATGCAGATGGATTGAGAGAGGTTGTCAGAGAATGATACAGTTTTATTAGAACTTTGGGGAATATTTATGTAAATTTTGAACCCAATTCTGATCACACTAGTTTCACATCTATGAAAATTGAGTTGTAAAAACCTTGATTTTCTTGTTAGAGAAGTAATGCTAATATAAAACAGCAAAGAATTCCTATGATCTTTGCTATTCCTTTTATTTGGTATAATATTTGCATATATGCTGCTTTATTGAATAACACCAGGCAGGAAGACTTACCCAGAAACAGACTCTTGAAATGTTGTGTGTCAGCTAATAACACTGTTGTCAAGTCGCACATCATTGTAATTCATATCAAAGGCAGTGGTCAGAGTTCATTGCTGCAAGTGAGTTCTCATAGTCTGGTCATGTACTGACTGTAATACTAATCGCTGTTTTTAATGTAAAACACAACTCGTTAGTGTTACATTTTATAAAAGTTCCCCTTTAGTAAAGAAATCAGCTATTAACCTTAAACCTGTAATTTCGTTTCCTTTTTCGTGTTGCTGATCAGTTGCTGAATGTCTTAAGTTTTAAAAATGTGAGGCTACTATTTGATGTTACTGTTAAGTCGGTTATTGAAAAATGTCATATTGTAAGGTTCACATATTTGCTCTTTTAATGTAAAGCATTAAACAGAAGGAGAAAATACTATTCATTCTTGGTTATTTTTACTTTCAATAGTGAATTTTTGCCATTGTGAATATGAATAGCAAATAAAAAATAAGCAGGTAATGAGGAAGGGTCAAGCTGGTTAGGGTACTACAGTTGGAGTTGCAGACTTGAGTGAATTCAGTTCTGCCACAAATCCTCTGTTCAGCATGAAGCAAATCTAAACCACCATCCAATCCATTGTCTTGTGTTCAACAGTAGGTGCCCAGAGAAGACAGAAGGCAAGCGAGCGGCAATACTTTCTGTAGGCTTTCTCAGTCCCCTGTGAGTTGTTTTTTCAGAAGCCATGTAAGAAGACATGGTGTTCTGTAGATAGTAGCTATTGATGAATAATTTTCATTTTGTTTACATGGGTTCAAAAATATATTCAACAGACAACTTTCAGCATTAATAGTTATTCCATAGCATAATCACCTGCATATGAAGATTTATCATCTTCAGTGGTTTTCTTTTGGATTTCTTTGTTTAATCTGACCCTTGCCACTTAATTTGATGCCATCAGGTTCTTACAGTTAAAAAGAAGCACACACTACTTGATAAATTTCTGGCATATTGTCTCCTTTAGCTGTACCTTTTGCAATCTGAACAGTCCTGCCTATTTTTTAAGAGCCTTTAGTAGGGGTCCTTATAAAATACATTTTGAAAGCTCAAGAATACTGTATCAACCAGCTCTCCTTTGTCCACTTGCTGACTGACTTCTTCAAAGATCTGTCATGGATTTGACATTTCATCCTGTCCTGGTTTTGGCTAGGACAGAGTTAATTTTCTTCCTAGTAGCTGGTATAGTGCTGTGTTTTGGATTTAGTAGGAGAAGAATGTTGATAACACACTGATGTTTTTAGTTGTTGCTAAGTAGTGTTTATACTAAGTCAAGGATTTTTCAGCTTCTCGTGCCCAGCCAGCAAGAAGGCTGGAGGGGCACAAGAAGCTGGGAGGGGACACCATCAGGACAGCTGACCCAAACTGGCCAAAGAGCTATTCCATACCATATGACATCATGCCCAGTATATAAACTGGGGGGAGTTAACTGGGAGGGGGGATCGCGGCTCGGGAACTAACTGGGCATCGGTCAACGAGTGGTGAGCAATTGCATTGTGCACCACTTGCTTTGTATAGTTTAATTCTTTTAGTATTGCTATTGTCATATTATTATTATTATCATTATCATTGTTTTTCATTCCTTTCTGTCCTATTAAACTGTCTTTATCTCAACTCACGAGTTTTTTTTTTCCTGATTCTCTCCCCCATCCCAGGGGTGGGGGGGCAGTGAGCGAGCGGCTGTGTGGTGCTTAGCTGCCGGCTGGGGTTAAACCACGACACATCCCTTTAAAATGAATGGTTTTGTTCTTGCTTTGTGCATGCCCACCAGTTCTGTTCTTCAGAATAGTTTCTACTTATTTGTTCAGCTTAGAATGTCTGTAATACCCAGATTTTCACCCCCCCATCCAACTTTGCTCGAAAGTTAGTATCCAATTACATCACATTTTCTGTCTTTTAAATCTCTCCTATGAAAGCAGAGAGTTCTAAACAAGGTACACACTACAGTTAAGAGCTATTTTGTTCTCTAGTTCCTTTTGAACTCTTGGGTGAGTGCTGTCTGGTCCTGGTGATGTTGCTCATTTTGTTAATTTTGTCTATAAACTCTTTTACTAACACCTCAGTTTCAGGCACATGACCATATAGAATCATACAATCATTTAGGTTGGAAAAGACCCTTAAGATCATCGAGTCCAACTGTAAACCTAGCATTGCCAAGTCCACCACTAAACCATTTCCCTATGTGCCACATCTACACACCTTTTAAATACCTCCAGGGATGGTGACTCAACCACTTCCCTGGGCAGCCTGTTCCAATGCTTGACAACCCTTTCGGTGAAGAAATTTTTCCTAATATCCAATCTAAACCTCCCCTGGTGCAACCTGAGGCTGTTTCCTCTTGTCCTATTGCTTGTTACTTTGGAGAAGAGACTGACACCCACCTCGCTACAACCTCCTTTCAGGTAGTTGTAGAGGGATAAGGTCTCCCCTGAGCCTCGTTTTCTCCAGACTAAACCACCCCAGTTCCCTCAGCGGCTCATATGCATTCGCTACAAAGAAAAATGCTGTTGTTAGAACTTCTCCAAGCTAATTTATGATAAAAATGGATGTAAATATACTTGTTTGTTTTGTTTTTTCCATTGGGAACTTATAAATTGGGACCCTTACAGTAAGATCAAGTTTTACAAAAAAGGATTTAAGCACTTAAAGAGGGATTTTTGCAGAATTTACATATTTGTAAATATTTGTATGTTTTGGGTTTTTTTTAAATACATAAATATCACGAGGGTTTCAGGATTTCACTTTGGCAGATGATGAACTAAAAAAATACGTGACAAAGTCATTCTCCCCTTCTGTGGTCTAATAAACCTCTAATTTTTTTTTCTCTTCAGTAGGACAGCTTCACAAAGAGAGGTTGGAGTGTTAACCCTCTATGGAGTGAACATAGCCTACTGACTAGCTAAATTTCCCTGAGGAGAGAAGAGGAGGTTTGGAACCTGGGTCTCTTACACTTCTAAGGAAGACATTTGGTAACCATTTAAAAAAAAAACCACAACAAATGCCCAAAACTACCCTTTTTAAAAAGAAAAGCAAGTGATGCATGAGACTGTGAATCCTAAATGGGTATTGATTACTCAAACTGGAAGATAGGAGCATTTTAGGCCTTCATATTGGCTAGATCAGCCAGATCTCTGCTCAGTGTTCTGAATATTGCAAATCCGATTTTAGGCCCATATTCTCCACATATATGAAGATAGATGCTTTTACTTTTTATGACTGGAAATTCTAGGACCATGAGGACACCTAAATCCTCATGCAGATCCAACTCAGAAATGCTACTATTCCCAAATGTTCTCTCAATGTTTTCTTGCTTATGCTTTTTTTTTTTTTTAATAGATTGGTTTTTTTTAAAATGGAGGAAATATTCAGAGGACTGAAAGATAACCTTGTTATCGTAACACTGAGTGGTGGTGTTCTACCTGCTTACAGTTTTATTAAATGAATATAGATAAGGATGTTTCATAGCTATGTAGTTAGTATTTATTAAAAATAATTTTTTAAAAGCTTCATTTTTAGCTAGATTTTTTTCAGCTCAGGGTGGATTTGCCCTTGTGTCCTCTTTCTTTCAGTAACAGAAAATGGGTTTGGATTTTTAGCAAGTTCCAAAATATTTACCAGTCTCTTCTCTAGAGACTCTGCATAGAAAGAACAGTTGGAGGTAATCATACATGCAAGAACTGCAGTCTCTACACAAATTAAAATCTGGAATGTTGATCTTCATTTTCAATTCAGATTTTAATCCCATTGTTGAATAGATGGCTTAAGTTCACTTTAATGGCTCTTTTCTCCTTTAGATATTCCTTAATTATTTTTAAAATATCTAAGAGATGCTTGATTACAAGTGCTTCTGTGAAGAAAAGGCCTTGCTTTGTGGAAGGCTTGCCAGCCTTCTGTTGTATCTCTCTTTCAAACTTCTGCCATTCTTCAGAGATTGTGACAGCCCTTTTGTCATGTAGTAGAATGAAATTTTGTAGGAACTGAGAACACTTGAAATCAATGTTAGTTGACTGCCTGAAGAAGTGATCTCTGGTGTGTGAACGGGGACCTTTGCTTTTATCTCACCCAGTCCCTTCCATTTGTCCCTGGTCAGCCATCTCTCTATCAATCCAAAAGGGTTTTTTTAATTTTAAATTCAGTAAGAATTTTTTGGGGGAGGGAATATGTAGAAGGACTTACAATACTGTAGACTGTGTTTTAGAACAGGCCCCAAACCCGCGTAATGTCCTTTATGCTGCTTCCTTGCTTCTTGCTGTCATGATCTGCAGGAAATGTAAAAAGAGAGGAGTCTCAAATGAGTTAGGTTGAAGGTGTAAGGCCTACTTTACTTTCCTTATTTAGTGCCTTGAAAACATAGGTCAGTAATTTAGCAGATGGGTGTGTTTACACCTTACAGATCACCCTTCAAAAATCATATGGATTCAGAAACTTTCATTAACATTATCTGACTAACAAAGTGTTGGAAGTCTGAGGTGTAGAGTGAATGCTTTGCTGTCTTGGAAATTGTCATGGTTTAACCCCAGTCAGTAACTAAGCACCAAGGTTACTGGTAGAGGTGTTGATTTTGTTGGTGAATGAAGTACTTTCTCACCCTCATTCTTTCATTTAGCAGATTGTGTTAATAATTTCTTAGGGATAAGAATAATAACCAAAGATCTTGGTTGATGTAACAGACTAATTGCAGTCCTTATTTGTGAAAATAGTTCTGCATGAACACTCAGGCATGAAAGTGCTTAGCTATAGAAGGCCAGAAGCAAGAAAAAGTTGCTTGACATACTATTGTGTTTTTCATGTCATTGAATATCTCAAGTTGGAAAGGACCCATAAGAATCATTGAGTCCAACTCCCTGCTCCTTGCAGGACTACCTAAAACTAAATCATATGATTAAAAGCATATGACTAAAAGTTTTTTCAGAATTGTCTGAAGCTTTTCATATATCAAACCAGTTAAAATTATTTAGCAAATGGTATTTTTATGGTTAAGGAATTGTAGCTACTTAGGGCTGAAATCTCAGTCAGGCTTGACTTTAAAGTTATAAATACACAAATGCTTAAAAAAATAAAAAATTTTTAAAAAGGCTTTGGAAAAGTATCTGAGATATGATTGAAATAACTTGTCTAACCAGCTATTGATTTATTTTAGACAACATTATAATTTTGTGAAACATCAAGGTGTATTTTATGTTAAATAAAAATCTGAAAATTAACTTATAAAAACTTTAATGCAATTTTTATTTAATATAATGTTAAAAATTAGCAGAACTGGAGAAAGGGCTAACATTATTGTGCTTCCTTGCCTTCAAACTAGTCTTTAAAACTTGAGGAAGAATGGAATTGTTTTTCTTATTTTCCCGTTGGATACAATAACAGTCTAAAATACGCAATCACAGCCTGGCAAAAACTTCAGAAAATATGTGTCTTCAAGCTTTAACAGCAACAACATCAAAAAAGCTCTGCTAAAAAACCCAAGATTTAGGATCCTTAAAAGAAGTAAGATTTACTAGACTTTCATCAGTTCCATTTGTGACAATTAATGAACTTCATCCTTAAGCTGAAAAATTTCTTGAGGCATAATACTTCTTAAAATCAGTTTTCAGAGTAAGATATCATGATTGTAATTAAAAGCTTTTCAGTTGTATCATTTCTGATATTTCAGGAGATGAGTAGATTTATCAGAAATTAGCATGATCACTTGACCATACTTGAAATTCATTGTGTTTTAATTAATCTGGTATTGAAAGTTTATAAAGAAGTATGGTTATTTCCAAAAGCCTGATTGTGAGATGTGTATTTTTAAAGTAAGATTTGCATTTCGTTTCCACAGAACTCTTATTGATTATTGTATCACTGTTAAGTCCTCATTGCTCTCCATTCTGCTAACATGGACTCTTAACAAAATTTCATGGAGATGTGTTCTTTTGTCTAAACTAAAACATAGATATACTTCAGTGAAATATCAAAATTCGGAATGGATGATTGACGTGCTTTGGTTCAGTTGGGCCTTGTAACTGGAGTGCTTACTAGATCACTTTGAATCAAATTGATCAGGGACTTGGAAATGAATCTCCTAAGTCAGTCTTTAGCAGAAGGGACAATCATCCAGTTATTTCGTCTAAGACTGGGCACATTAGTACAGTCCAGTTTTCCTGAAAATGTTTTCTTTCAGAGTGAAATAAAACTAATGTTAAAATGTGTTAAGACAGTTTGAATAGAATAATTTTGACTGTATTTGGAAATTGTGGTATAGATCCACCTTAAATT
The DNA here is from genome assembly GCF_018139145.2 of Gymnogyps californianus. Classification (NCBI taxonomy): domain Eukaryota; kingdom Metazoa; phylum Chordata; class Aves; order Accipitriformes; family Cathartidae; genus Gymnogyps; species Gymnogyps californianus. The sequence goes on along the minus strand of NC_059472.1, from coordinate 118,227,514 downwards.
TTGAAAATTGTCCCTAAACGGAGCTTTTGTTCTCTAGTAAATTCTAATTTCTAGTAACAGTCATGTAGAGCTCAGTTTTGATTGTTATGCGCAGTGAGAGGAAAAAAATCTGTAAAATGATCATGGAAAACTGAATTAATCAAAACTACAGTTAGTGTCAGTTTATGGCTTTGTAAATCAGTTTCTGTAATTTTCTGCAAGTTTGTATAATATGTAAATCAATGCATAGTTTTCCTGTTTTGGTTTCTTAAAGATAAGTGGAATAGAAAAATTACCAACCATGTATCCATATTGAAACACGTCACTGAACAAACTGAAATAAACTGTGGTGTGTAGGTATTATCACTGGCAATATTGGACTATTTTTGTGGCCCACAGTAGAACCAACTAAATTTATTACATACAGAAAGCTAGAGTCTGTATTAAAAAAATCCCCTAAATATCTAATCTCGGGAGGAAGGTTGCTTTTCTTTATTCTGATGGTACGGTCAACTAGGAGTAGCCTGGCATATTACTTTACATTATAGATCCTAGCACTTCACAGATAGTCCATTCAGAGAAGTAATCTGTCCTTTCTAGAGTGTAATCAACAATCTGAATTGGAACACTAGGAGCTTAAATCTCAAATCCTTGGTATCAGAGTGAATGAAGGTATTTTATAATCTCAGCAAGGAAGAGAATAGGAGACTATTGAAAAGGGCTTGAATATGTATTTTTAATGTTTTAGACTAAATAAATTCTTTTTCGAAGCTAGGAGGAGGCATTGACTCATAGGTGTCAAGAGACCATGAAGATAACACATAATGGAAATACTAATATAAATTTTTCAAGCAAAATATCCCTCAGGACTTAGTACTCAAGGGAAAGTAAAACATTTTTTTAATATCAGATGTTTTTAAGGAGCCAAACTTTATGTAATTTCTTTTTAAAAGTGAAACAAAGATTCTAGACCCTAAAAAGCTGGAAATTGATTTAATTCCAGTAAGGCAAAGGTTTTATGTTGCCACTGAATGTGCAGAGCACAGTTGGAGAGGCTGCAGCTTTGTCAGAGAGCTTCAAACATTTTTATTTATGACTATAACCCTTAGTGCCCCTCAAGCTTTTGGTCGTAGTATTTTCTTGTTTTATACCATGTTGTAGGTCTGTAATATTTGGGGCTGATAACACATACACTTCACTTCTAATTTTTTTTAAAAAACTAATATAATTTTCATGCCTGCTTGCAATTACTGCTTCACTGACTGGGAATAATTTTGTATTATGATTTTATATTAAAAAAGGGGGACGTTTTATTTTAGGATTGTTGGTTAGGTATTCTATGCTACTTGTGAATAGGCAAGGGTAAAATTGTAGGAAATGATGGGAAATTGGTGAAACACAATACATAGTTGCTTAGACATATCAAAAGACAAATATTCCTCTAAAAATATGAATTTTGAAGCTGGAAACTGCACAGGAATTGACAATACAAACTGTTCTCCCTCAGTAAGCTTGCTGAGACTGCTGGCAAAATGACTGGGATTGTGTTGACACCCTTCCAATAAATGTGTGCAACAGACAATTTTTGAGCTTACGCTGGGACTGAAAGTAAGCCCCTTTCGTTTCACCACATAATTACTGGAAGCTATTAACAATTCAACTGCTGATACATGATAAAAACAAAACTACTATGGATCAGTACATTTAATAGAGATCTTCATATTATACTTATTGAAAAATATTTTCCTAGAATTTCACATACTTTGACGGTTGTAGCAAATACTCAAGATATTGGAAAGAAGAAATATCCTACTTCAGATATTTTTCCTACAGTAGAGTTGTACGTTTATTTTAATTCTCAAATCTTGTTCCTTTGTGTTTATGAACAGCAGTCAGCATTTCTTTGTTAGGTTTCCCATGTTCAATATTAATTATACACTTGTGAAAGATCTTTAAAATATAATCATCAAATAATGGTGATGTATATCTCTTTTACATACAGATCTTTATTGTTGTTTTTATCTTCATTTTCTGTCTACTACAAAAAGTAAAGCATTAAATAAAAATCTGATTATTCTATATCCAACATAATTTTCTGCCTGCAGAAAGGCCAAAAGTCTCCCTCCTTGCCCCCTGGGTCATTTGAAATGTAAACTACAGTTGCTGAGAAAGCTTAGGAACTGGAATTGAAGACTAACTCTTTTCAAGAAAATTTACTTTAAAATAATTGGGACCCCTAAAGATAAGGTTGATAGATCTTCTTCCTGATCTATTTTATGGTAGATACCATTGTAAATTGTGCCTTGGTATATTTCTTAAAATCAATGGTAAGATCATTGTCTTTGCCTTTGAACAGCTACTGAAGGGCATGGTATGAAAGTGTGGCAGTAAGATGACTTTGAAACTTTCTTCTTCAGTGGTGGGTCTTTATTATTTGGGATTCACCCAGAAAGAGTAAATTTATGTGAACTCTTCTCTAATTTATTCAAGATACCAATGGCCCTAAGAGGCTATTCCAACTTAGAAACTCGTATCCCTGAGTTTACTTGCTGTATGAGATTGAGATGGAGGAGTTTCCAGTTGACTATTTCCACCAACTTTCTATCCTTCTATGCTGCTGAAGTGGCATGAGGTCATGGATGTGTTGGCCATTATGTGTTCATTCTCTAGCCTTTATTGCAGCCTTTCAATTTGATAATACAAACATTTGCATGCTTGTGGGTTTGGGCTTTTTGTGAACGATCCAGACCAAAAATACAGGCATGAACAATAGCAGACTGCAGTGCATCATGATGTAAAGAGCATGAATTCTTAAGTCATTTGTCAGGGGTCAAAATCAAATTCTGTTTGTTTATTAACCCCTTGTTGTTATTGTGAAGTATGTCTTGTTTGTTGCATAGCTGTCCTTCTAGAAAAGGTATTTATTCTGTATAATGAGAAGTGAAAGACTAATTAGTAGTGTTTACTCCAAGTGTAGCAATCTGCGGCTTTTTTATAAAAACTTATGACAATACTATAATATAATGATTTTTGAAAATGAATTGACTTAAGAGCACAAATCTCAGTGTTGTGGAAAATTCACTGCTCTGTGTTTTTACAGAAGAATTTTGCCCTGTTTCCTTTATTTAGGGACCAGCTGCCACTGTAGGTGTAGCCTACCTACAAGTAAATCCTGCCTATAAAGGGGGAAAACAGCAATCTGGATATGTAGAATTTATAGTTTTGTATTTGAGCAGAGAATTTACTAAAAAAGTTTAAGAAAAGCTAAATAAGAGTATTTAATTGTTAGACAATTTTAATTAGAGGAATAAAATAGTGACATTATTAAATTGCTTTGTGAGTGACACAAGATCAGAAGTTTTATTGATTTCACTCTTTTTTTTTTTTCTCTAACTTGGTATAACACCTAGCTTGAACACATACAACTGAGATATCTCATTGCATTTTTATCAAAGAATTCTGTGTAGGGAACCAGTATGGATATTCTTGATGCCCAATAAGATAGGAGTTAGTCTTATGCTCTCTCCTCAAGACTGCCTTCATTAGTGTGTACCAGAATTATTCCAGTGAGAAGTGAATGCAAGGCAGTGTAAATTCACACCCTGGTATAAGGTACTTCCTTTTGTATGCAGGTGCAGGGATGGAAAGCTTAAACTCTAAACCAGAAGTCCTGTTGTAAGGCTCTTACTTCAAAGTAAGTGCCTGGGATTGTTAAGGGATCACACCTGTAACAAAAAGCCTTTCGTCTGTGGTCAGTGTCCTGCAGTAGGTTTGTGTTTTCAAGAAGGCAATTTAGGATATCTTAGAAAAACAGATTGTGTGTATTTTTTGAAAGCAAAATTGGCAGCATAATCTCATTCTGAAAATTGTTAGTGTGTTAAAAATTCAGATTGTACTGATAGCAAGTCTTATAAAATCAGATGACCAGTTATTTTGAGCCAGTGTTGTTTATTTGGATGTAGATTTAAATGAGAAGAAAATGCAAGTACTTGATATTAAGTATTATGATTTGCTTACATGTATGATGATGATTCTATGTGTTTTCCAAACAGGGTAGGACCTAATTTAATACAAATTTTATAAAAGTCTAAAAAGAACCAAACTGCTTTTGATTTAGAATATGACCATTCTGTGAAATAAATTCCATAGCTAAACTCCTCTTTCACCTGCTTTAAGATATTTCCTTTGTAGAACTATGTAAGATAGCAATGAAGAATGTGATAATGTCACTCTCTCTCTTGCGCACATATATGCAAAGTTGGGATAAATCAGATCTGAGCTTTGTCTTAATACATTGCTTGATGTGACTTTATGCTTTAGCTAAGTTATGCGTATAATTTTCTTTAAAGGCTGCAGCTATTTCCTGTTTCAATCATAAAGGTTTGCAGGTGACCTTTAACAATAGCTGTATTGGCTCTAGTTTTGTCTTAGCTTATCTCAGCAGAAAGTTTAGCTGACTTTGTAACGCTGTAACAATTGGGACTGCTTACAGTTTTTGAAACCAATTGTTTCATAATTTACTCTTTACCACAAAAGCATTTTTCTAGGTTTTGCCTAAACTAGGATTGCTTAGCTATTCTTGGTATTTCATTGTATTTTACGGCCAATGTGTTCCCAGTTTAAATGCTGCTTACGTAGCCAAGTAAGCAGCTCTTGCTGGGGTAAGTAATTCCAATATGCCCTAAGCATAAGAAGGTTTGTGCTGGCAAAACTTCATTTTGTCAATATGATTGCTGTTACAGTAGTCACTCACTTTGGGAGTCTGTGGTGTTTAAATGACCTTTTTTACATTCAGTATTGTTATACCCACATCAGCAAAATTCCGTTTTACAGCCATGGTCTAAGCTTTTAATTTAACTAGTAGATTTGGCCCTGGAAAACGAACCTCAAATACAATAACTCTTCCTATCTGCAATCCTGGGACTCTCTCATGACCTGCCTGTGTCCAAGGTGCCATAACTGTCTATTTAAGGGTTGTTAGATGGATGGCACAGAGAAGAATACCTTTTAGGTTCTCCTGACCTATGTAAGGATCTTGTTGGGGTTTCCATTGAATATGGATATTTTTTCCATCAACTTAATAAGAACAGAAATTGTCCTTAAATTCAAGCTTCTTAACTTAGAAATAATGAGTTTCTTTCCTTACATAAACTCTTCTTTCTCTCTCTCTGTTGGGTGTAACTTGTGCTTTTACACATTTCTGTATGCAAGAAAAAAATTAACACATTTGATTGAGCAAGGCTCTTAGTTACATTAAACATGTTTATATAGGTGCATAAAATCATATTGTTTTGTTATGTTTTGACCAATTAGTGGATATGTCTTACTCATCTGCAGGTCCACATGCCAGTGCTGTACAATGCAATAGATCTTACACTAAGCCCCTGCTCCCACCCTGACTTCATATAGATTCTATATGGTCATCATTATTACATTTAGGTGAATGCAAGGATCAGAGAAATAGGAAAACAATATGAAATAGGAAACCATTATTTATACTTAATGCACGTATCTTGACTTCTAAGTAATTCTCAATTCTTCATAGATATGGTTGTTCTGTTAGCGTACCTTTTGGTCCTTATTATATTTCCTTACATAACATGTTTTCAGCAAACATGAATGACCATGGCTCTGATAGGTGGCATTAATCTAAATGAAGCATTTTATGATTTTATGACCCGTGGATGTTTGTTCTAGCCCCCTTTCAATTTTTTCATTAAGTTCATAGAAGAGAATGTGCAATTCCTTTTAGTTGCTTCAGTTCACAGTCTAGTGCTCTAGCTTACACTATCCATAAAAATAATACCTTCTCCTCTTTTCTTGCTGGACGTGAATGAAAACTCTTAAATGGAAACATGTAATTTGAGGAACATATGGGTTCTTTCTAAAAAATAGTTTAGCAAACAGAATTAATCTGATTATTGTTGTACCAGAAGCCAGTGTAGGGTATTACACAGTAAAGCTTCAAACATGAAACTAAATGCTTATTTTAGTCAAATATAACTCCTGTTTATTCATAGGAAACTATATAATATAACTTTGTGTTTTTAACTGACATACTACTTGCAAGACAATTTTGTAGTATGTTGTATGCTGAGTTCCCTGAATAAGTATGCAAAAGCATGTGTCTCATGTTGAGCATACAGTCATAGTGGACTTCCTCAACACTTTCAGATGTGCTCTCTGTGTTTGAGTTCTGCATTTGTGACGTGGAATTCATAATACAATCTTATCTTATAGCTGTATCACAAGGCTAAACCTACCTATTTGTTTATGAAGCACTTCAGTAATGTTATAAAGACACGAGAAAATCTTCAAAACACACAATTTGATGTTCTCTGTGGTGTTTGGTGAATAGGCATCTAGTACAGTGTGTAAGGAAAAGGGACAATCATTCTTCAAATTAGACAATATAATACAGGAAAGAGTATGTAATCATATAATTCATATGTCATCGTAGTGTTCGTGAGAGATGCTTTACTAATAAATATGAAGTGTTTTGGGTTCTAAGAATAGAAAAGACTGCATTAATGTAAAGTGTTACTGTTTTTTGAGAATATTCTTCTAAGTATATATATGCTGGTCTGTATCTGATTTTAAAATTCAGGAGAATATAGCTAAATTCTTTTGGGTAACCACTCCTCAGTATTGTCAAGAGAAGTGGCTGACAAATGTATTGTATATTAATATGTTAAACCCAAGAAGTTAGTTAACCTTTTTTTAAAGCATGCTTTAAAAAACACAGCATATTTATAATTTCACTATGTGTGCTGAGACTATTAATTCAAATTACTAATGGTGCACACTGACTGTTTCGTAGTGTGTATAGTAGCATATTTCTGCATTTTTATTAATTTCTGCCATTTAAAAATATTAATTTAATTGCTGTTCCACTCACTTGAATCACATTAGTGAAGCAGACCTAGCAGTAATTTCCAAAGCAGTATAACATTGCTGTTTGTATTTAATAGCTGAAGTGGAGCTCATTTTTGTAGAGAGCTAGTCAAAGGCTGAGGTTCTGGGTCATGGATTGTGCCAACAGCTATTCTAGTACTCTGCTCCTTTCATGAGTTTAGTGTGTTAAATAAGAATTCATTTTCTATCCTTTTAAATAAATCTTAAAATATTTTTTTTACAGCCTTGTGGAAGAAATCCATCTTTTCCCAGTTCTTTTCCAAGTCATCTTGGTAAGAATATTTTTTTATATGTATATATATTCTAATAGATAGATATCATATCTCCAAAATCATGTCAAACTAGTAAGTTTCATTAGGCATGTTGATAAAATAGTAAGATGTTGATAAAATGAAATTGAACAGTCTATCAATACAAAAGAATCTAGTTTAAGCAGCCATTTATGTGGTTCTCACCAACTAATCTATCTGTATAAAAAGTTTCTTTTATAAGATACTTTTTTCTTTTTTAAACCAAATAAAAACCTGCAAAATAGAATTAATGAGCTTGTTCCTTAATTAGAACTATATATTTGCCCAGCCCAAACAAGAAATGCTGAGGAACTTGCATTTTATTTAACAGTATCAAGCTGTTGGCATGATAATGCCAATTCCCAGTACTTGCTTTTAGAATTTTTTTCAATATAAAGTATCAAGGATATGATTTTGGATAGTCACATGCTGAAATTCCATCCCGAAGTAGGATCTGCCACTTATGAAGATCATGAAAACTGTTGATGGTTTTGTATCTCTGAAATGTTGCAAAACAAATATGTTCATGAAGAAGAAAAATCTGTAGGCTAGTTTGGAAGCTGGGTACTGTGCTATCCACTAGCCTTTTCATTGCTAAATTCCACTATCTCATGTTTATTTTTTTCAATCTTTTTGTTCATGAAGTTGTATCAGGTAAGTGTCCTGTCATGTAAGCATGCTCCTGATGAATACTAAATATGCGTTATAAATAAATATGCATAATTTATGCAGTGCAGGCAGATTGCATACTTGTTTTTGGATCATTCTTGAAATTCAATCTTACTCAGGGTAGATGATGTTCATAAATGTGATTCTGAATCAACTTTGATATTCCTTTCTTAGGTTTAAGTATTTTAATCTTCACTCTTCCTTTGCAGTGATTTATTTCACTGCCTATCATTTTAAATCTCTTTAGTACTGCATACCCAGATAAGCCCTTTTTCATTAAAGTAACCTCTTGTCCTGGTTTCGGCTGGGATAGAGTTAATTTTCTTCTTAGTAGCTGGTACAGTGCTGTGTTTTGGATTTAGGGTGAGAATAATATTGAGAACACACTGATGTTTTAGTTGTTGCTAAGTAGCGCTTATCTTCAGTCAAGGAGGTTTCAGTTTCCCGTGCTCTGCTAGCAAGCAGCTGTACAAGAAGCTGGGAGGGAGCATCGGCAGGGCAGCTGACCCCAACTAGCCAAAGGGCTATTCCATAGCATGGAATGTCATGCCCAGTATATAAACGGGGGGGGGGGAGGAGGGAGTTGGCCAGGAGGGGTGGATTGCTGCTCTGGCATCAGTCAGCGGCTGGTGAGCAGTTGCATTGTGCATCACTGTTGTGTTTTTTTTTCCCTTGGGTTTTATTTCTTCTTTTTTCCCCCATTTTTTTCTTATGTTCCTTTTCATTACAATTATTATTGTTAGTGTTATATTTTATTTTACTTCAATTATTAAACTGTTCTTATATAAACCCACAAGTTTTACGTTTTTGGGTTTTTTGGGGTTTTTTTTTTTGACTCTCCTCCCCATCCCATTGGAGGCGGGGAGTGAGCGAGCAGCTGCGTGGTGCTTAGTTGCTGGCTGGGGTTAAACCACGACACCTCTTTAGTGATGACAGATTTTTCCGGTAGCATACAGAACACAGGCTTTATGATATTTTGTGTACATATATGTACAAATCTCTTCTTGTGATAAGTATTAACAATAAAAACAACATTTTACAGTAGTTCATGAATAGTTTTTACCTGGGATGAATGCTGCTTTTAGGTAGTAACAAAAGAGGAACACAGTAAAATGTGGAAGTCAAATGTTTCACGTTAATGTCCTCAAATATTGAGTTAATGTTTGAAACGTCTCCAGGTGTTGGAATCTTGAAATTTAACTGCCTGTGTATATATATACACACACAGACACACACATATATATGTTAGTATATAGCTATGAGTATTTGAACATGCTTATGATCTCTAGAAATATTCCCATTCCCAGATCTTGAAAAACTTTTTATAATGTATCTATGGTCATGGAATTTAAAATGTGTGCATGTCATGCCATGTAAGTAGTGTAAGTTGGAGTCAGTCATAAATGCTCCCTCCTCACCTCCCCACACATAGTTTGACCTCATGAGTTCTAGAAATAGGTTTTTTAGAGAGTAGCTAAGCTCAAAATTGCCTGCATGACTGGTGGTCTGTGAAGGTTTCACAGTTCTCTTAAACCTGTATAGCTATCTTTGAGCTTATGGTTAGAGTTGTGAGGAAAAAAGCTTATCACTTTTAGGGAGGAAAAAAAATTCCCCTTTCAACATACTTTGTTCAGAGAGGACACCTGTAATGGCTTCAGTTGCCATATATAGCATTCAAACTTTAACAGTACACTGGCTGTCAGCTGTGGTCTTCTTTGGCTCAAGGGATGTGAGAAGTGAGACCATAAACAGGTTGCCACCCTCCTTACTATTCCCCTGTTTTCCCTACAGAAAAGTGAATTCAGCAAAGGAATGTTAGGCAATTTGGGAAGGCTCAGGAGCCAGGACTAGTCAGACTGGAAGGATTAATCGTTAGGCTGTTTTTCCTCATGAACAGAACAGATTAGCAAACTCCTTCATTATAGGTTTCTGAAATAATTTTCATGGTCATATGAGTGAAAGGAGCTGCATGTCATTTACTTCCCATTACTCTCCATAAACTAGTCTTTGGCTAGGTTTATACTTTAATTGGTTTCAAGAAACAGCACAGATCAGAAACATTGAGCTCTGCATTGTTGTACCTAGAATTTTACCAGACCCTAAACTATTGAATTTGAATTATGCTTCAGAGTCAATACACCATTTTATACTGTCAGTAAGTTAATGTAGAGCTATTACTGTCAAGTTCAAGGAATATCGCTACTACTTAATAATTTTCTATGCTGAGACCAAATGTCTAATGTATTTTCTATGCATCTTTAAATGTAGTTCATGTTATTTCCAGTGATGCCACTGACAGGACATTGACTCTTTTAGGCTCTCAAGGGAAATAATGTGGGCTCAGAACTGGAAAGTATCTCCAGGAGCAGTCTTCATTTCTAGGCTGTGCTAAAATCAAAGTGGGATTGAATGTACTAGCTTTAATCTAGCTATCACAGTAGTGAGGACATGATGGCTTACAGATACCGGGCAATTTACAAGAAATAGGTTTTAATGTGACTGCTTCTCACTGCTCGTTGATGTAGAGTTGCACTACCTCATATACTGCATACTACCCTATGTTGTGGTCTAAGCAATAACACTGAGGTTTGGCAATTTCTTACTGTATTGGGTTTGCGTGGCAAGGTTTTGGTAGCGGGGGGGGCTACAGGGGTGGCTTCTATGAGAAGCTGCTAGAAGCTTCCCCTATGTCCGATAAAGTTAATGCCAGCGGGTTCCAAGACGGACCCGCCGATGGCCAAGGCCGAGCCACTCAGCAACAGTGGTAGCGCCTCTGTGATAACATATTTAAGGAAGGGAAAAGAAGTTCCAGGGGAGTTGCAGTTGCAGCCAGAGAGAGCGGAGTGAGAAAATGGGAGAGAAACAACTCCGCAGACACCAAGGTCAGTGAAGAAGGAGGGGGAGGAGGTGCTCCAGGCGCCGGAGCAGAGAGATTCCCCTGCAGCCCGTGGTGAAGACCATGGTGAGGCAGGCTGTCCCCCTGCAGCCCATGGAGGTCCACGGTGGAGCAGATATCCACCTGCAGCCCGTGGAGGACCCCCTGCCGGAGCAGGCGGATGCCCGAAGGACGCTGTGACCCCGTGGGAAGCCCGCGCTGGAGCAGGCTCCTGGCAGGACCTGCGGACCCGTGGCCCCGTGGAGAGAGGAGCCCACGCTGAAGCAGGTTTGCTGGCAGGACTTGTGACCCCGCGGGGGACCCACGCTGGAGCAGTCTGTTCCTGAAGGACTGCACCCCGTGGATGGGACCCATGCTGGAGCAGTTGGTGAAGAACTGTCACCTGTGGGAAGGACTCACATTGGAGAAGTTCGTGGAGGACTGTCTCCCGTGGGAGGGACCCCGCGCTGGAGCAGGGGAAGAGTGCGAGTCCTCCTCCCCCTGAGGAGGAAGGAGCGGCAGAAACAATGTGTGATGAACTGACCCAAACCCCCATTCCCCGTCCCCCTGCGCCGCTCGGGGGGGAGGAGGTAGAGAAAATCAGGACTAAAGTTAAGCCTGGGAAGAAGGGAGGGGTGGGGGGAAGGTGTTTTAAGATTTGGGTTTATTTCTCATTATCCTGCTCTAATTTGACTAGCAATAAATTAAAGTAATGTTTTCCCCAAGTCGAGTCTGTTTTGCCCGTGACGGTAATCGGTGAGTGATCTCCCTGTCCTTATCGTGACCCACGAGCCTTTTGTTTTATGTTTTCTCCCCTGTCCAGTTGAGGAGGGGGAGTGATAGAGCGGCTTTGGTGGGCACCTGGCATCCAGCCAGGGTCAACCCGCCACACTTACCCTCTATCATGTTAGATCTCTGAACTCAGCTGAATCATACCACATGTATCCTTTGATGTCATTTATGACTGTGATTTTTGTTATAGTTGCCAAACAAAAAGAACTGGATTGGTGAAAAAGGCTGTTACTGTCTACCTGAAAAGGTGTTCTAAGAGAATAGCTATTAGTTTTATTCACCTGAGCTAGGTTTTAGTTACTGATCTTATTAGTAAGAGGCTTTAAATACAGTTGCTCTTCCCCTGGAAACCCTCAACACTTATTTATCACTCAACACTTACATTTAGGAAATACACATTAATAGTGTATTTTGTGAATACGTGAAAGACCGAGATATAGTTCTTCATTGCAAAACTTCAGAGGGGAATTTCATGTTACACCTGAATGCACATTAATTTCATCAGTACCCTGATCCCAGATCCTAGTGCTAGCGGTTAGATAGATTATGGGTAGTTCTACAAAGCAATATGAAGGTATAACTGCAATATGAGTAGACATTTATCTTGCTATAATGTCTGATGAGATCAGTGAAGAGGTAGTGATGTGTATCTGTGGAAAAAGGGAGACGTATTGACAATACATGAGTATATTCGGGACAGTAAGTGATTGAAAAACAGAAGAAAAGCTGGCATGATAATGTGCAAAATTTAAAAGGTGCAAACCCCCCTTGGTAACAAGATTAAAAATAATGAGCCAAATTCCATGATGATGTGAATGATGCCAAAAGTTGGGTTGATATAAGGTATAAATATGAAATGCTGCTGTTGATGAAGTAGAAGGGATTGTAGCAGGATAAGTTACTGAGGGATATGTTTCATGTTTTACTGTCTTACTGCCTTTTTCTGCTACATCCTTAGTATTCTGTTTCTAATATATTTTGCTATGTCAGACCTGTGATCTGTCTGCAATATTAGTATATTATATACAAAATATTCTTTTTGAATATTATATTATGATGCTGGAGTGAGGTTGATAAAGGAATTGGAAGTGGCTTACTCCCGTATTTATAAATTATGGCTATTTGTATTTTAGATTACTACCAACATTTTGCTGAGTAGCTAGCAATGAAGTTGGCATATATGTTATTTTCTGTGCTATGTTACTTTTTAGAGGGGGTAGGACAGGCACCCTCCATACATCATAAATATTACCTGACCTTCCTTTAGGGTTATCTGAATCTAAGCTATTGCATAGAAAAGAAATTCTGTGTAGTTGGTGAAATTCTATTTTTCTGCTGATAAATTTTAAAACTAAAGCTAATGATGCTTGTGATTAGGAGCTCAGTGCTGTCCTCTTTTTAAAGGTCAGTAGTGAATTGTGTGCTTATCCTATTAAAATGTGTAGTGTAACTTTTAATCACACCAGCATCTCAGAGACTTCAGTTTTTGCTGTCAAGTTTTTTTTTTGCAACATTCTGTATTTTAATGGTCAGTGATCACATGAAAAATGTGGCAACATGGATTTAAAGGCATATCCTTTTAATAAAAATTACTTTGTAGTAAGATTGAAAGTTATTGTATCTTTAAATTGATATCTTATTAAATACCATCAACCAATGGTAGATAGTGTCTTAGTGTCTAAACTGTACATTCTAATTTAAAGGTACAAATATAATGATTATTTTATTTATACTGTTGGTCTGTCCTTAACAGAAACAAATCCACATTTTTTCTTTATATTTTTTTTAAATAATTAAAACTAATTTTAAAATAAAAATTTTAAATTATTTTCCTGTAAATACAGTGGAAGGCTGTTACTACGAAAACACAAAATACGTTTCTTTTTGTAGTCATATTCATATATTTTTGTTTATTTTTCCTAGTTGTGTCTACGTTTGAGGTTTTATACTGTCCCTGTGTATTTTGGGACTGCTATATGAGTCCATATTAAAAAGTTTAATTACAGAATTGGGCATCTTAAACTAAAGGTTCATATACTGTTAATGTTTTTGATAGACTGCAGTAACCTGTGCTCGAATGCTCAAAAAATGCGTCAAAATCATTGTCATGCTGGCAGACACTGATCCTCTTGGAAGGTGTGCTTTGCTCACTTTGTTGTAATTCCAGTTGAAAATCACGTTCATTATTCCATGGAGCGCTAAGGAAGAGAGTATGAGCTAGGCATGATTATAAGAAAAATTGTAACAGTTACATCAAAATTAGTTGAACATATTCATACTTTAAAAGAAGAAACAAACCACTCCAGTTTTATTTGGGTAACACCTTCTTCTCAAGAAAGCTAATAATTTTGTGGAAATTTTGTCTAAGTAGGAGATACATAGCCATGTATAACTAGATTGCTTTCTTTTTTTTTTTAAATTAAAAATAATTTTAACCAAAACCCTTCAATAAAAAAAAAAAAAATGTTGTGAGAAGGAAGTTGTGTAGCAGCCAAGTAGAAGCAGTGGTTGGATTTTCTATTCCATTTTGAATTTTAATTGGAGGAAAAAGCCAAGCTACAGGAAATGGTTACGGTCAGAGATTCCACTCCTTGTGATCCAGTTAAAGCAACAAAGCCACCCATTTAGAACCATTTAAAAATAATACTTGTTTTCTGACAAGCCTTTCCTGTGAAAATAATATAAAAAAGGAAAAAACATTGGAGAGGAAAAGCAGGAGCCTCATCATTCCTATTTTACTTGGTTTCTGTTTTCTACTGAGAGGCTGGAGTCAAATATCATTTGAGGGAAGAGGTAGAGGTGTTTTTCTGTTTAGCAGCTACGTGGATGATAGATATAGAGGAACATGTATCAGAGGTTATTGCAGCAGTTGAAGCACTAGTTTACTTGTGTCTGCTAAACTAAGCACCTTCTAGTCCAGCATGGTGCACACCTTGTTGGTTGTCTAGAAGAATGGGGAGCATGTTTCTAACTCTTGCAAGTACTGGTAGATCATCCAGGATGGATACTTGAAACAGTACCGTAGGAGACTCTTATTCTTATATTCTGTAGAGAGTACAAGTTTATGCTGCTGAACTTACCTGCTGGAGAAAATTAGGATAGCAAATATGGCAAATAGTATAAGCTCTAGCACTTTGTGAATAGATGGTTGGTCCTCTATGCTGTAAATGAGCTTTGAGCTAAAGTCCCTCTTTAAGCTCTGTGCTTGCATGAGAAGACTAATACTGGTAGTAACTGATAGCTATCAACATTTCACTCCAGTCTGTGGGCATAGTCAATCCTTAATTTAGCCTCAGCCTTCTATTAAAAAAAATCAACACAAAGATATCTGGGAATGGTTAGGCAACATATGTTTTAAAGAACAGGAAATAGTATTTATTTTAATAGCTTTGTGTGTGGTATTTCTGTTCCTGTCTGTATATTCAATGCTGTTATAAAAAAGTTAAATGCAATGGCTCATTTTGGTGTATTTGATCTGCTCATTACTGCTTTTAGGGAAAATCTGTGTTTATAAGGTATCTGAAATTAGATTCTAAGAGTGATTTTTTTTTTTTTTTTTTTTTTTTTTTTTTTGGCTTCCACAGGATGGGCATTAGTTATAGTTAGGAATGTTAGATTTACCTATAATGAATATCTCTATTTTTTTCTATTTGTGAAGTATGCGTATTTCCTAAAATCTACTAGATTTAATAGTCACATTGTATGCTGTGGCAGTGTACGTAAAACTGCTGTGACAGATTAGGAATGTAATCTATGAGGATTTCTGAAAGTGAAAATGCCAAAATCCTATTTTAATGGGTGGTTTATAAAGCCAAATAATTGCTTGTTTTGAAAGAGATTTAATATCCAAAGATGAGTTAAGGAGAAACTAGTGAAAAATTGTTAGACTATCTTAGAATTTATATGTTTGGAATGATAAAAAAATTATGAGATACCATTTAGAGAAATGTAATGCAAATGTAAAAATTACTATGAGTAGAGGAACACTTTAACAATGAATATGGTCTAAACGTTTTTCAAACTGACAGAGTTTTTACCAATGCATTGAAGTCCTGTGTCAACATTCAGTAAGGTATTATATTTATTTTCTTTTTAATGCTAAATCATTCGAATAGGAGTGTTTCTAAAGACTGAAGAAGATATTGTAAAAGGCAATAGGGTACAGCATGTTAATTTCCATTTTCAAGGAATAAAATATGGCTCCTCTGGTAGAAATGTGGTTTTTTTCATTACTCTGTTAACTTGCTTAAACACTTTAGTTTAAGGATGAGATGCCTGAGACTACTTATCTCTTTTAGATTGCTGACTTGAAAACAGTGTATACTTAAAAGGGATAAGCCTGCATATCAGAATGTGTAGTCTTGGAAATAAACATGTGAAAGTGTAACTCTTGAGAATTTTTTAGCAAGAAGCAGAATCTGACTAAAAGAAAGTTTTGTTTTGTTTTCAGAAACAGTTTTGTGTTTGGTTTTTTTTTTTTGTCAGTAATCTTTCAGTCAGGAGTTTCTGGGGAAGTGTTTATATATCTATACATCTGTAAATGTTTGATTAGTGTTGAATCAGGTTAATCTGTTATAGTCAGTTGTTCTCTGTAAGTATTAACACTGTGTACAGAATGAACTCTTAACAGTTTTGTTTTATTGATGTGTAACTATCATCTTCTTAACTGATGACAAGGAAACTATTAGAAGCTAAAATGCATGGTATAAAAGCCGCTTCTGATTGTGGTTAATAACGAGAACCCATGGTATATGATTTGTTTCCCCAGATATTGTTAGATGCTGTGCAGTGGTTTTGCATATGGATAAAGCAATCACAGAATCATAGAATATCTCAAGTTGGAAGGGACCCATAAGGATCACCGAGTCCAACTCCCTGCTCCTTGCAGGACTACCTAAAACTAAATCGTATGACGAAGAGCGTCGTCCAGACGCTCCTTGAACTCTGACAGGCTTGGTGCCGTGACCTGGGGAGCCTGTTCCAGTGACTGACCACCCTCCCAGTGAAGAACATTTTCCTAATGTCCGATCTGAACTTCCTCTGACGCAGCTTCATTCCATTTCCTGTGTCCTGTCACTGGTCACCAGAGGGAGGAGATCAGCACCTCCCCCTCCACTGCCCCCCTTCAGGAAGCTGTAGACTGGGATGGGGTCACCCCTCAGCCTTCTATTCTCCAAGCTGAACAAACCAAGTAATATCAGCTGCTCCTCGTAAGTCTTGCCCTTGAGACCTTTCACCATCTTGGTCGCCCTCCTCTGGACTCACTCTAATAGTCTGATGTCCTTATATTGAGGCACCCAAAACTGCACACAGTACTCGAGGTGGGGCCACACCAGTGCAGTGTAGAGTGGGACAATCACCTCCCTTGACGGGCTAGCTGTGCTGTTCTTGATGTACCCCAGGACAAGGTTGACCCTTTTGGCTGCCAGGGCACACTGTTGACTCATATTCAGCTTGCCATCAACCCAAACCCCCAGATCTCTTTCCGCAGGGCGGCTCTCCAGCCTCTTGGGCCCCAGTGAAAAGGTCAATAAAAGTTTCCTTTGCGGAGGCATTGTGCTACAAACATTAATAGGAGAAAGATTTTACTTTTTCAATATCGTTGTAACTTATGCTAGACTTTCAACATGTTTGCTGTAACCACAAAGCTTAAGGCTTGTCTGTGCTGCAGTCAGTGTGTGGCAGCGATTCACGAAGATGTCTCCACCTAACTTTGAGCTAGTAGCTTAGCTAACATTAGTAATGTGGATGCTGCAACAGAGGGCTTAGAAAGTGGAAAGCCTTCTATGAAGCTTAATAAATACTTGGGCAATTAGCTGCTGCAGCCATCCTGCCTTGGGTCCCCTAGCAAGTTCAAAGCGGAGGATGTCTTCACAATTAAGGTATGGATGTCCTCCCATACTTGCAAAAGACCAATGTAGTTTGAAGAAATCTCATGGAAAGGACTGGAATTAGAGTGTCGCAAGTGATTGGAACATATTCTGGGGACTTAGGGACCATGTGGCAACCACATGCTGCTCATTTGGAGGGGTGCCATATACCTCCGAGGTGAAGTGTGCCACTTCTTCTTTTGTGTTCTTTTTATGAATATCATGAGCTTGTGATAATGAAGGAGATACTGTATAGTTAAAACTTTTGCATGTACAAATTTGAAAACTTTCTAAAGTTCCTCTTAACAGCTGCTAGCTTTAAACAGAGCTGGAATGATTTACTTTCCCTCCATAACCTTGAGAAAATTATTGTTGGGGGTTTAATGTTTTTCCGAGTGGTATTAGTAGCTGATTTTCAGCTGTTCTTGTAGGTCTGCTTGAGTTAAAGAGTTTTGACTGGTTTTAATTCAACTTTCTAATATCGAGAGATCATAATGGTAGTAGTTAAATGTGTATTTGTTACAAATGACAGAATTTGAGAAGAACAGGTTTTCAGTTTTTTTCATTTTCCTGAAGTACGTGATTCGTGGGATGAAGAATGGGCTTGTTGGCAGACTACTGAGAGAATTGAGGGAGCTGCTTCCTATTCCTGTCGATGATCCATATTTCGTCTTGACCCTGGGCAAATTGTATAAGACTTCTTTTTCAGATGTGCTTAGTGTGCTTCTATCGTTCATGTGTCCGATGAACACGTTTACTCTTACAAAACTATCAGAAATTGTTGCTCATCGTTCTGAAACTAGGCCTGTTTAAGGTCCCAGATGGACCTTATTCAAACATAATTCTTTAATGAATTTTCCTTATGGCAAGGTAATGTCTAAACTATAAATGTACATCACAGGAATGTAGGGATGATAAATTCATTAGGATTTAGAAGGTATTCAGATTTTGTTATGAGAAGCACTGTACAAATTCTAAATAAATGTGAACAGCCTATTTTATGACTGTATGTCTGTGTAGATCTATCACCAGTAGAACTACTGGTAGAAAAATAAAAATATATGAGGGGCCATCCTTTAAATAATTTTAATATTATAAATTGATATTGTGCCTAATAAAATGGCTTTTAAAGAGGAAAAATATTACTAAAGCATATCCTTCTATCATTCTTATTCTTATCTGGAAAATTATTTTAAGCCAGTGCTTCTGTTAGGGGAGGGAATAAAATTATTTACAAAATCACCTGAAGCTCCATTTCTGAGAGAAAAATTGAGTCCACAGCATTTGTGACAGGATTATGTTCTTTTATAGGAAGGAAATTCAGCTATTTGCATCTTAAAGGAATTGCTTTCTATTGCTAGACACTAATATTTTAGTGTGTATGCTACATTACTATTATTTTATATTCAGTGCTAAGGGACATAAGAAAACTCATGTATAAACAATATTCTTAGGTATTTCTTGGTAGTTTTATTTATCCTGTCCCAGAAGTCAAAAATCTTCCAGTTAATAAACATGAGTCTAAAAGACTTTAGTAAGGTTTTAAAGCTAGCTATAACATACTGGAAAGGAAAATCACAAACAAGTAGTGAAGTGTGTAGGTCTGTGCTTTGCAGAAATGGTGACCATGATTACTTCTGATACAAGAACACATTTCTAAGTTTTATGATGTTGTGACTGTTTTCCATCTCTTTGATCTCACTGTTCATATTTTATTTTACTGGTCTTCAATAAGCAGGCAAGCATACTGTTTTTGTGGAGGGTTGGGGTTTTTTATGCAATGTTTTTAAACTAGTCAAAAGTGGATGGTTGTTTTGTGTATTATGGTATAATGTCTTACAAGTTGTCTTTTGAATGCATTTACAATGCATTTCAAAGAAAAAGTTGTTGCAGGGTAACAATCACTGTTGTGCCTTGCGTGGGCAGATCTCTGTCTTTATCACTTCATTGCTTTGCCTGTCCCAAGAACATTTCACAGTGTTGCTTCAATGGGACTTACAGCCCAGCTGAGGCCTCTGGTCTTTTTGCTTCTTCTGTTGGTTGGGACAAACAGCCCAATGTTACAGGGATGCATGGTGATGACACAGTTTAAACTCTCTTCAAAGCAATTAACAAATAACTGTAACCCTAATATTTGTCCAGTGTTATGGTACGGAATACAGAACTCCCATGATCCCTTCAGGGATTGCCTTCGGATCCAACAACAACAGTTGTCCAAAAGTCTGCACCCCTGCAAAGGGTGGAGCATCTGCTTATCACTTGGTGCTGGCCTGTGGCTGTTGCTCAAAATCCACTAGGTTCTTACTATATCTAGAGGATTCCCTGTTGTCCTTTGGACCTTGCTGGACCCTGGTAGTAGGCGCTTCCCTTAATTCCCTACAAAGGCTGTAATAGTGGTTATTCTGAACAACTTTTATAAGTTCGTTTTTCTTGGAAGGCTAAACTGGTTAGGAATACATAGTTTGTTCAAATACTGTGTTCAGGGAAGAATTTTAAATATATTGTAAAAGACTGTAATAGTGCTTACTCTGAATCTTTGACATCTTGGAGCAAGTTCAGTGAATGTACACCCTGATGATCAGGGGGCCTGGAGCACATGACAGACACAGAAAGGCTGAGAGAACAGGTTTCATACAACCTTTGCAAAGAAGGCTTGGGGGATCTTATTCCTGTCTGTAGCTACCTCATGGGACAGTACAGAGAAGATGAAGCCTGACTTGTCTCAGCAATGCATGATGGAAGGACAAGAGGCTGAATGCAAGTTGGAAGATGGGAAATTCCCTCTTGATACAGGAAGAAACTTTTTGCTGTGGGGAGGGTGGTCAAACACTGGAACAAGGGCCTAGAGAGGGTGTAGTATCTCCATCCTTGGAGACTCTTAAAACTCAGTTGGATGCAGCCCTGAGTCAGCCTGCTTTGAGCAGGGGGTTAGACTAGAGAGCTCCAAAGGTGCCTTCAACCATATGTCATTCTGTGATTAGCCGGGTCCAGTCTGTCTTCCTAAAAACCAACCAACCAAACAAAAACTATGCCACAGGTTCTCTCCTAGCATGGTAGCCACCATTCACTGTGTCCTACTTGTAGTTAGATATGTTAACTCCTCTAGATTAGGATCCAAGTCAGTAATCTCCCAGGTGAGTTTGGGTTTCCAAGCTCTTTATCTATTTCCTGCTTCCTAATTCCTTCTATGCTTTGATCTTTAAGTAAGCAAGGTGGATGGACTGAAGTGGCAGTGCTTTTTCAGCTGGCTTGGCTCTGCTCCCATTTCTCCCTTATCTGAGCCAGCTACATTTTATACTGCATGAGGGTGTTCTTCTGTGAATTAAATCCAAGATAGACTGTAGGTCAGGGTTGGGTGGATGAATGTATAAAGTCAATGAGTGTTTCTGCCAGCTTGTTTTGTCTGGCAATACTCTTGGACATTATGCAAGGTACCTTAAATATAAGTCTTGCTTTTGTGGTTTTTGAACACTGTTCTGAACAAATTTTTTAATTAAGTGATATATATGAGACTTTTGTGATTGGGTAACTTGAATATCGCTGTGGAGAATTTAGGGCAAAAGAGGTAATATTTTCCTAATGATTATATTTTTACTTGAAAACAGTGCAGCTCTGACCTTTAAGGGAACATGCTAACTTCAGCTTTGCACCTGACAGCTAAAGTTGATGCTATTAGATTTTTCTTGGAAAACTGGAAGAGTTTCCTCTAAAATTAAATGGAAAACAAGTGTACTTAGATGTTAACTAACACCTTTCTTTTTAACTGTGTCACCTTTGGAACAGTTAAGATTTGTAGAATATTTGAAATATGTACTGAGAAAGAAGATTTTTTTTTTTTTTTTAATAGTGTTTAGGAGAAGAATTATATGTAAAAAACAAAATTAAGGACTGATTAATGAGTACTCTAGTTTAAACTGTGGTGTTAAATATTTTTCATTGTTTTTTTTTCTGCAATTCAGACATCCTATAAAAACCTGTTGTTTTCTCACACTAAGTAAGGATGGCTTGAATCCATGCATAGTTCAAAAGACTTTAAAAAAATATGGAAAAAGCATGAATTTTTTGCCATGAAAGGGAAATTTTATATTGATACATAGCTTTAAATAATAGTCTTCAGTATTTAATTTCATAGTGCATTCTTCTGTCTAGCCCATTCCGTCAGGAATAATTCTGTTAGTGTTCCCCCAGTTTAGTCTGAATGAGAGGAGTTTATGACCTTTTTCTGTGGTCACTGAACATTGTACCAGGAATTTCATTTCAGTCATCAGATCAGTCTGTCAGTCTTGGGAACTTAAGGCAGGAGGGTATTGAGCTTATATTCCTTAATGATGGATGTCACCAGCAGCAGGAGTGAGAGAGCAGGACTGGCCATCACCATGGACCGCCCTAAGACTCGGATAGGCACACAATTGGTGCTCATGTTCTCTCCCCTCTCAGTTTTTCTGCAAACACGAAGTGGTTTAAGATCTTACAAAGTTCACAGTGCAGAGTTTCTGGATCAAGGTTTTTCCCCCCCTCTTCAACAATTTTGGCTTGGGTAGGTTTTTTTGGTAGTTATAAAGCTGTTTAGTGTTCACATATTCTTTCATCATGCTTGGTTTGAGCCTTTTTTGATAGAAGTTTTGTACCTAACCTTCAGGATCTTGTTGAGTATTCGTGTAATTAAAATCTTCTCAAGTTTTTTTGACACCTAATACTACTCACTTTGAGTTTAATTTGCACTCCTTTTCAAAGCAACCCTGAAACCTGTATATGTTCTGAAGTATTGCACAAGGTGTCTACTGTCAACAGTCCCAACTCTACATATGCAGTGATGCAAGATGTGTTGCCATTATCACTCAGGAATGAGATATCGTGGTTAGATAAAAACACAGTCTAATAAAAACATCTGCTTAATCTTTAGTCCTGGTCAGAAAAACAAACTGAATGTTATAGAGTGTAAGATGAAGTATTACAATGGTAAGCAGAAAAACATTGTGCTATGTTAATCCATGTGTGGATTTTGGGTTTCCCATCTCAAAAAGGTTATAGTAGAACCGCAAGAAGTACAAAGAAAAGAGACACAGATGATCAAAGGTCTGGAATGGCCGCTGTGGAAGAGATTACTCTTCCGTATGCTTTAATCTGGAAGGTGATGACTGAGGGGGAAGTATGACATATACATAGCATACAGTCATGAATGGCTCATACAAGGTGAACAGGGAACAATATTGCTGTTCACTGTGTCTTCTAATATAAGAACTGTATTATAAGAACTAAAGAGAGCTTGCTGTTGGGATCTGAAAAACTGACCAAAGGTGATACTGCTTCATGTACGGTTAAGTTCAGCTGTGACCTCTGTGCCATAGGGTCCTCAGTTTACCTGAATTAAAAAAGAGACTGGACAAATTAATGGAAGAAAAATTATGTTCAAAAGATCTGATTCTGGCTCAGAGTCCTTGGGCTGTGAATTCCTAGAGGCTGGGGAAAGTGTTCTGTATACCTGGCTTGTACTTGTAGGGCTGCTTCTGTTGCCAAGTGTTTTAGATAGGTTGTTGGGGTAGGCAGACTTTTAGTTTGAACTGAGTCAGGTTCTGCTTTACCTACTGAAAATGCATGCATGGGAACCTTTCTGTATTGTAAGTTTTTAGTTATTAGCTGTAGCAGTTTGTATTACCACTCCTACTTTTGTATGAGAAACCAGATTATTTTTTATGATTTAAACAGATTAACTTGTTTTCTGAAGCAACAGTTATTTCTTTGAGAAATTAGCAAGTTAAAAGTACACAATATTAACTTTGAGTTATGAGGTTAATTTTCAGTCTGTGCTGTTTATTTGGTTGGATCCAAATATGTTGGTATCAATGAGTACATGAGTTAAAAATAAACAGTAATTTTGAGAATTCAGAAACAAATCTGGGCATCAAGTTCTTATTTAAGCTCTTATTTTTAGTTGTATTAGTTACAAAATATATAGTATTTAATATCAAGCTCTGTTTCAGTCCTTTAACTCCAGCAGGGTTTACTTGTGTGAGTATAGGTGTCTGTATCTCTAATTGTACCTGACTTAAGAAATGTTTTGGAAATTTATTCTTGATTAAGGAAGGTAATATAATAATAACGAAAATCCATTCCTGTTTTTTAAGTTGCATCCTGTTCCATGTCAATGTGAGTTATTCAGTAGGCATATCCTGAATTTTTATCATAATTTCCTAACATAAGTTTTATCCTAAGTATTTCTAATTAGGATTTACATTGTCTTGTTCATATGTTGTGAAGTATGTATCGCTCAAACAGATAACATATGCAAAAAGGTATTTTTCACTTACTCAAAAATACATTTTTTAGAATACCAAAAGTAATTAGGTTCTGTAATTTGGTGTAGTGTTGGGGTTTTTTTTCAGAGGGGGTGTATGTATGTGTTTTTCACTCTAGAGAAACTTACTGGAAACTGTGGCCACAAGATGGAATATGTACTCTTAGGAGTTTTCATGCTAAAAATTATGTATGATTTTTTTCTTCCTCATTTTCAGTTCAAGGAGAATTATTGACAGGTTATAAGACTTACAAGTCCTTTTACATTTTTAACTGAATATTTAATGTGTATGATAAAACTATGGGGTTAATGGTGCTGGTATAATATTAATTTATTATGCTAAGATGATTCTGAAGGCTGATATGTTTCAAATAGTATGTCATTCACAAGTAAGTAAAATAATCTTTTCTGCTTAGAAATGTCATTTATAAAAAGTCAAATATTTATCTAAATTACAACTGGAGATTGAGTATTTGTGTGTGTAAATATGTAACTATCTTGCCATGTACTTAAGTCATTGCAGTTATGTCTAAAAATCAGGTGGTACCTAATCTACTTTCCACATTAATTCATATTTGTTTATTTTAATGGGAGTTTGATTCATCTAAGGGCTCTTTTTTGCATGAAAAACATTGGAAACTATTCTGTTTGAACAGACTTCTGTGAGGCTTTTTCATGCTTTCTTTGGTTATTGTGGGTTACTTAGACGCCATATGAAATCTGATTTTTGTCATACCTTATTTCCTTTAGGTCTTTTTTTGAAGTATGGTGGTGATCATGTTACTTTTTGTACAGGCAACTAGACGGAACATAAAAAAGGCTGGACCAGGTCAGATCAAGGGTCTTGGCTAGCCTGCTGGTTTTGTATCTGACAGTGGCCACAAGTGGATGTCTAGAAGAAAGTTATCAGAAAGAGTAATCCTATCTGACATGTCCACCAAGTACTTTCTCTATATCCAACCCCTTTCAACTCAAGACCTTTCTGAGCTGGCTGTAGTTACTACGTGTTTAGTATTCGCAATGGACATCTTTTCCATGGCCTTACCCAACCGCCCTTGTATGCCCATATAAACTGCTTGAGTTCCCAACGCCGTGGCAAGGCGCTGCACAGCCTGGCTTTGCATAGTGTGAAGAAACAGCTCCTTTTGTCTGTGTTGAACATGGCTCCTATCAGATTAATTGATTATTTCTTGTTTCTGTATTCAAGAAATCAGCAAACAATGGATCTTCATCCACTTATGACACTCTTGATTTTATAAATCTCAATATTCCCCCTCAGTTTGCTAAAACAGTTTTCTGGACTACAAAGCCATCATTACTTAGATGTTTTTAAATGGAAGCTGTTCCACACTTTTGATCATTCTTGCTGCTTTCTCAGAATATTTTCCCTTTTCATATATAGTTTTTGAGATGTAGGACCAGAACGGAGTGTTCAAAGGGTGGATGAGCTGTGGGATGAGCTCTTTTTTTATTTTTCCTTCTTTTCTTTACATTTCACTTTGGTTTTTTGACTGCTGTCATTGAGCTGTCATTTTTGTGAAACTGTCTTTCCTAATCTGCATTATTAGTTCATATATGAAGTTAGTACTTTTTCCCCACCGTGTGCATTGCTTTTCGTACATTAAATTTCAGATGCAACATCAGATACAATGTTTCTCCCTCCATTTACAGATTCCCTATCTATGAACAAGTTTCAGAGCTCTCCGTGTTTAACATAGCACATTTCCGCAGGATTTGTGTTACATTAAAGCTCTTTTCACTCAGTCATTATAATTGGACAATTTTCACCCTTATTAGAGAAAAAATATTTGGGAGGTGGTTGGGGATGAGTAAAGGGATATAATTGCACTCCTTTTTAATTGGAGATTTAACTGGTATCATCATCTTCAGAAACCACATTACTTCTGTCACACCCCTTTCCTCCAAATGTTCCTTGGCAGTTGCTGCCTTTCTCCTACATTTTAATTTAAATAATGCAGCAAAAGTAGTTAATGTTCTGGATTGGTAGCTGGTTCTGCTGTGAATAAAATTAAACAAATTAAATTCTTTATCTTTCATCGTCCATCCTCCCTCACTTTTATCAGTAACTGGTAAATCTCACCTCCCATTCTTTAGGCTTTTTTCCTCATTCTCAGTCTTGCAGTGCCCACACCTTGGACACATTTCATTTTATTTAGTTCTTCTCCTATAATCAGATTGTATATATGAATACTACAAAATTATATATGTGCGTATCTATAAAAAATAAACGTACATACATATATATGTGACATTATTTATGTTAGAAATCTCGACGTCTTTGTGACCTCATAAGTGTTCTTCATGCTAGATCATGTGACATAAAAAAGAAGAAATGTGCCTGGTGCCAGGAGTTACATGTCAGTTGATTGTGAGCGGGGGAAGAGGGAGGTGGGAGAACAACAGCTTTGGGAAGCTGACAGGGCTGCTCTTGTTTGTGACTGCTGCATGCCCCAGGGCTGGCTGGAGTGCAACCCTGCAGCCTTCCCTTGCTCCCCCCCCCAACTTGGCCGGTCACTGAATCACAGATTGAGCCAAGGGGCATGTGGAGACCTCATGAAGAGGAGGGGCTGTAGCACCATGCTGCAAATGTGTGAAACAGGTGCTGCAGAAAGACTAGGGGTGATGAGTCTTCCTAATGTGAAACTTCACAAGTCTAGTCCCAAATTATGTCCTCTATCAATTAGAAGTTACAGGGAGAAATCCTGACCTTAACATAGTTCGTGTCAATTTTATGAGAAGTTTTAAATGGGTCATATAGAAACGAATCACCGTTAATGAAAATGTTCACCCAAGGTGATTAATTTCTACATTTAAATATTTATTTATTTTTGCTGTAGAAGCAATATTAAAGAAAAATCTCATTCCTTCCAAACTTTGTGTTTATCAGGCTGATTAAGACCAAGCTGCCAATTTATTGTTCCTGCTAATGCAAATATTAAGGCAAAGATTTAAAAATGCATTTAAGGAAAAATGCATACTGAAGTAAAGCTGAGATGCATGCTTTTCAGAACAAGAGTTACTGATCTTGTGACCAGAATTTTACTGTGACTTTATCAGTGTTCTGTCAAACAACTGAGGTATATCTCCTGATCTCATCTAAATAAATATTGGTGTAGGAATGTGGCAGTTGCTGACTGTACATTTATTGACCAGCTGCATTCTGATGACTAAGGTAATAACTATTGTGTGTTTCACAATAGAGCTTGTAAAAGGATATTGAACGTCCGTGAGTGGTTTCTGGCTGGCAGAGGGTTCCACATTATGCTTCTGAACTCTGATCATTTATCTAGAAATTTGTCTGGTTTGGCTTCAGTCATGTATAATGGATTCCTTATGTTAATGTCTTCCTGAAGAGTTCATATTGCGGGATGATAATTAGATTTTAGAATGTCAGTCTTCCACAAAGCAAAACAATTTAAATCTTAATATTCTGCTTTCAACTTTCTGTTTTTAACTGTAGTAATTTCCTCATTTTTTTATATGCTTAGTTTCTAAATATATTTTGTTTTATAAAATGTTTTTATAGGCAAACTTAAAAATCATTGCTTTGCTAAAGTAGATTTATAGTCAAATATATGCAAAAAGATTAAGCCTACCATGATCCAATCTTAGTTTACCCACTCTAACTTTCTAATTACAATTATAACAGTAGCATCATCTCACAGACTCAGCTGAAATTTTGGTGGTCTTCCCCCCCCCCCCCCCCCCCCCCCCCTTAGGTTTGTTTTTCAAGTCCCCTGTTTGTATTACAAGGTTCAGTTTCTGCCCCTTGCTTGCTTTAAGCAAGTATTTCTTTACTGCTCATATGGGTACAGGAAGCAAAATTGTGCCCTAGAACTGTTTTCTTTTTCATATACTTGGTTCCTTTCAAACTCCTGCCTACCAAATAAAATAATAACCTGTTCAAACATCATGATACTAAATACGGTGGCTGACAGTTTTCACTCTGC
The DNA here is from genome assembly GCF_018139145.2 of Gymnogyps californianus. Classification (NCBI taxonomy): domain Eukaryota; kingdom Metazoa; phylum Chordata; class Aves; order Accipitriformes; family Cathartidae; genus Gymnogyps; species Gymnogyps californianus. The sequence goes on along the minus strand of NC_059472.1, from coordinate 118,199,858 downwards.
AGTTTAAGTGATGGCCATAAATTGATCCCTGTGGCAGATACTTAAGCACTGTTTGGTGGGTGACATAGCTTTTAATTTTCCGTTGCTATGTCATGTGATTTGGTATGGACTTTGGCAATAAATTAGATTGTGTACAAGAACAAAACAGATTTCTTTCAGTTACTTATTTGAGTAAAGTATCCTTTCTTCTTGGTGCATCCTTTCTACTTGCTGCATACTTTATTCATTTGACTGAAGCAGAAGGGACACATACGAGGGTTGATAGCTCCTTTCACTACTGCAGAGAGCCAAGGATTACTCTGTAAACAGTCCAATTGATTTGTTACTGTATATTGTGAAGTTCCACATTTGCTTGCCCTGTAACAAGTTCTGGAGCAGGATTTAAATTCACTGCACGTAGCTATCTTTAGGGCTTACATCTGGATGGCACTGCAGGAGCATATTGCTGAAAACAAACAGGCTAGCAGTTTTGATGGTAACAATGGAGTCTGAGAAAACACTGGATGCCTGAATAAGATTCCATTAAAAAGGGGGGAGTGAGAGGGATGTCTAATGCAGTCCATTTAATGCAGAACTCTCCAGAGAGTGAAGTGGGGATTATGCCTGCTGCCCTTCTTATTAAAGACTGGTATAGAAGATGCTTGTTGGGCGAATGGTATCTCCATAACAGACGCTCTATTACTCATGAATATGTTTCTAATTATATCTTAATGATCTCAGCCACAAATAGGAAAACAAAAATCTTTGTCTCCCTGAGTGGTTACCTTAGTGGCTGCAGGATTGGCAAGGTTTAGATTATCCATCTCCTCTCACTAATCCCAAGGGACTTCATTGTGAGAAATGAGACTTGTTTATGATGGTGAATTAAATTGCTGTAAAAGGTTATTTCAACAGACAGTTGGGAAATCATAATAAAATAATTTAGTAAAAATGGGAGCTAGAGTATGCTTAATGAAACATGATTAGATTTAATTTTCTTGCTATTTCAATCATTAAAGGTACATTATCCTTTCTCAGACCTCATTTGGGCTCTTTGCCACGGACCCGCTCTTAGTAACAGACTGAAACTTGTATGTTCCATTAGGATATGAAAATGGCTAATGATACCCTACTGTCCTCTCCCTGGCTTTTGGAAAATTTGCTACCAGCTTTTCAGATATATTTTAGCTGTTTTCCTCTTTCATGCTTTTATTCCCTCTCACATCTATTGTACACATTTTTCAGTGTGAATAACTATTCAGGGAGGATAAGTTGAATGAAATGAAGTAAAATACTAATATCGTTACCTTAATAACTGTAAAATGGCTTATTATGAGTAATTAAAAAATTAACTCCTTTAGTTATGTGCTGGTTTTGGCTGGGATAGAGTTAATTTTCTTCACAGTAGCTGCTATGGAGCTATGTTTTGGATTTGGGCTGGCAAGAGCGTTGATAACCCAGGGATGTTTTCGTTATCGCTGAGCAGTGCTTACACAGAGTCAAGGCCTTTTCTGCTTCTCCCACCACCCCACCAGCGAGGAGGCTGGGGGTGCACAAGAATCTGGGAGGGGACACAGCTGGGACAGCTGACCCCAACTGACCAAAGGGATATTCCATACCATATGACATCATGCTCAGCATATAAAGCTGGGGGAAGAAGAAGAAAGGGAGGGACATTTGGAGTGACGGCGTTTGTCTTCCCAAGTAACCGTTACACGTGAGCGAGCCCCGCTTCCCTGGAGAAGGCTGAACACCTGCCTGCCCATGGGAAGTCGGGAAGGAATTCCTTGCTTTGCTTTGCTTGCGTGCACGGCTTTTGCTTTACCTCCTAAACTGTCTTTCTCTCACCCCACGGGTTTTCTCACTTTTACTCTTCCGATTCTCTCCCCCATCACACTGGGGGAGAGTGAGCAAGCAGCTGTGTGGTGCTTAGTTGCTGGCTGGGATTAAACCATGGCAAGTTATTACTAGAAGTCTGTCTTCTAACAAAGTTAGTATTTTTATCAATTCGTATAAAACATGTTTCTATGCTATCTTAATCCAGTGGTCCTATTATTTGGGGTTTTTTGTTTTGGTGGTGGTTCTATTTTTATTTATTCTTTCCTTACAGTGCAGTGACACATTGTGTGACATCGTATATGGGCTAAAATTTCCGTCTGGCCTCTAGTGATAATAAATGTAGTTCTCGATGATATTTTACGTCTCTCCCTTAGCATCAAAATGCTACTTTGATCTAAAAGTATCCAGCTCCTTTTCAGGCTATGAGTTCATATGAAAATAAAACTACTCTTTGTGGGTAGACAACTTGGGCAGAGCAGCAGAACATTGCTGATAGGAACTGGTCATGGCTCCATCGTTTTCAGGACTCGAGTGTGTTGTTTGAGGGAGGAGATATTTGGGTTATTTCAGTGTTTCATGATGTTATTCCAGTTTGGATGTAGGTTTCACTGAGAGAGGCTTCTTGTGTTCAGGGTCAAGTTTCTGCACAAAGTGGCACGGGAGGCAGAGGAGAAAGGCAGACCTCAGGGTAGCCAGTGGCCTGTTAATCAAGAATGCCTTAGGGGAAGGGGCCAAATGCAGATCCCAAGTTCGGAATCACCCAGAGGGAATGGCTGATGCTGGGTTTCTGAAGCTCAATATAAGTATTTTGAGTACTAGGCAAGATGTTTCACTAGCATTTCTCACCATCTCCTGCTGAAGTTGCTTCAGTTGGTATATATTAAATTTTCCTCATAGCAGAGGCTTCTGATGATCTGGGCTTTCACTTAAAATGAGGAGAAATAGAAGAACTTCAGTCCACTACACTTCATGGGAGGTAGTGAACCACTGTGGGCTACAGGTAGTGTGAGAACCTAGGGAGTGTGTCAGTGCGGACTGGGAATGTTTTTTTGAAGTCTTGAATGTTTGAGGGAATGGAAAATCTTGCTCTGTTTCGAAACAACATAGAGTCTCAAGTCATTAATTTTTCAATGTTGCTAGAATAGTTTCATTTGAATTTTGTATGTCATAGTTAAAAAATTCACAAGGAAATGCGTGTGTGTATATTTATGTGTGTGTATATACATTTAATGTATCCTGTCCTTTTAAACCAATAGACATAAATTCTCATATAATAATTTAGTATCTGTTTACTACTGAAATGAGCTACATGGGAGGGGTGGGGGGGTGGGGGGAAGGTCACTCTTTTGGGGGTTGAAGGCACTATGTTTCTAGTGCCTTCATAGTGTATCTCCTATGTTTCCAGGCGATAACTTCCTTAATAGTCATGAAAAGCAGGAAGGTTTGAATTGAACTTGTGCTCAGAAGAAAACACAAATTGATGACTGGAATATATCTCAGTCATTAACTAGAATTTATTTTTGTAACCTATACCAATTTTCAAACCTGTATTCCTAAAGTTCATTTCTTGAATCAGTATATAGGCACCTAAATAGAAATTACTTGGGGGGAAGAGGTGGGGCGACACTATGAAGAAAGCAATAATAAATCATTTGGAGATTACCCTGGAAAGATGTGCAAATTAAAAAATGATGTTCAACTTCTTGTTAATAATAATAATATGCAGAATAACTTCCTCTGTCTTTGAGGAAGAAGTAGGACTTGTTTAGAAGACCTTTCTTTTTTGCTGATGTTAGTCATTCTTGATTCTGTCTTTGACCCATCTGTTAATCTTCTATAAAAATGGAATAAATTATGAGTTAGATCATATGTAGCAGCAAGAGGTATACTTTCTTTTAAGTCATGGCTTCTGATACTGCTTTGCAAATGCTTATGAGGAGCAGAATTGGTGTCTTTTCCTTGTATTCTTGTAGATCTGAGTTAAGACCAGCTTTTAAATCCAAAGTTGTGCCCTTGTTCCTCTTCGAAATGTAGGAGTTGACTTCAGAAGAACTGAGAGTGAGAGTTTTCAGAAGTGGTGCTTGGCTTGGGCCAGGCAAGTGCACGAAGAGCGCCTCAGGGAGTACCAGTGACGTACCAGCTGACGCTGTAGTGCCAAGTATATCTGTACCACGAATTTTTCAAACTGTCTACTGCCTGGCACTGTTGAGATTGCCACCATGGGAGCAAGACTCAGGCCATTCCAAAATTCATTGTGCTATACTTTTTTTATATACTCAGTGAAGTAGTTTCTGTTTTCTGTCTCTTCTTCCTAGTTTAATATTCTGGGTGATGAGAACTGTTAGTGTTTTATGTCTGTGTCTCTTATTTAATAGCAGCTGCTATGTGAAAACATGGATGTTGTCACTCATGTGACTAAATCATAGAATGCTTTGGGTTGGAAGGGACCTTTAAAAATCACCTAGTTCCAAGCCCCCTACCTTGGGCAGGGACATCTTTCACTAGATCAGGTTGCTCAAAGCCCTGTCCAGCCTGACCTGGGACACTTCCAGGGATGGGGCATGCGCAACTTCTCTGGGCAACCTGTTCCAGTGTCTCATCACCCTCATAGTAAATAATTTCTTCCTTGTATGTAATCTAAATCTACCCTCTTTTAGTTAGGTACCATCTTAAATTCACAGGAATATTAATCTGTTAGCACATACAAATTTATATTATTATAAACGTCATATTTCCAATATGTTTTGAATAATAATAATTATTATTATTATTGCCATTCTTGTTAGCTGTCATTTCGTTCTCCATTTTACTTCCTTCTCATCAGTTCTGGTTCAGATGCTGCTTCGTAGTCTAGCATCACTGGCAGACCGCTGCCAGCTAAGGAAACGGTTGTCTTCCAATATCAGTGAATTCCAGTGGATGAAGGATATAATTCCTGTGACTGATGTTGCATTCATGCTGTCAGTATTTTATAGAGCTAAAATGGGGCTGTCACTTCGTAAGTATTTTGCTGAAATACATACATGAAATATGACCTACTAAAGTGAACTTCATTATGTTCACTTTTTCTAGGGTCACAGGTAGAGACAGAGTAAGTATTAAATGCAAAACAGGAAGAAAACAAATAATAAATAAAGATAATGATGAAAGGAAAAAATGTTATTTCTGTCTCAGACCAACATAACCAAGATATGTATGCTGTCTTTGGTTCTGCTGCCACAGGCAGAACTAATTTAAAAGCAAACTCTGTGGAGTCTGGAAACTGCAGCAACTTCCTAGAACAATTTAAGCAAGGAGAAGGTACTGTCATTTAACCTTGCAGTTCTGTCTTTTTAGTCTCTAGATTTATTTATTCTTTTTAATTCTTCATCCTAACTACATGCCGTTCCTTCTGGTAAACAGTAATAAAGGAAAATCATGTTAACCTCGCACAGAATTTGATTAAAGAATGGAGTTGGTGGCTTGTTTGTTAGACATAGGCTGATGAGTGGTTTGTATCTTTGTGAGAGATTTTTGGATAACGGTAAGCTTCCTTCCTGTTGTGTCTACAAGAGAAAGCGTGATTCTAGTATTTACATAGAATAAGAAACTGCACTTCCTTTTTTTTTTTTCCCCTTTTTTTTAATTTGTTCCAGTTCAGCAGTCATCTGGCTATGAATCCAAACTGCTCCTTCCAAATGTTGCTCTTAGTACCAGACTTGTTTCTCTGAGAGCAGTGAGATTTTTGGTGGCAATGAACACTACATTTTTTAGGCCTGGATTTCACGAATACTTATTTTTGTAGACTGACATTAAGAGAAGTAGCAAATACACATATTTAAGCTAAATAAGACTTGAAGTATCTGTCGTGGTTTAACCCCAGCCAGCAACTAAGCACTATGCAGCCACTTCCCCCTCCCCCCTCCCAGTGGGGTGGGGAGGAGGAAAGGAAAAAAAAGTAAAACTCGTGGGTTGAGATAAGAACAGTTTAATAACTAAAGTAAAATCTAATACTAACAATAGTAATAATGAAATATAATAATAGTAATGAAAAGGAATATAACAAAAATGCACAATGCAATTGTTCACCACCCGCTGACCGATGCCAGAGCCATGATCCTCGCCTCCCGGCCAACTGCCCCCTGTTTATATACTGGGCATGACGTTCCATGGTATGGAATAGCCCTTTGGCTAGTTGGGGTCAGCTGCCCTGCTGATGCTCCCTCCCAGCTTCTTGTACAGCTGCTTGCTAGCAGAGCATGGGAAAGTGAAAAATCCTTGACTTAAGAGAAGTGCTACTTAGCAACAACTAAAACATCAGTGTGTTCTCAACAGTCTTCTCACCCTAAATCCAAAACACAGCACTGTACCAGCTACTAGGAAGAGAGTTAACTCTGTCCCAGCCGAAACCAGGACAGTATCAAATCCACTTATACTCGGGAGAGTTTTAATCGCTGTGGCACACGCACAGTTAGGACTACCATGAATTCTAATCTTGCCTTCAAATTCTGAATCTTTGCCCTAGTATCATAGTTCAATTCTGTTCAGACCATTGATTTTCACTTTCACCCCAGCTCCTTTTATTCTTGGACTTCATATACACAGCTTGGCATAAGAAGAAAATGCATTAATCCTTGAGTTCTTGAATAAGTGCCAAGATAACACTGATACATGGGGTATGAAAGTGTGTTTATGTAATATACATACTGTTTATCAGGGAACATTAACTTGAGATAGAGTTGAGAGTAGAGATTATATTCCACTAATTTATAGAAGAAGAAACTTTACAGAGATAGTTTACCCATAAACCGTATTCCTATATTTCACAGAGATATTGTAGTATACCTAAAATATTTTTTGTTTCCTGGATTTGTATTTAATAATGTGGTTATGGTAAAGGTTTACTAATGTTCATGGTCCTTAATTAGCTGACTGGGGAAAAAAAAAAAACAACAAACCCAACACATATGTGAGTCTACCATCCATTATACTTTTTTTCAATGTTCAGTCATCTGGAAACAATAGTGCTAAAATGGAGGAGATACCCAATTCTGTAACCTTCTGCAATGTTAGAAGGAAGGGAGAAGGCTGGTGATTTGAAAGGGAGTTGTTATGATTTAAGTGTTGGGCAAATCATGGATTGTCGTGTCTTGACCATGATTATTAAGCAAAGAAAAATCATGCCAAATAAAATATCCCTATAATATTTCTTTAGAGTATAAATGAATTTCACTCTGAGGCAAACAACTTTAGTGTTGAGAGTTAATGTTTATTGAGTATAGCACCACAAAAAAGCACTGTGATGATGAGTAGAGTTATTTAACAATTTTTTATTTACATTTAATAAACAGTGTTTTGCTAGATAGAGTTTTCACTTATAGCAATCAGTTCATAATTTCTCTTGCCTTGTCTGCCTAGTGTCATAGTAGGAGTATAGTTTGCTTAGAGCATAATTGCTTGTCTGTCTAAGCCCAGGACAAGAACATGAAAGAAATGCACTCTCTCTCATGGGATAATAATGCTGGCTGTATTACTCTTCAGCACTTCTGCCAGTCTGTTCATTGAGGAATACTGTTACCGCTCCCTTGTTTCCTGCCTTGTGGCTTGGTGCCTTGGTATCAACTAACAGAAGATGTAGCTTGCTGCTATAGGAATAACTTGAGTGGGGAAGGGCTGGGAGATGAATTTGCTCGGACATCGATACGAGGTAGTATGTGTACTTTGAGCTCAGTGAGGTGTTGATAGCTGATACAGTCTGATTGTTGAGTATGTTTGTTTTCTAAATGCATGTCTCTTTGGGAAAATGCAAAATCTCTATGAACAGGTGTCCAAGATTGAGATTAATAGGCTGCACTAAAAAAAAAAAAAAATTAAAAAAGTGAGAATTTCCTAATGTCTTTCAGACTAGTAATTAACTACTTAAATAATCCCTAAAAAACCCAATAATAGAAATTGAGAGAGAATACAATTATTTTGAAGGTGCAGAATGTAATGAGACTGTACCATGAATCCAGTAACAGAAGATTCAGCAGATGCTTCCTTTTGATTTAATAGCCCTTCATTGTTTTCAAATTTAATGTAATTTGAATAAACTAATTATCAACGTTCTCTGTTGCATTTACAAATTGAGTAAAGGTGAATGTATGAAAAAACAATGTACTTCAAACTAAGTAGTATTTTGAGGGTAGAAGGCATAAAGCAAAGGGTAAACCAAAAAAATTTCAATATGTAAATGTGTTTTTCCTGCCACTTTTGGCAGCTTGACTATATCTCTCCTCAACCCAACTAAATTATGGTAGGGAAGAGCATCCTTTCCTCATTCAGACAGGTTCCATTTCCCTGTGCTGCCCATGTCAGCCCATGGCTTCTCATTCAACACCTTTTTGGCCAGCACCACTGAGTTTTAAGATAGTCTGTGAGTATGAAGAATAAAACATTCAATTTGAGATTAAGAGGGACAATGGATATTTTTCCTATCCCTTTTACTTCCTCAGAAAAGTCTAGTTTTTCCTCAGTTGGTTTTTTTCAGTTGTTAGGGAAAATGTCAGGAAAGGTATTTCCATCTCAATCTCGCGCACCTCAGTCGGCAGTGTAAACTGAGTCAGTATCAGTTTTTGCTTTTAACTACTGATTTAGCAACTAGTTAGCTATAGAGAAGGGAGCAGGTTCTGGGTGAGAAGAGACAGACCCATTCCTTAATAGCTGATGATGGATTAAGGAACACAGAGTATAGGAGACCAATGTTCAAATCTCTTCACAGCCCAATTCCAGCAGAGACTTGAAACTAAATTTTCAGTATCCTAGGTGAATGCCCTAACTTAGTACCCTATTCAGCATATGTCTCTCTTTATGATTTTAAGCAGAAATTCCATTCTGAACCCTTCAAACCTTTTCCAGTCAAAAATGTTAATATGATCTTTTGGATAAGCCTAATGAATCTATGTTCTGTAAATTAAAAATGTCACCAGCAAATTCCCCAAACTCATCTAAACTTCTTTCCTTGTGGTGGCAAAGTGTCTTTTACATCAAAGCAAAATCTATGTGGGGAAAAAAAAAGATGTCAGTTGATAGGTATCTGTCATTCTGAAGTTGTTTAAGAACTAGCTTTTAATTAATGCTGAAACACAAGTCTGAGAAGGGAATATTTTGGTAAGGAAATTTCTTGCTGTAATGGTTGATTGCAGCTCCCAAGTGACTTTGCAGTTCAAATGCTTCACTGGTACTTGAGACTCTCCAAAGCATTTACAGATTTATGATACTAAATATGAAGTTACTGCTGTGGTGGTATCAATTACTTCTAGAGCTTCATTGCTTCAGAACATACCAGCATGCATGCTTCCAGGGTGCCGGGATCTTCCTTGATATGAGGAATTTTAATTCTCCAGAGTAAGATATCTATATAGCTTCTTTTCCATACTGTCTCTTTAGTCGTGAGCAAATTTTTCTTTTAAGGGTATTTCTGAGTGTTATTCACAATGAATAGTTTTAATACTCAGGAAGATAATTGCTTGGGTACTTCTTTCTTAGGTAATGGGGAAAATTATGTTTTTATAGGAAATTGCTTCAGAGTGTCCTTCCTGTGAAGGAGTCTGACTCTACTTGAGAGAGCAGTCTTCTCAGGCTCCCTCTGTTGACAGTAAAGAAAATGTCCCCTGAGAATGAGTTCTTTCCCTAAGGTTTTCAGGAGCAAAAGGAGAAGCTTTGAGGTTTTACTGGTGCCAGAAATTTAGGTGCAATTCTGTAAGAAGAATTTAATGTGCATTTAGAGATTTGCTGCTGAGTTGCTTTGCACTTCATCTGTAACAGTGAATGTAAGATTGCATGGCTGGTTATTGTTTACTGTGTTGTGCTGCAACAGAATTTATCCTGTCTATGTCCAAAAATTAGACAAAAAATGGTACATGAATTTCACTGAATTGGACCATTAGTTTCCTGTTGTTGGTTTGTTTTTTTTTTTTTCCCCCAAGATGACTGTTTGATTCACTGAAAATTGACTAACAGAAATTTTCATGCCAATAGCTGGGGTTTTTTTGTCAGATAAATACAAAGCAAAAGCAAGGACAAAAAGGAATTCTGACTCAAGATTTAGGACTTTGGTAGTTTACACTATAAAAATCATGTTAATTTTAAAAGTGTATCAATATCCTGGAATCTTTCTCTTTTCATCATGTATAAAGCAGTATTGATGACAAGCCTTCGTATGGTTTCCCTCTTAATAACCTTGAAGATTGTCTACCTCTAATTCTGAACAGATTTAAGTATTCTTCTCTTCATATAGTTTATAATTATCATGCTTGCTGACATAGGACAGTTTTGTAATCCTTAACTCGCTACTTAAATTTTCCTGCTTGGATTAGCATGGTTTATTCAACTTCCACAAGTTTGAAACACGAAGTGGTCCTCTTAAAGGAGGAAAAGTATTTACCCTATTAATAGGTGCTGTTAAAAATACTGTTCTTGTTCACATGTTCATTCTTTGAAGTTGTATTCTCACAGGATTTGGAAATAAAATGAGAAGAGAAAGGACACTGGCCTTATTTATATTTTCAGTTCTTAACATTTGTTGTGCAAAAGAAGTACTTGTATGATCTGAACAGAAGCTGATTTTCTAAAAGTAAAAAATCTCATCTTTTAATTCTAGAGAGGCAACGTTCTTTAGAGATCTGTTTGTTGTAAATGTCACCTTCCCTCCTTATGCCTCGTGAGATTCTGACCATTAACACAGATAAAATTGCATGCTTGTCTCCAGGATAACAAGGAATTTGGGGAAATGAAAATTATGTAACAAATGAGTTCCAGAATAAAAAGACAGATTATTAGATCTCTGAAAATGTGAACTTAGGTATGGCAAGAGAACACACTTGTAAATTGATATACTTCTCAAAAATGGATGTATTTCTCAAAGTATCTTGTGAAATTTTGCATCTCCTGCTGCAGTGGGTAGGAGAACAAAATCTAAGACTAACACTACTGCTTTCTGTTGGTTGGTACTTGGTATCCTAGGTTTTTATTAATGGTATCCTTTCTCCTTCATCAGTCCTTCAAAATTACGACTGTTTCCTGTCCTCAGTTGACTTTGCCTAAGCACTTGGTGACTAAGAATACAGATTCTCTTTTTTTTTTTTCAGTATTCCAACAGGAATTTCTGTGAAAGTTGCAAGACTTCCGATCTTCATGTGTGGACTGAATATATCACTGTTGTGATACATCTGAGAAGCATAATTATTCCAGAAATTGGTTGCCAGATTAGTAGTTACTCCTTATTGTATGACCATACCCAGAGGAAAATATTTGGAAATATTAGCTCTGTTAGAACTGTGTTTTTGAAAAAGGCTGATTTTTGAAAAGCAGAGTAGCAAGCGACATGACTGTGCTTACTTCTGACTTAGATCATCAATAAGGAAAATAGTATTACCTTAGTGTTAGAGCTCCGTATTTATATGCTTTCGGTTTACGCATAACTGGTCTTATGCATTAAAAGCCACAAAATGTTAAAGACCAGATTAGCCAGCTACGTGGATAGCTGGATTAAATTTGTTTCTCAGTGGGCTTCCTCTTGCGATTGAAGAACTGTTGTGAATGTCCCTTGCAGGCTGCATGCTAATAATACCATTTCGTACAGAAGGGTTCTACTGTTATGTCCAAAAAGTTTCTGATCCTCTATTTTCTATAGACAATGTAATACAGTATATCAAAATAAGCTAGGTTGAATGCAATATTAAACTGTGCTCTTGTGAGAGGTCCTTGTTAGCCTCAACGCTTTGGTTTAGTTTATCTCAACTATACTGTGCCAAAGAATCATCACATAAAAATGGCATCTTTTAGTAAATATAATTTGGATATGGTTCATTTCTATAATTTTCTTCTTTCAGTGGATTTAGTGTATGAAAAATCAAGCCTCCATCTTGTTACATCCACTTATTTACCTAACTTACATTCATAGGTCATATGTAAGCTTGAGAAGGAGAGCCCCTTTATAGTTAAAGTTTAATCACTCTGATTATATTGAATGAGCAGTAGTGCTGTGGTATATAGTGGTCCTTAGATTTAATTACAGCATATCTGTAAACATAGCATTTAGTGCATTTTATTCTAGATTCTTACATATGTAAGTAGGAGGCATGTATGTGAAGTCTCCCAAATTGGTAGCCTCTTATTACAATTGCTATATCTTTTGTTATCTAAAATGTAATTAAAATACTGTAGTTTGCCTACTGTTCTAAATTCTAATCCACTTAAAGGAAGAGAAATGGCAGCTTTAGCTGTAGTATCTTGCCAAGATTCATACTCCCACTTTGCTGATTCACACCCTCTTACCTAACTGGCTTTAAAAAAAAATACTTCAACTGATTTCTTCCGTTAACATACAACCCTTCAAAATTAGAATGAAAAGTTTAATGGCCTAAATACAGTGCAGTCCTATTTGAAAAGCGTGATTTATCTTCTGTGGTTCCTTTTTTTTATACTAGTATTTCCTTGTTATGCCCTTGGTATTTCATAGCTGTCCTTTTTAAGCACTGAAGCAATTAGTTTTGAGAAGGCTGATTCTTCAGGGTCCAGTGCGTTCCTGCCTTTCATTCGCTGAAGCTGTACATTTTAATGAAGTTGTTTCATCTGTGTTGCCAAACACTAGAATTTTGCTGCTTCAATTCTAATTATCTGTGCTGGCAAATGCTATGTTTTATTAAAGCTGTCAAGTGCACTGTTCATTAAATGTCCACAGTCTGTGGTGCTATGCACACAAATTAGAACAGCTTTGCTCCTTGATAGATTATGAAGAAGTTAAGTATTTTTATATAAACCTCTAAAATCAAGTCTAACAGCGATCAATGATGACTTAGATAAGTAAAGCATACCTGTAGCTTCTTGAAACCTAGTATCTTGTCAAAAACCATCTATGATACATACATTAAAACTCTAGTAGTACAGCTGAGTATACCATTTGTAAGATTACTTTATTCATTAAGAGACCATTTTCCTTCCTCAAGATATCTGTGTAGCATCTTGAATTCTAGTTTATATGTGTTTAGGGTAAGATAAGTTTTGTTACATATGCTGTGATATAAGTAAAAGCATCAGTGCTAGTCTTTCAGTAGAGGGTTGTATAGTATCATTGATCTCCATTAAAAGCAAAGATGGCTTCATTTTAATGTTACTAACCTGGTGAATGCAAAAGATTGCTATCGTAAGCAACCACCAGCTTCTCTTGTAATTGCGTATCTCAAAAGGGAATTTTACTAGAAGATGTTTACTTGAAATGTATATGGGGCAGTAATAGAAATATTGTACTTGCAAAGAAAATATTTGAGTCAGCTCTCATTTTGGCACTTGTGGAATTTTTTTGCTTTTATATTCTTAGTGTATGTATCATTATCTTCAATAACACAAATAGTCATTCTTAATGTTTAATGTATTGTTTTCTAAATGTTCTTTAGGAGAATTAATAAGATATTGTGATGATAGACTACCAGATAAACATGTTGTTGATCTTTTGAAAAAATGTTTTTCTTACCCTTCAGCTATCTGTAGGAAATATCTTCAAATTTATTTTTAGTACCATGGCTTTATAGTATCTCTTTTCTGTATTTGTTACCTTATCTTTTGAAGAATGTAGTGTTTATACTTTCCAACATTGCTTTCAAATATTTCAGGCTGTATTTTAAACCTTCAGAGGAACAGATATTTATTGTACTCTTTATAGAAATCATAAGTGACGTCTTAAAGTGCTATGTAAAGTAAATAGAACTTTGGGGCTCTTGGATATATGTTTTTTTAGGGTTCAGTAGGAAACTACAGTCCCTCAAAAGGCTATGAACCTCTCTTCTCCTTATGATCCAGTTTAAAGTACTCTAGTACGAATAGAAAATTCATACAGTCTGAAGATGAATAGAAGGCTGTGTATGTTTATATATTTCTTTATCTGTTAATGTATTATGCCTTATCATGTATATTTCATGGTATTTACAGGAAATAATAGCATTTAATTTTAGTTTTGAGTGCAGAAACAGAAATCAATGCTTTTAAAGCAACCATGTGAGCCTCTGCTTGTCAAAACCTTTCCTTCGGTAGTTAAATGTTTAAAGGAAAACATTTGTTCTTCACATAGCGTGACCCTTTGTACCACTGTAACAGCGGACTTTCCAAAGTGGCATTGAAGCTACATTTCACAGTATCCTGAGTTTTATCAGACTAGTCAAAAAGTAAAAATCAAGAGTGTCTCACTTGAGAATTTCTTGCAAACAGTTATATGATGTTTCCAGGCATGGATTCAAATAGTGTAGCTTATCCTAAATGCAGTGCTACTGACTTAGTCCTGGCCCAACCCAGAAAGCGGCTTATAAACTAGAGATATCACTCTGAATGGCATTCATAGGTTGACTTGAAGTGAATTCTTGGAAGAACAGTAAAATATGTTCTTTGTGATGGCTGCTGGCTAACAGTCAAGCAGCCTAATGCTGCACTAGCTATTGTATTTAGATGGTCAATAAGATTATCCCAAAGAAGGACAGATTGCTGCTGCTGTTTTCAAGCATACATCTGAGACAGGTCATAAACACCTGAGCAAAGAGATGTAGCAAATAAACTGTTATTGGCCACCGGCACTCATCTCCTAAAGGAACTTTCAGGGAGAGTGTTCCTTTGACTATATTCAAGGGCTGAAGTAATTTTTGTCATCTGAAATACTTAACTTCAGACCAATAATGTTTCATCTTGTTCAACTTAAAATTTAACTTTTTTCAAAGGCCTACTGTCAGACAGGAGATGGATCAGAATAGATGGTATATTCTGTGGCAGTGAAGTAGTTGGATGATGTCAGAATGTTGAGAGATTTGATGGGAAAGGGAAGCATGGAAGTCACCTAGGTGCATGTGAAAATTCTACAATATGTGAAATATGACAGTTTTTTCTTAATGTTGTTATTTTCACTTTGGATGTATGTTTCTATTTGGCTTTGAGTCTGAAAAATCGGACCCAATATTTCCTGAACCTTCTAGGGAGATTTGAAATGTGTTCAGGCTTATATTTATATCTAGGCTCAGATATGGAAAAGCTTGTCCTATTTTGGCTTCTTGGAAGTTACCTGAGTTATTACTGTCACTAGTGTGAATAAATAAATGCTTTGATTGCACTGCCTTATCCACCCTTTTCAGGTTGAGTCTGCAAGTGTGTTAACTATAACAGAGGAAAATAAATTTCTTTATAAACCCTGATGCCTTCCTCTTATCAGTATAGTCTCAGAAAATTGTGAAAAATTCACTGAAGCAATCATCAAGCATAAGAAAGACATCATAAGAGTGATGCAATTCAATACAGAAATAGGTCTTTAATGTGCATGTGAAATTGATTTTATACTTATGAAAGTATACAAATAAAAACAACAAATAGATTTTACAACTTACTGTGGGTTATCAAGCTGAAACTGAAAAGAGTAAAATTAATACCATTAATAAAAGAAATACCATACAAAGGGAAATGTTCCTGGTTCTGAATATATAGAGGTCAGATTGATAAAGCTCTATGCCATTTTAAAAAGTCCTAAAATTTTAGGCCTAACTAGGAACTCTTTCAGTTCAAAAGAACATGGGAGACGTTTTGGTCCAAGATTTTAGGTTTGGCTCCCTGAAATTGATATTATCTACTAAGATATTTGCATGGTTTTCTAGTATTTTAAATGTTGAACTTTAAAGGATTGAGAGAGTATTGCTTTTGTATTACTACATTTTTGGAAGGGAATAGTTGTCTTCTAACCTTGCAAAAAGAAAATTAGATTATTTTTATTTTGGGGGTTTTTTTTGTTGTTTTTACAGGAACACCAAGGCAGTATACTTGGGAATACAATGCAAACTGTAATCGCCTTGCTGAATAACATGGTTGCTAACAAAAGCACGAACATGATGTTACTCTTTAAAGAAGGTATGTCGTCTTTATCTTTAGTTATTCTCCTTACTATAGAAGTTTCCCGGTCTGTTGTAATATCTGGCACTGTGTGAAACTGTAGACTTGTATGTATTTATATTCTGTAGTGGTTGTTAGATAATTGCATTGTAACTGACTGGTACTCCTCATCACTTCATCTACCTCCCTTACTGATTTGATTATAAATTTAACTTTTAGAAAGCTGTTCCTCCAAGAAAATGTGGTTGCAAAAGAATTACTGACTGAAAGTTATGTTATGCCAGTGAAGAATGGCTTTGGAAAGGAGTGGGCTAGAGCTCTGACCATAACAGTGCAGAGTGCAGGCAGAGAGCACCTCTGCAAGTTCTTCCTTTTCTCACTGCTCAAACCTGTGAAAGGATAAGTTGTCCAATATTTCTGCACTTTTTAAAAAAATAGCTTCTGTTCCAGTCCAGTGATGTAGACTAGTGGGGTGGAGCCCAAACTGACTATGAAGTCTTAGTCTACAAACCATTCCGTGTCTTCATTTTACTATATTTTATTATTGAAGCTCCTTTTATTTAGAAATTGGTTGGGTTTACAAAATGAAGAGAAAGTTTCTGCTGTTGGAAATCTATATAAATTTAAAAATTTGCTTAGAAATATACACATTGATAGCATTACTTTTTTTTATCGAGTGGGTGACATCCAGCAGTACAGATCTACACTACTGTTTGTACTATTTGTATAGAATAAATCAAAGACCTAGACTACTGGCATAGCAGTATATAGCATACTCCAGAAGGAAAAGGAAGAAATTTGCATAGAGAGACAGTGAAGAGACAGCTAAGTCTCTTGTGAAGCCAAGACTTGAGAGAAAACCTTTTTAAAGTCTCTAGGAAAAGATTGGGTGGGGGGTGAGGGGGAAACTTTATCAGAGTGTAGCTTTTCTATAGTCATCACATCAGAGAAGGAGCCAGATGCAACATAGTATGATTAATGGTTTAAGTATAAACACTGATGGTGATGAGCAAATTTGAAGAATTAGATCTGCCTTAGATATGCGATTAAAAAAAAAAAAAAATCGGAACACATACCACCCTAAAACTTCATCAAAGTTGGTAGTAGTGGTCATGCCCTCCTTTTAGTAGTTACCTTAGCAGTTAAAGCACTCACCCAGAAAGTGGGAGAGCTGAATTCCTGGTCCTTTTTACTCTGAAGGGATTGAATGGACAATACCATCATTCAGAAGATGAACTGGAACTTAACATTGTAGCTAATAACATGCTCCTCTGTTTCAAACAGATCCATTCTGAAGATAGTGGTGTGAGAATAGGGCCAGAAGAAAAGAAAGAAGAGGAAAATATGACTGAATTGGAGAAGGATGGTTCATAGGATTCTGATTCTTTGGTTATTTCTCAGTAAACTGCCTGTCACACTTAGAACTGCTTGGGGTTTCTTGGGGTTTAGATGTATGTGCTGCTCTTACTATCTTTGGGCCCATCTGCTCTGTCTCGGGCAAAATCCTAAGCTAGCACTGACCTGAGCTGCAACAGGATAACTTGTTAAAACTGCACAATGATATGCAAAGAAGTTAGCTCAAGTCCCACAAGCACTGTAACCACATAATTGGCATGCCTTAGTCGAAGTAATATACTCTGCCTTTCTGCATGGCAAATTAGGTGCAAAACTATTTAACAACATGGCAAAACTGCATCCATTCCTTAAATATCTCCTCTTTATTGTCTCACAGAGCAAACTCCCATGTACTTTTTATGCTGCTGGTAGTGTACCAGTGCTATTTCACTTCTCATCTGCTCCAAAAATAAAATGCATCTCTTCCATCATGCTAGTTTCCAAATTAAGGAAGTGGTATTAAAGTCTTTTATCTTTTCCTTGTGCTATGTTGTAAATGATTCCAGTAATATTTTCAGACTATTGGTGATTGGATAACACTAACTTGGGCTCACTGAACTTCAGCATCCTGACTAGGACATACAGCACAGCAGCCAAAAATAATTTATCTCAAGTAAAATGTCCCCATCTTCTCTCATACCTTTTCCCCACTGGCTAATCTTCAGAGTACTGAAAACCTGGATTTTGGCCAGTGCTTTATTGATTAAGGGCTTAATTGTCGAGTAAAGAACTGAAATTTGTTTTGCAAGAATGTTATGAAGGTATTGATTTGTAATTGTAGATAAGATTTTCTTTGAATGAAAAAGAGAGAAAAGTTATTCCATACAAACTGGAGGGCTTTTTATCCTTTTCATTACCAACTGTAAATATATAGTGTTCACTACAGGAAAATACCTTAAACTTCCTCTGCCACTATCTTTGATATTCAACTTGTCATTTTTGAATGATTTTTGTGTGATGGAGAAGACCATGATCTAGTAAAATGGAAGCTCCTTCTTGCAGAAAAGGATCCTGGAGTCCAAATAGAATAGTTGAACATGAGTCAGCAGTGTGCCCTTGCAGCGATAAAGGCAAAAGAGGGCTGTGATAAGAAAGAATAACTGGAAGGTTGAGGAAGGTGATTATTCTCCTCTATTTGGCACTCGTGGGATTTCATCTAGAATACAGTGTCTAGTTTTGAGCTTCAAACTATAAGAAAGACTTTGACAGATAGGAGCAAGTCCAGAGGAAGGCAACCAAGATGTTTAGGAGAGCGGACCACGTGGTGTGTGTATTGCCAGCCTCTGCCTGTACTATTGCATGAATTTATTCCTTCCCAAGTGCAGAACTTTGTATTTGCCTTTGCTAAACTTTAAGAGGCTTCTGGCAGCCAATTTTTGAGTTCTTCAGCTTCTTGAGCTCTTTCTGAATATTAGCTCAGCCCTTCATCACATGAACTGCTTGCCTCATTTCAATGTCATCTGCAAACTTGCTGAAGGTGCATGTTATTCCATCCTATTAACACTCTGGGTCCATGCTGTTAATGAAGGCATTCAACATTCATGAGCTATTCTGCTGTCTTGAAAAAGAAAGACTGAAGACAGGGTATTATGGGTCATCAATTTCCCTTATTTCCCCATTACAGTGCGATAATTAATTCATGTATATATGGAGCTTTAGAAATTAAAAACCCTAAATACTTGCTAAACATTATAAGGAACTCAGGTTAAGGGGTCAGTCCTGTCAAGTTTTTTTTGTTTCCAAGAGTCCAGACGTTAGCAATGAGGATTTCATTCCGATTCTGTGTCTGCCTTTCTTCAGCTGCCAAGGAGCAGTATTTTTTGTAGACAGATCATCCAGAGACCCTCATCACTGTTTCCTTTTCTGCCTGTTAGCCTTCAGAACTCTCTCCTGCTCAAAGGAGTTGTATTAGGTGATAGAGATTTTTTTTTTTTTAATGGGCTGCAGCTTACATGTTGAACTTTCGCCTTTCTCAAGGAAATCTTGCATGGTGGCACTTGCTTCATTACTACTTCTGTGATTTCATATTAATAACAATGATACGGTTGTGCATTTCAGCAACTTGCGGACAGGGTGGATTGCCTAGCATTAATTTCTCTCTCCCCTGAACTGTGTCCTTTTGTGTGACAATACATCAGACATGTAATGATAACCACTTGTAATGTTTAAAGGTGAAATGGAGAATAACATATGCAACTAAAGTCACAGAGGGAATTTAAAATGGCCTGTACATGTGTTATCAGCTATTAAACATTTGTTCTGTTAACATTAATGACAATTTCCACTTAATAATCAGAGGGGAATAATATGATTCAGTTTAATTACTGAGACTGGAATTCAGTAAGGAGACTGGGATTAATATAGCATCTCTTGTGAATAGTTAAGGTGAGATGCTAAAAAGCCAAGACAATAGTGGTCATTTGTAGCATGGTCTTCTAAGAATGTGGGACTTACTCTCTTTCCCTCTGTCTTGGCTTCTGTCTGCCAGTCTCTTTCTTTCCTCCCTTTCCCCACCTTTTGAAATCATTGGACAATTTTAAGTTAACTTGAGAGAGCATAGAGGTCCAATTATACAAAGTATGTATTCTTTGTATAATTAATATCTGAGGAAAGGAGAGATATCCAAGTTATGCCATAGCTTAGGGAAAGGCAATAGTATGGGCTTATCAATTAAATGTTCCTGGCTAATGTACAGCAAACGGAGTAGTGCAATGCATGACATGCACAAAATATATAAATACGTACTTATACATTTACAGAAAGAAGGGAATTTTAATACCTAAAGTTTCCAAGTTACAAAATTTTAAAAAACAGTAAGTCTGCAACCTATTATCTTGGACCATCCCTATGGAAATTAGGTTGCAAAAACCCAAAAGATGTCATTTCACCTTCAGGTAGGAACTAAAGAATGTAAATGTGAGAGGAGCATCATTCTTGAAGTTTTCCTTCTTTTATCATAAAGTTATGACATGATCAAAGTGGAGCTAACTGGTCTAAGTTTATATCCTGGATTATAATATTTCTTACTGGTGGAGGTGAAACCTTCTCATCTGTGAGTTCTATTTCCATTAGCATTTATTAAATTACATTATGAAGCGTAAAACTTACACTCTTATATAGTATCCTGAGGTCTATTAATAGGCCTGTAAAGATCTATTAATTAATATATCCCCCTGTTCTTTTCTGTATTCACTTCCCATTTGCTTTTTAGGATATTTGCAGTCTTCTGTTTTAGGTTTGTAACCACTGAGTTCAACAGTGTGTTGGTCAATGCCTGAGGAAGGTACCTATGTAATGATCCCACATGATCAGTCAGTGCATGGGAGCAACTCCCACTATAGCACATGCTTATAGTTGGGTGACATAGGACGAAGCAGTGCCAATGTTTCGGAAACAGGGAAAGGCAGTCATCAGTGACGAGGACGGTGACTTATTACCATGGAGGTAGGCAGGGATCTAGGATGCAAATCTGTAGGAAATGGGGTATTGTTAGTTCTACTGGTCATGAAACAACCAGCTGTATATTACTTTGCACATGTCATATTAAAAGGGTTAGCATTTGTTGACTATAAAATGAACACCCGTTTCTAGATGCTAGAATCATCAGCTCTTAAGCAGGTGTTGTAGGAGTACAGTAGCTGGTCATCTGTTTCTATAGATAGGCGCTAGGGCAGTCTACTGAAAAGACGTACTGTCTGTCTTAGACATGTTGTGTCTATTGACAAGCATTGACGTACTGACAAATTTAGACATAAGATGAACTACAAAGTCAGGTTTGGCTGCTTGATAAGTAAGTGATGTTAGTGTGCAAGACTGCTTAATTATGTGGAACGTGATGAGTAATAAATACGCAAGTGCATCACAGAACTTAAATGTAGTAAAACTCTTGTACTCTAGTACAATTCACAGATACATAAACTCTTTATTTTCAGCCAAAACCAGGACAGCCTTCAATTCCGTCTTTTTGTCACCTTTGTTTCTTTTCTTGTTGTGTTTCTGGGGGTTTTTTGTTTATTTGTTTTTCAAGTCATTTGTACAAATAAAAAATAGAAAATGTTAAATCATCTGAAATGTCTGCAGTTAGTAGTGCTTTCAAACTTTGAGTCCTGTTTGTCCCCAGGTCATATTTAAAGGCAAGGAAATTCTTCATTCTAACTGTTGCATCATGTGCATTTTGCTTATAGGAAGAGTTTGGACATAATATATTACAGTGTAGAGAAATGTGTTTCAAAGGCTTTAGCTGCTTCATCAGGATCCTCATTCTGAAGAAATGAACAAAACAGGTTGTTGGAAAATCTTACAGGCTGCAATGGGTAACTTCTGATAGTCTGTCTGCAACTATTTATTCCTGATAATACCTCAAATTTATTACATTTATATAAACAGCTATTTTCAGTATGTATAAAAAGTAATTCCAAGTAATTCTGCCTTTAGGAAAGGTTACCGCTGTATTTCAAAGCTGATCTAGTAAATTGTTTGCAGCCCAGTATTACTTACGAATGAGTTTGCATTTTTAGCTTTTTTTGGAGTCTCATTATACTCCATAAATGGTTTACCAAATTCTTTTCATGATGGTATTATAAGGGGATGATTATATATAAAGTTCAATACAGTCATGTTGAATTAAATGACCTTTTCCAGGCTCTACTGCTGTGATCCTGTGTTTGGCTACTGTCCTGAAGTAACATTGTAAGCAGGGATGTTTGTATGAATATTTAAAAACAGTTTCCATTATATGGTACAGCAAATCCTAAACTTTATTCGTTATGTGTTAATGCTGTTGAATGTCAGGAACTAAAGTAAAAGTGAAATTGTGGGTTTTAGAACAATAAAAATAGTCTTTGAGTTTTGTAAAAGTGCAGCAGCTATTAGCAGTACATGGTACCTCAAGCAGTTTGTGTAAAAACTGAAGTTCCTAGGGAAGGACCTTTGGTGGAAATGTAGAATGTCAGCTACAGCAGTTGTTATATTCAATATCATATTAAGAAAGCATGCTAGGTGCTTAAAGCAGGGGCAATTATTAAAAAGGAAGAGATCTGCAATAAACTTTGTAGTCAGATTATCATAACTCATTTGCACCTCATGAAAGAAAGATCAGCCTTCATGGGTGAGGTGTCCTTATTCATCTTGTGGTCTACTGCTTTGACTTTTAGTCAGATGTCAAGAGATTAATTAGATTTCAAATGTCTTCTTGTGTTGTATTGTTAAAGTCTGTTAAATATTGCATATTGAAAAAGTGGCACTCATGAGACCAACATTCAACTTTAACCTTTTTCTTGGAAAAAAACAGCAATCAAGAGGAGGACCATGGATTAGTCATACAGGAGAAGTCTACTTGCAAGGGAAAGGCAGTAGTTATAAAATCCTATAGAATACATTACTTAAACTAATATGCCCTTAAAAAAAAAACCCCAAACAAACAAAACCCACAGACTTAGTCTGTGAAGAAATCCGACACACATTCACGCTGATTTTGAAGCCATTTGCTAATTCCTTAGTAGCCCCTGTTTATTCCTAGGAGGAGTTTTCTGCAAAAATTTTACAGGATACATGCAAATATAGGAATATTTGTCCAGTGACTGAAGATAGAAAATGTGTTGTTTCATGGCAGTACTTTATACCTGCTTATTGTACATCACCCTAAGCAAGTATAAAGCTTACTTCACATGCAACAGATTGTGATTCTGGATGGAAAGATTGGCAGGGAGAATAAGTTAGGGAAATCAATATGAGTAAGGACCTAAAAACAATTTTTCTGTATTTAATCAATGTTTAGAAACAAAATGCTCTCAGTTAAATAAATGTGAAGTAAGAAATTATTTTAAAATACAGAAAATAAATGCAGACAGACTTGTATTGTCCTCTCTGAGTAGTTGCAAATGTTGCTTCTGTATCATTTGGATGTGTCAGGGAAAGTCCCTCAGTTAGGAGGTGTACACCTTACAGCGTCTGCTGTGTGGGATGTAAGCCTTTCACAGCTCCCTGCCAGTACTGTAGAAGTTAGTTCAGCTCTTGAGCACAGAGACGTCTCTATGAACATCTGTCGTGGTTTAACCCCAGCCGGCAACTAAGCACTGCACAGCCGCTCGCTCACTCTCCCCCAGTGGGATGGGGGAGAGAATCGGAAGAGTAAAAGTGAGAAAACTCATGGGTTGAGATAAAGACAGTTTAACAGGTAAAGCAAAAGCTGCACACGCAAGCAAAGCAAAACAAAGAATTCATTTACGACTTCCCATGGGCAGGCAGGTGTTCAGCCATCTCCAGGAAAGCAGGGCTCCCTCAAATGTAACGGTTACTTGGGAAGACAAACACCATCACTCCAAATGTCCCCCCCTTCCTTTTTCTTCCCCCAGCTTTATATGCTGAGCATGACGTCATATGGTATGGAATATCCCTTTGGTCAGTTGGGGTCAGCCGTCCCAGCTGTGTCTCCTACCAACTTCTTGTGCACCCCCAGCCTCCTCGCTGGTGAGGCGGTGTGAGAAGCAGAAAAGGCCTTGACTTAGTATAAGCACTACTTAGCAACAACTAAAAACATCAATGTGTTATCATTATTCTCATACTAAATCCAAAACATAGCTCCATAGCAGCTACTGTGAAGAAAATTAACTCTATCCCAGCCGAAACCAGCACAACATCTAAAGATAGTAGTTGTGTGTCACTATGTTCATTTGAGTTACAGCTTATATGAGAAGTCAGTGGTGGTTGAGCCTGAAGAAGTCTCATTTATGATGTTATGGAGTTCAGAATGTTTTTTGACAGTATTAAGACATGTTTTTCTGACCCAAAATGCCAGTCACTCAGGTGGAAGTGTATAACATCAGATGGGTAAACTTAGAAGTCTGGTATCATAAAAGATAAGTGGGAATCATGTCAAAGTAGAATGGTAGTAGTGAAGTCTTTGAGGAAAAAATAACCTGTGTCATCCTGTGATATTCAACAATACAGCTGAAATGGATGAAAATAGAAATGGTAATTGCTGTGAGAAACAGTTATGCCATTGAAGTAGAACCAAACCTGTCGTTGTTGAGAGCCGTACCCATAGGCGCAAAATGTCACAGCACGCTTTCTAAGACTTCAAAGGATAAAATAAGTTAATAAAGGCTCAACAGGTTGTTACATCTTGTCTCACTTGTGCTGGACTGTAAAAGAGGACTGGCCTTTTCTGTGGCTGGAGTAGGCTTCCTGATGCCATCCCTGTGGCCAGCCAAGCAGATCATCTTGCAGCATAGCTGCCTGCTTAAACTACCTAAGATATCTCATTTTAACACCTAATTGATGTAAGAGAAAGGAGTAATAACAAAAAACATTCAAAATCTTTTCATTCCATGATATTCTAGTCTGAGAGGTCCTGTGCAGAAATCTGATAACTGATCAGCTTAGTTTAATGGTGGGAAGTTAGTTCAATAAATATAGCAATTTCAAAACTTAGACTGTCTTTATATTTCTAATATGCAAACCATAATAGACATTTTTTATTCCTATCCACTTCCTAGACAAAACTAAGACTTAAGATTTTGGCTGAGTGATTACTCTGATAATGTTTGGAAGCAGAAAACTCATTTGAAAAATGATATTTTTATGTTAAAATGTAAGGCATCGATTTTCCATCTGAGGATGTGGGTATCTGAAGGTTTCCTGATGACAAACTCAGGATTGTGAAGAAGGAAGAAGTCTTCAAAGCCTTATGCTCCTTCTCATCCACTTAGCCATAAAAATGATATTTTTTTCCTCCACTCTAGAGATTGTCATCTTTGCATTCACTCTAGGTGCTGCTTTTCCTGCATTATCATTAGACGTTATGCTAGTACTCCCATGAAATGCAACTCAAATCAGATATATTAGCACTAGTGGATTTGATCAGTTTGAGAGAAAATGAATAACTTGGTAAAAGTATAGCTATCATATTAGCTACAGGTTAACTATTGATGACACAAACTATTTAAGTTGTTACAGATAATAAATTAAAATCTAATTATGATGATGTCCCTGTGTAGCTTGTCAGATATAATTAGTAAGCTAAAAGATGATATTAAGGGATGAAATTAAAAATGTAACTATATATTTGAAAAGAGGCCCAGTTTAAATACAGTTACTATGCCATAGGTTGTAGAGCTATCATATATTTTCTATTCTAGCTGTTAGAATGGTCTCAGTATGAAAGCAATACATAACTGCCAATTTGAAGTAAGTGTAAAGTTGCAAAGGTACAAAGTACTATATATAAAATTAAACTACATTAGTCATTACTCTGTCATAGGGATAATGGTCATCTTCAGATGCACTTATTTGATCCTACTGAAAGAAGTCCATTTTGTCAATTGCTGAAAACAAGCACCAGTTTTGGCAGGACAAGATCTATGTAGCGGACAGATAAATGAAATCGGAGGTTTTTCACTGGTTTGAAGAATGGTTTGGGTTTTTTGTTTTGTTTTAGATGTTTTCAGTAGTTGTCGTAGCTCCCAGACAGCCAGATATTTTCCTCTTCTAAGTTTTTCTCAGGAAAATTGTGGACTGAACAAATATGTTCATCTCACAAAATAATCTGTTTAAAGCATTTTTGGACAATTAAAGTTTAAAATAATTTTTTCTTTAAAGCAGAAGGGGTGTTATATCATAATGGAGAAACTGAAGTTATTTACATTTTTAAAGCCTTTTGAAAGTTCCAATTTCTACACAAATACAAAGTGGTAGTCTATATTACTTGAGACTTTTCCTGTGATGTTCTTGTTTTTCCACCTAAATATTTTTTTATTTTTTAAATTTTACCTAAAATACAACATTTATACATAGTCTTTATAGTTTGATGTTTTCTTTTGCTATTCAGGATCTAATTTTATAATATTGTTTAGCTTAGTTTTTCCAAATACTGTAAGTTATGTTTTTATGTGCATTTTGTATTTAAGAATTCATTTCTATAGGTAAATTTCTTTTGAAGTCTGAAGCCATAAATCTATGTCTACATATGGATTTTCCACCATTTTAAGGCAGTATATATTCAAGTGAGTGAGTGTGTTCGTGTTCAAGTTATTTAGGCAAGTTATCACTCCTTAACTGGTAGGTTTTTCCTACAGCATTTGGTCAATGCCTTGTAGATTTGATATGGTAACTAATTATGTGTATGTTTGTATCCATGAATATTTACATTTTATAGCAATGTATCTGCAGAAAGTCAATTTTTGCAAGTCAGCTGTTGGGGGAACCTGATTGATGTGCAGTTGAAACCTCCAGCTGAGGGACAGTGGTTATTTAAGCTGCTCTGACAAAAAAGTAGATGCTCACCTGATGATACCATTTGATTTAAAAAAAAAAAACATTTCATAAATGTGGTACAAACTTGTCTATCCACCCTTTTTAAAAAAAAAATTATTTTGTCTGATTTTAGCTTAAGCTTTTGTCTAATTGGACCAAGATTATTTTTATCTAAGAAGAGTTTATGAAGACAAGTGTGTCAGCAAAGACATGTGCTCGAGCACATGTGGTGGATTTCAGATCTGAGTTTTAAGCAAGTCAGTGTAACTTCATTTAAAGAGGCCCTAACTTGATAAACATTGCGGGTTTTTTGTTTCATAAATAGAATTTAAAGGTTTCCACAGATGTCTCCACATTGTTAGAAGATATTGCATCAGCTAGCTGTTCCTTCTTTTTGGTTGAGGAAGAAGATATGTTCTTCCCTTTGAATTTTTAAGATGAATAGGAGAAGAAATAGGATATCTTTATAAAGTCTAAAGCTCTTTTCTGTCTTTTAGGAGATTGTAAAAACTGGGAAAATTTCCACCCCCACCCCACCCCCCAATTACCACCCACCTTTTGAAAAGATAATTTAAAAAAAGGGTGGAAACTTCTTGTTCACCTGCATCCATTTAGTTTCAACTTGTTTTATCTTTCCTGAGGGCCATTCTTTCTTTGCTTATCATATTGCAGGTTGCTTACTCAAAAACCTCTCATCCCTATTCCTGTGAGACTTGGCAAAAATCTGGTACAGTATTGTTAATGGATTTATTCACACTTTTAAAAGATCATATTTCCTAGCTAACATGCCCGGATTGTGACATGTAGCTTTTTAGTCAACAATAAAGCTGTGAAATATGACTTATTTCCCTGGATGACAACAAAACTACTGCTACTATATGTATTATATAAAGATTGAAAAAACAGTAAAATTATCCATGATGGCTCAACAGTCTTTCCAATACACATTTTTGCTGAATAAACACAGACAGATATTGTATATTTTGATCCCACCACCCAACCCAGAATGACATAAAGTGTGGGTTTATGCCATTATTCATCTTACAAGAAAAACACGCTCGAACTGTTACTTACTATGCATTTTCTTCAGAAATTACATTGAATGTTGTTGAGTTTCGAGAGCATGTGGTTCAAACAGCAACACAAGATGAATTTAGAGGCAGCATTTTGTCTATACTGTGAGGAAAAGTCATAAGCAAGATAAGGAAGATAAAATACCCAAAGGAACAGATTATCAAGGCAGGTTTAGGGATTTTGACAGAAGATATGGAAAGAACAGCATTGCTTACAAGATTTTGCCTGCCTACGCTATGTGTCAGGCAGTCACTCAGACTGAGTCTGTGCATTATGGGATCAGTCTGGATACAGAGATACTCAGTCTGGACTGAGTGCAAGAACTGACCAGGGGCTCTGCCTAGCCCACTGCAAGAAAACCTGTGTTCGTGAAAGGTGTGTATACGGTCATGCTTGTAACCAGCTGCAGTAACACATCCAGAAGGCAGTAACTGACAACTCTTGGCAATAACCTCCTGATTCAGTTCCATCAAGCTGGCCGGTGTTGGTGCTGCCTGTGATGCCCAGTCTCCCAGGCTGAGTTGTAGCCCACTATCCCAGTTCAGTGCAGTATTCTGGCAGGCCAAGTTGTGCAAAATATTTGACCTCTACTTGCCGTGAAATTGCTTTTCTTGAAAATTTTATTATATACATCTCTCATTTCTGGTGTCTACTTGCTGCAGCTTCTCTCCAGTTCTTGCATAATTTGTTGACAGTCCAGTTTCACAGATCTTAATTCCTCTGGCCTTCCCATCAGAGCTGCTTTTACTTGGCATAGATCCAGATTCACTAGATCCAGACTTCACTTTTTGTAGCCTACTTCCAAAGTCCCTCTCCCTTAAAGCACAATCTTCATTAAGCCTAGTCAGTTCTCTCTTTCTAAAAATGTTGATGAACAAAGGCAAAAGACAAGCCTAGTTCAAACAGGGCAGAGCTAAAACTTTGAGCAGATCTCGGCTGTTTACAGTTAGCAACTGCATGTTGGTTTCATCTGGAAAAGTGTGCACTCCTGTACTGAAACTCATTGGGCATCCCTAAAGCTGTTTGACATACTAGCTTTCACTCTGAACCAGAAAAAGTGTTTCTTCCCATAAACAGAGGGAAGCCCTATCAAATATGCCCTGATGTCACCATTCTGTAGGATATCTGTTGCAATCCTGAATCCTAGATGGAAGCCGTGATCTATGTTGAATCTGTTGCAGAGCATATTATCTTAGAAAATGCTGGGGAATATTACTTCGTTGTTTCAAGCTACTGTTAAATTTTATCATCCTTGATGTTTGTGTCTTCACTTGAGATAACATGGGGGAGGAACAAAGGAACGTGAGCCCTTCATTGCAAGCTCCCCTTTTCGCCCCACCCCCGTTGTTTATCTTGTCAAACAAAAAGATCGAACTTAATTTCTTTGCCTGAACTTGCTTTCTAGAATCAGTGGTCTGGGCTGGAAGACAAATGTAGGTGCATAGTGGTAGTGCCCGAGGCACATAAGAAGTGACACATGAAGCACACCCTGGGACAGGATTGTGGAGGCTCCCTGTGCTGGAGCAAGTTGGTAAAGTTAGTGGGACCCTGTAGTACATTAATGCCTAATAAACACCTATGCCCAGCAGAGCAGGCACAATAGAGAAAAAGGAAAAGGTACTGTCATGGTTTAACCCTGGCTGGCAACTAAGCACAACACAGCCGCTCGCTTACTCCCCCCCCACCCCAGTAGGATGGGGGGAGAATCGGAAGGGTAAAACTGAGCAAGAAACTCATGGGCTGAGATAAAAACAGTTTAATAATTAAAAATAATAATAATAATAAAAAAAATTGTAAGGAAAAGAGGAAAAAATAAAACCAAACCAAAGAGAGAGGAAAATAAAACCCAAGAAGGACAAGTGATGCAAATGAAAACAATTGCTCACCACCAACCAACCAATGCCTAGCCAGTCTGGGAGCAGTGGCCCCCCTGCCAACCCCCCCTCCAGTTTTACTGCTGAGCATGACGTCATATGGTATGGAATATCCCTTGGGCCAGTTGGGGTCAGCTGTCCCGGCTGTGTCCCCTCCCAACTTTTTGTGCACCCCCAGCCTCCTCGCTGGTGAGGTGGTGTGAGAAGCAGAAAAGGCCTCGACTCTGTGTAAGCACTGCTCAGCAATAAGGAAAACATCACTGTATTATCAACACTGTTTTCAGCACAAATCCAAAACATAGCCCCATACTAGCTACTATGAAGAAATTTAACTCTATCCCAGCCAAAACCAGTACAGGTACTAAAATGGGGCTTGCATACTGGTTTGGTTTTTTTTTGCTGTTCTGTTGCACGTCTTCACAGGGCACCCACTTAATAAAAAAATTCTGGCTCTCTAAATTCCTCTTTTCTGTTCTGTGGCGGCCATCTCTCTCACTGTAGTTGTATCAATGTTCTTAACTTCTTTTTCATCTCTGAAGAAATTAGTTGCCCTTGAGCAAAGCAGAATCCAGATTCTCAGTTACAGCATCAGATCTGTAGCAGGATCCAGTTCAGCTTGTTGTTGGGGAGGGTGGTAGTTCACTGGTTTTGTTTCAAAACTGGGTGGCTTGGGCCAAGATAGCCTAGTAGACCAAACCATTCCATGTGATCTCCTTCCAGTGCTTACACAGAAGTTTCCCCAAGAGTCTGAGCCAGTCTGTTACCAAATACACAGGCTCTACTACTCCCAGCAACAGCTAACCTACATAGAAAATGTACAGGCTGTCCACAACCCAGTGTCAGCAGACCCATGCTCCTATTGTGTGGGTCCTGTTGAGATAGGGGAGACAGGGTATGGAACACAGTATTCAAACACACGCAGGCTTACAGTTCTTTCAGAGCCAGGACTGCCTCTTGATTAAATAAGCTGAGCTGTAGTACCAGCTGACTTAGCTCAGTGCAGTCATTTGAAGCCAAGATAGTTGGGATCAGGTAGCTCTGCTGACAGAAAATGAAGGCTCTGTTGGTCTAGGTTGTACTAATGGTGAGGATTAGGTAAGGCACTTTTGGTACAGCCTGAGGTGACAGCGTGATCTCAGTGTGATGGGTTCCAGCTCAAAGATCCCAGTGGTAAGGTTGAAAATCATAGATAGGTCAAAGTAGAACAAGCATCCATGCAAACAAAACAAGACATATGCCTGAGCCACTTAATAAGAAGGATAATAACATCTGAGGTGAAAAGTCTGCGCTTAGATTTTAGAGATTTAATCAGGTGTGGCATTATTGGTATGGCCAGATGATAGCAAATTAGAGAGTCTGCGGGTGAAAGTTATCGTAACACTTATTTGGAAAACAGTTGACCTAGCAGAGTAGGTTTAAGGCTACAGAATTTAATCTGGTCATAGCTGCAAAACCAGATTTAATATCATGTAACATCCTGGCCTCTGTTTAAGCCCTTTGATCACGTCAGTGTAAATACACCAAGGCCACCTTGGACAGTTGCAATTACTAGGTGTCAGCTTTCATTTCTGTTGTAAACTTAATTGATCAATAATGCAGGACGTTACAGGAAACTGTGGCGTAGATTCAGTTTTGTTGTAATAACCAGCAGCAAAATCTGCTTAGTGGATACTCTAAGCCTTTGCTTTTGTTCTTTGGTCTAGTTGTAACAATTGTAAAAGACTGTCACTTGAAAATCCAAGTATTTGTAAGTTTTCATCCTATGGAAGACTGATGTAAATAGACCAAGAGGAGCGGGAATAAATATTTAATATCTTTTCTTACAGAGCTTGACTTTTCAGTAGGGAAGTATAGAGTTTTTACCCTTATTCTTTGCTGAGTATATGTGGGAACAGTAGTCAACTGTGTTTTATTTCTGCAATTTAAAACTGAAAACTTCAGAAAATTTTCTGAAGCTAAGGTTCATTGGTCCTTATCACTCTCATTCCAGGGACTCTTGAAGGCCTAGTTAGAGCAATTAGTGCTGGTAATGTCATTCAAAGCTGTTGAATGCTGTCAATTTGTGACAACAGTTTAGGGCTGTATCTGCGTTCTGAGGCTGTTCATATCTGGTCTGTACAGGTTTTGTCAAAAAGGCAGCTCTCCAAGTTTGAATGTGGTCTCTCAAGGATTTTGGTAGAAGGGAAAGTTGATGCCAAAGCAGAAGCGTGTTAAGATGTTTAAAGTCGATAAACAAGGTTTAATCTTGTGTGACAGGAAGTCTATTATTAAAATAGCAATCTCTTTAGAAGAATTTCTAGTTCTAAATTAAGCCCAGGATATAAATTCCCCCTGTATCTTATCACATGGTAATTGTTGCAGGCTTGATCTTTCTGAGCAGGAAGTCAAAAGTCTTTATTGAATCTTTACTGACTCTGAATCTTGCTGAATGCAAAGAATTCCTAATCTAACAAAAATAACAGATTTTAATCTAGTGAAGAACTTTTTGTCTGGTTTTTGCCATTAATTTGAGGACTTCATGCAGCCTTTGTTTTTCTAAAAAGCATACACTATATATTAATTCACAACATGCAAGCAGAAGTTCTTCCATATAGCTGTGAAGCAACAACTGTTAATATCTCAGGCTAGTTTTAAAGGAGGTTTTAAAGACTGTTGCCTCTCAAAGAGTAAGGTGTCCTGTTAGATGTTCTTGTTCCTCATGCAGATCATTAAAATGTGCTGTTTGGAAAATCTCCTAAGCATCCTCTAACTTCTGTCTGACAAAACCAAGAGATTTTATTTTAGTTGACACCTTGTAAGGGATGAAATGGGGTGTATCAGGATCTGACTTACAGTATAGTATGACGGAGAATTACTATGCTTTATAAAATGGACTATGAGCTCTAATGTATCTCTGACATATTGGGAAAAATATCTAACTGAAAAGCTGCTATAGCATTTGCTTAATAACAGCAATAATAGTCAATCCAGACAATGTTATTTTATCTTACTACAGTCTCAGTTTATTTAATATTTTTTTTTGTGGTGGAAGGTTGTGCTTGCAACTACTGCACAACTGACATATTGAAAGACTATCAACAAAAATGCCTAAATCCATGTGAAAAGAATGCAAGTTAGGTGTTTAATATATGCACAATTGGGGACAGAAATATTTGAAATGTATACCCCATGAAGTCACTGTATTACTTCCACCTCCATCCCTCCCTAGGTCTTCCAGCTAGAAGGGTCATTTGAGTGTATGAATCTGCTTCAAGCAAAATCAGATGGGTTAATGCAGGCTACCCATTTGAATAGTTTAAAGCAGCCTAGCAGGGCTTGTCAGGGGAGACTAGGGAGTACTTGCATCCTCTCTGTCTCGTGCATGCACACTCACACACAATTGTAGGGGTAATAACCTCCAACAATTGATCACTAGAAAACACCTGTAAAGAAGTAGTGTTTGCCATCAACAAAGCTGTTTACAAAATCAGTGTCTGTCAGGCAGCCTTAGCATTGTACGCTACTGTATTGTCAGTTACCTCTTGGGATGATAGCACTTGATTTTACATGCATCAAGGGCCTTATGCTCCCCGATTAACAAAAAAGCAGCCTATTTGTGATGTACATAACATATGCATTAGTGACAGAACTGGCAGCAAATCTTACAACTCTGCTGGGTACTAAATTTCATCTCTGAAAAGCAAAAGTTTAATTTGAATAAATAATTTCAAAAGAAATGTTTCTTTTATGTCCAGTCTCACAAGCCACCTGATATGAGCATTTAAAGTTTGTGTGTACATCTTCGCTGGATCCTACCTTTCTGTTACGTTTTTCACTTATCTTTTTGTAGTAAATGTCCAATTATTCTCAGCGACTTACAGAATGTAAGAAGCAGATAGCATTTCTAGAGACTGTGGTGCCAACAGCATGGTGTGCAAACAAATCAAACCTGACTGCTGAAATGAGACACTATTAGTGTCTTATCAATACTGTGAATAGATGCCCTGAACATCATTACAGTCCATAGTTATGTAGTATTCGCTCATATAAATTTTGGAATATTTTCTTTCCCCCGATAGAACTAGAAAGCATTTGGAGGTTC
Source organism: Gymnogyps californianus (assembly GCF_018139145.2). NCBI lineage: Eukaryota > Metazoa > Chordata > Aves > Accipitriformes > Cathartidae > Gymnogyps > Gymnogyps californianus. Next base: position 118,166,489 of record NC_059472.1, on the reverse strand, counting down.
CTATAATTATTTTCCAAAGAAAGTTACCTTCTGATCCTTCATTCTATCTCTGTTGAACAAGTTTGTGTTCACGTCCAATGAGTTACACTCCTAGGGATGAGGACCATCTCGATAAATCTTGTCTAGAAAAAAATGCCCTGCCTTCAAAACTTTGATGCTATGTACCCACATGTGCTGTGAACTTAGTTTCAAACAGCTTGGATATCTTTTCTGAATTAATTATAGTATGGTTGAGTCAATCTGACACAAAATCTTGAATTCAGTTGAAATTTTGTCACAGAAACCTCAACAAGATTCTGAGATGGGAAACTCCTTTTTTTTTTTCCCTTTTTTTTTTTTTTTTAAATTTTCAAAGCAGCAGCAAATCAGGAAATCCCAAGGGATCAGTGATTATACTTTCAGAAATACTCCTCTTCTGTGTATGTCATTCTAACCAAATCTTTTCATACAGAACAACCACAGTCTAGCCTAGTTGGTATAATTTGTTATATTTTACTATTTTTGTATTGACCAGTCAAGCATATTCAACAGTATGTGGTTTTGTTATTCCTAAATTGTTCAAGTTGCATTTTTACTATCTTTTATTACACTCAGATACTTTTTTTTTTTTAATGAGAGAATCCACTTGGTTTTCTGTCTTTTAGTTGGCTGTTCTATACACCTGTTGGTCTTAATCACCTACATGTTTGTTCCATAGATTAAATTTTAGAAGAAAGTAAATTTCTGTGTTGGCAGGATTCTCTTTGGCTGAGAGGAGTTTGACATGGTTCCCTGGGGAGTCATCAGTTCTGCTCTCTTTCTTCCCAAGTGAAAGATGCCACCTATAAACTGCTTTCTAACAATCACCGCTAAACGTTGCCAGTCCTGAAAAAGTGAAGTAGAGCTATGTCATGCTTTGACTGACTCAAAGCAGAAAAATCTTGCCACTGAGAATATCAGGTCTGTATTCCTCTCAGGCATCCACACTCAAGGTAACATAGTACTTCGCAGTCTACTTTCAACCTAGTTGTAGTAGCGGTGATAACTGGCTTTTCTTCCCTGGTTGTCATAATCCTTACCACATCCATTTTCCTGCGTTTGAGGGCAGGACTGCTTCCTCGGGCACCATTGGTGAGTGCCTGCCTGCCATGTGTGTAGGAAAAGCTGAGCCACAGACTCTTCCCACAAACAGAAGCTCTGGAGAGCCTTGGCCACTGCAGTGTGACAAATTCAAATGAGAGTTTTGTTCCTCAAACCTAGTGATTCTTTATTCAGTCATGAAATGTCCAGTCACTATCTTGGTACTAGGAATAGACTATCCAATATGTGCAAAATTTTGTTCTTTAGATGCTACTCATTTTTAAGATCAGGATAGAAAATAATTTTCAGGGCAGCAGTCATGCAATTGATATGTTCAACAACCCTATCATTTTCTTTCCACGTGATTTGACATTCATAACTCACCAAATCTTGAAATCAGTGGTGATCTAATTTTCTATCCTGGTTTATTCTTCCCTCAATAATATTATAGTACTAACACAAATAATTCCTGAAACATAAACAGTAACAAATAATAAACAGAAATAACAATAAAGGCAACAAGCCTCTTTTAAAAATACCATTGACTTAAAGATACCATTTGCTTTATGTTGCCTATTTTCAGTTGTTCAAAACAGGAAACCTTGAGTAGTAGGGCTGTGATGCAAAGAATGCAAATTAAATCCCAGGTTTATGTAGGTAAATAAGGTTTTATGAAGAATCTTTATGACATGATGGATTATCTTAAGTGCTTGGGTACTGAGGAGCTAATTCTTGTGTGAAAGAATCTATCAGACTACAGTCCTGTGTTTCTTCTTAGCAATATTTTTGAGTTTTATCATTAACATTAAAAGGATTATGAAATATGTTTTCTAGTTAGTCTGGTGATATTGTTTCTAGTTCCCAATATGTTGTTATTTTGAGTTGTTTTTTTTAAAAAAAAAAAAAAAAGGCAAAAAACCCAGGCAGATCCACTCTGTAAGTAAAAGAAGGAAGAAGAGTCTAGTGAATATATATTTGGTAATATCCCTGGGGAGTCAGTTGTGTAGGTGTGATACAAATGGGAAAAACAGCTCTCCAGAGAGCAACACGTAGAAAGGAACAAAGAGAAACCTTTTTGCCGGGCTGAGGGTTTTGCTGCTAGCTGCTTGGCTGCGCGGTGGCATTGTTCGGAGGAAGTGCACCTGCTCTAACATTTTCTTCGGCTGGAAGCAGACAGGTTTGTTGAACGCTCTAATTGCTGGTAGGCATGAAAGGATTGCCTAGAAGATTGCTTCCTAGGCTGTCTTTTGATGTTTCGTATGATTTGGAAGCGAAGATTTCTTTTCCTTTATCCATCTTGCTAATAGGTGAGAATAAAATATCTCCTCTCAGCTTTTATTCCAAAAGGTATCATGGCACATTCTGTCCGATTAGCTGTATCATGGGCCAAAAGACTCCTTTTATCTTGTGAAAAGATTTGTAAAACACAAGCACGGTCATCACAGTCCACATTCATAAAGCACTATTAGCGACATGTTCAGTTCATTGCAGGGGTCTCTGGGCAGGAGAAATACTCTGCTGTGAACACTACGTTTGTCAAATGCTGTAAAACTGTGGCTAGGAATTTTGGATGCAATCCTTTTAATACATATTATGAATCTTGGACTGCAATTAGAACAGGTTCTTTGTTTAATTCCAGTTATGTTAATTTATAAACACAATAATTCTAATACAAAATCCAAGTTTTGCCTTATTTTTCTGCAAAATTTGAATAGCAGAGAACTGCACTGAGGCTTGATATTTTGAAGATCCTCCTTTTACAAATAAATATAAGGCATGACTAGTGCACTATGAAGTATTGTAGTAAATTTTAACTAACTATAGCTATAAACAATATGATGTGATATATTGTTTGCTGAAATTTGCAAATTAATAGAGTAACAAAAAAATCTATAATGTAAATAATAAGTTTTTACTTAATTCTCATATTAAGAAATGCCTAGCTGAAAGAAAGTATGATGCATTACTTTAACCCATGTAAACTGTCACTAACACTTTTCTCTTGAGAAAGTGGACTATTGACAACATACTTGGAAGCACCAGAATACTTAAAAATATGTAACCTTTCTCAGTAGAACAATCTTCCTCAATTGGGTTTAGCTCTCCTCTGTGATACAGAATTCAGATTCACATCCACCACTTCCAAAGTTCAGGAGTGCATGGGATGTGCCTTTTGAATCAGAGCCTATTTTACTTTCTAATGAAGAGTTGAGAATTACTGCATAAGAAACTTATGTCTGTTAAATATGACTCAGAAATCTATTGTCTGAAGTTTTTAAAGATAAATATTGTTTTAGGCTTTATTGGAAATTAAGAAGAATGTGGTTCTTGAATCAGTTGTAAAATTTGGGAGAAAACCTTCAGTGTATCTTCTGAAACTTAGAGATCCATATGCAATTTTTTAATTATTTACTAAATTATGAATACAGTTTCCTTTTTTTTAGAATTGCGTCCTCTTTTTTCAGACTATTTGTTTTGGGATTCAATTTTCGGAATGCTGAGACATGTCGGTCTTGATCTTTATAGCTACCTTTTGAGTAAACTGGTTACAGTGCCAGTGTCCAAGGCCATTAAACTTCTATTGAATTTTGTCATGGTCACTGTAAATTATACCAGCTTCCCAACTTTCTCTTCTGAGGACAAAGAATGTGTATTTTGTCTTGTGGTGTAAGCAAGGAGTATATTTACATGTCTACAATTATGGCCTCCAATTTTCATTTTGTTGTGACACAATAAAGTATTTTAAAGAGCATGTCTGGAACTTTTATTTACTTGGCCAAGAGGTCAGTCTGTTTTATTTTTTTATCTGTCGAACCAAGTGTTTATCAGGTTTCTGAGTGAATCATGCAGCGTGTTAGGGAACATTTTGCACCAGTGTTTTATTTTAGATGTCTTTATAATAAAGTTTTGATGCATTAAATTTTCCGAAGGTATTTTAAGTCCAGGAAAAGGTGGTTTTTTTCCCCAAAATTTCCAAATTTAACATGCATATCTTTGTAAATATAACTCTCTCTGAGCATGTATCTACCTATATAAAATCCACTAATTCTGATGGTTTAGTTAAGTAAGTAAATGTGAATATTTTTGTGTATTTCAGGTGTTTGGAGGCAGGGTTGCTAATACACATACCCTTAGGATGTAGATACTTCAAGAGAATAAAATCTAGATGATTATATTATTCATGTGTCAATGGGTGAGGAGAAGGTCGAGCGTTCGCTTCACCTCCCTGTTCACCAAACAGCAGAAATGAGGCAGTTGTGAGACTCAGGCTGGTATGGTCAAGGGAATAAACAAGTCGTTCTCTTCAAAGTTGAAAGGGAAAGTATTGCAGATCAGAGTCATAGATGCTGTTATTTCGTTCACTACTAGTCATTCCCTACTTAGTGCTATAAATACAGAGAGGACTACTGCCTAGAAAAGTCTTGATGATGACATATACAATGCCTTCATTTGAAAGTGGCCTTCTCGGTGTTAATCTCCAAGTCACTGTCTCAAGGGTTATATGTAAGCCATCTAGAAATAATAGAATGACTCATTCATTTTGATGTGGCTGTGGGTTTTGTGGTCATATACAGGGAGAAACAGAGTGTACTTGGACATATCCCTGCAGGCAGTTTTGCAGACGTCGCTTTGATAGGGACCAACTCTTACTGGACTGTTTTCTTAGGTTTATTCTAATTTAGCCTGGTGAAAAAAGGCATAGAATAACCACAAGTTTTGTATCGGGTAGACTTACAATTATGTCTGGTTTTTTTCTTCTTGGTGGGTATTGGTGACATCACTTAAATGCGTCTCTGCATGCTATCTCATTTTTGTATGAAGTGTTCAGAACTGCAGCAGAAATTGTACTTTAAAAAAGGAGAAGGAAATTAAATGTGCGAGATTAGACTGATATAATTTTGAGAGTTTGGTTTATGCAGACAAAACTCCAGGAAATTCAAAGCTTCGCCTGAGCTGCAGTCCATCAATCAAACTGTTGTGAAAGAATAATGCTAGTAATCATAAAACCACAAAAGATGTGAGATATAAGAAGAGTGCAAGTCTTAATGATCCTGACCCATAACTGTATTCTAAATGAATGTCTTTGTATTTAATTTCCTGAGGAAAGTATTAAGGGTGATGAATAGGGGAGGAAAATATTTCATGGAAGTTTAATTAATTGATGGAGCGTCTTTCGAAGTCAAAATAGTTCAACACCCCACAGATGTGACTACTCTCAAAAGCTGAATGGTGTAATTACATATTGTATTCTACAATGTCTCATTTTAATCTTGTACTGATATTTGTAAAAATATATACAATTACTTTTTAAAGGAGAACTTATAAAAGCAGTCTTTTTATTTCAGTGAAATCAGTGAAATACTTCAGTCATTTTTGACAGTCATGGGGACTAGAAGCTAATATCCTAATATACTAAAATGTTACTACATATGTGCACCCAAGTCACAGTATGGCTAATTGCCAGTGTAAAAGAAGACAGTTTACAAACGTAATTATGTTCTTGGTGAGGAACAAAGTATCTTTCCTTCCTTATGAAACTCTGAAAGAAAAAGATTAAGATCAAATATAATGAACTCAGTCGCTTTGTATTTGAAAGTAAGAAAGATTCTGAATTGAATCGGTGTTGCCTTGAAATGGATTATATTTTTTCTGATAAGTCAATTGATTTGTGGGTTAAGCAGGCTACAGGAGCTGATGTTATTAAATTCCAAAGGAGCTTAAAAAAAAGCTTCAAAACAAGAAGGTATTTTCAGGAAACTTTTTACTACAACCAAACAAATCTTCATAGCATTTTAGGTGTAGTATTCAGTATTTCATTTATAATGCTCTTCTGAACATGTTTTGTATTAAGCATAACACTGTTCAATTCTACAATTAAAGCATATGGGGAAGGTCGTAATTGGCAGACCAGTTAAGAAAGAAAACTGTAGGCTCCAACCTTGGTGTATCATTTTATAACAGCCTGGAGAAATTGCTTAATTCTTGTGACCAGGAGTGTTGTGAAGGAGACTTGTGTACCAGCATGCTACAGAAAAGTTTAGGATTCAAAGTATGTCTTTCTTTAATGAATGTTACATAATTTTCCATGCAGTTAGCAAATTTGATTGTATCAGTTTAACTCTCTTTATGAGCTGCTCCGAACAGAATAGGAGAGGAGGTAATTATAATAATGGAGAAAAAGAGGAAATTTAATAAATATTCATTATGTATGTGAAATTTGGTTTTATCCTAATCTATTATTTTTAACTAGGCTACCTTCCACATTGTTCTTTTCCTGATAGTCTATTTCTTTTTTTTGTCTCACTTTCTATGTAGGACTGGCTCATCATATCTGTAATCTACTAATAGAAACTGTGGCTCTGTACTTGGAGGCAGATGATAAAAGCAGCACCAAGACAGCAAATGCACTGCTTCTGTCCTTGCTTGACATTTTGCACTGCATGCTGTTGTATACAGCAAACATTGTGCGCCAGACTTTACAGGTATGGAATTTATTTCCTGGGGTCATCACCATCTTAAACAATTTTTTTGATAACTTCCTGTTATCCTAATAATGAAATGCCCACTGTTCTGTTTTTATGGAATTTTTAGTGTGGTAGAAAGAGAAAAGCATGTATTTTTCAGCTTCATGTCGCTGTTTCATGTAGTTACCTGGCTAGACTATCTATACTAGGCTCACTGTGCTGGAAACACAGATCCTAGTTGACTGTTTTGTTTCTGTACTCCATAAGTAGCTTAATTCAACATTTGCTCGATGATAGTTCAAAGCATTTTTCTTCCATTCATTTTAAAAGAAAAAGATTACTCCATAAAAACCAACATCTTTTTATTATAAATCACATGTGATTACTGTACTTGAAAAGCATATGTAACCTTTGCATGTGCACTGATAAAAGTATTTCCTCTCTTATGCTGCTCAATTTGTCTTCCAAGTTTCTGTTTGAACCACTGCAAATCAGAGCATTGGTAGGACTTCCTTCTCCAATGAAGACATCCTCCTCCTTAAAAATGAAGCACAAAAAATACTATTCAAAGAAATTGCACATAACTCTCTTAAAGCAAAACAAGAAAAAACATTCATCTTTTTTTAGACATGATGTTAAGCTAGTAATAGTTGCTTTGTTTTTAAATGATCTGCCAAATTTCTAAGTTAGTCAAGTGGAATTAACTTCTGTATTTGGGCTGCAAACAACAACACGTACTCTTCCTGTTAGGTTTTTTATGTTCTTGGGATTATCCGCTGAAGAACAGAGAAGCCTATTAGGTCCAATATGTCTGGAGGACAGAGATTCAAAAGATTGCAGCCAGGTTGTATTGTCTTTCAGGACATGGCTTCTTTATTCTGAAAAGGTCCTCCTCTGTGGGTTGGTTGTTTTTTTGTTTCGGTTTGGGATTTTGTTTTGTTTTGTTTTAAGAAGGTTTAATGTATGAAGTGGGTGTTGAAAATTGAGCTTTTTGGTTTTTCTACACAGATTTACGTAATCAGTTACGTTATCAACCAGATATTTCACTGAGAGGTGGGGTTTTTTTAATTTTTTGAAGAAACTTAATTTAGATCTGATGGTATAATACCTTGTCTTTTTTGAGTCTTTTTTGTCTTTTTACAGCAGGTTCTGTAATGGGTTTCTCATCTAAGAATCACTTTGTAAATCAAACTTTGTAGGCTAATTGCTGATGGTCATGTTGTTGGCATCACTCCGTGTAATCACAGAGAGCTAAATTCTGAACTTATGCTCCATGCAACAGTGGTGAGGCCAGTTATACTGGAGGACACATAGGAGGAAAGAGGATCTTGCACATGGATTGGTAATATTAGTGAAACCGATGATTTTTATTTAGATACAAAATTAAATCTATACATTCAAAGCCAAGTTCTGTTCTGGCTTTACATGAATACATCAGTTGATTGATGCGCTAAAACTCCAGCTCCAGTTTTGTCCAACTCTAGTCAAAGTAACCTGCTTTGCTCTGGAAGGCTGATGGGTAACAAGAGACAGCTGGAAAACTGAGTTTTGAAGCATAGCTCTGTCCTGTACCCCTATAAAACTAATTTTACAGTGATGTTACTTGCCTTGGCATACTTGTCTTGACAGTGCTCATTGCAGGGCCCTTGTGGGTTCTACAGCTGCCTCAGTACACATGCCCTATTGAATTATGGCCATTAGTTGGTGACTGCTATTTACCGTGCATCTACATAATATTCCACTATCCATGTGTCACTAAATGCATCACTGTAGTGATAACAAATATTCTTGGACTGTTTTTGTCTGAATAAGATACCTTCTAAAACAGAACTTGAAAAAGAGAATAAAATTTTCTCATATTATCCATTTTTAAGGCTTAAGTTGGCTTTTACAGATGGTACTACCTCCACTTGAATCCTTTTTATTTAAGCTTTTTATATGTAAAGTGATAACCTTATCCAGCTGCATAGGCAAAACATGACACCACTTTTCCTTTGCGTTTCTGTACTTTATGCTGGATGGTGCTTATAACTGTATCCAGCTTCTCTCAAGAGTTTGCTCTCTGCGGTCCGAGTACTTGGGTTTTAATGGAAATGGTACAAAGGTTCAGATTAATTTGCATATCTGTTTTGGAGCAGTTTCATCATGTCATGTTCCACAGGTGATCCACAGTAGCTGAAAGTAATTTGCAATCTCGATTTGAGAAGTGGACTCTATTTAGTGACTTAATGTAGGTTTAAGCATGGTGTAGTGTCTATCCTTTATATACATATATAAAGTATAATTCCTTTAGTGATATTGTTGATTCTCTTTCCAAAGACACTAAATATATAAAAGTTCAAGAAAGTAATCAAACATTCCTGATGGAGGATGTCTTTCTTCTCATCCAAGCACTAACCAAAAAAAGCTGTTGTAAATTTTGCTGAAGTGAAGGTGGCTTACTTCTCTTTCTTGATTAATATAAACACTATTTTTTTATCTTCTCTGCACCATGTCTTTTTGCCCTTCTTTAACTTCAGCATTCCAGGTCATTGTGGTGAGTCTCAGTGAGGGACATATCAATGTGTCCTATTACCTGGAGAAACAGCTCTTCAGATCTCTTTTATTTCAAAATTCTTTCCAGAAGAAAGGCATTATCCTTTCAACTCATCAGTATGAACAGTGAAGCTTCAGCAGTAGTTTCTCCTGCCTCAGGGGACTTGCTCCTGTGTTCAGTTAACCAAACAAAAATCCTCAGGTATTACACTTGGATGATGGTTTTAGGATTGAGCTTTAAATGAAACACTATAAAAAATGATTTTTAAATGTGTCTTTTTGACAAAATGTTTACATTTTCCTCTAGCAGCTCAACTGTATAGGATCATGGTCCAAAGCTGGTGCAAGATAATGAAGTTAAATGAAACATCTTGCAAGCAGACCTTTCTGATGTCCTGGGGCAGGGATGGGTCATAAATAGCACTGCCTAGGATGGCAGTGTGTTTTGATGAGGGGGGATGACAATGGTCAGAATTACAAGTAGTAACAGATCTTATCACAGACTTCGGTCACTTGAAGATTTTATTATTCCTATTTCAAAAACAAATTATTATATTATGAATATTTCAGGATACAAAGTGAGTCAGAAGGACAAAATTGGACGTTATTGATGAGAATCCTAACTTTTCACTCACCTTGATTTTCTTGTTTTGAGTTGCACTTAAAATTGTTCCTGATAAAGGAAAAAAACATAGTTAAACTTTAATGTTAAAATAGGCATGTCATGCTGAAAGAGAATACAAATACATAAAACATTTATGGCTTTAGAGATATCTTTTGCATATACAGTTTATAGCATTTTGCTGAAGAAATGTCATGTAGGTCAGTATATTCAGCCTGTGCAGAATGGGCATGACAGCATGAGTCCCTTTTGCTTTGTGCTTATTGTTACAGACACAGGGAGCGTAACTGCTCATTGGGAGCCCAGGAATACTTAACTAGAAAAGAGTATATAAGTCTCCTTCAAAATTCCGTTCAGACTTCGACCGCCTAATGGACCTAATTTGTTTCTCATAAAGGAACAGTCACCAAGGTTGCTTTTTATTTTTTCTCATCTTATTAAGGCACAGAAATCTGGCACAGGAGGGGATACGCAGGCTGCTGAAGACCTTCTGCTTATCAATAAACCCCTGACGGACCTAATTAGCCTGCTTATTCAACTGGTGAGAATTTGCGTGTTTGTAAGCCTTTTGGAATGTTGCTGAAGTTGGAATTATTCAACTGAATTCAACATCTTGGAGCTCTGTTTGCTAGTTTTTCATTGTTTGTAAGCTCCCATCTAGTACGAAGGAAGGACCCTAACAATTTTGGAGAAATTACAGGTCACAGTGACTTGCAGGTTACCAGTGACATCAGAGTAAGTCTGTCCCAAGTGGGACGAGGGGCAGGCTGCAGATTCTCAGTTCAGATACGTATGTATAGCCAGATACGTATGTATAGCCAGATTTTAGCCCTTTAGAATGGACTAGTGATCACTCCATAGGGAAAGGATGGTATTCAAAATTTGAAACAAGTACTGCTACCATTAGAAAAGTCAGTATACTTAAAATTAGTTTGCAGTGGGTGATGCCTTTTAATATTATTTTCTTGGGTTTGAGCCTTCTGAGTTTTTCTCAAGGGTTTAGTTTTATTTTAACATGATCCTGAGGGATTTATGAGTGGGAATGGTCCCTGGTGATCTGTAAACATCTTTGAAGTCTGTCTGTTTAAAGTCAGTCTTTTCCAGGGTTTGCTAGATGTCACAGCGCTGCACTGAAATCTCCACAGAGTGCTGTATTGTGGCCCGGATGCATCCCATCAGCTCAGCCTCCATCATACTGTGCCAGCGATTTGTACTGGCTCTGTGTGTAATAGCTTGTAGTAGAGGAATGCTTCTTGAGCTGGACAGGGTTTTTAGAGGCTACCTCAGCCTTTTATTCAACATAAAAGCATTAAAATTGTATGTGAGAATTTCCCTGTGGCATATCGTACTGTCTTTTCCAGGTTATTTCACTTTGAGGCATTTCAGATTCACTGCATTCTCTTCCAGACCCAAATTTTTTTTGTTTTTCATTTAAATATAGGTTTTCAGATGTATTGTGATATGAATACCTGCAGCCCTTTTACTCTCTTATGCACTGTCTGTCATCTTCTGTTTTGGGGAAGAGTGTGATTCCTTTTTTATTAATTTTTGGCATTATACTTGTTGCTAGGTCCTCCTTTGATGGATTTATTTTAACCAGCTATTGACAAAGGCTTTTTGGATGTTCACTGAATGACCTAAAACAAAGTGACTGAATTTCAACTATATAATATTTCATCTTTATAAATTCTTTTAATTTATTTTCTACTATTTTTTTTTAAATCACTATATATGATAAATAGTAAGACATGAAGAGATGCAAATGTTCCTTTAAAGTGAAACTAGTCATAAATTTAAATTCCATTAACTCTCCAAAGAACAGAAAATTAGAGGCCAAGCTTTACTCAGCCTATACCACCTGGAAGTCTTTTATAAGTTTTTAATTAAAGGATAGGATAATTGTATAGTTAGCATGTACTGATTAGATTCTGACTTGCCCTTGTATTTCAGAAGCACGGCTGCAAATTACCACTAGGTTTTGCTTTGTTCTGTATTTCTACAGATTCTGGTATGTTTAAAATGCTTATTTAAAATCTGCTGATTTTAACATATGGGTAAAGAGTAAAGACCATTGGTGCTGCTTCTTTTTTTGTTTGTTTTTGGTTTTGAATTTTGTTAAAGATTTTGTAAAAGTGAGGGATTTTCTCTTGTAATGTGTATGTGTTGTTCTTTACATACATGTGCTTGATTGGATATATGAAAGTTATTTCAGCTAGGTTTGTTCAATTTTATATCCTTTACCCATTGCTGTATTAAACATTTTCTGTTAAGGTTGGAAGGGTTTGAACAACAGAATAGTAATTTTAACATTTAGGATCCACTTGTTTAAAATGTTTTATGCTCTGATCTCTTTAAATAGGACTAGATTCTTTGTGAAGTCTAGTGGGTCTCAAGACGTATACACTCCCTACCCCTCAAAAAGACTCAGGCCTACCTAAGCTTAAGTTCTGTGGAGCTGCCAACAGTAGTTCTCTGTATTCATTGAGCTGTGTGGCTACATAACCCTTTATTACTGTTTTGAGGCATTCAGTTCTTTGTGAACTTTATTTTCTGGAGATAATGGAGGTCTTAAATTCTGAACTAACCATCACTTTAAAACGTTGAGTTAAAAGTATTTTCTCTGGTTTGCTATTTCTACCTATCTTACCATATTTATAGTTTCTTATGTCACTTTGAATAATCGCTTTCCTTCATTGATATGTTTATTCCTCAAGTAGATGATTGTTCCATGCCTCATTGACTTGTCTATTTATTTATTTTCCTCAAGTTCTACATGTTTATCTCTCTTAATAATCCCTCAAAAATCAATGTGAGTTAAACTTGAAAATGTAAAAAACTTAGAATCAATTTTTCCCTTCTGTAATTGTGATTTAGTCTATCACTTAGGGCATAGCAAAGCAAGTGTAGGAAACCTAGACTGCATGTAAATGAAACTTCAGAGTTTTTAAGAACGTGAAAGAAGAAATAATTACAAATTCTGTCATGCAGAAAACACTGCAAATATGGAGAATTCAATATTTAATCCCATGATGTCTGCCTTTAATTGATCAATAAGAGGAAAATAAATTGAGCATTTAGTCTTCTTCTTGGCAGCTTTGTGTTTAAAAGTTAATTACATTTAGCTTTTTTGTGTAATGTTTCTCCGCTTGAACATAAATGTAATTTGATTATTATACTGAAACTTGCAGCAATTATAGAAGATATAAAATACCTTCTACTTTTTGAGGTACTGTTATACTGAAAAAAAAAAAGTTTACTTACTTTTGAAATCACTTCAGTGTGAATTTTCAGAAACTTTCCAGAAACTTTCAGAAACCTTGCCAGTACCTATAAAAAGTAGTTTCATTTCTCTGTAGATCCTAGGTGTAGATCTTCCAGTCTTTTCTGCAGCCTACCAGACTGCTGGGAGAGAACTTTTCTTGTCTTCTGGTGGTAGGCTTCTTCATTATAGTAGTACTAGTAAAATTTGCAGTTGATTACTGTGCTCTGTGTATTACTGTTGAAAGACCAGTTAATCATGTGCAAACATGAAGAGGACAAATACGAAGCCTCAGTACACATGGATGAATGAGATGATCTCTTCTAGGTCCTTTCTGTCTCTATGTTGCACTGGCTCTAAGGCTGTGCCCTGACTTTGGTTTCAGAGCATGTGAAGGTATTTGCTAATGAATAATGAAAATGACTGCAGAAGAATTATAACCCTGTAGACTGTAGGATTTTATTTCACGTTTCTTAGGAATACAGACAGTTCTGTGGTCAGTGGAAAGACATATTTATTTCCTGTATTGTATAATGTATTGCTGTTATTGTATTTGAAATGTTATCTGCGAATTATATTTGAAGAATTCTCTTCTAGAGAGCTACCCTAAAAAAACAACAAACAAACAAACAAAACCACAAAAAAACCCCAAACAAAAACACACCAGAGGAAATAAGAATATATTGTTACAAGCACAGAATTTCAGAATGGGGATTTAGTTTCTCAGCAATTAGGCTGGATTAAAATGAACTGAAAATACATTGTTTTTTAAAATATTTTCCCTTAGGTAGGAGGACGACAATTTTGCCCTAAGCCAAAATATAATATTTTATTTTTTCATTTAAAACTGTGCATATTTACTAATAAGAATAGCATAGTAAAGTTAGCAGATTTAATAATGATGTTTTGCTTTTACATTTTGTTTAATGTTTGCAAAATCATCTTCACTATAGTTCCCAATGGTGCTTCCTTTACAGCACATTCTGTAATCACATTACTGATCTAATGAACATCTATCTCTTATCGTAATAAACTCTCTTTGTGTATAACCTCATTAATGCACTGAAATAGTGTCCCCTCCGGGTAATCCAGACAGTTTCATTGTAGCTCTAAAATTAGATGCTGTAACAACTCCAACAGTGTGAAAACTGCCACTTCAGCTCAAATGATCACACGTTTCTTGCAATGGTTTGCAATTCATGAACACACTGCAACTTGTTCAAACTGAAGGCATTTTTGACAACAGACTGCAGAAATACAGGTATGTAATAAGAAGAAACTTCCTGCTCTTCACCACGTTAACCTTAAAATACACAGAGCAGGTTCCATCTAGAAAGGAAGAGAAGTAGAATTTTATGTTATGAGCCTGTTTACAGGAAGCTATAACATGGCCATAAAAATTAAGTAAAAAGTAATACACAGTCTTCATTGCACAAAAGTCTTGTCATGAGGCATTGTTTTAAAATTTTGAAGTGAAAAATAAATCTACAGTTCTGAGTTAGAGAACGGCAAAAATTATGACTTTAGCTGTTCAGTAATTTATTTTAAGGTGCTGGTTTTTCTTCAACCTATACACTAGCCAGAATATTAACAGCTGCAAGGAGAAGGAGTACTAACATTTCTACCTTGCTGAAGGGCTGAATCCATAATCCCCTCTAAGACTGATAAAGCAAAAAGAAACAAAAGGCCACTAGAGTTTTTTCATGTGATTATGAAATATTAAGGGACAGGTATTTTCTTAAAGAGTTAGAACTCTAGTTTTTCATGGGTTTCTCGTCCCCTGAAAGAACAAAAACTTAAGAGGCTGCTGTCATGAGAAACTATAAATGCATTTCAAAGACTTGAAATATACTTCTTCATATCAAATGGAGTTGTTATGATTAGAAAAATAATCAGAACACTGTTCCAGCTGATTAAGAGGTGAACCATCCATCTATATTAATTGTCTAGCACCATGATTCTAGCTTCGCTGTTCTTATTAGACATGAGATACTATTTACTTGAAAGCTGAATTTTCATTCCTTGATTTTCTGTATTTACAGATATTTATTATATTGTCAGTCATTGCTTTTGTTCACACCATTAATTTTCTTCAGAGCCCCTACTCTTTATAACCAGTACTAACACTGACAGGCAGCCAATGTTAAATTTCAGGTTACCAACTTACGACTTTTGACATCTAAATCACTACTTGTCAGTAGTGAAACAGCAAAATGGTGAGAGTTATTGAGAAAAATGCTGATGCGGACATACTTAAATAGGGACATTGCTGAGAGTTCCTCTTCCACCTTAATTATTGATGGGTTAGACTGTAGGCCAGTGATTCTCATCCCCTCTGGAGTAAATATGGTCTTTCCTATTCCTAGCTTGTTTTCCTATTCATCCAAGACCTATGCTGTTATTGTTTTACCCTGCAATTTTCCAAGATGACAGCAACTTGCTCCCCAAACTCTACATAACACTGAAGCTCAAAGGGACTCTGGTGAAGCAGAGGAGCAGAAGAGCCTGAAGTACAACAGGGGATGAAGGACTTCATTGGCATTTGTGATTGAATAGGACGATGTCACGGCTGGCAAGTACTGTGAACCCTGGAGTGATACTGGTGGCTAGGTTTGGAGGATGGTCACTGAAAGCTTGATCTCCTGTGAAGAGCAAGCCTATCTGGTGCCAAGACATATTGGATGGAGAGTTTCAGGGTCTTCCTTTCTCTTGTGGGGGGACAAAGAACAGCAGCAACAGTGATAAAAGGTTGGGCATGCCAGGAGGAGATAAGCAAAGCCATTGGCTCGAGCCCAGCTCCTCCTCACCTGGGGCAAAACGTTCCACTGTCTTGCTAACTCCTGCTGAAGACAGCCTACCTTGGGAATAAGCTAACAGGCTGGACTTGCTCATTTGCTTCCTTGAAAGTCATGTACCCTCCTGGTGTCAGGAAGAACTGCGAAGGACGTGGTGCTTTATGTATTTTTTCACGCAAGGTTGTTGTAGGAGCAGTCCTCTGCAGAGACTGACACCTTTCCACTCCTCTGATAACTTAGTGAATATCTCAGAAAAAGACCTTGGGAACAGTCTCACTTCCAAGTATCGCTGTTGTGATTACTGATTACACATGGGATTTTGTGCTTGTGGAGCCCAGAGAACTAGCCTCCACTGCAATACCATGGCAAGGAGGTATCTGTCCAAATGTTCACTGATTTTTTTATTTTTTGGTTAGCCAACAAATAACATTTGAAAATTGAATATAGTTCCTGTACTGTGATTTTCTTCAGGGAGTGGTTGATATACCTGTCTACACTGATCTAGTAACAAACTGTAAGTTAGAGTGCTGCTTTTAAAAGGGATGAGAGAGATACGTTAAAGTAGTTTGATTTTTCCTTCCTTTATCTAATAGCATTTTTTTTTTCAGTGAAGGAAATACAAGTCGGCTCAAAGCCCCCAGTGAGATCAGTGGAATTTTTTTTTTCCACTTGATAAGGATTGGAGATGTAAATGGAGCTATAGAGCTTGTTACTATTTGTAGCTTTTCCTCCTTTTTAGCCTTGCTATTTATGTTGATGATGTTATTAGATAATTCTGGATGTTGGAAAGGAAACAATCAAATAGGTGGCATTTAGATTGGAATGAAGAAAAACCATACAGAAAAACCGTGGAAGAAATAGCTGCTGTGGTCCTGTCACTTGCATAGCATTAGGTCAAATAGAATGTGCTATGTCTTGGGGCTATGTATTCAGAGCTTACATCTCAGTTCAGCCTGTTTTAAACAGCCAACTCTATGAAACTAATGGAAAACAGGATTGTATTTGCATGCAGATCCCCGGGGAATTGCTGCTTGAATATTTGAGGAGTATATGTCTGATGATATGTTCACAGATTGCTTTAAAGTAACTGTATGGGTTTTCCTTAAAATGAAAAAACTTGGGAAGTTCGTACTGCAGATTAAATAAGTAATCATTATTGAAATGGTTGGGCATATTATATAAATGGTTGGACAGATTATATAAATTGTTTCCTTTTTATTGTCAGTAAGGATAGTCTGTTAACTGTACTTTAATCTAGCTTCTTTATATTTCAATAGTACTTTTGGAATTAAAGAACTGAGTAGGAGTGATGAGGTGTTTTTACACTTCTATACCTTATTGGTTAAGACTACTGCTGGTATATTTTGTTCAGTTCATAGATCGTAAGGCGAGAAAAGGCTATTGTAATCATTTAGTCTAGGATCTTATATAACACAAGATATAGGACTTTCCTAAACTAATTCCTCATTATAGTAAAGGATTTTGGTTTTTTTTTTAGAAAAAAAGTATTTTTGTGATATATAAATTGCCTGTGATGGAGAATCTGTCTCAGTTGTAAGAAAGTTGTTTCAGCAGTTAGTCACTCTTATTAAAGAAAGAAAGAAAAAAGGAAATTATCTTCCTTCTAATCTGAATTGCTTTATCTAAAGTTTTGAGCTATCATCTCTTACCAGTCCTTTTTCAGGTAAAGGAATTAACCTATCCTCAGCCTGCTTTTTCTCACGTGTAACTGAGAGAATATGGTCAAGTGCCCTTTAACCCTCCCTTTGAGAAGCTGTAGACACTGAATTCCTTCAGTCCTTTGCTGTTATGTTTTCCAATCTGTCATCCTCTTGCCTGTTCCCAAGAAACCTCTATGATTTTTTTCACTAGCTTTCGTGAACTATCTGCACTAAAACTAGACATTGCATTCCTGTTGTCGTTCCAACAGTGCTGAATACAAGCATAATATAGTATCTCTGCTCATTATTTCCAGATTGTACTTTCAAGAAAGGTAAAAATAATTTTGATAGCAGTGTCATACTATCAGAAGCTCATTTAAAGATGATTATTAGCCGTGCCTCCAAATATTTTCCATAATTTTGCTTCCCAGGAAAGACATTTTCTATCCCATTGCTAGGGCCTGCTCCAGTGTCTGCTCTTCACAGGAGTGCAGAAAAGCTGGAATTCAAGAAAATATTTTACATCTGCAAAACATATCTCCTAATGTGACTACTTAAAATCTATTAAATAGCTAGATAGCCTGTACTCTACCTCAACCAGAAGCCATAGACTTGATTTAGAAATAATTAGATTAAGTTTTGTGGTGTGCATTATGTAGAAGATTAGACATCATGGCTATAATGATACTTTCTGCTATTACTACTTTATTTAAAGCAAAATATTCTGTCTGAAAATAACAGAGTTGGGAGCAAAATTTTCAGTGCTTTTATGATGTCGCTATAGATAGGCTATTTGATAGAATCATAGTGGAGACATTGTTATACTGCTGCTTAAGAACAGGTATGTTTAAATTATATTTTCATCACTTTATTAAGCTTAGTTTAATGGATTTTTGAGTCAATCAACTAGAAATGATTCTTTCCTGGCACAATGCAAATGTTAATACTCTTCCAAATCCCCAATGATATGCAATTTTTCTGAAATCGGAATTTGATTTTTGTTTGTTCATTTTTTGTTCATTTTTAGCTTCCCAGTGAAGATACTGAAATATTTGTGAGTGCCTCACAGTGCTTATCATTGCTGGTTCAGCTGTATGGAGGGAACAGTCAGGAGAGTATGTCTCCAGAAAACATGGACAGCTTTGCTGAAGTACTGAAGTCCAAAAAAGATACACGACAACTGAAGCTTTTGTTGAGAATTGTAAAGAGACTGGTGAGTTGGCTTCTAAACATTTTAAAAGTCCATGTGTTTCTTTTATATCATTGGATAATTTTTTGGCTGTTTTTTTCCTCTTAAAGTAAAAAAGAGTATAAAAGAATTTTGAAAACAAAATATGTGAAGTTAAATTTCATGTCTTTAAATTTCAGTTAACTTCTCTGGAGAAGATAGCCTTCTACACTTAAAACCTCTTACAAAATGATTGTTGGATTTCCCCTATTTCAGTTAACCGTTCAGCTATTTAAATAACTCATGTTATTTATATATTTGTTTAGTACTTCAGCTTTATGAAATACTGGAACAATTTTCTGAATGCCTTCTGAAAGAACTAACCTTGTAGCATTAAATAGCTGTTCAGAAACACAGTGCTTGATTTCATGGTAAATAAAATGCCATTTTGTACTTGGAATAGGTTTGAGCGTCGACTGTTGACTCCTCATCTCACTGAGAAATAGGGACCACTTCTGCTGGAGTGGTTGTAATGTAGAATGCCAATCAGTGGGAGTCGTGCAGGGGCTTAGTCTGGTGATATTAATGGGTAGGGGTTTCAGTTCTGTCGTGCTCTGACATGGTGGCATGACAAGCAGCGTTGTGTCTTTCAAGTAGCTTAGGTGGAAAAGCTTCTGTATCTGTAACATTCTCTCAGATAATACTATGGTTTTTTTATCTTGAAGTATCTTGATAAGAAGCTTTGCCTGCATGGTCACCTTGCATTGGTTGATTACTTCACCCTTTACTCTCCAAGAGCAGGGGTTTTCGATTAAAAGAGGGCAACTTCCTCAGTGTAAGAGGCAGAAGACACTTAAATTTTTCAAGTGCAGTGCTGGCTACTAGAGTAAGGTCATAATCAATGGCAGCAGGAGTTAAGTGGAAGCAACTCTCTTGTAGAGCTTTCAGAGCTGTTCCTGTCCTCTTTCTCCTGCCTACTGTATTTACGTCACAGGAAAGTAAACACCATACCCTTCTTCCCAGTTTTGCTCAGTCCTATCTTTCCCTAAAAGAAGCATGAATATATAAAATTAAAATTGATATGATGTTTAAAATTAATAATTTCTCCCATTCTTGACATCATCTCAGGTTTCACTCCTTTATTTTCTCATGCTCTTCCCGAAAAGAGAATTCTAGCAAAGATTTTTTTGAAGACACTCTCTATTGATTTTTGCTCATATCTGTGCTGCTCTTTCTGTGTAATTGCTGTGCTGTGTAAACTGGCTTTTGCTTTTCCCCAAAAGCAATAAGAGAAAAGAGGCAACAAAGAGTGAGGAAAGGAAAGAGAAATGAGGCTGCAATATACATATCTAGATTATTTATTTTTAGCATAGCTACAGACTTGTTTCCTTTCCCTCCATTTTGAAGACTATGGTTCAAAAGTTGACCTAGCGTGCAGGATATTTAACACAGAAACTTCTGTTGACTATCTTAAGAGAACAAAGCTATGCTATCACCTTTCGCATCTTGCAAGTTCCTGTACTTTTAGATCTCTCCTTTGTATACCAGTGATACTGGTACTTGTTATTTATAATATCAGGCATAGATTTTCTGTAATTATTTTAATGAGATCATAGGATTTCTTTTGAAAGCAGGGTTCATAGATAATTTGACAGATTATTTAATAAATCTTACATTATTTCTCTAAACCTTAAAAAGTCCTGTTCAGAGGAGATGATTATCTTGTCAAAATTGTCATAATCACAAAAGACATTGAAATATAATCGTATCTATTTAAGAAGGATTCAGCCCACGTCAGCTGTTCATGCTGAATTTTGAAGCCTAGAGCAGTGTTTTTCTTTTTTTAATATATGAGCAATATTTTAATGGAGGGATCATTAAGTGCACCAATTTCCATTCTTGCCAATCAGTGCTTGCACAGAGCATCTTTCCAATCTGTGGTTACATTAACTTCATTGTTACAGGCACAGGTATTGCTTACATAAGACAGGAATGTACAAAAAGAATTCAATGTGTTTATGCTATAGATGCCTTTATAGCATGTATTTCTGGAAATAAGGAAAAGGCATAGCAGTATGACTAGTTAATCTTTGTCCAAGATATGGACATATGTCATATGACTCCAGTGACCCAATGGAGACAGACATCTCAATTTCAGAGTCTTCCGTTTAAAGCATGTCAGAGAATTTGTTGACGTACAAGATGACCTTACCTTGATGAATTGGAAACATATATCTATGTGTTGTTTTAACTTAATAGTATTCATTCATGAAGTTTTATCTCCAGTTGGTGGAGGGGTTTTTTTGGACAAAGTTAGATGTTTGTTTTGAGTTTTGGGGTTTTTTTAAATGGTCATTGTCAACTTTGACCAGCAAATTGACTGTAGGGCAATATAAACTTCTTGCAACACTTTCTTCACTGATTTTTGCCCTACAATTTTGTTGTATTCATTTATTCAATGGAAATAAAGATATAGGCCAGGCTGGGGGAAAAAATATATCTTTATACAGTCTTATTAATGGAATTGCTATGAACAGCCCTTTTTACAGGCTTTATTTTGCTGTAAAAAGAAATCATTAGGAGTGAAAACCAGAAAAAATATGCTTTGAGCTAACTTTTGTAACTGTGTAAGTAAGGATCATTTAAAAGCTTTAAAGAGGCAGCATTGACTGTCTTCTTTCTGTTTTTTATAATCACCTCTTAGCTTTCAAAGGTTTTGGCTCTGTCAAGCCCAGGTTAACCAGTCTTTTTCAAGAATGTTCTCTCACTGGCATTGATATAATGGACAGAAACAGAATAAAATTATTGAATCAAAGAAATAGGATTTGGTCGGGGGGGGGGGTTGTTTGGGTTTTTTTTTTCCCTTCAGTCCTTTTACTAAGTCTCTTGTTCTGGTTGCTTCATCTTAGATTAGACAATACTGCTATTCAAATATTCTTCGTCTTTTTTAGCAGCATTTGTGTAACTGATCAGTGACATCAGGAGAGTGATCTTGTCCCATATTTTGGTTCTGGAAGCCTCTTCTGCCACCCTTCATGGAAATCGCTATCTTATCACTTCATCTCTTCTGTGAAGATATAGTGCATGTTATTACAGTCCAGTAAATCATCTAGATTAAAGTATTTCTTTGTGAAGTGGAAGAAATTTTCATTTGGGAAGCAAATAGTTCAATTTTTGCCTGCTTTACTGAGAAGTTTTTAATTTCTCTTTTTCCCCAGAGGAAAAATCTACCTGCCATCTCAATTTATCATCTAGTATGTAATGTAAAGGCAAGTGATTATCACCATAATTTTTCTAGAACTAGCCAATATCTTTCCACCGGCCACGTAATCACTGTGGGATTACAGCTGGGTACTCACAAATAAAATGTTTCAGCTTTCAAAACAAGAGAAGACTCTTTTTTATTCCATCTAGTAATAAGGAAAAATTCCTCTGAGAAAAATGAGTAAGCGTCAGGCTTTAATAGGCAATTCTGCACTCACTGTGGAGAGTGAACTTTTGTTCTGTGACTCTTACCTTAAGTACTTGTCAGAAAGTATATTTGAATTCTACCTAAATCACACTTTTTTTTCTTCTGATTGTCTTTCTAGAACCTCATTTTCACTAAATTGCATATCATAACTGTCAAAAAGTTGTTCATCCTTTATTTGTGAGCAACTAAGACATTTAGGATGTCATCTGCATGTCATATACCCTGTGGGGATACATACAAGGATTTCTCAAATCGTATTAGGCTGCGTAGTAAAGATGTTAAGGCTAGAATGACAATACTTGAGCTGTGGCAAAGGTCTATAACTTTCATTAATTTCATTGTAGGACTATTGAACACTAAGTTGCTTTCCCTGCCAGTTTGGGTCGCAGCAACCGTGTCACTGTGTACCTGCAGGCAGATTTGCTACCCTGTTTCCAATGAACCAAGGCCTGGGGAACCACTGGTCACTATGTCTAAAATATCATTCAAGTCATGTATCCCTAAGTATTTCTGTCATGTAGATTAGTAATGATATCATCCTGAATTTTATAGAGAGATGTGCTGAGTTCACATCTCTTGAATTGACAGCTGTGTGTTTGCATATTAAAATATATACGTATATTTTTTACTGTGATAGGTCTCAGATTAGGTCCTCATTATATTAATCACTGATCATGCATTATGAGGAAAGACATTTAGAGCTTGAAGAGATATACAGTCCGAGTAGCACAAATGTTTGATTTAGGGTAACAGTTCTGCAATCCCTCTGTAAGTCGAACTTCTTGCTGGAGATTTGCTCCTCAGTAGATTCCCACAAGTATGTCTACAGGGAGCTTCCCTCAAAGAAGGTGAAGCAAAATCCCAAGAGATTTTCAGATAGCATCCCTGTTACGGCTTCAGCTCTGAGGATTCAGTGCCACAAGGAGGTGCTTGTGCGGCAATTCCCAGCAGAGTCTGCTTTCCCAGAGTCTTACAAAGCTGCGGGAACCTGTCAGCGTATCTGCTGCCAAGAGAGCACAGCACTCAAATAATCTCAATTAGCTGGAGAAAAACTTCTTACGCATCTTTCTCCTAATCTGAATCTTTTAAGCATGCCCTTAATTAATTTCATTAATTACGAAGGTAATCCATAATATTCCATCACTCTAAGGAATAATTTTGTAAGAGATGCTTGTTAGACTGTGAATACAATAATCACTTGTGGGTTGCTGACATGTATAGGTATACTCACTATAAATGTACGTGTTGTTATATATGTTTTCCTTAAATTATACATCTTTTTAAAATCTGGATGACTCTTACATGAACAATTTCTGTCCTTCATTAGTGTTAATCTCTTATTGTCGAGTTGTTACCAAGCCTGCATCCCTTCTTTATAGACCATCTTTTGTTGGCTTCAGTCTAATAGAATAATGTCCTTGGGTAGGATGGAGCATTTCATTAGACACTGACAACTTAAGATCCCCCCCAAGAAGAAAAAGCTAATCAGCATTAAGATACATTATGCAGATCTTAAACAGGACAGGTTTCTCAAAATGCTTTGAAAGCAAATACATGGGAAGGATAATGCCTCTTCACCCTTCCCGCCGTGTGGGGAAGCTCCCTCTGTTTGCATACTCGGACAGGCCTTTGTTTTAGGGTTTTAATGAAATTGGAGAGGGTCTCCAGAGATGAGAGATGGGGAGGCCTCTAGCGCCTGCTGTTGCTTAGCAACCTTCTGCCATGGCACTTCCAGGCCCTGCCATATCCTGACACTTGGAAAGAAAGCAGGGTGGGGAAATCGCCCCGTCCCCAGGGGCGAGGGAGACGACTGTCCTCCTCCTCCATTTCTGGGTTTTAATCTAGTCACAGAGTAAGCTTTTAAGTATAGCTTTTTGAATTTTGCATATGGTTTGACTGAAATACAATCTAATGACACTCCTTTTAATAAAAAAAGTTACAATGTCCCTGATGAATATTAACAGTCAGCAGGGTTATTTGTGAGTTGGAATTGCTGGGCCAGGCCATTGCCGTTGGTCAAGAAGCAATATATTGAGTTTACAGCAAAGAGTTAAGAAAAACTGGTTTAAATTACTCAGAAGATGAATGCAGCTAATCACAACTACTCTAATGCAATTTAAACAACAATTAAACAATGATTTAAATAGAGCTAGTATAGTGTAATTTAAAGCAATTCAGCATTTAGTGGGCATAGTTCTCTTACAGCACAGCCCCTTTGCTGTACTTTGTTGTTTACTGAACAGAGTAATGAGCCAATATTGATTAATTTATCTGAGTAATTTGGATTTTTTTTTTTTTTTTAAATCTTGCTTAAGCTATATTTTGAACTTTGTGTTCAGTTTGTCATGTCTTATGGGCTCTACCAAATTCTCATGGAAAAGAAATATTGTCCTTTCATCATTAAACCCTGATGGAAGACTTTTTTTAAGCTTAATAAAGCATTTTCAGTAGCACTAAGAAAGAAAACGTTTAGTCAATGAAAGTGTGGGTTTTGAATAGTCAAACTTAATAATATTCCAATTTGTTCTCAGACGTTCTACAAGCAATACAAAGTCTTGAAATATGGATTATTTAGTTCATAATTATTTATTTGAAATTAAGAGTAACATAGCATTTCAAAAAGCACTTTTTTAAAGTACTGTATGAAAATGTTATTTGTACGTCTAGTAATACTTAGGATATCCAGATGTGAGAGGGATACTGTAGATGATTATCATTCAAGATCCCATAGCATTCTTTATAATAGTATACATGGTTAATTTTAACTTGACTAATTACATTCTGTGTATTGAAATCCAGGGCACAAATTTTCACTGGATAAGTCTGATAAGAATTTTAATTTTTAATCTGAAATGGTTAGATACCATTTCACCTTAGAGGCATGTGTGTGTTTATGACCTGTGTGCCTGGCTTATGTAACTTGTGAAGGGCTAAATTCAGGCTCATTTATACCTTGTGTAACTCATGGAGTGTTTTCAGGATGCTGAGTAGTAGTACAAGTAGTACAATATGTTAGCACTGTCCTTGACTTTCTCTTTTTTTGACATTTGCATCCTATGGTTTCTGCTGGAGGAGAGGGAAGTATATTTTGGTATTTAGATTTACACACTTGGTTAGAGCACTGAAAGAATTTTAATAGGCCTTTTCTGTTTCTGATTAGCCTTCCTGTTCATTTACCTCTTTGAATTTTACAATATCCTTCTTCTAGTTGGCCAGAATTCTTAAGCGCAGCATTCTAAAGTTATATGCTGATGGGTTTTTTTCCAGTATTTATCCTTCTGTCTTATGAAATGAAGCAGAACATTTATCCATGGGTAAGTCTCAGTCACCGATGCAGTCCCTGGAATTCTTATCTTCCCCTATCTTGTCACTTTTGATCCTCTCCAGAAGTTCTGTGGCTGATACCAGATTGCAGAAAACTTTGCTATTTTTTCACCCAAAGCACTAGATGGTACAGGAATGCTCTGCTTATTTCTTCTCATAGAAAAGGCAAATACTTAAATCTCGATAAGATTGTCCAGGCTTATAGGATCACTTATTTCTGGTTGCATCAGAATCCTCTTCTGCTGTGTGAATTTTGTACTTCTCTGACAAGGCTTGCTATATTGTGGTATAGTTTGTATCCCTGTGTATGTATAACCGTAAACACAGTGTATTTTCTTTTTGTATGTGACTTGGAGTATTCTTAACTCAAAGTGTCAAGAAATTCTTAACAACTGTGAGAATTAAAATTTTATTTTAATTGGATCTAAGCTGAGGGGTTTTTTTGCAGCTGATCACTGGAGTCCACAAGCCTGTTCTATTAAAAATACTAGGCTTCATATAACCTGTGGTAAAATCAGAACACTAAGTAGTGATACATAAAGTCAGATGGTGAGGAATTTTTTCTGCAATTAACTTACCATTTTGGGGGTTATATAGGAGTTTGGATAGCTTGGAAGCTTTTGGTTAAGGAAATATTTACCAGGACTTCTAACTTTCGATGTGATTTAGGTCCCACCTTTTTGCAGCTGGTGATATGTCTGGAATATCCATGGTTATCTTAATCCAGAGGTGCTGTTTTGTTTTATACATTTACACCTCTGCAATGACTAATTTGCTGTCAGTGTTTTTACTGTAACTGTGAAGTGCTTTCTCCATATTGAAGAGAGCATACTATCCTTCATCTGGTATTTCCACCACATAGACGAACACCTGCTTTGCTAGCAAATCATATATTGAGTTCTCCCACTCCTAACGCAGAAGTTCAAACAGAGGCCTATTTTAATGGCTTTCCTTCATTTTTCTTTAGTGTTTGTTTGATGCTGACAACTTTCTAATACACAGCTGGATGGCTCCTACTTTTGCTGCTTTCTGCTTTGTCCTAGTAGCTTTATGTTTAATATTACTCACCTACCCTCATAAGCTCCTGTGATGTTTAATGTTTGCAAAATATTTCATGGTCCTCGGTTAAGGAGTAGTAAATATCAACAACATTTTGCTTAAGAGGATCTATCAACACCAATCAAATAGGATTAAATTATTAAAAATATTTTCTCAGCTTGAATGTTAATACTAGGTTGCACATACTTCCAGGTTCTGTAGCGTTAATGGGAGTGTATGAGCAGTAGTTGCTGCTTTCATTATTATTGTAGCTGAATTGCATTAGTGCCTGTAGACAGGGACCTCATTGTGGTAAGCTCAATGCAAGCACAGTAAAAAGTCATTTCTTGCCCCAGAGAACAATCCAGCTTGTTTCCTGTATTCAAAATAAGATCAAGGAATTGCCTGAAAGGGACAGTCCCTAATAGGAAATAATTTGACGCAAAGGTGACCATCCTGGATAAAACAGATCCTTGGGCAATGTTCGGTTCTGTGCAAGCAGGAATGGGAATTTAACTAGTTGCTCCTGATTATTAATACAAAAGTATCTTCATTTCATTCCAAATTTAAATTCTTATGGTCACAGGAGTATTTAAAAATCCTTATTCTTCATGTTGTCTTCATGTGAGGCTGTTACCAGAAGCTGAAACAGCTTTGAAAGATTTTGGTTGCCCATGTTGAAGATGAGATACAGATACGCATAGAAACCAGGCTTACTGTGACTTTTTGCAAACTCATATTGCAAACCCTTCAACAAAACCTCCCTTTTTTATTACATCTGTTCTCTTAAACTCAGTCTCCTTGCTGACAAGTTTACTGAGGGTGAAATAGTCCATTACATTTCAGCGTGTAAGTAGAATTTTAACTTCCATGTACCAGAAGGAAATCTAATGTAGGAATTAGATTCCCTACTGGAAAGGAGTGGTCCTTCCTTTGACTTCTAAATCACCTGGTACTGGGCAGTCAGAGTAAAAGGTCTTGACGTATCCTCTTTGTTAATCCTCAGTGCTCCCTTATTTTTCTTGCCAATGTTTCTATCTATTGATTTTTTAATATATTTCAAGTTCTGCAGTTTAATATGGCATCTGACAAACATTAGCTGTGTTTCACTTTGTCTAGACCCTTACCCTCTTCATCTTATAAGGCTGGAGCACTGCTGAGAAGCTGGTGTTTTCAAAAATCTTGCCATGAGCAAATCTGCAGGTCACACAGAGCTTGATTTAATAGCCAGTGTGTGGACGCAGATAAACAGGGAATATAGTTGGAGTGCTTAAAGGGGTATATTGTAGAGGGAGACAGTCCTTGGCCATCAAGCTGTGAGAATGTGGGTCTCTGAGGCACATGAATTAGGCAAAGGAGACAAATAGACTGAGAGGGCATTTCAGATATGGGTTGTGTCAGGTGGAAATTGTGAGTAAAAATATGACATAGGTACAACAGAAGTATGCTGGTCATGATAATGAGACCAAGCAACATGACCATATGAAGCAAAAGGAAGGCAGTGTCTAAGGAGTTAGAGATTGTTGGAAAGATCAAAGATGAAAATTATTTTAGAAGCATCAGTTAAAACATACATACAATGAAAGAAAACAAAACATTTAAAGTTTTTCCCTGGATATCTCATGCACCTAATGGTTGGTTGACGTATTCATTAACAATAAGTGCATACTTTTAAAGTTACCCAACAAAGGATCAATGCTCACATACTAATCCCTGGCAATGATAACCGTATCTGGGCTTTATGAACATGGTGCTGCACAATTTCAGATGACTCCGTGATTCATGTAAGTGTTCTGAAACAAGGTTATGTTTAAAAATAGCATTTGTGTGCACTGAGGTTAGACTTTCAGTAGATTTCTACAGTAACCGACCCCCCTCCCCAAATTCAAACAGTGATTCAATCCAGTGTCTTCAGTGATGAAACCTCCACATTTTAAATTATGAAGACTCTACTGGTTAAACATTTATAAAGTGCCCAGTGCTGTCACTTCTTTAAACTATTAAAACATAATGTTTTTATACGAACATCATTATAAATTTATAACAAATGTAATTTGTGGTGATGCAGTGTTCCATGGGCTGTGAATTACTGTCCTAAATTTCACACAGCAGATGCTTTCTCTGGGATGCAATGCCTAGTTCATGAGTTCATATGATGCAGTTTAAGAATATCTCATAATCTGCATACCAGCTCTACTCTGCTTATACAGCTTGCTTTTTTAGACCGTTCAGGGGGCATTTTAAGAGCAATAAAGTTGACACACAATCCTCAGTCTTGTCAAAAGCAGATTATTACCTAAATCCTTTAATATCAATAAAAGAGTACTTCGTCCAGAAATACGTAGTGTTCATTTAGAAATGGATCAACAGATGCATGTAATTTATAGTATCAAATAGCTCCAATGATTTAAAATTCATTTTTGAAGAAAATATACTGGTGTACTTAATTGCAAGAGAACTGTTGTAGAGAATAACCCCAGCATACGTTGAAAAGTCAAAATGGTATGTTCCATAGTGCATAATATTGTACCTTGTGGATGAAAATCTGATCTTTATGCTGTAAATCCTTGGTAATTGTAATGAATAGTTTTATTGCATATTAGAATTGCATCAGAAAAAGATAATGTATATCAAAACCTGCCCTTACCTGTGCTAAACAAAACGTCTGTGTAAAAATCTGCCATATATACATGATGTGAGGTATATATATGTGATGTGAGGTATGTATACTAAACAGTGGAGTCCACCAGACTAATAATTTAAGCCAATTACATTATTTGTAACTGCAATTTACTATTGTCCCATTTCATCACTGAAAAAAAGAAGAAAGGATTGAGGTAGAATACCTTTGTGCTCATTCTGACCAAATGCTTCCTTTGTGGCTTTTCATGCAAGAGACCAGCGTTTCCAGGGAGGTGCCGGCGCAGGGCTCTCTACGTGTCCCCCTAGGCAGAGGTTTTCCCTGCAGTGGGCTTGGGGAGATATAAAGGCAGGATTTCCCAAGGGAGCCTGGGCCCAGCGCTGCTGGTCCTGAGTGCTGGAGCAGAAAAGCTCTGCAGAGCTTACTGGTAAAGCAGCATTTAGCCCTAAAATTTTAACTTGTGTGTTGCTTATTCTCATTAGAGCAGAAGTCTACACAAAGTAGATTATAGTTAAAAATAAAAACACGTTAATCTTTTACAATTGAATAATTCCCATGGAAATGAGTATATTAACACGTTCTCATACTGCTACTTTTCTTCGAAGTACTACCAGTATTTAAATACTATAAAAGGTAATTTTTAGCATATGTGATAAAATAACACGTTTACATAAAGCATAAAAGGAATCGTTGTTTATAAAGATCAAGGCCCTCTTTTGTCATTTTAAACCATTAGGACAGTTTATGTATTTGCAATATAAATGGGGGTATATTCACGAAATGGCACACAGTATTTCTTTTCAAAGTCTATAACTATAAGATGGCTAAGAGTAATTTGTGCCACATCAGTCAGTTATGTGTGGCCCTGACTTTGCTAATATAGCAATATTTCTTTTAGTTTGGTGAGGAAAATTCTTATTGCTGAAAAGCAAATTACAGCTGTCATTGAAAGACTGAAATAATATGCCCTCAGGATTGCTCAAGTGGACTGTTGCTCCACTGAGGAGCTCTGATGACATCAGAGAGATGCTCGTGCAATTTATTCATGTAATTGTAGTTCCAAGATGGAATATATATTACATTTTGAAGGTGATATTATTTAATAATGAATGATTTTAGAGACTGTTCTAGTCTCTGTATCACCTTCACCAGTATATTTGTTAGGATCCTTTTCTTGACATGTCTTTTATTCTACATTTCCACCTCTGCTTATATGTTTTTGATTCTTCACTCGGTTTCTGAACCAGATGCTCCTGTTTTTTTCTTGAAACTTTTTTTCTTTTAAATGAAGCTGAAAGCTTTGTGGGAATTGATGTTGAAATCTGGAGGAGCAAGAATGTTAAAATGCCTACTCTCATTTTACATTTCGACCACTGCAGGTTTCAACAAGATCCTCTTCCCCTTCTTGCAGCTTCATACTTCAATTTTGCATAACTATTTATGATCTCAAGAGTACATAATTACATTAGCATACTGTTATGTGCTTGTGTGTGTGCACCTATTAGGCTTGTATACTGTTCTGTAATCCTTTAAAATTTTTTCATGAAATTGTAACTTCTCTTATTTTTTAGTATTTCTATCTACATAATGGCTAAAAGTTTTTAAAATGACTAGGATTTGAAATACCTTAATTTTCCAAATTTAGTTGCAGAGATTCCAAAGGAAATCTAATTTCCTGAAAGTATTACTTACTTACTCCTGAATATCAGGCCTACAAAAAATTTCTCTGATTTGGCATCCCAAATCATTAGGTACTTTAAGTCCTAGCAAAAAGATATTTATTTCTCTTACAAAAGGATTGAAAGAAGAGACTACAGAACTGACTGGGGAGCAGAAATTCTATAGGATATTAAGTATTTTGGTTTAACAATTTTAATTGCATTTGAGTTTAAGTTTCTTCAGTTGTACATTTCAAGAAAATGAAATGTAGTGAAATAGGATGCTGTGATATGAGACTAAACTGTGTGGGATGCCTAATAGTCTTCCCAAAAGCAAAACTAGCATCAGTAGGTTTTTGTTTTTTAAAGCTTGTATCTGTGTCTTTTTCCTCATTCCCCTTTTAACAAATTGTTTTAAATGGGAGATGAACCTAGTAATAATCTAATCAAGCTTTTGACTGACAAAGTTCAAATGGCTTTGAAACGAAGCAAACCAAATTTGTCCATCTCTACTAGAAAATAATAGCAGCCAAACATCAATCTGCTAAGATTGTTTTATTCAACTTCTGCCTAGTACCTTGTAGAATACTTCAAGAACTTAAAAAATGATGATACTTTTAGTTGAACTTGGATGAGAAAGTAGAATGCAAATGTAATCACTCTGACAGTGATTTAGTGACTGTGGGACATCTGGGAGTAAGACAAGATGCAGAGGACAGTGGCAGGATATGGATTGGAATATGAAAGGAGCAGCATTGACTACTGCTGAATACGTGTATGTGAGAAAGAAAAATAACAATGTCTTGAAACGATTAGAGGTGAGAAATAAAAAGCAGTGATGAACACTTTCTCAGTATCATGGCAGCACTGCAGTTCTGAATGTAATTCCTGAACAATATGAAACACATTAGATTTTGAGACTGCTGAACATACTGATTTTAGTGTGATATGAATCCTGTGTCCTGCTGTGTACAGCCTGTCTCCTCTGTAGCGTTGCTTTGATCCAGCGCCCGACCCAACTTACAGGGGTTCAGCTTGAAGCCTCTCTATTCCAGCAGAGAGGAAGGAAAGAGATTGGAGGTGGTTGCACTTCTTATGTACCTTTCTGTTCTTCTCCCCTCTGATGGACAGGGATGTATCTCCCACTCTTCTGCGAAGAAGATGGATCAGAGCTGGACTTCTGTGTGATAATGTCCATAGTGGAAAATGTGCTCCAGTGAAGTTGTATGCATTCAGGAAGACTGTAGGGAGAGAAAAGGGGCATCAAAGCCACCATGTATTATCGTGTCATCATTGGATGAGGTCTTCTAGGGACGTTTTCTAGCTACAATCACATTATTAGTGAGAACAGAGAAGTTCTGGCAACCTTACTTGAACACTCATCCAAAAGATTCAATATCATATTTAGCGGTATCACGCTAACATCGTGTGAGATGCAAACGCTATTACCCATCGACTTGTTTAAAAGAAAGCAAAAAGAGTGTTTCTGTTTTAAACAGAAAATCAGCCGAGGTACCTGAAACAGCTGAACAACTGTTCGTACCACACTAATAAAGCAGCTATAGGTGCAGTAGTCTCTGCACCCCCCCAGTCTTCCATCAGCCCTATTGCTCTGCAAGGCAACTGGTACAAACATGGTAACCCACACGGTGTGCTCAAGCATGCATGTTCCTCCATGCAGTAGGGGCTGTGCTCCAGCTGGACCTGATGCCACGCTTGCAGTACAGAAAGTATGTATGTCTGGTCTAGGGGCCACCACATAATGCAAGCATTTGTGTCTCAAGCTGTATGTTTATATGGTACTCAGTACAGTCTTGATTTTGACTAGAAACTTAAGACATGTAACTAGAAGGATTAATCAGACAAAAAGAGTGAAAATGAAAAGAAGCAAGTTTGTAGCACTTGAGTGGCATTCTTTTAGATGCTGTATCTTATCATTAGTCAGAGCTAAAATAACTTTGTCAGACTAGTAGAAATGATTTCAGACCAAACAAACATTTCCTAATGCCAGCTGTAGAACAAAGGACAGAAGAGAAAGGAAACTTGTTGCCCGTATTTAATTATGTATTTCCAGCTGTAAGAAAGATCAGCCCTTAAATTCAGTGATGGTGCTGGAGTTGCACATTTTGGCTTTCAGTTCACCAGTACAACAATCCTGAAGAAAAATTTAGAGAAACAGGTTATATATTTCTTACACAATTAATATATTGCTAGATCTAATGCTTGAAATATTGAGATGTCTTATGAGAGAGTTCTCACAGCTTTCATATAAAACTAGAAAAATCAAATAAAGAAAACTGTAATATTTTCTGCCACTCAAATGGCTTGCAAAGCTCATTATTTTCATGTTATTTTTCTGACATTAATCTTTTCACTAAAACCATGTGGTTGAAAATAGAGGGATAATTAGCATTAGCCCATTTATGAGAAACTGTTAGTGACAGAAGCTTATTTATTGTTGTGTACAATTAAAATATGATGTGAACACATGAGAATTTACATTAAAACAAGATTGCAGCTTGTCAGCAGTTTCCTTTGTTCAGCTGTGTGTTTATTAGGCTACAGCTGCTCACCTACTTTTATATGACTTTATAATAATAGTAGCAACGTCTTCATTATTGGAGATGTCTAAACCAGTTTGATTACACAATATACAGAGAAAAAATATATCTGATATAATCTTTGTTAAAGAACTAGATCTGGAAGTAGGATTATATACTAACAAAAAAAAAAAAGACCTTGTCTCATCTCTTTATTGTTTTGTTGGGGTTTTTTTATTCCTTGCAGTAAGTGATGTTTATGCATAGCACCTAAGGTGATTTATGTGGATCATTTTGCTGTTTTATTTGGACAACTTCAGTGCATCTACAAATAAACAACTTGAGACCTGTCAGAAAAAAAAGCACGTGCATTTTTTTTCCTAATTCTGTCATTATACAAAGTGATTTCTGCGGTATAATAGTTGGTCTTAGTTTATGTATTTAAGGCACTTTGGGACTCGTAGTCCTGTTATTAAGAGGGTCGGCTTCTTTATGTTCCTTGGCATAGATAAACTGTGGGGGGAGGTCACAGTGAAATACTCCCACCCTCTTCCGGCTCCTGTAACTGGATGGGTAGTATTTCAGAGCCTACAAAGAGGAAAGCAAAAGCTTCATCTGTCATTAGTGCCCTGCTGACACACAACGGCAAGATTCAGGGCCCTTATTTCTGTCTGGCCTAGAGATGTGATCAAGCATAGAGGAGCCATCAGCAAGTCCCAATAAGAAGATGTAAAAGAAAGTTCTGGAAACCTTCCTGGAGCTTTCTAAACTGAAAAGTTTTGTGCTTTCAGGAGTAAAATAGGGCCATCATGTCTTCAGTGTGCCTGGGGACATACCAGCACTATTAACTTGTGCTAAGATGGTTCACATTGTTCTCCAAAACAGTCAGAGAAAATACTGGTTCTATTAATTTCTTTTTTTTTTTTTTTTCAGTCACTGTGTGCAAGTCTAGCTATCATGTGAACTTTCTGAGAAGATAGGTATCGACTTGCACAGCTTTCGTGCTGGCTGCATGTCTCTTCTGGCTGTCGTCGTATTTCTGTCTAGAGGGTTTTATTTCTCATACTCAGCACTGTGCATAGACATAGAGTCATAGCCTGTGACTTTGAACAGAATCTTAGTCTGGTTTTCTGGAGCAGAAGCACGATGAATGAATGAACAAGGACTTCGGTCACTATCAAAATTAAGACCTTAAGCATATGCTTCAGGTTCATTAAAGTGAACAGAAAGAACTGTGCTTCAGTGGTTTCTTATGACTTTCCTGATGGAAGGCAAAATTTCCTTTCTTCAGCTTGCTAATGTCTGTAAAAAGGTCCTTTACGTCCCCACCACCCCATTTGTTACTTTTGCTACAGATGGAAAAGCAGCAAACTCTTGTTTGGGAAGTGTTCAGATACTACTGGAGCTATGATAGTAGTCAGCCCAGCATGTACAGCAATTGAATGCTTCCTGCTACCTTCAGTATGCACTGTTTAAATTACTAGTATTTTTTTTGTTTGGGAGTTGATGAGTAAAGGGTTATCTCTCTGCTTTCTGTTACTTCTGCTGTGATTTCCTTTGGAGAAAAGTTTCCAAAGTACCATAAAGTCTCACTGACCAGTGTGAACATTTAAATTCAGTTTAAATGCCAAGCAGCACTTACAACTGTGGTCTAGATTCATCACTTCCAATTTTAATGACACGTTTCTGCTATTTCTCTTTACCTAAATGTGATATCATTGACATTGATTTAAATGGGTTATGTTCTCATAAATTATTATTTCATTTACATAAAATAATTTATGTAAGAATATCTTGATATTCTAATGCAAAAATTATGTTGTTTCTAGTTAAGCAGTTACAAGTGTCAATAATTTTCTAGAGTTATACCACATAATACATAATCATCTCCTTATAGTACTTTCCTAATTCATGTCTAGTCTCAAAACCATTGGGCTGAATATGTGGGCAGAAACTTCTGAGTGGCACTGTTAGTGGTTTGCTCTCTGATGGCATTTTTACCTTTGCAGCTTTTGCTCAAATCTGGTTATTAATTTTAAAACATGGAACAGCTCATAATGATCTTTATACACTCCTCTGAAGTCACAGAGTAAAAAAGCCACAAATGTTTTGATGTTCTCACATTTGAAAACTGAGGTTTAAAAAACCCATAGTTTTAACATTGTAGAAATCGCTCACTAATGACAGTTTAATCATAGGCTTAAAACTGACTGTGACCTAAAGCAAAGAAGGAAGGAAGAGGAGAGACAAGAAAAGAACAGATAGAAATATCACTGTACAAGAGCATCTGAGCGGAACCTTGGATAGCAGAATTACTTGGGAGGGATTTTTGCTATCCCTTCAGCATATAGAAATGAGACAGGTATGATAATCAAAAAGTGCAGTTGCACCCTGCAATTTTCAAAAGAAGAAAACCAACTAGATGGTGTCATTGAAACCCAGAGAGAATTAGACATAGTTCTTGAAAGCTTGAATTTTAAGTAGTGTTAATTAAAATGTGATCTACTATCTTCTGCTTCTCAGTTGAATTCATGTATTTTCTTTTATATTTTTATTCTGTTACAGTGATTTATTTTTAACTCTTCAAAATGTACCTCTGCTCTCAGATGTAGCTGATGTTGATTGGTGTGCTTGCACTCAAGTGTACTAGAAATACAGATGAGAGAGCAAAGTGATATGGTATGATGACAAGTTTCATGCACATCTCCCAAGAAACTCAGCCTTCGGTTATGTGCATGTTTGCAATGTCACTGAAGAGGGAGCCTATGTGAACATTTTTGTTTGCATGTTTATTCTGGTTCACATAGTTCTAATCCACTCGATTTCTTACTTTTTGGTCTGGATGAACAATCATATCAAAGCAAAAGTCAGATACTATCCTAAAATGTTTAGGCTTATTGAAGATGCAGGTGAGTAGACTTTGGTTCAAACTTGGGAACTGGGAATGAAACTCAGAGCCAATGTTTATTTTCTTATAGCTCTTGTGGAAACAACAATGAACATTGATAGAATGTAATGTGAGTTGCATAAATCTTTTGCAGTGGCCAGTTATAAAACAAGTAGTGTTTCTCTTTACTGAAGCTGATGTCTGTTAGGCAAACTATTTTCATGCAAGTATGAAAAGTTTCAAGAAATTAAATAAATGGTTTAGTGACAGCTTATATTTTTAGCAGTTCACTTCCTTTTTAATTTTGAATGGCAGACTAGTAGTTGTAGTATTGTAATCCATACTTTAAAAATATTTAAGATAAAAAACGTTCCCTTTACATACCTAATACAGGTACCTTACTGCTGAAGCTTTCAGCCTTGACTTAGCTGTAAAGCTGAACATAACTTTATGGAAAGAAAATATTCAATGTACATGTTTGAATTTGGCAAGTTTGCCTTCCTAACTTAATGACCCTGATTTTTATGTATGTTTAACTACCATTGGTTTATTGATCAAAGAAAAAAACTGAGGAGGGAAAGGGATCAGGCCAAATGAAATATAATTGGAGGGAAACAGTTTTAGCATAAAAGAGAAACTTTTAATCCTAAATTAAAATTTTATTTCATTTTTGTTTTAAACATTTGTCCTTTATGAAATTCAGTCAAATTTTAAACAAAAATGTTGTTTAGAAATGATATGCTAAGGTGCTTTGTACAAAAGGTTAAAGTGCAAAAGACTGTTGGAGGCTTTCAAAGCTTGGTTCTTGGTTGGTTTTGTTCCATTAGTGGTATTGTGGTTCTTGTATCAAGGAGAACACACTTCACCGATTAATCTATGTTAATAATTAGGTGGATTTTCAATAACTTTCGAACTCCTTCCCCTATTTCTATCATCAGTCCAAAAAAGGCCACTTGTTTCTATATGAACTTTTTTGGACTTTCACTAGCAGATTCTAAGCAAAATGTATTATTGTGTATGTGCTGATATTACTGCAAGTAGAAACTGGAGAGGTCATTGGGTTTCTGGCAGGATGAAATTTCCCTGTGGTATCACTTATCTGCTTATCAGAGAAACATCTCTGTAAAATATCTGTATTTAATTGAGGTAATCATTTGAAACCACCTGTCTGTCCCATTCAAGGTCGTAGGCAGACTTGTTCATTCAGCTATTTCACCCTTTTGTAAATCAGTAGAGAAGGTTTCTTTTTGCCTTTAAACATAAAATATCAAAGTATTTATCATAGCCTTAAAACTCTTCCAACGCCTACACAAGTGCTGACTAATCCTAACAATAGATGGCAATGCACAGTTCAGTGTGCAAGGAAGGGTGCTCAGCACTCCTCTAGGACCACCATCTTGCACATGACGTATTTCTTGGGGTAGCGACACGTTAGAGCTGTCTGTGGGTCGCAGCTGGCCTGTTGTTGCTGCAGAGCTTGTTTCAGACTGCTGTAGCTCGGGTATTTGCCGGATTGAATTCTAGAGGAATTGTCCAGAGTACTACTGCTTGCAGTCTGAGCAGAAACTACACTTTATGACAAAATATTACGTTGTCTCAGCTTTGAGGAAAGAAATAGCAAAGGATCTTTTCTAGATGTGGTCAAGACAACTATTATGGGAATATGTGAGCTGGTTTTAGTCTCTGCCTGCAGACACAGAAAACTCTGAAAACAGCACATCCTTGGGAATAGCGGGATCGAATTCTGTGTATCAGCATCCCGATGCTTGTTCAGCACGTACACATGAGAAAGTGTGCCTTCAGTTGTGCAGCCTTTCCTTAGGCTCCTGGAGACACAGACTAGTACAACTCCGAATCTGACCACAGTCCTAAGAAAAGACTCAATTCAGATGCTTGGGTTTCTAATGCCTTAGTGATGGACTGTCGCTAGAGCAGAATGAGGCAGATTGATTAGTGTATGGAGAAGACAGAAAACAATGACTGCCTGCTGATTCAGCCTGTATTGCTTTTGGGTGACAAATAGGGTCTAATTCAAGATTTCAGATTTTTTTTTTTTTTGTAAGACTTCAAATTGGGTAAGTCCCAAACTGTCATTGGCTTCTGACCCATCCAAGTTTTATTCTGCTTTGTTAGAAGCAGCCAGTCTTGTCTATTGAAAGCATGCTAATCTGATAACTTGGTAACAAGGCCTTGATAACTTTAACCTGCTCCATTTTCTGCTCAGAAAAGTGACACTGATTTGGTTTCTGTTAATCTCACTTCCAAGCATTTTTTACTTTATTCTTACCTTTAGAGCCTTGTGTTTTTCAAAAGACACCGCCAATTTGAAGCAACAAAATAATTTTGAACTAATATTACCTACTGAGGCTTCTGTCAATTGTTCTGATCATGTCAGAATATTTTACTCTGTCCTTTTTGGTTGTTTTAGCCAAGATGGCTAGTGATAGAATTGGAAGTAAAATTCCTGATTCCTAATCCTATAATGTGACCACAGAAAATAATGCTATATTAAAAAGAAATCTAGAGCAATTTAGATTAAGGGGGGGGGGGAAAGGCATACAAGAAGGTATTAAACTGGTGTATATAGAGTACTATTCTTTATAGATGCTGTTGGAAAGCAAGTGTTCTCAATTCAATTATTGGAAGACTATTGGCGTGCAAGGAGATGAAACTTAGGACGACTAAATTTTTGTGTACTTTCAATAGGAAATTATAAATAACCACTGAGATCAAACACACATATTGATCCGAAGTACCATTATCTCAAGGAAATTGAAATAACGTGGTTTCAATAAACCTGAAAAGGTCAGCAAATGTTAACACAGTCCTCCATACTCTCTTATGGTTATACCGTTTTGGCATCTTTCTGCAGAATGGTATATGACTGTTACAGGGGACAGGTTTTAGTGCATGTTCTGATGGGATGAAGAGTTAAAAACTATTCCAGAAAAGGCATTCATCAAATTATACGCACTATAGAACAGTAATATTGTTGTGTCTTACAAAT
Organism: Gymnogyps californianus; assembly: GCF_018139145.2. NCBI lineage: Eukaryota > Metazoa > Chordata > Aves > Accipitriformes > Cathartidae > Gymnogyps > Gymnogyps californianus. Next base: position 118,127,358 of record NC_059472.1, on the reverse strand, counting down.
AGATTTCGTGCTGAGATACCTTCATCTTAGTCTGACAATTGAGATGCAAACTAGAGATTAATTTGTATTTTGAGATGTTGTTGCATAAATATTATGAGAAATTTGTTCATCTTTTTTTGGTAGCACAACTGTGTTGTTCTTTTGTACAATTAATCACATAACAATCTTGCAAGATACAGATGCAGCATGAAATAGGCTTTCTTATTTATTTAAGCACTTCTCACATTCACTAGACTAAGAAAGGCTGAACTCATGTAAATTAGTGAAGTGTCAGTGACGCAGCAGAGCTGCACCGGTTTGTACAAGCTAAAAAGTTCTGCTATATTAGTCCAAAAATGCCAGAAGTGGGGAACTTCTACATCCTATAGAAGTTAGTAGACTTTGGGCTTACTCACTGCCTTGCCTCATTAGGCCCACAAGCTCAGCATTCCTAATTTTCAGATACACATACAAACTGCTACTTCGAAATAATGAGAGAAAGCTATGGCTGCATATATGAAGACAGGTTCCAGTAGAGTTTGCTGTATTTAGAAGTACATTGTGACTTTCCATCTACCTCTCATTATTCTGTATCGCAGATTTGTAAACTGAAAATATACAGTAGGTCTAGAATAGTATTTTAAATATAAAAGGCTTTTAACAGCTGTTGTGCTACTCTAGTTGATGAAGCAAAATGGGAATTACAGAAGCCAGTCATTTCGATCAGTATATCGAAGTTACGCTTTAATAATGAAATACATGTAGAAATTAATAGTGGAGATGTGCTCAGAAGACCGATCTGAAGATTGTCCATATTGACTTGTGGGGCACTCTGGTATCCCCATGGAGAGAATATAACCACTTGGAGAGATGAGAAGGTTGAGACTGAGGCCAGCGAGACCAGCTTACTGGTATATGCATGGGCTGAATCAAATATTGTCAGTACTTAACAAGTAGTGCTTCTTCATTTGCACATTGATGTGTTTACAAACAGTGGTTAGTTCCATTTTTATTGGAAGTGCTATATTCTTATTCTTAACCATGCCCTTAGAAAAACCTTTTTTCTACAAGAATGGATTCCTCCTTGTGCCAGTCCCTTCCACCCATGCACCCTGCATATGCACACAGTAATTTAGCATGACATTCAGAAAGAAAAAACACCATTTACAATCAAGATATCAACTTATGTTTTAAAATTCAGATTATAGAAGTTCGGTGCCTGAATTTGCATAGAAAATGCCTGGTTTGCATAATAACATGAAAACTATTTTCCTTCTCTAATACTTGGTTTTAAACTCCATTTAATCATATTTCTTTCTGGAAGCCGCTGAAGCATTAATACTTAATTCTGGTCAAAATATTTAGGTTGGTTATTTTCCATCCTCTTGGATTGCAGTTGGATCTTTTGCAGGCCTCTGGGATCTAGAAGATTTTCCCCTGTTCTTGTTTTGTTTTACCGATTATTCAGGCCTTTCTGGTGGAGTTAATAACAGAGACTGGGAACTAAGTTTGAATCTCAGCTGAGATTGCACCGAATGCTTTCTGTAGACCAGTAAGTTAACTTTGGGATATGTTTATTTTTTTTAGAGGACTTATTTTGTAAGGATTTTTCCAGCCTGTCATAATAGCATCAAAAATGTCCTTCTGTTCAGTCAGCAAGGACTTTGTATGTATGACACACTGTAGCCAAACTGTACTCTTCTCAGAAACGTATAATTTAAGATGTCAGGAAATTGTAGGTTAGTGTTTGTAAAAAATCAGGCACATTAAAGCAACTCTGGCAAGCCCCATTGATTCTTAGGATTTTCTTTCTCTCCCTAGATAATGCTTAGCTATGTAATTACCTTCTTTGGAGAAATAATTTACTTTCATTCCTTTCCCTTCAATATTTTTTCTTAACTTAGTGTTTCAGTGAACAATAATTTCTTAAAAAAGATCAACAATTCTGTAACTTCAGAAGTGAAATACTTGCATGTCTGTGAACAATCTAGTCCAAATACAATACTGCAGGCTTTCCTGCGCCAATACAGATGTCAGAATGTGAATTAGGGGAGGTAGTGCCTGCATCCTGGTTTTCTTATTACAGAAAAGTATTACAAAACCAGAATGATTCAAAGACTTGAGGATTTTAGTTACTCAAAAGGATTAGATCTGCAAGAAATGTATTCCTTAGGAAAGAGTAGACTAAGAGACTGTACTGATTTATTTTGAGTCCTGAGAAGATAAGAAAGGATGAGTTATCAGGTTATTTAAATAAAGTAAGACCGGTACAGGGAGATACATTCATTTTTCTGAAAGGAGATGGGGACTAAAGAAACACATGTAGATTTCATTTAATTTAGAAAATATCTGAAATATTTAATAATTTGTCAGGTGTAGCAATCCATAAAGTTACTTGCTATTAGTAGTTAAAAGTAAGGATGAGGTAATGATCCAGATTTATTAAAGCTGAAGTTTAAATTAAGTTTGGAGTGGAGTTCAGATGTGAATGTTCAGAATTTCAACAGCTTTTCTTAGGAGAAGTCATCTGCCAGAGCCAGAAACAGGTCACAAGATTGTATTTTTAATGGATCAGATTTCATGAACTCCATTGTTTATTTATGACTCCAGATATTTCTGCAAATTGGATCTGAAGTTTCTGTATAATATCTTTTCTAATAGGCTTTTATCAGAACAGATCAGAAAATAGATATGAGTAACCAAAAGCCAAAGATATGAGTATGTTTGAATAGAAGTAATGGAAAAATATCCCTCTGCCCCATGAGCAAAATTCATGTCAGAGCGGGATATAAAGATCACTACTCTGAGGTCTTGTCATGCCACACTTACAAATGTGCCACTGTAACTGGGTTGGCACAGTTGTGGTGCAAACCTTCCTAGTACTGATGTAGCATATGCTGAGAGAAGAAGCTTTTTTGTTGGCAAAGGTACCAGCTGCCTCAAATCTCTGAGTGACATAAGCCACCTGACAAATGCACTCTCATCTCAGTCTAGCTGTAACATAAAGCATAAGGATCCAAATAACCTGCTCCGTTGAAAAACAAGCAAACAAACAAAACCCAAAACTCCCACCCAAGAGACACAAATGTTTCAAAAACAGCAGCTAGTGAAAGTTGAAAACAGCCAGCATTTAGAAAGATGCTGGTTTAAAAAGACAAACCGTGTTGCATACCTGGAAGAGTGTTGGTGTGATGCCACGCCTTTGAGGGGGCCTATCCACCCAGTTCCAGCTGTGGTGTTGGAAGTAAGGTTTCCTATCCATCTGACATCTCCAAAAATTATTTTCAGATTACAACCAGAATTTCCTCCTTTGCTTAATATAAATTACTGCCGAGGATAATTTGAACTAGCCGTGCCGATTTTGCACTGCAGTGAATGAAGAACAGTCATGATTAACTCATCAAGCTGGGAGAACAGTAACACACAGTCTGGTGTACAGCAGTGTCTGAAATCACTGTGTCTATTTTTGCCGTCACTGTTAGACTGGGATATTACATGAAATTAAAATTTTGATAAAAAAAGAAACGCAGTTTTTAGCTTCTACACAAGTCAACAAGTTTATATAAAGACTTTGGGGGAACAGTAGCTTCACAGTTATCTGTTAACAGGAGTGGAGAAATAAGTGGTTTTTTCTGCTAGGAGTTTTCATAAAATGGGGTGTGATTTCACAAGGTTTCAGCTCTCACCACAGCTGAAAAGGAGTGGGCTCACTCTTCTCCCTGGCTCTTCTCCTTGCTGCCCCCACCACGCAGTTCTGCCTTTGCCTCGCGTCAGCTTCTGCACTCATCGGGCCAGAAGATGTGCCAGTTCCACTTGCTGACCTGGCAAAGAGCGACTGCCACCCTAGGTAGTTTTCTGCCACTTTAGCAAGCTGAATTAGTTTAATGTGAGATTGGATGACTACTAGGACCTGTCTCTCTCTGTAATAGCAAACTCTTAATTTGTATCGGGTGATTAGTAAAGCTGTGCCCTTAGGGTGAGGTTTCACAAGATGCCTGAGCTATTTTAGCAGCTTGCTGCTGTTAAAAGGAAGAATCCCCCAGGTACGTGTTTCCCACTGCTTTCCCTGCGCTTAGCACTGCCCCCTCTTTCAGCTGGTTCAGCTCACTCAACTGGCAGAAAATGAACCCAGCAAAGAAGTAAATAGCTTTATGTCAGTTTAGTGAGTTAACTGAACTCACAGAGGTATCAGACAAGTGCCAGTGCCAGTGCAACTGTGGACTGGCACTGGGAAGACTCAGCAGGGAAGAGAGGGGGGCAGCCTCTTTCGGCAGCAGAGGGATGCGAGGTTGGCTCAGCTGGCTTGTGAAACCATACGCTACTTCAAACATTAACACAACTGTTTTCTCATTGTGAAGATGCACTCTGGTGGAATTCATTTTAAGGATTTTAAAAAAAATATTCTGGCACTCAAGGATACCAAGAAAAGATATACCTTTTTTTTCCACAATGAAATGGTTCCAAATCAAAGGTGAAAGAGAATAAACAGAATTGTAGTTTGAAGCTGTTGGGAGCCAAAGACTATCTACACTGTGTGCCGAATAAAGGCATTTTTGTTTGTTAAATTTTTTATGCTAACACTTCTGCAAGGAATGCTGAGTTTCCAGCAGTTTCTTCCTTGAAATGAAAAAAAAGGTGTTTCTATAGCCATTAACACCCTAATTAACACCTTACTACTTCTTTCAAATGGGCCTGGTAGGAGAGCTGATGGAGCTGTGTCAGCTGGAGGTAAAACTTTCCTGGTGAGTAAGCTTGAAGCATTAAAGGGGGGAAAAAAAAATCATAAAGAAAGAGAGAACTTGGTTAATGTCCTTAGAGGAAAAAGTATAAGATATTGAAAATAGGGCAATGCATAAAAATCAGTATTAAAACACCAGTGGCTGGATCACTGCTGGTATCACTTGGCATTGCTTTGTTGAAGTCGGTACTGCTGCACTGCAGACTTGAAGGAGGTTTGCCAGCAGAGCTATTTGGGGAAACCTCCCCCTCAGCTCCACAGCAGAGAGCCACCTTAACTCGATATTCAAATGAAAAAACTCACTGGGGCAAGGCAACTTTTTGTCGGGATAACTGTGTCTGTGGGAAGTTTTTTGCCAACATTGTTAATGATATGGTTTCGCGATTGCTTTAAACCAGCCTGTGTGTGGGCTGGCGTCAAAAAGGGAGGTCCCAGCCATGTGTTTCTGCCGCCTCTCTGGTGCCAGTACGAGCGTGAGTGGTAAACTGTAAAACTAACCTAGGGAAAAAAAGCATGGGAGGGGTTGGCCAGATCGCATCCCTGATTTCTCACCATCTGATTGCACAAATGCCAGCGCTGGCGCAGAGGAGGGCTGGGGAGATTGGCGAGGGGCGGAGGGGAAAGGCCCCTTCGGCGGCAGCTCTGACTCAGGCTGTTTTACAGTGATGGAGAAGCCGCAGCCTGGGGGGGGTGGGGAAATGGTTGGTGGGGTGTTTTTTTTTTCATTCTAAATGAATCGTATCATCGTGACACATTTCAGCATAGAGATTCTGTCCGAGAGGTATTCGGCACTTAGGAGGTTGGCCCGGATCTTGCTCCATGTAGGTCAGTGAGGAGTGCGGTCTCTTGTTCCCAGCGTATCGCTACAGCTACTGCCAGCAAGAACGCAGGATTTCTTAATTAATTTTTCTCTGTGTAATACAGCACACACCTAAGCCTCTGATGGAGTACAACCATAGTTTCCAGTTTAACAATGTATCAAGGCGTGTCATTAATATACAGTTACATATGCTAAGTCCTGTCTTATGTAAGCAATAACACACAACAAGGTGTGTTTTTGTCAGCCATTATGCATGCATATTGGATGTACTGGGGCAGCAATGTTGCTGAGGGCTATAACACACCCAGGGTGTGGGTGTATTAGCTGACTAATACACATTTTGTAGTGTTATTGCGCTCATTAAATATATTGAAGGGAAAAGTTTTAATGTAAATTAAAATCTAAATTACGAAGAATCAACCCACTGCGTAACTGGAAGTGAGCAAACACATCTCAAAGAAGTAACCAAAACTGCAGAACTGCTGCCTTTGAAACTCCCCCTTTTGTGCGTCTTCCTCACAGGTAGCAGCCAGGGGTTGTGGTTATTCGGCTGTGGAAACAGTTGTAATATTATATAGACTTTGCCCCTCCTTTGACTAGATCAAACTAAGAATCGTTCTGCTGATGTCAAAGCTGATGTAAAGGACAGTCAGGAATATGCTCTTTCCAGTAAAAGTGCCAAGGTGCAATTACATATCGTTGTAGCTTGTGTGGTAGCGATATGCCCATGCACAAAAACAATAGAAGTTTCATCACCGTGCAAAGCACAATGTTTAATTGCCCTGACTTAGTTTATCTGTGCAATTGACAATTGGAATATGTTCTTAGCCTAATTACAAATGTTATTTTGATACAGTTAAGCCAGCATTTTGCTTCTCCTCTCGATAATTGGTTGGTTTGGTTTTTTTTATTTCCCTCCATACTTTGTGCCTGGTCTAAGGTCTATAGAAAAACTTGCCATATCTATAGCTCACCTTGCACGCTGTGGCCCAGTTCTTGTAAGCCAGACCTTTGACCACTGTCAAGAGTACAAATAAATAATATTAGTGACTGTTATATCTGTGAATCATAGAATTGGTTAGGTTGGAAAAGACCCTTAAGATCATCGAGTCCAACCATTAACCTAACACTACCAAGTCCACCCCTAAGCATCACATCTACCCAGTTTCTGCTTTTACTAATGCAGTATTTAGGTGTTTTAGTGGCACAATAAAACATTCATTTTTTCTTTCCCAGTTACCATGAGAATAGGTAAGCTGGTTTCTTACTGTGAATACGATGCTTTGGAAAATATCACCTTTACTAGTTATACCAGAAGGTTTTAATATGTGAAGGTCTTTGGTGTCTTAGAAGTCTTTCTGAAAAACACAGGTAAAGAAAATGATACCTTTCAGAATGTACTCTTTTATGATCTGTCATCCTTAGCTAAGAGTCCTTGACAGGGCAAAAATAAAAACTTAACTTCCAATGAATATATAAAGAATTTATCCTAAGCAATTTGACAGTGGTGTTAGAAACAATCCATTGTGGTAAAGTGACAAAAACTGTATCCCAGTGGCGGAAGGTGGAAAGTTATTTTAATTATTTTTCTTCAGTCACAGTAAAATTATTGTAAGCAGATATAAAAGAGGACTAGTTAGCATCTACCTCCTCAGCTGTAGAATCAGAAAATAAATCACAGCCTGTGGTAATTGGAACTCGTTTTGACATGGTGCAGAATGCCAGTATCTGTGTTGTATAGCACTGTGGTTCAACGTCAACATTTACTAAAAGGGGTTATTAAATTTTCCCTTAAGAATTGTAGCTGAGCTCCTTCATTTATCTTGATAAATTGGAAAGTTGTTGTTTAGGAGAATGAATGAATGACTAAAGAAAATTGCTTGCTATCGTTAGGGTAATTTACATACCATAGAACAAGCCATTGACATGGGTAGATTTTTCCTGCCCAGTTTAGGTGTAAATCCTTGACCAAAGTTATTATTCAATTTACTCAGTTCTCCTGTATGTGATAGTAGTATTAATGGATATGATTTCAGAGGGGAAAAAAGTTTATATTGACTTGATGAGATCCCTGTGGATTTAATTTTGTTATTTCTAAAAATAAGTAAATCTCATGCAGAAAGTTACAAAGTTTCTGTATTAATTCCAGCTTACTTTATGACATTAAACCCTATCCAATATCCCAGTAACTGTAGTAACTATTTTTTATTTAAAATGACTTTTACAAACCCACTGTTACCAAATACATGAGTAACTTGATCCAAAAGGAAAATAATTTCGTTCGAGAGACTTGTGAAGACCGAACCTTGTACGTCTGAGTTTTGCTTGGACAGATTGGTGAGGGATAGCCGCGCGGGGCGTGTATCAATAACAGGCGCTTCTGCCACTTAGTCCCAGCTAAGCTGAAGCTACAGGGGAGAAACTCTTAACTCTTTGTAACACGGTATCAGCAAAATGTGCCCCGTGATGCTTTCAGAGCTCAGACTCTTGGAGCAGCCTCACAGAAGAGTGCAGATGTAGCTCAGGCTAGAGGCAACCAAGCTTTCTTCTGACTTTCCATCAGGAGAGGGACCTCTCTTGATCTCTTTCAAAGGGGAGATTTTTACCCCTGCCCTGTGCTACTTAACCCATCCATGACTTCTGTTAGAGGGAGCAAGGTAAGGATGTAGTTTGTGTTCACCTGAGTGATTGGTTTGGTGTACATTGGTTTCCCCAGTGTCCTGCTTCTAGTAGCCAGGGGTTAGCCTCAGTGCACAGAGCTCCTAAGAGTTTGGATCCATGACTATCCTTGATGAAAAAGGAGGAAAAAGTATTACGGGATTCACCTCTTCCATATTTATAGGTCATGACCTTATATCCTCTCCAAAGTCCCTGTTTATCAGGAGTCCCATTGACCTTCACTGTATGTCACATAAAGAGCACATGCACTATATGCAGGGCATTGGTGTCTGGTTCCTCCATCATTTATGAGGCATAGCCTCATCGTGGCAAGGCCAGTTGAAATGAGGAGGTGTGAGTGGATTTGAAACTTTATCTGTAGAGTATTTTTGCATTACAGATGTTTGATCACATATAGTTGGTAATTTATTATGGGAAAACTTAAAAAAAAATCTGTATTTTTATTGTGTTCTGTTTATATTACTACAAATATTCCATAACTGATTTGATATTGCTTGAGAATATGAAATATTCTTTAGTACCTGGGCAATATTCCCATCACAAGCTTGCTCATTATGTTATTATGTTGATTTTTATTTATCTGAATTTCCTACAAGGGAGGTAAAGTTAGAAGTCCAGGAGAACCGTTGTTCAACTGGGATATCAAGAGGGGAACATTTCTATGTGTGTCCCTTTGGGTCTGCTCAGTGCAGCTGAGTAGACTGAACGGTTGTGGGCAGGATGTGGTCATTACAGCCTTTGCGCACTGCTGTTGAAACTGTGGTAGCAATAGACATATTTAAACGTCTGTCACCAGTGTTATTCTAGTATGATTTCTAAAATAATATGGAGACAGGGAAGAGAAACAAAGCTATCCTGGGAAGTCATTTACTGCAGCACAATGTTTAGGAGAAATGCTGTGGTGATACTAGTGAGAGAGAGCATGCTAAAAGCATGTTAGCCAAAATTCAGCAAAATATTTATTTTTTCTTTTCCCTTGTGGTGTAGACAGGGCTTAATATGGCATGTGTGGTTGCTTATTATTGGGGTTTTCTGGCTTGTCCCATTGTATAACAGTTGCCTGTGACTTTGGGATGTTTTGGCTCTGATTTTTCATAATACGTATTGGCCTCAGGTTGAAATTTTCCTAAGCTATTCTTAATGAATTTTCCACAGTTGCCTGGAAGATTACTAAGAGATATTATGTTGTTATTATTATCTGGTCACAGTTTTAAAAATTCTGATGACTTTTTTTTAACTCTGCTTTTCTGAAAAGTTACTGCCTGTGGCAAGAATTTGACTTCTGTTTTGACAATGTGGCTTTTGCCATCCCTTGAAATCTTTTCCTATTTGAAAAGTTTTTTAAAAGCTTGAAACCCTTAAAAAAATATGCTCAGTAAAGATTTCTTGCATATTAGAAACAGAAATATCTGAAAATTCTGTTCTCCCTGAGTATGCTAAAGCTTCTTGCAGCTATGCGGCTGATTGTATGGTCCCCAACAGCTGCTATTTCCATTTAAACAGTGCGTGCATTGTCCCAGTCTGAGACTGAGCATGGACCTTATCTTCCCCACTCCTATGTGTAATAAGATTGTAAGTATGCCATACCTAAAAATAAGTATGTTCCAGTGTAGGGCAAGGGAGTGAAGCGAGAGCCTGCACTTCATGATTGTTGCTTTGGGCTAAAGTGAAACAGAGCTACAGAACTGACAGCAGAACTTCAAATTTCCCAGTATATTCTGGGTCACAAGAGCCAATGGTCTGGAAAATGTAAATTTAATGCCTGAGCTAATGTTTTCGTGTCTGTTGATTTATTGTGATCTAATGTTTTAATTCCCACTGGTTGGTCTTCTTCATGGTCTCATGGAATCAAATCAACGACTGGGGCAAAATCAAAGTGCTGTCTTTTAGCCAGCTCTTTAAAATGTGCACTTCTTTTCCTACATGTGTATTTTCCATGCTCCTCTTTAAAAGTCTGCAGCTGAAAACTTAGCTAAATGCTTTCAGCAGTCTTAAAAACTCTCAGAAGTTTCTTAAAATAGGGAATGCTTCTTCCTATAAGGCATATTCAGAAAAGTGCGTGCAAAAGAGGAGTATTATAATCAAATAATAGTTCTGCAACTCAAACTACAGAATTAATTATCAATTACATGGTAGCTGAAATTACTACTAGTGTTGTGGTAACCAGTGATTTGGGCTTTGCTAAGTTATATGACCGCATCTGTGTATGTGTAGAATTCATATCTAAAAGTCAATGTTTGTGTCAAGTTCAATGATAAAATGTTACTGTCAAAGACACTAACTTTCCTCGACCTGACTGATGAAATCAAATAGAAAATACTGGTTTTCAGAGATCTTTCACCTCTGCCTATCAATTTAGAGGCCATGCAGAGCTTCGGAGACTGCACTGGTTTCATTGCTTGACTTTCTCTGCTGTGGAATGAGATTGACTGGTTTTACTGACCAGTTGCCCGCATTACAAACTGCTGGACTGGAATGATTTCTTACTGAAAGGCTATACAAAATAGTGTCTGACTGATCTTTCGTTTATTCTGGATGGGGTGCTGTAGTTGTATGCATTACTGTTAAGCATAGGTCATGTTTGATTAGACCCTCTGAGGCTGAGGGATACACCCTTGGGCAATTGAAGAAATTTTGGTGAAAGGGTGGGCAGCTGAGCAGTGTGCAGGGTTCAACCAGTTTTCTTAGCTGAAGAGAAGTAGAGCATTTCAAGTTTGCAGTTTGAGAGTCTTGATTAATCGTAAGTGCTTCTGAATGTCCATGTGACAGTCTTTTTTTTTTTTTTCCAAATCTATAACTTGTGAAAATAATTCTCAGCCATTTCAGACATATGACTACAAAATCCACCCCTTTGTCACGTAGAGCTCAGAATATTTTGATGTGCTTAAAGGCTTCTAAAATACTTCTAACTGATGGAGAAAACTGGCTGTTTGTTACATATTGTGTCTTGCAAATAATGGATTTGGCATGTGATTTACGTTTATGCATAGCTTTCCTTTTTAGGAAAAGTAGTTATTGATTTGAACATATCTTAGGTACATCAGGTAGTCCCTCTGTCCTTGTGCAATACTGAAACACTGGTTAAATATGAACATCATTTTTAATTAGGTTTCCCCAGTGCTGAACTTCCTGCAGTCTGGTCTGTTCTCCATTAGTTTGCTGGTCAGAAGTTGTTGACCTTTAGATTATGCTGCAAAATCCATCTGTTGCTGCAGGCTTTTGTGAAGAGAGATGTAAAGAAATATTATCTCCTGTCAGTCAGCCATGTAAACAAACTTGAATATAGGCAGCGGCTCGGTTTCCAAGATCTGAGTTCATTCAGAATAAGGAGGGAGAGGGGAAGCTGTGAACCAGTGCTCCCTATCCACTGGAGCTTTCTCAGCTGTTGTGCTGTAATAAAATGCCGTTGTCCTATTTTAAAATCCCCCTGCTCTCCGTGGGAGAAGCTGCTCTGTGGATAACCCTAACCACTAATCAGATCCTCTTCTGTGATCTAGGAAGATGAAGGCCATAACCCCCCTTTGCTTATCTCTCATGCCCTCTCCATTGCCACCTTCCAGCTTCTTCTTAGGGCAGTCTCACCCATGAGACTTCCTTGTTAACAATCTAGTATTTGCACTTTTCGTTATGTACCCATCAGCTGTCTATTTCCATATCCTAACCACTCGTTGACATTTCCCCTGATTTAGCACTTTCTGTCCCACAGCCTCCAAGACTGTCTAGAGAACTTACCCTCTTTTTTGGCCCCCAGTGTTGGTTGGCAGCATACTCGATGGTCTTTGGTTTACTGATAATCTAAAAGTTAGTTGCCCTAATGCATTTTAAATATGGTCATTCCAGTAACTTTTACTCATATAAATGCCACTGACATGTCTGAAGTTTCTAAGTCCAATTTAAAATGAGATTGACAAATAGTTCTCCTAATTACAGTGCAATGATGTTCTTACTCCTTCAACTGCATTACGTAAATTATCAATGCCTGTTAACTATGCAAATTTTCCTCCACTAACATGGTAAGCACACTGTTCTCAAGAATATTTTCATTATGTTCTCAGATATGTTTGCAACAGTTTATAATTTTAGCTTCCTATGTTTTATTAGTCTCTAAATTCTAAACCTGTGATTTCTGCTTATCATTGAAATGCTATCATATCCTAGCTTTACTGCACTTGCGTGTCCTATGGCAATAATATTATTCTATTTATCTGATGTCTTTATTAGAAGTTTTTGTTTCATTTAAAAAAAGAAGAAAGGTTTAGCTCTTCTTGGCTCTGAGCATCTATTCAGAAAACTCCCGCAGTCCACACCCATTGCAAAATTATCCTCGTCTCATAGTTTCATGAATCTTAGTCCTTTGCACTGCCTTATGATCCTTTTTAAAAGTACTTCCCAGTGGTGCCTACATTAAGCAAGAGCTAATACACCCACAATTTGTTCTCAGAGTCAAAAGCTAGATATGTTATTATGATATATTATATTTGTGTGCTTGTCATATATATGCTACAAATACATGGGAAACATGCTCTTCAAAAACTTCTCTCATTTCTGTTTTCATGAACAAATTCAGAAACTGCAGCATACAAGAAGCATCACTCTGAGTGTCAGTTTTGAGGAGAGTCCCCCTGGTGTGTGCAGTTTTGAATGGAAATGTGATAAGGGACAGACACAATCAGCAAGAAGTGTCTTGTCTCCAGGAGATTTATCTAGGAATGTTTCAAGGGAAATCATAAGAAATCATTTCAAGGTGATGAGATAGCCTACCTCCAGGTGAGGTGTCCATCAGAGGACTTCCAAATGTCTGCAATTTTCTATCTGTCTCGGAATGTTTAGGTCCATAAACATTGAGGTGCTAAGACTTAAAGGTCGTTGGAAGTCTGTAGTGGTCATTTAGATGATTGTGCAGTTCTACCAAGTTGATTAGTATGTGTTACTTAGCAAGGTCAGTCATCCAGGTTATACTCTGAGATGTATATTTTTCAAAAAACTGTCTCTTAATAGAGACAAAGATGCCACTCTTCATGGTCATAGATAGTCCTCATTAATAGCATGTCAGTTCATCAAATGAAAAAATACATCATCTGCAATGAAGGTAGTCATTCATCACTATTTACAAAGGTTTTGAGAAACTACTGTATCTTTGCATCAGACTTCATTTTGTAGGCTTGACACATGAAGTATTCCTCTGAAGACAAGAAGAGGGGGAGTCTTGTACTTACACCACAAAGGTCACTTTTCAGGCTTTTGATTTTTGCTCCTGAGAGTTACAGTTTGGTCATCTCAATCTGTTTTTTATGTATATAGAATTGTCTAAAAAAAAATTAAGGTGTTACAAAAAGAGATTTTGGAACAGTTTGATCAAGTGAGTAGTAAAAGGTCAGCTGGTCCCAATGGTAATTGTCCAAGAAATTGCGGAGCCTGAAATTATGGTATGCAACCTATCAGGTAAATCAGTATCTATACTAAAATTTTTAAAAGGGCTCCAGGGATCATTCTGAGAACTGCAAACAATTAACTCTGACTTCTGCAAGGCTGAACTGTTAGGTATGATAATAAGGAAAGGATGGGTAAACAGAAAGATAAATATAGCACATTACATAAGAGTCAATATGATGTCCGTAGAGGGAAGTCATATTTCTCCAGTTCCTCCGAGTGAGTCAATAGTGTGTGAAGAATTGTAATCCATTTGACATAGTGGACTTGGATTTTGAAAAGGCATTTCTTAAGGTTTCTCAGTAGAACTTCCTAAAGCAACTAAGCTGCCATGAGAAAGAGGAAAGTTCTTCTCACAGATTAGTAACAGCTTAAATGATAGGAAATAATAAATGGCTAGTGTTGCACCATAAATGTAGATTACTGTCATAAGCCTACCGGGATCTTTGCTGTGCAACGCATTTATAAATTGCCTCGAAAAAGAGATGAAGAGCGCTATGACAGATTTTTGATGATACAGAATTATTCAAAACTCAGGCTGATTGTGAAGAGTTGCAGACAACTCAAAGTATCGATTGAATGGAAGACAGAATTGCAGATAATATTCAGTAATGATAAATACTGAATAATGTATAGAGGGAAAAATCATCCTAACTATACAGGCATTGGGGCTTGTAGAACATTGGTCCAGGAAAAATGTCCATGAGGCCAGAAATGAGTAAGGAGCTCCCCTGTGGCTGGTCAACCCCTTTCATGGACTGCTACCTCGTGTCTGTAATAGTCACAAGCTCTTAATTTTGGCCAAGGTCAGCCTATGGTCATTCTTACAATAGCCTGTCAGAGGACATAGGATTTGTAGAGGCCTTTTGGAAGTTTGGGCTTGCTTGATAGGAAGGAAATTATGTCTTTTCTTCGTTGTAAAGGTGCTGGGATGTAGAGAAGGTGTGTGCCAGTCCTTGTGCTGCAGCAGCATGAAAAGGGCTAGTTGGTGGAGGGCTGTGGCTAGTTGGCATCTGGTGCAAGATATTTTAGAGCCTAAAGGCACCTGCCTTACCCACCCTAATGTATTGAATGATAGGAGAAAGAGTGTAAAGTCTGGGTCCAGACAGGCCACTGGGCCTGAGGCACATTTCTCTGATCACACATCCAACTCCTTTGGGAGCAGAATTGAAGCATGTGCATACATCTACTCCTTGGGAAAGTAAAAGGGTACCAAGAAGCATGTTAGCAGCCTCCTGGCAGAGGATGACTCCCCTCTTACAGATCCACAGGAAATGCAAGAAGAAAGGGCTCTATACGTACACCTTTTCTCTCTGGATTCTGTTCAATCTGGCACTTGCCAAGCCTTGTGGGATTGGCCACCAATGGTCAGCGTGGAGACTGAGAACAGCTGGACCTGTAGGAGGAGGTTTAGGCAGGAAAGATAAGACTGAGTGCTGGTGTTGTCTCAGCACCTAGATGAAGACCTAATGGGAAGGCAGGAGATTATCCCTTCCTCAGGTGACAGAAGTCAGACCCAAGACCTTGATTTTCTGGAAAGGTGGTAGCCAAGTACTTGTGTCCTCAGAATGGATTTTTGCCTGGCATCCACTAAGGCAGTCTCTTCTTTCTCACCAACCATATCCCAGAGAACCATATCCAAGGCTTCCTAAAGGACTCTGTGAGAGGACTGATGATGGTGGTGTTAATCCTTTATATGACTGTCTGTACACACAGGCTGTCTTAGGAGATGGGGCTGTGGGTGCATCAGTGACCTCTTCTAATGATGTGAAGGAGCCCCACCCCCTGCCATGAATTAAGTTTGCCGGTTTTGTCCCCTAGGACAAATTTCCAGCACCTGCTCATGGGTGTCTGCGGAGGGATGGCTAGCAAAACTGGGTTTGGAGTGAGCAGGATCCGGGAGGCAGCGCATAAGGGGAAGATAGTAGGAAAGGATTAGCAGGAGAAGAAATGGTATCTTCTCTCAAGGTGCCATTTTCCACACATTGTGGTGTCCCTCTTCACCCCCGCTAAGGAACCTGTCTTGTGTTTGGTGGCTTTGGCCAGCTGTGCAAGCCTGCTGTCAGGGAGCATCTTAGAACCTACGTGAGCTTTTTGATGGTGCCACGGAGGGAGGGAAACCTCTGTGGATGGTCAACACCTTCCATTATTTAAAGGGACCATAATCCTTCTTCCTGGTCCAAGGCGCAGTCTCTCTGGATTTGCCCTGGGACCTAGCACAAGAAGGAACTGTTTTCTCTGGTAGAGCAATGAACTCAGTAGAGGGATCCTTTGAAAGACACAACAAAAAACTCCTCTAGCCTCCCCCATTCCATGCAGTGCCACCAGCACATGACTGGGTCTTGCTCTGGTAGCTCCGGTGGATTCCCCTCCTGTGCATGGGTGGTAATTGCCATGGGGCTGCGAGGGAGGGTCCTGCAGGGAGAAGGGGCTTGGGTTATGGGGTGAAAGGAGTACTTTTTGGGAGGAAGGAAAGAGGGAAGAAGGCTGAGTAAGGGGAACAGGATCTGCTCCTTCTGTGGCAATTAGTATGTGCCCAACCCACTGATTCATATGCAGGTAAGGTCAGTCCATCTCCCTGTACTGGCTATGGGCTTGGTTTGCACGGTAGCCATTTGAGATAGACAGCCATGTAATGTACCAAGAGTAAAGAGCTTTAGGCCTGGGAGGTGGACTTTCAGTCTGACCCAGTAGTCAGCAAAGAGAAACAGTCATATGTCATACAGTTGATCTGTCACAAATCCCATTAGTGAATCAAGAATCACCGTAATAAGAATTGCAAATAGTTCATACGCTGAAGTACGTTCAAACAAACAAAGCATCTGTAGAACAGCTATGACTAGTATGTTAATTAAAATGATACATTTACTGTAACTTATGAGTGAAACTAGGGTCTAAATTCACTGAGTACATAAATGATTGGAAATGATTAATTTGCTTTTATTAAATAAGAGGGAGGACTAGAGTGTGCTATGTTCTGAGCAACTGACATGATAACTGCTCCTGCAGAAAAGCATAATAGAAAGTTGTCTGAGTCACTCATTAACACCTACCATTGGTCTTTCTGTAAATTATAAGTCATTAAAGCCCAATATATCTACTCTGGAACTTAAATAGTAATCTTTACCTTACTAAAATGTTTCATTTGAATTTACTATAGTAGTCTTAGAGGCTGAAACTCTTATTTTGAGCAGGTTGGGGAAAGTAATTGTGATCTAAACCTGATCCAGAAAGCCAAAGCCTTGTTTTATATTACTAGATTGAGGGATAAAAGTTAATTTAAATTGTTTCATTGTCAATTCATTCCTTGGTTTCACTGCAAAGAGTGCCAATTTTGCTGGCAGTTCAGTGCTCTTAAAACAGGTGTCTTCTAAGAACAACTCTAAGAGTGAGAAGTTCACCTCATTTCTTACAGATCATCAGATGTCCACCAGTTGGGGGATCTTTGTCTTGGATTGAATTTAAATCAGCAGTTTAGATGTGAAAGACTCAATATCTCATTAGCAATCCCTTGATCCACCCAGTTCCCCTGGGTGCTGTTTTAGAATGATAATCCCAATCATTCTTCAAATCTTTATAAGCAATCAGTTTTAAGTGCAACTCTTAGAAGATAAGACTTTTCCTGCTAGTTAGTTCTACCAAAAAAAAACCAACCCCAAAACCAAAACCCAAAAAACAACACAGGTGAGCTAAAGGCTTTGATCAGACAGGTATTCTTTTTAAGTCAGATTTAGTCATTTTAGATTTTGTTCCTGCATGTCTGATACTATTCTAGGAAATAATCCAAATACAATATTAAAAAAAGGGTGAAGAGCTTCAAAATGAACTTCCTAGCCAATTTAGATTGGGTTGAGTGCTTGAAATAGTGCAATAAATCTCTTCTTTAATGTACAAAATTATTTTTAACCTGACATAAAGGTAACTTCCAGGTACCTTAACCTTACCAAAAAGGATCATAGATTTGGTTAAACTTCAAATCTCCTTTAAAATTCAAAAATCCTCTGACAAAGCACTGAGACTTTCTTTAAAAGTCTCAATGTCACTATCTCGCTTACATTAATAGTTTCCCTAACAGGGTGCCACTCAAGTTACTTGTTCTCTCTGTTATGTGGTCAGGGCCTTTGTAGGTCTTTGCTGAAAGCTAGATTTGCTGGTGTAAATAGGAACTGAGTTTATTTCTTTTCCTGGAACAGTAATGAGATCATCACATCAGCTTTGTGTTGTGATGTGATTAAGTTTGCACTGTGACTCAGTTACCTTGTCCTGGAGGACAGAGTTATAAGATTGACAGCCACGGTGGGTATAGGAGCAAAAGGCAGTATCTTGTGGCAGACATCCAGATGCTCATTCTGCATCTGAAAACATTAAGTCCTGTGTTTTTAAAAGAATACAGTGTAAGAGTATATAATGACTTCTTTTTTTAACAAGAATCTGTCTGCTTTCAGTTCCATAACTGTGTTAATATTTAAATTATTGACCTAATCAGGTTAAGCGTATGGGCTGCAACATCTAATTTTAAGGCACACCTTGTTCGTGGTGGTTGTGCAATAGCAAATGCAAAACAATGATGTAATTAGCTGCGCATCAGCAAAAATATCTGAGGAGTTTTAACTTGAAACCTCTAAGAGAAAACAAACTGCTATATTAAGTTAAAAATGCTTTATTTGTAATCTGTGCATATTTATTATGAATATTACCATGTGATAATAGTACCTTATAATTTTTTTCCCATAGTCAAAAAGAAAATGAGAGGAAAAAATATCCAGTTCACATCCTGATTAGATCATAGCTGACAGCTGGGTTGTCGGTAGCCGTTTTGTACACAGTTCGATACGGTTGTCTATTCAACTGAAGCCAAGACTGCAGAAGTGGTGCTGTAAGCTAGGTGTAAGGTTCACTGCCCGATCTGCGTGGGCGAAGTTTGTCAGAACCCTTGCATTCATTAGGATTGCCTTTAGTCAGTGGTATCCATTCCTTGAATGCTAAATTCACCCACGAGATAAAAACAAAAAGCCAATGCATGTATAAAATAAGAAAATGTTTGTTCTTCTGCTGATACTGAAATATAACGTATTTTGAGATAACAAAAGCTACAAAGGATCACTTTCTCCCTGAAAGACTTAATCATATAATTTAAGATTGAAATTTAACTTGTCTCAGCAAGCATTTCATGGCCAAATAAACACTACATCGCAAAGCTGGTTAACATTCAGCCACAGCAGCTGGACTCATATTTATTAAAATTTTCCCTAGGACTTGTTCTGCACTTTTAGAGAAAAGTCACTTCCCTAATTTTTTCTCAGTAGACATTGACTTCTAGGCTGTTTGTTCAAGATAAGCATCAAAATGAGGATGCAAAGGTCAATCTCTGCTGTATTACAGAGTTACAAAGAGAAACAGTCAGTTTGTCTTCCAGAGAATGTTCTCCTATCCAAATTAAACTGTTTACTTCCTATAGGAAAAAGGATTTCTTCTTTGGGAATTCAGCGGATTTTGTGTTTACAGAAGGACAGACTCTCCCTTTGTTGTGAACTTACTTCTTCGCTGAAAATTTTATCTTTTCAGCTTTCCACCTCTTTATCTCCACCATTTAATGACAAAAGTCTGTGAGCTCTTGCTTAAGGCCCTGAGATGCTGGCTCCAGTGGACTCTGCTGCCCTGCCTGGTCCACCGCCACCTCCACTACGCTGTCCTGCCTCTCTGCTGTCCGGACTCAACAGACCTGGAAACGTGTCTCAGCCCAGTGTTAATGCAGGCCCACCTTCATCAGCTGTTCAAGCTAATAGGACAAGTTGTGAACCAGAGCAAGTGAGATATAAACAGGGATCTTATTCTCCCCTTCCTGCTTTGGGGACAGGAACCCCTGGCAAGGAAATGGAGCAGACAGTTGGGGCAGTGATTTTTTTTTTTTTTTTTTTTTTTTTTTTTTTTTTAAACCATGGCAACTAAACCCAACAAAACCCCTTTGGACAACATAACTAATTGATGACATAACTAATCTCAATTCAAATATGTTTTGTAAAAATAAGGATGCATTAAAAATAATTGTGCTAGCATCTTTCCTCTGTTGATAGCAATTTCTTGCTCAGAATTTTAACATTTAGTGAGCTTTTAAAATAACGCCATCCATCACGGTGCCATCAAGGCAAAGCAATTGAGGGAGCTGTTGCCTGCTCAGTTGGAAATTAATACTGCCTTGCCTGAGATAACACAGCTGACTGTATGGGCACCCCAGTCTTTTACAGCATGGAGTAAAATAGGTTAGTGTAAATCACCAACAGTGGTGGTTCAAGCCAGCCCACTTAACATTGCCATTTAGCGGGTGCATATATACCTAGATTTCATATTCTGGCTAAGTGGTTGGTAATTTTCTAAACTGCTTTAAATCAAGTACTTGTGATTGTTTGACTCTTTACTTAATTGCATGATTTTGATTTAGCTAAAATTTGTTTAACTACGCAATGGAGAAGATAAGCTGGAGTATCTGTGGTAACAGTGCCAGACACAGCCTTCTACGTGGAGAGGATGAACAATTTAAGCAGATATTTTGTAACTTCTACATTCATTTCTTGACACTGTGATATATTCCTCCTTGCCTTGTCCCACTTTGGTGATCACAACTGAGCAGTTGCATTAGGACAAAATTGTCCTTCCCATGGCCCCTACCTGCACAGACAGCTAGTCTCGTTCCCCTCGCTCCATCTGCCGTGAAGTATTACGCAGGGTTGTCGTGCGTTACCCTTCTTTTTATACCGTCAGGGATGAGTTACCAGATACTTGAGTTTATCCTTAAATAAAATGAGCCTTGGTCTTCCCTGACTTCTTTTATTAACAGTAAAGCAGTACATTGCCGTTCATGTCACTAGGTAGTGACATCATGTTGGACTTGCAGTCTTTGTATCTTTTTCTTTTATTGTTGATAGAAGACTGCCAGGTTGAAGAGCTTCATCCTTTTTGCTCCCTAGCATAATAAGAGCACTTCTTCCATGTGTTGGAAATGGCAGCTGATAAGAAAAGACGAAGATGACTGTACAGCACTGTATTGAGAGAAAAAGGTGATTTATCTTCTCTTTGCAAGTTTCTGCTGTAAATCATTTAACCTTGTCTTAGAGCCCGTTTGTTTTTGCAGTTGCAGGGAAGAACCTCCGCAGTGTTTATATTCATCTGTATTTTGAAATATTATTATAAAGAACAGTAAAATGGTATTGTGTTGGGGACAGCTGGAAGAGTTTCTCTTAGACACAGATTGCCGGGAGCTGGAACTCAATGAATTCATAAAAGCATAGGAAAGCTACTCAGGAACCTGCTCTGCCAGTCACTGATGAAACTGTGATAGTCAGCCAAGTGTGGGTATATGCGAGTTGAGGTGGGGAGGTGAAAACCGATATGAAATTGTCAAATCACTGGTTTCTTGATGTCACTAAACCAGCAGGGCTCATAACGGGTGAAGCATGTGGAGCCCAAACACAACTTAATGAAATGGCAGCTGTTGACAAAAGCCAAAACATGAACATACTGACGACTTGTGGTTACCTACAGTGTGAGATGCAGTGAGAGGGGATGACCTCTGAAGTAACTGTGAACGCTTACTCGCAACTTTGCCTATTGAACTATTCATTCTACGTTAAATCTTACTATGTTTATTTGGAATAAGTAGTGTAAGTCTAGAAGTATATGTGCATCTGTGTTAAGTGCAGATTTGGGCTGACATTTTGGTTGATGGTTGTTTTCACAACTGACATTAAAGTATTCAGTCAGTCTGCAATGGCTGCTCTTTAATGACACTGACGGCGGGGAGAATCAAACATGGGACCTGCTCTTAATTTCAGAGAGCAGCAAGAATGAAAAGTCTTTATTCCAGTGGCTGGCATACTGTGGACTCATATTCCTGGGGGAAGTTACTTACCCCCTTGTTTGGAATGTGTTTGCTTTCCGACGCCCATCCCCAACGATTAGCACTGTGCTGGTATTTGGGTACTGGGAGCCCAGTATGATTATGAATAGATACAGGAGCTGTCTGAAAAGCAATACTGCCATGGTCAACAATGAGAAATACGCTCTCTTTTCACACGGACAGATGTTTTGCTTTGGGTTGTACAGTGAAACTGGCAGTTCTGAAACCTGCAACCTGTTTATTCAATTCATAATTCAAGGCTAGTGTAATTCCCAATGACTATCACTGTTGTTTTCATTATGGAGTCCTAATTCATTGTTTCTGTGGGCACAAAAGGATTGTCGGACTCATTTGGTGTTTCAGTGCACTGTAATTTTACATAGTGCAATACTGTTGAGGTTGCCTAGCTGTGTCATCTGTTGGGCTCATCACTATTACTTCCTTTTGACCTCCTCTCTGTAATTGCACACGGATGACTTACTAGCTGCCATAAAGATACTTAAATGCAACTGGGCTTGTTAAAAAAAGAATGTGAATAGACCAAAATGATTCTCTCAGAGGTCAGTGAGGACCAACTAGGTAGCTGTTTGTTCTCTGCCAGGCAGTCAGAGCCATCTGTCACATGACAATAAGCAAGCATCGATTTCAGAAGTCCATTTGTTTT
This sequence comes from Gymnogyps californianus, assembly GCF_018139145.2. Lineage (NCBI taxonomy): Eukaryota > Metazoa > Chordata > Aves > Accipitriformes > Cathartidae > Gymnogyps > Gymnogyps californianus. Next base: position 118,105,154 of record NC_059472.1, on the reverse strand, counting down.
TATGACAGTTTTTACAATTTTATGGAAATTGAACCATTACATAAAGCATAATTTTCCTCAGAAATTGGTGTTTTATAGACTTATATCCCTGTTCAGTCATTTACATTCCTAGTTGTTTTTTATATAAAGCATAAATATAATGATGCTTTTTTTTCCCTAATAAAAAATCTTCAGAGCTTTTTTTTGTCTTTTTTTTTTCAGTATATGAAAGACTATCCATGTTTGGTACTTAAGGAAAACCTCAACGGTTCTATGTCCAAGTTTTATGTGTCCATAGAAACCAAGTCTGTAGGGACTACAAAGGAACTAATGTTTAATGCTTTAATATTTAGCTCAAAATCATAGTTCATAATGATTTTCTAACAAGATTTTGCTACTCTTTTTATTCTTTAAGTATGTATTTTTCATAATCTGTGTTAGTTCTTAATTTAGCTCATCATATTCCTGCTTTTCTTGGAATGGTAAATCTAACACATTAAGTCAAGTTGTACAGATTTTTAGTTGTTGGAGTCTTGTGTTCAAGTCCAGATATGACCAATGTGAGCATGAGCTTTCCAATTGTGTTTCATCTTCCGTGAAAGTTAATCAATGCCATACAAAGGTTCTGCTCAGGGGAAGCTAGGGATTTTGCATACTAGATCAGACTTGAATTGCACCAATAGATCTGTATAAGGACAACTTTGACAGCATCTGTTCACATCACTCTGCCTTTGTCAAGGCATAATAGTCTTTTATCTTTATGAGGAGCATTTTAAAGCAGGACAAGGGACAATGTCAAGTTGGAGATATTATTTTTTGGAGGCTGTATGCATTAAAACTCAAATTCCTCAGTAAACTGCAACTTCTTGGCAGTTCCTAGGGGTTTGGCCAGTTCACCTGAGCATCACAGGCATGGCTGCTCAAGGGTTTGTGTCCTTAGATATAAAAGCATTTATGAAATTGGTAATTGCTTGGTTGCTTGCATACTTCTTCTGTATGGTAATTGCCATTTAAAGGTCACCACTTTCCAGTATGTTCTGGGTGTCACTGGTTTTCCTAATAGCGAGAAGATGAGCTGTCTGTAGTAATGATTCTTACCCTTACAAGTGTATAAATATTTGAAATTATTTGAATTGTCATAGCACGAAATATGTCAGTGAAAGATCTAGGTTCAGCTGTATTAGATGAACATGAAAATAACATGTACCTGAAAAGAAAAGAAGGCCATCCCTAACCCATGGAGCATATTGATGAAAGTTGGATATAACTCCAAAAAAACTTTGCAGTCAGACAATTTTGTGATTTTACGGGGAGATACAAGGGATGACAGATGCTGAAATGCAGGGATCTTATTCCTGAGTTGAATTATTAGGCCATAAAAAACAGTGGCACTGGAAAAAGAGTTACAGGAATCAACATTTAAGGAAGATTGGGAGTTACTTGTCAGGAGCTGTTTTAGGAGAAAAGCTGATGAAGAGAAAGAGAGACTATGAAGGACATTTGAATATGAGACATCCAGGGAATGATGAACTTGAGGAAAAATCTAGATATGCAGAGAATCTGTGCATTGTTTTAGTGTGTGTTCATAACTGCTTTTAGGTTTTTTTGCTCTAAGACAAGCAGGAGCCTCTATAATAGCTCCTAAAGGAACATAAACATAGGATCTGAGCCTAAACTGGACCTGCTGTGGTAATAAAAAATTATTCCAGTGGATTTCCCTGTTCCTTTTGTAAGGGGAAATCATAAGACACCATCAGGGTGAAGTGTACCTGGGAGCTGGTGGTCCCATCAGATCCAGCAAGGTGAGGGCAGGCAGCTGCCTGGGAGCTGTGGGAAGAGGGATCTGAGGGGCTTGCAAGGTTTGTGTAAGCTCAGTATGTGGTCCTATTTTGCTAAAGCAATGTTTGAGGCCGGCTGGGATCATTGTTTGGACAGAGTGAAATTAGTCTGAAGTGGTACCTCAGGGAATTGTTGGCATGCAGATGACAGATGAACCTGTGTTTGCAGATGAGATCACGAGCAACTGGGTGGCAAGTGTTTATTTTTAATGTCATATTGATGGTGGTCTGGCTTACGAGCATGCGTAATTTGTCAACACTGCAACACTATGTGGAAGTCTCCTGTAGCACCTTTGAGACACCGTTTGCCAGACAGGACTGACGTTCACTTTTGCTAATGAAGTTGTTGTGGACAGCTGGTTCTAATGGATGTGAAGAGGTTGCCCTATCCATTTCTGTTAAGTCACATATTTTAAACTCACTAGTTATAGAGGATGGAAACTGTGATAATGGATATTTCCTGAAAGTGAGCTGAGAACACTGCTCGCAATAAAAACCAAATTAAAAAAATCAAACAAGACAGCAGTCTTCCATTCAATAATTACCCCACGGTTTTACGAATCTTCTCTTATGCTTAGATAATGCCCCTTAGAGTTTGTAATTTTACAACTTTACAACAATCATGGAGCATGCCTTTGTGCGCATTATGTATATGCTGAAGGGCAGAGAATAGCCTCAAAGTGGAAGGTGTCAAGAAATGTCCAAAATCAATTAACCATTATATAGCATGTGAGAGACATTCCTTGTCTCTCTGTGAATAGTCCTCGAGACAGCGTGGCTTTCAGACTGCCGGGAACCTGGTACATTTCCAAGTTACCGGTGGAAATTGCTTTGAACTTAGAATAAACCTGCACACACATACAAATTAGAAGAAAACAAAACACGTTGAATGAAATCTTGGCCTTATCAAAGTCAAAAGGAGTTTGCTGCTGACTTCAGTGGAACAAGAATTTTATCCATAAAGAGGGAAAAAAAAAGATTTTTGAACTCTAAAATCAGAGCTAAGCTGTCTGATGTAGGGGTTTTTTTGTCACAGATACCTGCTTGTTTTCACATGTATTTGCAGGATCTGAAGGCCACAAAGTCTTTGTAATTGTGTGTCTGCAATCCCTGACTGCAATATGCTTGCCAAAGCACACCTGGAACACTCATGCTTTTGTAACTTTCATTTCTTGTTTTTATGGTCCAGCAACGTTGCTCAGGCCTGTTCAAATGAGTTGGCAATTAGTAACATAAATATAACTTGTCCAACTTGATTTGTTCTTCCCACACACGCATTCTGTGTCTCTCTCTACCATGTGTAGAAAGAAGAGTAGCAAGGAAGCATGCTGTGATGGAGAGGAATGCCAGGAAGGTTTTTAGCCTTTTAGAATGAGCTCTCGTACATTATGGAGAGCAAAAATAATTTGTGGCCATCCCAGTGAGCATGCGGTGTCTCTGTGAGCACACTGTCCTCGGGTGTTCCTCTGCTACACTTCCATAGCCTGGCAAGAGTTACCATTAATTTCATTAAACAACCTGTACATTGGTTGCACCTTAGCACTTTGAAGGGTCCAATCCTACGCACCTGCTGAAAGCACATCTAACAAATGCCAGATTAAACACCTCACAAAAGACCACTGTATATATCTGGGATTTTTGTTGCTGTGTTTAGTTGTTTTGGTTTTATTTTTTAAAAAATTCCTGCCACGGTTGTAAAATTGGCCTAATAGCTAGAGTGCTCCCCTGGTAAACGGGAGTTCGTGCTTAACTTCCTTGACCTGGAGAGCTGTGCTGCCTCTTGCCTCCCTGCCGAGTCCCCATGCCGTGGTGTTATTCACTCACTGCGTGGGAACCATCCAAACCTCCCTGCCTCTCCCCATCCAGTGGAAACTCTGCCGCAGCAACAAAAATGTGACCTTCACTCGCCTAGAAAAGGGGAGAGGACTACAGGAGAGCACAGGAGCCTGTAGCCTGCTGTGGGGGCACTGAGAAAAGGGTTGGAGTTGTGGTCTCTGCTGTCTGGACCATGAGTTTTCATTTGCTGTGTTAGCAGTCTGAGGTCTAGAGAGGAGGGGGAATTCAGATAACTTTGTGCTCGACGTGCAGGTTTCCATGGCCTTTGGCAACTATGTGCTCCCCATGCACTGTGCAGGTATGTCAGTCTCTGCTTGGGATTCCTTTTTGGGGGCTGACACCTAAAACGTAATCATTACAGCCTCTACTTTATAGGCTCCAAATGCTTTATTGGGTCTGGCCCTTCATTATGCAAAGGTAGGCCTACATTACTTTGTAAGAGTAAGTAAGCGTGCAGGCCTACAGAAGTGATGGATCCGTTTGATCCATCATGGGAAGTGATGGATCCATTTGTTATACCTCCTCTGGGCACTGCCAGCTTAATGTATATGCTTGGAGAGGGATTTATGATGAAAGAAATATTTATATTTAGTAGGTTTGAACACAATCAATGGGTCTGTTAGTTTTATTTCACATAGATGCTCACCTGAACGAGTCTGTGTTTGCAGCATATTTTTGGTTATTGTGCTCCTCTGTTAAGAAGGAATGGCTGCATAGTTCTGGCCATGTTGTCATGAGTTGTGAATGGCATACCAAGTGACGTGTTTTATTTGATTACTGCAGTGCTTGTGAATAGCTCAGCACTGACAGCCTGAGAGGAAAAGTACCATTTAATGCCCTGGGATAGGCATAAGATGGGCTGCAACACTGGAAGGTTTTCTCCTCCAGCCCAGGCATCATGCCTAATTTCTGAAGTTACCATCCCATTGACTTATTTGCTGGGCTGTCACATCAGCTATAGCAATGTTTTTGACACCACTATATTTTGTGACATTTGTTCCTTAAAAAATGGGAATAAGGTCACACTAAGCAGCTGTGAATAGCCATCAACTTTCAATCCCCACCAGCCTGGATGGCATTTGAAACAGCAGCTTTGGGTGGGGATGAAAGACTCTGTGTCCTACTGACAGTGCCTTCAGCCAGTCAAAGGTGGAAGCAGGAATGAGAAGTCTGAGATGCACATTTGAAATTGCAGGGACAGCACTTACTATGAAGACATTATTTGAAATAGTGTCTAGAGGCCAATAGGAGTGTGCTTAATTCTTTATTTTTTTCATTCTGAAAACTTAATTTTTTTAAATATATTTCATGTCCTACATAGTGTCCCAGTTAGTGCACAGAAAAAGATATATTGCTGATTGGTTTTACTGCGGTATTAGCTGAAGATACAATTCCCATTCACAGAAAAGCCTCCAGCTGGGGATAAGTGGTACTTTATTCACAGCATCTGTCGATATTCAAGTGATGCTAACGTTGGACCTACAAGTATCTGGTGGTTCTGATAAACCAGCCCACGGCAGCTCCTGTGTTACCGGTGTGGCTGTTCTCAGCCAGTGTCAGTAAAGTTGAGCAAGAACTTGAGCTAACTAATCCTGCAAAGGTAATTAGCTTAATGGTATTACATTTTGAGGAAAAAGTAAGGAAGCATCACTTTATGAGGTTAAAATATGTGTGTTTGGGAAAGAGAAAAGGCCAGTTTGTAAGAAAGAGCATTTATGAAATGCCTTGCTTGTATCTGTATATACAGGCACAGTGATGGCTTGTAGAAAAGCCTCTGTTGAGCATGGAAATGGTAAACATCTCCAGCAAATGTTTATTTGAGAAGATAACACTTGAAGGTGCAGCTAAATACACTCCTAAGGCCTTTCTTCAACCCAAAAAAGTTTCAAATAAAAAGCTCCTTATTTTTACCCAATCAGTATTTTGCATTATTTCCCAGTTTGCTTCGCAGACATCAAGCTTACGGTTTACTTGAAACCTCAACAAAGCAGGAGAATTTCTTTCTCTTCAAAATGGTGAGAGAGTAGTTTACTACTTAGGTCATTTAACTCAGTCATAAATTACAGAATGTGAGTTATGACTAATCAGAGAAAGCAGCTCACTATTATGAAACTAGCCTTAAGAAAAGTAATTGTCCCTTAAGTTTCCATGCTTTCTTGAAACGTGAATTGCAAAAATCACTTCTTAGACCAAGAATCCGAAACTCCTCAATTTATTAGTGAAGATGATCATCCAGTGAATGTTTTGTATTATATCTTTTCCTGAACTCACCTTTAGCAGCACCATAACACCTGAAGAGCTATCCTAAATTTTAGGAAATACTGATCTTTACATATCAATTATGATATTCCTTATGGTTCATCCTTATTTAACAGAATTGAAGAGAGGAAAGCTGCAGAATGGCTATTGGCTTAATAAAGAAAAGTAATTTTGAAATTCTTGTTAAATTGCAGTGAGTGTACAACTACACTGAGATTTAATTACATTTTTAATTAAAGGAATAGCTATTGATTATGTCATTGAATATGTGTTGTAGCCAGCCCTAACAAATAGCAATATTACAAGAGATCATTAAACTAGTTAAAATTTCAAGTGAATGAGAACTAGAACTGGTGTGGATAAAAGGCACAGCAGTGCTGGGGAGAAGAAAAACATAACAAACTAAGTGAAAAATACATTCATTTCTAAAATTTTGGTTACTGATGGTTTTATGTCCTGTCATAATTTATTTTTATCTATGGAATAAAATGGAGACAAAATCGGAACAATTTTTAAATAGGAAACATGGGCAAGGTTTTATCTTGGGTCTTGAAAGTGAACAGTGATTCAGACAATATTTCTCATGAGCTTTATGTGAAGCAGGATGTAATCTGTCGTATGCGAGAGACCTTCTGATCACTCAGGGAGCAATCAGATCTACTACACAGACTGATATAAAGGGCAAATAAATGCTAGCAGTCAGAGCAGTAACAGCATGGGAGTGCTGACAAAAAAACATAGGCAGCTGCAGTCAAGCTGGCTACAGGGCACTGGCAGCTCACCCTGTATTCGGCCTGCAGCTTTCCTGCTACCACAGCGTTGATCCTCTCCAAGGCCCATGGTGTGGATGCCTGGTGGTAGATAGAAAGCAGTTTTCTGGACACCGGTGATCGAGAGCAGGTGGGGAAACCCCAGCCGCCCGCATAAATCAGTACAGCCACATTTTGTCTGTGCGAGTTCTCCATTTGTGCGTGCAGGTGGCACTGCCAGCTGGACGGGTCTGTTCTTCACCAACACCCCTTGGCTTGTGTGAAGGCATTAGTTGATGCTCTCAAGAAAACGTGTCCTAAATTTGTTTTAGACTTAATTTAAACAGTCTGCAGGCTGTTCATGATGTTAAAAGCCTGATTCTTTCCCTCCTTGTGGTACTGCTTGTACTGCTGAAGGAATCTTATTGAAGCATTTTATTAGATAGGGGAGTAGCCCCCATGGATAGATACCGCAGAAGCCCATTGCTTGTGGCTGAAAGCTGCTCTGAACAGTGAAGTATAATAGGGAGATGGGGTAGATGATCTCATGGGTCTTTCTGTTTCTGTCTGTTACAATTTCTGTGCGTATAAAGCCATTTTAATCCTTTCCATTCAAATGCATTGTATCCACAGAAATGTATTCTTAATAATGACACAAGGCATGCTGCAACACGGGCAAGCTTATAGTCAGACCCTGTGACTCAGTTGGACTAAGTTATTGTTTGAAATAGAGCATTTTAGAATTAAAACTTTTTCTTCATACTAGATTTTATAGTTGAGCGTATTTTGAATGTTCTGTCTATGTATAATGCACAAAGGCTAATTTGTTGAAAGACTAAGGGTTGTACAGATGTCGGCACCCAAGAGTTAAGATGTATTAGAATTAGAGATCTCTGTAACCTTTATTTGACCTTGTAGTTTTATGGAGCATGATCCAGTCCTAGTGACCTTCCTCCCCCCGTGACCTCTGGCTCCTTTAAGTGTGCAGGATAAACAAGGGGCACGAATGTGGCAAGTGCAAAGAACGTGGCAGCAGCTGGTGAGCTGCAGAACTTACGGGGAAGTGTTTGGTAGAGGCATGAGCACTCTTCAGGAATAGAAAGCAATGTCTCGTGGTGAAAGCACTTTTCTCCCTGTATTGCAACTGTAATGCTACTATTGTGTGTGGTGGTGTTTTCACATTCAGAACCCAGATTACGAAATGCCTTCTGTGTCTGGGTGACAAATATAGAAGAATAAATTACTGAAATATAAACTGAAAGAGTCAGATATAAACCTCAAAAGAGTAAAAAGGTTTAATGACCTGTAATCAGGATTTACCAATGATTTGTACTTAGGTAATGGCATCACTGTTTTTTTCTGACACACAGGATACATTTTAGTTTACTTCAGACAAGTCCCTGTTCCCTGTTACTGCTTAACTACAGGATGTTATGATTATAGATGTAGTGACACTGTTGTTGCAGAATCGCTGCTGATAAATTATGGTGCGATGGCAGCTGTAAATACAGCTTCTCTTCTGATTTAAGAGGGAGATGTGAAGGCGTATCGCCCAGATGCTTGATCAATGGTAAATAGGACCCGCCGCGGCATGCTAAAGCTTAAAAGTGCTTGCCAGATTTTGGGATTAGAAGTCGTCGTTTCAAGCATTAACTCCTCCGGTATCAAAATAATCAGCTGCTCTGGTCCTCCTCTTTTCCTTTCTCTTCAGCGAAGATTTATTTACCTTTGCAAGCAGGAACTGACACGCAAACCTTTTCTTCAGTAATTTTTTGAGATACAAGAGCTTCTTCAGCAAGCAGCCAAGTATTCAGTGTCTGTTTGTGCCACAGTGCCGTGTGACTTCATGTCATGTCCCCCGTGACCTTCCCATTCACCTGCTTAACTGGTGAGGAAATGTGCTGCTGCTTGGAGCTACTACTTAAGGCTGGAGAAACAATAAACCAGTCCTTACAGCTTAGTGTGATAAAACACACCAGCAGCAAAATCAGCTATAATCAGGATTCACTTGACACAAAAGGGCATATAGCTTTGGTCACTCAGTCCCCTGCTCTGTAGGTGACAGTCCTGTGCGGGTAATATTCCTAATGACTGATGAGGGGCAAGAAAAATTTCAATATGCAACTACTAACATTGCAGTGATTTTAACCTGGCTCCTCTCAGAGAAACCCCACACATCCTGATCTGAAGGCTGATACAAGCTTGGTTATTTTTTCCCTGAAGTGAGAAATGAAAATGACTGCGTCCCCAAGATCTCCCTGGAATTCATACTAAATGGGACTTGTATTTGCATTGGTACTAAGGATGAAATCAGGATTGGCACACTGTGATGTGTGAATTTGCACACATACAGGGACTCGGAACAAGAGTGAATCTCGTTAATTAAGCCAAGACATTTTAGATGGTCTGTGCCTAAAATTCAGTCCTGTGCAGTAAAAGGGACTTTCTCTTGGGTCTCTTTAATGTCACATTCCATTTACAATGGTAATAAATGCTATAACTTGTTTCCCTCTCCCCTATCCCACAAAAAATGACAGAGAGGAATGCCTTGCTAAGCCTTTGATAATGGTTCTTTCTTTTTGTTCCAGATAACTTCAAACGAGAAGCGCTCAGAGAGCCTGAAGAATGATGGCGATGCTCTTATCCAAACTCTAGAGAGCCTGGCCCAAACTGCCAGGTGAGTTCCCTCAGGCTTCCAGGAATTTCCAGGGCTGAGAGCACTTGTCTCCTCTTTTGTCTGCGATGGTCTTCTCCTGTAATCACCTTCTGTGCAGTATAAGCTTCTCAGGTTTCTGTCCCTGGCCCCCCTCCCTGCACTGCTCTCTTCCAGACTCCTCTCATTCAGAGCTTGCTGGCATTTCTGCTGCGTCGTCGTTGTGCTTTGATCCCCAGCTGTGGCGAGCCGCAGTGTGCTGCATGGTCCGGCTCAATGTGTGTGCACGTGTCCAGTTTTGGGGGTTTTTTTAATATTATTTTATTCCAAACACTTGGTCTCTATAGCCGGATGCTGGTCAGTGGTTCTTGGCAGAGTGGACTAGATGCACAATCGGATGTTTGTGCCCTGTTTTAAAGTAATTGTGTTTGGTGCACTTGCAAGTTGATTACTTTCAAATGCGCAGCTGAAGAACAGAACTGCTTTTGTTTAAGAATACCTGTGGCTTCTTCCAGAAGGCACGAGACTTAGGGGAATGCCGTGACCTCCTCTGCGAGAACAGAGATGCTAGTCCCAACAAGTTGGCCAAACCTCAGCTCATCTCCCATAGACTTTCCCTCATCTAATCCCCCTTGGACATATGAATGAATGAATTACTGTTCTCTGCCCCTCAAAACAAATTTTACATTCCTGTCGTGGGCTGTTAGGCTGCATTTCACTCCTGGTTGAACTAAAATTCATAGAGAAATTGTAGTTTATAGATCAGTTTTTGAAACACTAATATAATCTTTTCAGTGCTCTTTGTGCTCCCAAATGCAGGCTTTATATGGGTCAGTTGTTTGGGAAAATTGGCTCCTCGACATTATGGCAGGGTGTACCCTGTGTTGGAAGGAAGGGGGGATGTGGGCAGATGTGGAGAGGAAATGTTGGGACGTGGTGAGTGTAAGGAGACGCACACTGAGGACTAACCAAACCTGTCGAGAACAGTCTGCATCCCTCTCGCATACTCAGCTGCTGACTCATGGGTTTTTGTATGACACATTAAATTATCTAACTAAAATAAAACGTCAGCTCTCCCCAGGGGAGACACTGGCACCACTACTGAAGATGACAGTGGGGAAAGACGGGGTTTTCTTCTTTTAGAACTAGTTTTCACTCTGTTTTGTGACATTTCAGCATTAGATGCACTAGACAGCCCAGTCGAGTCTGCTTTTCTGTTTGTTATCTATACATTTCTGTACTCAGAAAACCACATACTACAGAGCCCCAAATAAACAGCACTCGCTTTTATTTGACACAAATGCTCAGTAGACCAAATTCTAGCTGATGCCAATGATGAGTGTTTTGATACATTAGGGTAAGCCAAGTTCCTCTACTGTGCTGAGCTCCCGCACTGCAGCAGCAGCAGGGGAGCCCCCGAGAGCTCACGGATTTCATTTCCCCTCCTCCCCTTCTTTAGGGAACACATGTCCCTATCCGTTTGCCTCCAGAGGAAACTGAGAGGGATTCAGCCTGGATCTTGGGGCTGTAATGGACTCAGACATGGATAAATTGGCAACAGGCAGGAAGGAGAAGCCTGGAGTTAGCAAGCTTTATCAGGTTTAGCTGAATGGCCATTTTGTTTATGGAGGTTATGGATATTCTGCTGTCTCCCCAGATTCCCTTATGTGGCATCTTTCCCAGAATATTCCTTGTGACCTAATAAACTTGGTCTCTCACCTGTGCTTTGAACCCGGTTAAGAAGCCTCCCTGTATCTCATGCAGAATTGGAAACGTTTTAGAGAACGCTACAACTGAGATCCTGGATCTAAGCCATCCTCTGAGTAGTCTAAGCTCCCAGGCCCTTCCACCCACATATCATCACTGGGTTGAAGTGATTGAGGAGTGTTTTTGCTTTGCTCATTTTTTACAGACAGGTTTCTAATCTTTCGCTCTGCCTGTGCAGCAGAAGGAGGATACCAGCCGAGCAGTCACGTGCCAAGAGAGGGGCACCGCTCGGATTGTAGGCTGCTTTCGGTGCTCTCCTGCTGCCGTGTAGCAGCTGTGGATCACCACACTCTCTCTCTGCGATACATCCTCAGCTAGTCAGAACAGGCAGTTTTAAGAGTGACACATAACTCTGCTTAGTAGCTACGTGGAATCAAATCTACACTTCAAAATGTGGGATCATAGCCATTTATTTTTCAGTGAAGACAGTTGCCGAGATGAATTTGTTTCAGATAACTAAATTTTCTGGTTTAAACTGCTGCTCATTAAGCCATTGGCTTACATAGTGTGGACTAATCATTTGGATTTCCTGGCTAGTTCTGCGTTCCCCAAAGCATGGAGTGTTAGTAGGTATTTGTCATTAGCAGCAACCGAGGAAGCTGCAGATTGATCTGCTAGTGTCCTTTCTAAGCTAAAGATGAGGGATGGTAGTCTACTAAAAAAAAAAAGAAAAGACTTGTTTCTGTGGACTAGTAGTAATGTGTTAGAGCCTCTGTTCCAATGCTAGAAAAAATGTGTGTTTCTAGAAGGAAAAATTAGGCAAAATACATATAATAAAAACTTAGGTGAGGAAGCAAAGGGCCCCACCATTCAATCTCACACCTGCAGAGCTGTGTGTGGTGGGGCAGTTGGTCCTCCTTGCAGGAGGTGGGCAACACTTGGAGTGGAACTGCCTTCCTGCACGGAGCAGCGCTGAGGTAGGAAGGCTATGTGTGTGAAAATACATCTTTCTGTCAAGCTGGAAGAGAGTGTGTATGTAGATTCACGGGGGGCATGATAAATCATATTTTCTTTTTACAGAGGAGATTGAGGTAGCTGTTACTGTGAATTTGAGCTGAAATTCATTTTTACACAGGATTTGCTGCAGGGCAGAATCACTAGTTGCATGTTACTGCTTAAAGAAAAGTGGGGTATACAGTGCAGTTAATGGCTATTAAGAATTTTCCAGCATAAAGGCAAATGTGGAATTTGAACAAAAAGTTTTCCCCTAAGAATGTCTAATAGATGTCACTGGTTTTAATTCCTAGCTCTCACGCTGATGTTGCTGTTGCTTCCTTGGCATTTGAAATTCTGAGAACAGTGGGACATGAAAATATCAAGACTACCAAGTGAACCATTTTTGACTGGCCTACCGAAATGTGCAAGTTGTGTGTGCTCCTCAGCACCTCAGTCCTGCAGGAACATCTTCAAATGAGCAGAGCAGACGTAACTAATTTAGCAAGCTGAGCCGTAGCCGTGTATGGGCATATGCGTGAATTTGGGAGGCTTCAGGAAGGGAGGGAAACTGGTTTGGGGGGTGGTGGTTTGTTTTTTAAAGCCCTGTAAGGATGAATTCTTAGTTACTACTTTACCTTGCCGGCATTACATGATGTAGCTGAAGTATTTGAAAAGTGTACATTAAATAAACAGTAATTTCACAATATAGACATAAAGTAAGTGTTTCACTATTTTAAGCTGCTGTTAGAAATGTTTGTTTATCTTTTGGACCAGGTGAATGCCTTGGCTGTTCATCTCAAGGGGTCACCTCATGCCTATGACTGGCACTAGACAATACCTTTCTATCAAGAAAGACAATATTCTTCATCTTGTGCAACCAGAACCAACCCCGGGGATCACACAGAGGCTGTGTGTCCATGTGGCATGTATGCATGACAGATTTTTATCAGGTTTTTTACCCAGTAGCATGGGCTTTGTTAGCGAGACTGTGTGCACCTCTGTTGCCTAGCACTGCACAGCTTAAGCTGCACTGGTGGAGTGTCGTTCTCAGCTGCCAACGCTCCTGGCTGGAGCTCCTCTTTGAAAATAGGTGAGATGATAAGCCTGGCAGTTTGTCATTTATCCCCAGTAAAAGTTGATACTCCAGGAAGGGTCCTCTAGAGCTAGCAGATGCCACAGTGTGTAAAGAATTAAATTCTTCTTCTCCCCATGTGCCCCGAGTGAACACAGCATGGCTAAGCCTGGTACCATGACTGCTTCTTCCTTAACATTCGTCTTTCAAGGCAGCAACTGCATGCTCCTGCCACACCTGCCAAACACAGGCGCCTTACTGAGAGTTGCTGCTACAAGCCTGCTCTCGGACAGCCCAGTTCTGCAGAGTATGTGGAGGCAAGCAAACAGCCCTAGGTACACAAACTGATTTCACCTTGTACATTGTACAGGAATTGTTTTCTTACATTACTTTAAATATCGCTGTCTATTTTTCATAGCTTAACAGCTGGAGTTACTAGAAATGGGGAAAAGCTAAGTGGTGGCTATTATTTAGTAAAGTGTTTTATAGAACAGTCTTCTAGCGCAAGTGTGGCTGAGAAGAACAAAGCTGAATTACTGGGTGAGACTTGCCCCTCGGCAGTTGCAGTGCCTTTGCTCTGCAAGCAAAGGGGGGGGCACTCGGTTTTGTAGTTTCGTTCAGCCTCTCAGCATCTTGGGATCCTGACTTGAGCCATGATCCTTTGCAGCCAAGACCTGCTCTGACCTTCTGCTGGCAAACTGCTGCACTGAAGCAGGACAGCCTGGGAGTGTTTGCTCTCAACAGAGGTTGGTGACAGCTGCACCGTGCAGAGGTGCACAGTCTATGAATTAGCCAGCAGTTCAAGAACCACTTTCCCTGCTTCCAGCCACACAGGTGCTGCCCCAAGAGAAGTCAGGTACACACAGGTCGTATCTCACACAGTAACTGAAGACTGAGGATGCCTGAAAATGGGTTTAGGACACCTGAAAATGGGCTTAAGCTACTGAACCAGCTGACAGCTTGTAAGCAAAGGATCTTCATCTGACCCTAGTGACAGTGCACACCTGAGGAGAGCTGAAGTAACACTGAAGAAACACTGTTCTCACTTTTTGAAGCCCAGAAGTGAGTGTGTGGCTGGCAGGCCAGGCATGAAGTGTAGTTGCCTCCCATCTGGCTAGACCTGCCCCATGCTGAGGAACCTGCCAAAAGCAAAGCGGGAGCAGGTCAAGGGGAAGAATACTGCCTCAGAGGACCGCAGTAGGAAACCATTGTCGTTAGGACTCGGGGCTCTAAAGGGTAACTATTCCTTAGTGGGATGAAAGAGGTAAATGGTTCTTGGCTTCCTCCCCTAAAGTACTGAGGTGGTTGTGCAATTCCAGGACAATTTTCAGAAAACTTGTTAACACACAAATATACTTTATGATCTGAAATAATTTGACACAGAGTGAATTAAAAGTTTACTTTAATTTTGAACCATTTTATAACTGCATTTTTCTCATGAAGCATCTGTATCACAGCAGGCTACAATAACTTTGGGATAAAAGGCAACTGGTAAACTGTCCAATACAAGGTTCCAAATAAACAGTTCTTACTGGCCCCTACCCAGACATATCCCAGATAAAGTTTTTGATCAAAAACATGAAATAGATCCACCTGCTTATTTTAAGCATATTAAAAAGGAAACTAATTGGACCATTTCTATTTGTCTAGTTTTTTATACAAAAAGGCTACACAATGTTACACTTTATTCAGAATACAGTTAGAGCGATTATGAATTAGTGTTCTACACCTTTACTCAATCCTTAAAAATTAGAAACTGCTGTAGCATATTCACTATAACTTAATACTACGAGAGACTTTAAAAAAAACTAACAACAATTACTGCGAAAAGAAAGGCTACTTCCAAAGCAAGCAAGGTCAGTACCATTACAGAGATTTAAAAAAAATAATAAATTTTTAACAAGCAAGGCTAGGGTTTGATAAATTCCATCTTGCAATTCATTCTTGTGCATTCTTCTTTTCTTGAATCACTCCCAAAATCCATTTGTATTATTACTCCTCGACCAAAAAGGACCAGAACAAAAAGTTTACTTCAATTGTTCCCATAGGAAACTCAGCTTGGTTAGTGTGTCAGGCACTTTCTGAGATACTAGCCCACCCCTCGAGCCCTCTCAGCAACTCTACAGGCCAATCAATGCAAGTTCATTCAGATGATACAGCTGCAAAGAGGAAAAAACACAGGTGTCAGTGTTCCTGAATAAAGGGCTGTTTTAACACATTAAGACTGCACGAAGCCACTGCACAAGACATTACAGTTAATTACTTCCACGCTTCACGGCAGAAGTCAGTTTGGAGTGTACTGATCGTGTTTCCAGAGCGTTGATTCACTATTCTGGCACACTGGGACCCAATTGAGCCAATCCCTCCCTGCCAACCAAGTCCTCAGTCCAGTCATTCGTTTGTCTCGTTTTGTTTTGTTTTTAAATTCAAGGTTGGAGCTTCTTACCTAAAGGATGATTTACAGGTCAGTATCGAACCAGGCCAACTGATTACTGTCACCTGGAGGCAGCCCATCCATAAGGTCCTGGGCATGGCCAAGATCTGGCAGACCATCAACTGGGTAGTCAGCACCAGGGTGGTGGCCACCCATTTCATGTTCCATCATAGGGTCCATACCCAAGGCATCCTGACCGTATCCGCCAGAGTGGAAAGAACGGTAGCTAGGATCTAAGAAAGTTAAAGGTGGCAGAGGGAAAAAAAGCATAATGTTAACAGATGTTAGATGCATCAGAAGCTGCAAGTATCAGTGTGTGAGAAGATCTTTGTAGCCATCTAATTTTTTTCTAGTTCAGCCAAGTTCAAAACAATCTGTTGCCTGCCCTTAATGGCTATTCCATTGTTCGAAACAGCCTTCCAGTATGATTCTGCAGACAAAGCACACTGCAGTCAGAAGCACGAGCAGATTCCAGCCAAGCCATTAGTCTGCACAATCAACAGTACTAAAATTCAACAATACTGCAGCAAAACCAGGCTCCAAGACTGTAGACTTGCTTCTGAAAGACTAGTCAAAAATAGCTTAGAATCCTTAGGGATAGGCTTGCGTTCAAGTCTATAGACACTTACAGACTAATACATTCAATACCAGCTTTTTTGTTTTAAAGAAAAACTGCACTCTTGGAATTGTCAAGTCCATTTGCAAAGAATGTAAAAGATTTCTGGAAACAACAGCTCAGCGGGAGATTCTCCCACAAGACTCAGACAAGAGACACCAGTTTTGCACGTTCACATGGCTCCCATTTCAGTGCCGCCAGTGGTGTTGCAGAAACTGGTTATTTGAACTGGCAGTTCCCCATCCGCCTGCCAGTTTGCAATACCTTGCTGAAGAGTAATTCACTCTTCATTCATTGGCAGTTCTCCTTTAAAAATCTATGACTTGACTTCATCCAACTTAAGTTTAGCCAAGGAGAATGGAAGAGACATACCATCTGGGCGGTATCCAAGAGGTTCTCCCTGCGCACCAATATCAAGTCCGAGATCTGCTGTCTAGATGTACACAAAAAGTTACAAAACAGTTTTAACGTCAGGTCTTTGGGCCAGCACTGGTAATTCTGAGTTTAAAAAGTTTTGAAGCTTGCCCCAGATCCCTTTTTAGCAACTCTTGTGCAGTGAGCACTGCAGCATGGTACTTCTGTGAACATGAAACGCCTTTTTATCTAAGCATCTGCGTCCAATATATAACAGCCAGATTTAGGGATAGGAATCCATAGATCACTGCAAGGAGGGTTCCACTTGGGAATGAAAAAGATGGGGCAGGTCTAGGAACGCTCCTCCTCAGGTACACCTGCCCAACTCCTGCAAGTCAGCTGTTCAGAGATTCCCAAGCCAGCAATAGAGCTTTTAAGAGTTCTGAAGGGACCTCTCCCAGTTTGTCCAATTACAGAATTAATTGCCTGTCTGTAGTGCAATTGCATAACTCCAATCTCAAAGAGATACTCCAATTCTAGCTTTTTTTTCACATTACTGTGGTAGATACAGATTTTAGGAAAACAGAAAAGTAAGCACTGAAATAGTACAAATCAAGGACTACTGTCCTTCATTTAGTAAATACGTACAAGATAAGACAAGCTAGGCACCTGAATCTTAAGAATCTGGGGGAAGACAGAGACTTGGTGAAACCTTCCCTCTACCCCATGCACACAGTTTGTTTTCAGTCTCAAGTCACTGTGTAGCCCTTTAAGCATGAAAAAAAGGCAACGTGTGATAATCAGCCTACAAACATATTCAAGTCTGAAAGCTCAATTCTAAGGAGTACACAAGTTGCATCCCCACCCCAAGATTATTAGTCCTACATCGTTTGCCTGATAGAAGCCTCACAGGATATGTTTTATGTTTATGCTTCCCTCATATCACTCATGCCTCAGTTTTTGCACTCAGAGTTCATTAGGTTCTGACAAGCAGCACAGAAATGTACAAAGTTCTATACAGCTTTGCACGCTAATGGACATAATGAGAATTATAAACTTTAGGAGCAGTAGAGAATGGACTCTTCCCGTCTGCAAGGGAAGAAGCAGCTCTAAGGCTGCTTGCCACAGGTTCACTGAACCTGACGTGTAGAGAGAGTAAAGAAGGTACAGCCATGTGTAAAGCTGGGCCTGTATCACTGACGGCACCTGCACTTCACTACTGGAAGGAGGGAGGACTTGGAAGTAAGGTCTCCCCAAGGAACCATTAATACAGAAGACACGACTCACCTCGTTCCAGGCCATTGGCTCAGTCCGGAACAGAGAGCTTGTCAATTCAACCGAAAGTCGCTTCTTATAGTCTTGTGGTTTGTCCTCAGACATTCTGAACAGCACTGCAGCTGCATATGTTGCTATCGAAAGGAAGAGCGATTTTAGTAGAGGTCGAGTCTTCTAGCAACTTTTCTAACACAAGTATGAAGCCTATCTTTTAAGTTCACTTACCAACACCCTCATTCCTAGAATGAAGCAGTTCTGTTAAAGGGGCAGTTGCACCTTCAGCTTCAATTGCTTCAGCTGCTTCCTTGTCTTGAGCCAGTTCACAAAGTACACCTGCAGCTACTCTCTGGATATTCTCAATGGGAGAGTACAACAACTGCAACCAAAACACAAGGGTTTCTTTAGCTCTTCTACTTGAAATGAGCTCTTCAGCACAATCTGACTTAGCAGTTCTACCAAGGAAGCGTAAGAGCCATTTTACTAGTTTTCCTAGTATGTACTACAGCATTGTCTTGAGCTCTTACTTACCTGCACAAATAGTGGAATGGTATTTAGACCCCTGATTACAATTCGATTATGAACATCACGTGCAAGAATATGCAGGGCTCCAGTGCAGCCCTCGACAATTTCTTCCATACGCACACCCTCCTAGTTAGGGAAAGAAAAGGCATTTTTTGAACTTGAGGTATTGCGTGCTATCTTCTAAAATGACCGTCAAAAAGCTGATCAGCCTGTCAACAAATCAACCAAACTTGTCCCCTGCACATACCCCCTTCCCCCAACAGGGCTCATATCCACTATCTACTGCTGGCCTTCAAACTTAACATCCCTGCTAGGAGTTGGCCCAGTTTATCCAACTAAATTCAGTAAGTGAAGCATCTCAGTGGAACTCCTCCCAGTGTTCTCATTTTTATTTCAGTTCATTATGAACTTCATGTCTGACAACACTGGCTTTTCTTCCCCAAGCTAGATCAGCTTGGCAGTTTACTAAGTTTGAAACAGTGGTTATCAGTAACAGAGGGGCCCCCTCCTGCCTCTGCAAGTATTAACTACGCTCCTGTACTAGTAGGTACTGCTTCCATTTGCCCATGCTAAGGCAACTTCCCCTTTGTTAATGTGTTTAACGGGGCACAAAAATCGAGACTGATCTTGCCACACTGACCTGGTACCTAAACAGGTAACAAGTATGGAGCCTGTACAACTTCTCAGTACTTTTACAGCTCTGATCACCCTTGAAAATATACAATAAGCTGTGATAGCATTCTTAAACCCATACTTCTAAGGACGAGGCAGTTCTGGTTTCCTAGTAGAGAACTACTTGCCTTGCCAGAGTCGGCAAAACGAGTATTTTTGTGATCTACAGCATTCAGAATTAAATGCTCAAGAGCTGCTTAGTAAAATAAGAACCAAGGTTTTGGCATTCTTGCTTAAGAAAAACTTCAGGTCTGCCAAGACAGAATTATCAGCACGCCAAGAGAACAACATGAATTGGAGCAAATGATAAGACAACAGCTATTTAGACCAAACAATACATGGCTGAGGCACACTGACAAATGAGGAGTTTTAGAGACAAGTTTTACATGTAACTTCAGTTAGTGGTGGCCACTTACCACGAACTGCTGTTGTGTTCCACCCATAGAAGTGCGTCGCTGAGTATCTTGATGTGCTCTAACCAGCAACTGAACTAGCCTCGGAATAGCACCTTGTTCACGCAGTGGGGCGTGGTTTGCAGGACAGAGCGCCAGATTGCGGATCAAACCAACAGTAGCCTGCAGTTAAGAAGGGGGGGGGGAGGGGGGGAGAATAAGAGCATGACAGGCGTGCTTGCTGTTAGAGATTTCTTTTCTTAATCAGTTGATCCCAAATGCTTAAATCTCAAAGAGACAACACTAAGTTGCTCAATTGAAGCAACTTTCCTGTCAGACAAATTACATTCCCCAACACCTTGGAAACAAAGCATTTTTCACAGTTAAAGTTAAATTAAAAAAAGCACCAGTTTTCAGCACTGAAAGCTGTTAACCATTATTTACCTTGATCAAAGGCCAGTGTGATGGCGGGTGCAACAGTTTAACCACCACTGGGAGTCCATAATGGAGACGTACTGCATTTTGAGCCATCTCAGCTTCTTGATGTCTGCTGGTGAGGTGACGGAGCGCACAAATAGCAGGTTCTGTGATGTCTTCCCTGTCTCCAGCTCGAAGAACTGTGCGCACAAGAGCCTCAATGCCACCAACCTGGCACACCATCATCTTGTTCTTGTAATTGTTGCAGGTAAGGTTAGAAAGGATGCCAGCAGCACAAGTCACAACATTAATATCATCTGATCCTAAAAGCTGAACAAGAGTTCCTAGAAGGCCTTCCATGCCCTCCTGCAAAAAAGAGAGAAGAAAAATTTAGTCTCTCTCCTCTTCCACTATGTTGGCTTTTGATCCTGATCCCTTAGAAGAGCCGTTTACCTGCTTTGTTGCAGCATCTGACAGATTTCTCAGAGTCCAGAGACAGTTCTGGACAAGACGCTGACTTGGATCTGTGAGGTGGAGTCCCAAAGCTTGCATCCCACCTAAAAGATGGTACAGATTTGACACCGTTACTCAGATGCTCATCTTGTGAACAGTCAGGTCCTTCTCCTCCTTGACGTCTGAGAGCGTATCTCTCAAGCTTCTGGATCCTTCTTGGCATTAGTATCATAATATGGCTAGGCCCTGACCCTTCATCAAGTAGAAAAAAACCCCTGATATTCTCTTTGTGACACTGGGTCTTTTAAATGTATGCATATTCTAAGGGGACCATTCTGACAATGCTCAGCCACCCAGCTAACAACATAGTAGACTTACTTAAAACAGACTGCCTTTTATACTTCTGTATACTAAAGACCTCCAAAACTAGTTATCAACTGAAGGACTGATCCAGGTTCCATTTTTGATGCTGGCAGTTTCTGTTCTTGTGTGGAATGTACTGATCCTGAAGTACTGTATAGCTTTTTAAGTTACCATAGGTACAAGGTACTTACCAGCCTCAACAATAGCAGGTTTGTTGCTGGAGCAGACTGACAACACCTTCAGCACCCTACTTGTGGTCCACAATAGTTTCTCATAAGTATAGGTCCTCATTATGTTTACTAGAGCCTGGGGTCCACCACTTGCCAGAATAATCAGCTGAAAGAGGGCAAAAATAATGTTTATCTGTCACTTCCTGTGCATGTCAGTAGGGAGTAATTGTTGCTGGCTTACACCCATCATAGGTTACAGATATCTCAAAAACGGTTCACATCTGCTGGTGCAGTCTGTAAGTTTTGCAGTCTCACTGTAACCACGACTGCATTTCTGCAAAATAATTCCTGTGTCCCTCACCTCTTGCAGGGTCAGGACTGACTGGTAAAGGCCCAACATGGCCGAAGATTCAGAATAAGGAGGTCAGTACACAGGAACTGTTAGGCCATTCAGAGCAAGCTCACTCGTTTTAAGTGCTTCAATAGCAGAGGCACTTACCTTACTTTCTTGATTGCCATACGCTAAAATCTGAAGGCAGTCCGTTGTGATGGCCAAGAATTTGACATTTGTTTTGTTGAGCAAGGCAACCATTTTCTGCAGCCCGCCAGCTAGACGGACAGCCATTTTGGCTCCTTCCTGATGTAACAGGAGATTGTGAAGAGTTGTAATGGCATAGAACAGCACAGAGTCCACTGGGGATCTACAGAAGGAAAAAACCTTGTGAGTACCTGCACCTACCAGTACCAACTAAAAAACGTAAGTACCATCTTAGTAGTCCACATACCCAAGCATTTTAACCAAAGCAGGGATGCCTCCTGATTTGAAGATTGCCAACAAGCCTTCACGGTGATGTGAGAGGTTGTGTAGTGTACCTGCAGTACAACGGGCTGTTTCCACATCGTTTGTATTTTGCATGGTACGTACAATAGCAGATACCATTTGAGGAGATCTCATAATAGCATGGCGAGACGCTTCTTTTTTGGATAACTGATGAACCATAACTGCAGCCTTGTTCACCACCACCTACAGAAATATTTGAAGAAAGCTTTTAGTTTTAAGGTCGTTGAAGAAGCCCCACAAGCAGGCTACACTGAGGCAAAGAAAACGTTTACCTGGTCCTCATCATTCAACAGTTTGGTCAGTTCTGGGATTGCACGCGTTGCAAGTTCAGCATCATCTTGGTAGTTTATCAAATTAACAACAGCATGTTTTAACATCTGGGATGGCTCAGCCAGGCGTTGCACATTAGTTGGATGAGCAGCATCAAATTGTGTGGATGGGATTTGCATTCCTTCATCCAGTGTTTCAGGGAACATAGCTGCACGCACTCTCTGAGCTCTAGTCATTGCATACTGGCCATCAATATCTGAAACATAAGATAAGTCGTCACCCCAAACAAGGAATAAAAAGCTTATCTTCTAGATTGGTAATTATTCAGTATTTAGGTTTCTGTATTGTTAAGCTGCATGCCTAAGCAAACCAGTGTAACAGAAAAGGCCTTACCAGCAACTTGCTCCTGGGTAAAGGATTGAGAGAATCCCTGCTCCCACTCGTACAGCACTTGTGTCGTGTCCACATCTTCCTCTTCAGGATTTCCCTTACCACTCAAGGAGGGAGCAGTTGTTGTGGCACCGGAATGGATACCAGAGTCCAGATATGATTGTTGCTGCCAATGACTGACTGCTGCTTTTCTGTCTGGCTCCATTGCCATATCCAACTCCATCAAGTCAGCTGTAAGAAATCATTGTTGAACAACTAAGTTTAGTTCAATTACTCCAGCATGTATTAATCCTTCAAGAGATGACACAGATTTTGAATGAAAATAAACTGTTACAAACAACTACCTCAACCCAGCAGAGGTAGCACTGCAAGTGAGACAGCGGTTTTAAACTGAGGCTTTACGTTGAACCAATGCAGACATCTATAAATCCAACTAACAGGCAGAGCAATCAATGCTATTGTGACTGTCTTAGTCTACTGCTTAAAGGTTCCCTTTTCCACATACTATGATTGTGTACTTAATGGACCCAAAATGCTTACGATGACAAACTTGTTTGCAGGTTTGAGTTCCAGTGTAAGGTATTACTGCAGTAGTGCAGACATTATTCAATCCAAGTGACTAAAAAGTTAAAAAGGGGGAGTAAGGAGCCAGTTTAACTGCTCTTTATTAGAGCCGCTAGATTCTAATAACAGAAATTGTAATGCGTTATATACCTTGAGTTGCCATGTTCCTTGTTGTACTCCCAGAACTTCTTCCTGCTACCTTTCAGAGACCCTAAAAAAGAGCAAGGTTAGAACTTATTAAACACTAATCAGAGCTAGTAAGACAAGATTTCATATTAGAACGCTAGAATTGCAAACTAAGACTTTGCACATCTTGCCATTTCATTACTACAGTGAGTATATTCAAATGCTAATTAGCAAACCCCCATGGACAGAGATTCAAAAGAATGAGATGTATCACCCAGACTTTTTCTGGCAGACTATATGTAAGATATATTCTCCTCTTAAAGCTGCAAGAGAAAAAGAATTGAAGACTGACCATGACAGAGCCATTTTTTTACTTCTCTATCCTTGCATAAGATCAAGTCCAGACATTAAATGCCACAGCTTGGACATGCCGCAAAGACAAGGGCTAAATGTCAGACTTCCTCATTTCCCTCAAAGACAACTACTCTTAAGATACTAGCAAAACTGTTCGATACAGGGCTACAACACAGATTTTCATGGGGAAAGCTGAAATGACCATTTAAGGCAAGCTGCTATTATTTCAGTGGTACAAAGAGTACCTAAAAAGTTATAATTGAACCTCCTCCTTTACTCCTTTCCTGTACCACAAGAAAGGCTTCTTCCGACACAAAATATCTTGAAGTGAAACTGAAAATTGAAGCAGCCTTATAAACAAATGCTTTCCTTTAGTTGCACACATTAAGTCACCAAACTCTTTTTTTTTTTTCCCCCACAGAAAGCCAAGATAATTGGGGGCAGGAGGCTGAAATACGATCAAATGCCCTAACAAAATCTTCTGTATGCACCTCCATTTGATATCACCAAGCAGTACGTATTTGTACCATAAATCTGTAGCTGTGTCTTCACTAACCCAGAAAGAGAAATTCGAGGCTACAGCTTCACAACAGGTCACTCAAAGCTGTCATACTTTTATTTCATTTGCTCCCCTTCCCCCCACAGTCCAACACTGTTTTCAGCACAGACACAGAGCTGGTGACAGCCTATTCTGGGAGCTAGCCAAGCAGAAACATTTCTAGTGGTAACTAGTGCAGTGAGCAAAACCATCTCTTCCAGCAATCAGCTTTCAATGTGCCATTAGGTGTTAGGGCTATGCTGATCAAAACATTCCTAGACAATGAAGTAAAGGCAAGCCACTAATCTCTTTAAAGGACAGGTTTGCAGTACTGTGTCAGGAGAACAAAGTCCATTTGACGCTGTATTTGTGTAAAGACAGATTTCCCAGTTTAAGAGCTTCCTTCAGGAGTACTTTTTAGAAAATCATAATTAAACAGAAGACAGGCCTGCAGTTTTAAAAGTCTCACTGAATAGGTTAGGCATCTCTGAGGCAAGCTTATATTTCACTGTCTCTGAGCCAGCTGCAGGATACTCCAGCAGCTCCTGAGCAATCTCGTTACTTTGCTGTACAAATGCCAGTGCTGTTTGTCCTGACTCTGCACTCCCACAACTTTTGGCAGCAACCCTTCCCTGGCTCTTTTAAAATGGACAGTAGATCTGCATCTGCAGTAGATAAGCAGCATTGAGCTGATTTAAGACGTAACACAACATACAGTAAGTACCCTCCTATGCAGTTGGAAACACTTAGGTCCCTAAACTGGTCCTACTCCACAGCCTGTAAGAGAGTAGCCAACTTGGAGTCTACTCCTCACAATCTGCATGGAGGATGCACTGACAATACAAGCATTTTTTTCCAGTGCCTTGAACACTGGATTCTTCCAACATGCTGTTAGGGAGTCTGGGAGTAGCAGTGGTAAGGGGAAGGAAAAACTAAGTCATGCTGTCAGTTCAGCATTAATACAAAAATTCTCCCGAGTAGCTAAGTTGGAGGAAGTGCCTACACAAAAGCTTGATAGCTCCCTGCAGGTCTTATGCATTACTTTGTCAGCCCCACTAACACCTTCCAAATAGAAAGAAGTGGAATAGCACTAAAAGTGAAATTTGTATCTTTGCTCCCTGTAGTCCTCACTGTCAGACACAACATTTCCAATAGAAAACTGGGCAAGATCTAGCTGCTATATGCAATTCGCAATATGCTTAGCCCAAAAGAAGATCTATTTTTATTGTAACCTTTCCTGTCTCCTCCTATGAGGAGGCTGCTAATAAAAATAAATGATCACCAAACTACTTTTGAAGTTAACATACTGGTAGATGAACCAGTCAAGAGCATTGACTATGCTTGAGATATTTACTACCACCTCAGATTCAAATATGCACTACGGGGCTTGAGAACAACGTTTATAATTTCCTTCCACTGTTGAATGCTGCACAAATGAAGGCAGCTGGCTTACAGCAACTGCATTCTGAAATGGTTGTTTCAGTTTCAGCAGTCTGAAGAGATCAGAAGAGTAGCTATACCATTAGGCACAATCCAACAGACCAGACTAGCCACTGAACTGCAACACTATTCCAAAATAAAGCTGAAGAACATCTACAAAATAGCAATGAAGAATACTGATTAAGTGTTCAGAAATGCATTATCAGTCAGATATTCAGTCTTTGAAATGCTGACCTTAGATCAGCCTGCTAGCTGCACCTGAAAGTTTCTAACATCCTAATCTGCATTTCATACACCTGTAACCCCCCAGCAATTCCAGGTAGCATTTTTTTTATTTAGATGGGAAATTGGTTTTAATCCTAAGAGTTCAAAATAACTGCAGACCAAAGGTAGCCAGGGAAAAGGGGTACATTCCATTTGGTTTTAGGGTTTCTGTAACTGAACGTTCTCCCATACTTTCCTTCCCATTCTCTTCTCATTTTACAAGGCAGTAAACTGAGTCCGGACAAGCTGCTGACTTTGTCTTCCTGCATGTCACTGACAAGGTTAACCACTACACTTATGAAGTGAGCAACAACCCCAGACTAGATACAAATGTTTGCGCTGTTCATTTTCCTGACAGAAACTGGGTCAATACATTCGGGGTGGGGATGAGGTGGTGGAGGAGCGGAAATAAAAGAGAAAAAAAAAACCCTGCTAGGATAATTAAGCTTGTAGTCTTCAACCATAAAGCATATACCAGCTCCTTTAAATCGCACTCCTATTCAAAGTTATTGGAGGACACGACTAGTGACAATACATTGTCAAGGTCAGTAATACAGATCTTAACCATCAGGAAGGACTTAGTATACTTTACAAACAAACTTTAGCATAACAGCAAGCTTCTGTAAGCCTCACTATTTTTAAAGACTACCTGGTACTCGGAAGTCAAGTCTGAATTCTGATAAATGTCATGTTATACAGAAGTTCATATGGATGGACTGTATGGATGGAGTTATGGGAACGTTAACTTCTTAAAAACGTCCTCCTCCTCCCCCATGACACTACCCACTTGTTTAGCAAGCATCATGAGCTTTGGGTTTAAATGGAGGCTGGGTTTTTTAAAATACATATTAAATTCCTCATTCCTCATTAAATTCCTTCCTTCTCAATGGAAGACATTGCACTAGACTGTACTGTGTACCATCAGTCCCAACCTTGCATTTGAATTCTAAAAAACTGAGAAAAACAGTTCTGCAAGCTTAGCAGGCCTATGAGCTAATAATTTCAAGTTACTACAGAAGACGATTCTAATTTCTTGGTTTTCAAAGGAATGAAAGAGAAGGAGTATTTTGATGATGAATAAAACTTAGGTATTAACTTCTGGTTTTGGAGAAGAGTTAGGCACGTGCCAAGAAGTCAACAAGTCTATAGTATTTCTCAAATCTGAACAATAATTCTGAATAGCTTCAGTAAAACCTAGATAATTTTCTTTCTAAAGCTGTTAAACTCTATTAGGACACAGAGCACAGTGAACTGTTTACTTCTCTGTCTTACAGAGTACAAGAACTATGAGAATAGCCTATCTAGGGGGGTGAATATCAGCCTGACATTTACCCGCCTGGTACATCAAGACTACAGCACATTTGCACTTCTGCTGCAGTTTATCTAAGATAAACCCATTTTTATTGTCAGCTAAACCAGTTTGTTAGCCTACAAAACAGATCATATTTGCAGCTTGTATTAAATAAAAGCATGTCCATCTTCTTTCAAGGCTACTATCTTAATAGAATCTCTTCATCAAGATTGACTCAGATTACACCTGACTGATCTGATAAGCAGATCCCCTCCCCTTTGTAAAGCAAGTCAAACTTAAAGTTTGCAAGTCTTCCAGAAGTCTTTTGCTTGAGAGCAGCATGTTACTAAACCTTGTATGAGAAATCAAGACTGATACATCCAATCACCGTGATCTACTTAAAGGGAACACATCTACTGACCATGTTTTCATACATCTCTCTCTCTGTCTCATCTAGGACAGGCCAAGCAACCGCATCTTTAAATTAACCATCAGTGCTGAATGACACATTTTTTTACATAGAACAAGTAGATCTTACACTTCTTGTGAGTTACAGCAGTTAAAAACATGTATCATCTACATACAAGTGAAGAGAAGTACATGTACTGGAAAACAGTTTTTCTCTAAGTGCTCTGAAGTTATTGCAACCATTACCAAGGTGTTACTAGAAGCACTGTTTGGGTCTAATTTTGTAACTGGTCTTGTTTCAGGCAGCTGCCTGCCAATGATGTTGCCTGTGTATCTGCTTTACAAAGAGTCAGTAGCCAAAATATACAGGCAACATGAGTTCCACAACTAATAACACCAGATAACTACAGCACTCATTCCTATGACCCAAGAACAGAAATATAAGAACTTAATGTAGCAGAAGCTTCCTAATTAACCTTAGTTGTCAAGTGGAGGATGTGGGAAATACATTCAATTAATGATTTTTAAATAAAAAAAATCCTTTGATCTTATCCTGGAAGTTGTTACTGTTTTCTAGAAAAGGAAGCAGGGGGGAAGGAGGAATCATTTAAGTAAAACAATACTGATAGTGGAAACATCAAAGAAGCTTTCATGGTATAAAAGCTTTCAGGCATGAGTGGCTGACATGTCTCCTTAAGCAATTTTTGGTCTAACCTACCCCACAGCTATAAGCACTCTTGCAACAGGCAAACCTACTTCTCCTGCTTTTAGCCTTATGAAGACATGATCCAATGGAAATAGTCACTTTAATATTCATTGGGAATAGCACTAAACTGATTAACAGGAAGCCTAAAAAGTTATTTTTCTTCCTTCAAAGAGGGAAGCCTATAATCAATTTATACCTGCCTACTAACTTTTTACAAAAAAAAGAGCCAGAAATCTTAGACTAGCTGAAGAAAACATGGCAGCTACAATTTGAGAGGGAGTGAAGGAGGGAGAGTTACAGGTGACCTATAAGAACTGATTGCCTATCCACAGATGAAAACAAGGATGGTACTTGTGGAAAGTAATGATCCAAGGTATTTACATTCAGTTTCTAACTTAGACAATTCTAGTTTTGTATTAAGAAGCAAGATAACCTGGGGAGTTAAAAGGATTGTCATTTGCCTTGTAGGTCTCAATTTAGGAAACTTTCGTTTTGTATCTTCAAAGGCTAAACAAGTTCAAGAATTTTTACCACTAGAAATCTGTTGTAAACTTCTAATTATTCCTTATCAAAATGGGGATAAAGTCCTCTTCTCCCATATCCTCCCAGATATTCCAAACAAAACTTAACTTTTAGGATTTTTATCTGGCTTCTATTGAGCTCTGGGGTAAAGTATGTGTTGTAGGTAATTTTGGAGGCCCTTCATGCATCAGATGCTTCTGTAAAATTGGTAGAAGTCCTGAACGTACAGTTTCAGTGTTGTGCGTTTTCAGGGATTTTAGAAGCTTGCTGTAGGAATGACAGTTGGTGTTTACAATTTTTCTATGCAATGAACAGAAGATACTTTATTTCAAAGTAGAAACAGATGCTTGAGTTTCACTCTGAAGACTTGCATTTAAAAAAATTTAATTCTTCTTGTACAAAGGTACCACACAGGATTAAATACAACAGTTTTCCTTAAATACATTCCATATCCACAAAACAAGTACTGAACAGCATTCCCATATTCTGTCTGAAGTAGCAGCATTTGCAGTCCTCAGTCACCTTCTCCACTCAAAGGAATAGCTGTATGCAGTGAGCGCAGATTATTTTGAAGTTAAAGTTATATGCAAGCATTAGAGGGCCTTGATTCTTGTGAAGTTAGTCACTCACCAGTAGTGACTTCTGGATTAAGAGATTCAGTTTTTCAAATCCCTCCTCACACCAGCAATTTAAGGACCTAGATGGACAAAAACTACTATGAAACTCATTGAAAACTGGTTCTCAAATGATTGTTTAGGGCTGTAAATTATCACATTAAACAAAGCAATGGACCACCTGGATATTTTTGGAGACAGTAAAGTTAAGATTTACCTTATTATCTATACCAGAAATCAGAATATAAAACTTCACATTTTTCATATTAATGTCAGGCTTCCTTCTGCTTTCAGCAAGCTGATATTTAATACTGGATAAAAATATCTTGTCATAGGCCATCTGAAGATCTCCTAAGTAAATGGAAGTAATTTATACAGTACGTAACATCAAAAGGAAACAAGTCAAACCATACAGCCAACTCTAAAAGGAAAAAACCACCATGGGTTTTCACAGTTCTAAAACATTTCTATCTTCTTTCAGGTTAGACGATAGAAACACTCATCTGTAGCCTTCACTACCACCTCAGAAGAAATGCCACAGCAAGAGATAGAGCAGCATTACTATATTTAAGTGATGTGCCAAGACGTAGCAACCTCAACTATTTCAGTAGTTCCACTGAAAACTAAGAGATATCAATAATCTTAACCTGCATGCCACAGCACATGCCCACAGTGAAATCCAGCTTACTGATCCTAGACTGCAACAGAACAAACTCATTCATAAACTTTAACTCATGACAAAACTGCTCTGGTCATTTCCTTAAGTGACATTTACTTAACATCATTCCCTCCAACCACTAAGCAAGAATACTTCAGGCCAGTGATAAACTCAGTATCCTATATAATCCATCCAGCCCGAATTTATCCAAGCTAGAAGACTTCAGACAATGCATTCTACTGATGCCTGCAGAAAGTTAGAAGATGCCTTGCAAACAGCAATACATTCTATTTTAGATTTAGCTAATCGGATCACAGTAAGTTTGACTCTAAACTCGGAATATACAACAGTCTTAAGCTGTTCTTTAAAATTTCTTATTATTAAGACCTGAAAGTCTAAGATCTGTTTCTCCTATCAAACATTAGGAAATTAAGAAACCTGAATAGTATCTGCTTTACTGACCTCAAAGGTTTACAGGTTGCAACTTCCAAGCTTTAAATATCCTTAATATATGCTGAAAGAGGCAACAAACTAGCTCAGATAATCCACAGAATTAAAGTGGAAGAGAGGTATTTGACAGCCTAAGTGACAGACTGACAGAGATCTGCCAATGCTCACTACAAATTACCTCTGCTTTCAGCCGCTGTTTTTTGCTGCTTCATTTCCACTTCATTATTTCTTTTTTCCTTCAGGCATCCCAGTTTGCTATTACATCAATTGTTCTGACTTTTCAGCCTTTGTCTTCTGCCTTAGAAATTATCTAAAAATTCCTTTCCATAACATAAAGGCAGAAGAGCCTCCCTACACTAGCTTTTTAAGGGTTTTTTTAATAAGAGTTCATTTGATGCCACATCACACAATAAAGTGTTATGCCTGTCTATTTTCAGTTCTCAGCAATCTAAGACCAATTAAGAGCAGAGTAGAGTTTCTATTCGCATGCTCATTACTTAAAACAAACAGCATGAAAATATTTCTGTTCTTGCTAGACTTCTCTAAGTTGATTACAACTGCTTAATGGAACTGAAGTGCAGGCATCTGGTAGTCTTGACTAGACTTAAACACTGGGTTAGGCGTATTAAAAGAGGATTTATTCCTCAAAAAATGTCTAGTGAAGGAAAGACTCAGGTTACAAGATCAGAAAACTCGAGGCTCATCTTTGAATCCATGCAGCCTTAAGCACACATGGCAGAGGGCAGGGAAAGGGGCCACAAGAACTTTATAACACAGCTGTAAGGCTCCATTGTACCACACTTCACTTCCATTAGGACTGGAGCACTACGGAGTGTTCTGATACTACAGGACACTCACCTGTTTTACCCTCCCCTTCCTCCCAAAAGGGACAGCAGACTAGTAAAGAATCACACTTCCTAGCCAGCTTGCCAAATGATCAACCGTGACAACTCATTAAGTTTCAAGTGCAGTTGAGACTACAATGCAAGTGAAATAAGATCCACGTTTTATTTTGCTCACCCTAAGTACAGAATGCCACTCAGAATATAGGTAGTTTTAATCGATCACTGAAGAGCAACTTTAGCCACCGACCAGAAGTTTAGGTAACAAAACATATCAGAAATGGACTTAGTGAGCTTTCACTGCCGGATGGGATCTCTTT
The DNA here is from genome assembly GCF_018139145.2 of Gymnogyps californianus. Taxonomy (NCBI): domain Eukaryota; kingdom Metazoa; phylum Chordata; class Aves; order Accipitriformes; family Cathartidae; genus Gymnogyps; species Gymnogyps californianus. The sequence goes on along the minus strand of NC_059472.1, from coordinate 118,073,799 downwards.
CAGCTGCAGGCATTAAGTGTCACTGAAACACAGCACTTGGAGTAACTAAAACAGCATTTAGGCACTAACAGCTTGTGCAATTAGTCAGGGTCTTCACAGGTACTAAGATTTATGTACCCTTTTAAAAACAACCCATTAGAAGTTTCAATAAAGCAACAGTTAACATTGGTCTGAGAGCCATGGACAGCCAACAAATACCTGAAGTAACTAATCTATAAAATGATGAGAACCTAGAGGAAAATTCAGAACAAGCACATCAGGTAAGTTACTAAAAAAAGTAATAAAGTTCACCTGGGCACTGATCTGCACAATCATTCTAAGAGATGAACTTTCAAACTTTAGAACCTGCCATGAAGCCTTCTCAAAAATGAAGCTGGCAATATCATATAAAGGGTCTCCAATACCTTTGATGCGCAGTACTTTACTCTTTAGGACAGACATTTTAGAGCAACTTTGGTGGAAATTACATATTGATAGGACACCTAGAGATGTCAAAAGGTACTTGCTATCAGTTACCTACCACCATAATTTCTTACAACTATCAGTGGTGCCCTACAGAATTTTGTTTGATGCTGGCCAGAGCCTAAGGCTGCCAGAGTCACATGCCTGGGCATACTATGCAACATAAAGACCACACCTTTTCACACAGTCCCACACTCTTTGCTACTTAAAAGCATACTTATACTGTAGTAGCTGAAATCTCACAGCACTGGATCTTGTCACTTCAGAGAAGTTACAGTGTTTGGATCCACAGCACAATTATTTTGCCCTTTACCTAGAGAAACATTCAGGAGTTGCAAGAGGTCTGTCAACACAATCCTTTATATTCAAAGTCATGGGCAAGTAAGCCAGCAGCTTCTAATGAGATCTGCAAACAAAACAAAGTGATCTTCTCAAAGAGAGCTACACTTTCTGCACTGGGTATTTGTTTGTCCTCTATAGAAATCTCTGGTTGTTTCCAAGAGCTATAAGCAGCAGCTGTGCTCAAGCTGACAGAGAAATTATCAGGTCATGTTTGAAAGTAATGGTTTAAGAGAGCTTTTCACTGGCAAGTATACTGCAACACTAGCAAAATCTATCACTTGGCTCCAAGTACCTACATATCCTTCTTCACTGTCCAAGAGAGGAGCTGATGATAATCTTAAATGTTAACATGATATGTGAGGAACTGCTTCAACTACTAATCAGGTGTTACACATCCAGCTCGAGAACAAAAGTAATAATCTTCTCCATATAATGTACATATCAATCCTTCAACAGCAGTTTGCAGCTCAGTATTAAAGGGCTGGTATGACAGTTTCAAGTTTATGAATTTGCACTAAGTTCATAACAAGATTATCAACTCAAGTACTCTTATGTCTTAATTGTTTTGACCAACTAAGCACCACCAACTCATGCAAGTAACCTCAAAACAGTTATTAAGTCACTTCTGTTCAGCAATGGATTTACTTTGAGATCTTTTGGTCACCAGCAAGCATTTCCAATTAGGGTTTCATGCAGCACTATGTTTGAGTATCTTCATGGCTGGGCAAAACATTAAGAGCAGCTTTGTTATCCCAGCTTAGAAAGTTACCGCCTCTTATTTGCAGGACACAGTTCGGTATCTACATTATGCACACTCCTGCCTTTCTCAGTTAGGGATGAGCTAGTGTTTCTATCTAAGGTTTAGTTTGCCAGCAGTACTCACCTAATAAACGTGCACTGATTTGCAGCTTTTGGTCCATGTGCCCCTACTTCCACTAAGATATCTGTAGTACAGATGGCAGTAGCCAGGATCAAACATCATACCTAGCCACATACAAAAAAAGCTGCCATCATGACCATTTAGAGATAACATATGAGAACTTAGACAAATATACTGTGTTTCATTTAACACTAATAGAGTTCAACAACAAACCACTGCCAGCCTTCAAGCTTCCTGCCCACTTAGTTTTCAGTGTCAAAAAGATACTTAATGGTTCTGCAGTCATTTATCATGATTGCGTACATCACTAACAAGAAGGTTGATGGTCACTGTATTACAGAAGTATGTTTCCCTCCTGTGTAGAACTTAAAACATTCATTTCCACTCTAATACAGCAACAATTTAGCAAACAATCTCCCTTCCAACCAATAAGTATCTAACCATAATCTAGTTTCTTCTTAGGCTGCAACCATGTAGCCAGCCCTGAACATGGATGTTAAACATTAATCTCCATGGTTTAAGAAACCAGAGTGATTAGTCATAATTGCACTGACACTAATGGAACACTTATGAATCTGAAAGTGGCTGTCTTTGCTTGTCTGTCAGAATAACTATGTATTTACAATAGGACATACCAACACTCCAAAAAGTACTGTTTAAGCAACAAACATGCTAGTGAAGTCTGACATTTTAAGATGTTTCTTCAACTCACTTAATTACAGCAAACTGACAAGGCAACAGCATTTATCAGCACCTTTAGGATGTTAAGATTTCTGGCCACTGGAGGGCACCTGAATTGTTGCCAGGACAATACAGAACTACTTGCTACAGTTGCTGCAGAGTTGGCAAACTTCTCCAATTTATACAAGTCTATTTAGCACAGTAAGCCAGCCCAGGAACACTAGTTCCAGCAAATATACTTACAGTGCACACTGTGCATTTGCCAACTCCAGTAAGATCCAGCTAGCTGATACTGCCTTTTTAAAAGCAGAACCTAGAATACTAGATTAACTCTTTCAACCTTTAAGGGAATTAATTTATTCCTTAAACAAGGCTCCAGAGTTGATTTAGTATTAAGTAATAAAGCAAGTACTTTACTTCTGCAATACTAATCCAGCCAGTGTACATTGTTTCCTAAAGCAACTTGGAATGTTAAGAAAAAGTTCTTCTATAATGAAAGCTGTAAAGCAACATCTGCACCCATACTTCCCAAGGCAACAACAGCATAGGACACATTTGCTTTCAGATCAAATCACAGTTAACAGATTCATGAGGGCAGGGTGACCTACAGGTATACATTTCACCTGCTCACCTTATCAATTTGGTGTTCCATACAGACAGAAATGCCAGAATAACACTTCCATTAGTTCTCTCCCTTGCATTTGAAGTTACCTGTCAGTGCAAAAAACTTTCCTGGCTCCTTTCTTCTCACAAAAGGCAACACAGGCTACACAACACTAGCATATTAAGACATTACCTTCTTGGACTAAACCCTGATCACAGACTACAGCAAGTTTTACCTTGGAATCAAGTGCCAGAAATGGGTATTAAATGTTAACCACTGTCAGGCTACCTTATGTTGGCAAGTCTAATCAATTTAGTCGGTGCCTAACATCAAAGCAGCCCAAAACAAGTCTTCCAATGCTTAACTAGAAAGTCATCAATACTGCCCTGCCCATCCAACCAGGATAATCATTTTATCTAAAGAGACAAGAAAAGTCACGTGCAATACTTACTGCCAAGGAGTCCGCAGATTTTTGCAAAGTTAATGCGGTGCCATTTCTAAGTTACCACACAGTCACCCAGCAAGGCAGGGGGCTCAGAGCTTGCAAATGCATGCTGTGAGGACCCAAGAGCAAGCCCCAACTGCCTGCACAGTTTCTCACAAAGTTTTATCAGGCTTCATGAAGTATGATGTTCAAGATAAGTAAGGGCAGTCCGGATTTTCCTGCCACGGTATGCAGTCTACCAGAGTCACAGAACAAGTTTTGCTGCAAGCAACTGCATGATCACCACAACCCTTGCGTTACCAGCTTTAACTACGAATTAACACGAGTGATTTTGATTACTGCTGTATTTGCACACTAGTCTGCCTACTAGACGATATTTTGCAGAAACATTCTTATCCAGGAGTTTCAGACTGCACATTCAGACTTCAGTTTATAAGACTGAAGCTTACAATAGTCATGTTTCCTGCCCCATTCTTGCTACTTCCCCTTCTACCCCTCAAAATACTGCAAAATTAGTTTAGAAAGCCACTAGTACTAACTTGTTGTCTTTACATCTGAATTAGTTTTCTGAAGTATTGTGTTCTGAAGAGCTAAACTTGAGTTTTTGGTGATGTTAAGTCACGAAAGACCAACATCCAGTTTCACAAAGAAACTGTACGTCTTAAGGGCAGCCAGGTTTCATGGCTGAGATTTGATAAGCCAGTTACTGACGCACCACAATCAGAGCAAAACGCTAGTGTTCATAGTAGACTATATATCAAGAAGAAGCCCAGCTTATTTATTGCTTAGGCAAGAAAAAGGAAGCTTGGTTTACTAAGGCTGTAACACAACATTTGAAGAACTGACTTTTTCAATCAAGCTTTAGTTTGTATTAAATCCTTGCTTTTAGAAGCTATTGTGCATTGCATTGTCCTTTCCATCAACATGTTTTTACTTATTTCTCCCCTAGACTCTTTGAAATGAGCCATAGAGACCAACATGAACATTCCCACGCATATCAGGTTATACCTAAACAAAAAATATCTAAACTAATAGCTAAGCAAATATGACATTTCTTTAGAACAACCCCAGAACAGCAAGACACTCGATATAATTTCATACTGAATAGCTGAATTTAGAGAGCCTTAAAGCCTTGTCTAAACACCTAAGTAGCCTCATTTCAACAGTACCAGCCATTAGGCAATCGACACAGTAGCCACATACCTGCAGCTGTCAGCACCTTTTTATTAAAAGTGCAAGATTAACATTAGGTTCCTGGACTGTCAGCTACTGAAATTCACATTATAACTTGGCCCAATAAACACCCATAAGTTTTGCCCTTTGTGCTGTTTTAAAGCCTTGCAATAGTACCTTTCTGTCATTCAGAAGCAAAATCATAATTGGTAAGTTGCTCTCTGGTGTGTCTGAACTTAATATCAAGGAAAACCCAATCGTCTTTCAGGTAGTTTTCTTGTTTTTGCCTTTACTATAGTCTCAGCACATAAAGATCTTGTTTTACTAAAACCCCTCCTTGATTTCCGTCCATCGACCTCAGCATACCAGCCCAGCCTCTTTCCATTCACCACTTGCATACTTTGGGGGATGGGAGGACCACAGATGTCTGGAATATACGGAGTGTCAGAACAATGGCTGTTCCATGAGAAAGAGATCAAGAAGTAGCTGATTACAAAGATCAACACTGCTATTCCTAAAGTCACAAGTTGCCCACAGTACCTTCACAGCCTGTCCTTTCTTCCCAGAAGAGATAATCTTCAGTAGAGGTTTTTGGGAAGAGATTCAAAAAGAAGCAGCCCGACGTCCTACATCAAGTTTTAGCTAGGGAAGAATTTAAGGTTTTGCTAGATTTAAGAAGCCTCGGTGTTCCAGGAGCAGCTAATCATGCACAAGAGAGATGAACTAAGCTTTTCGGGAAAAAAAAACCAAACACATCTGGAGCTCCCTGTTTCACGCAAAATCAGAAACAAGTGCCCTATATCCTACTGGGAGTAACAGCAAGTTGCTTCACACACCTCAGAAGTGCGTTAGTTTGGGAGGTTGGAGCCGCCGTCGTCCCCGCAGTCGGCCACGGAAAGCAGCAGGCGCTTTCCTTTGCGGCGTGCGAGCCCCCACGCTGCCCAAGTCCTAAGTCATTTGCTACAAGACTCTGGTAACGTGGGTGTTAAAAACTTAATTTGATTGCTCCCAGCTCCGGGGAGCTTCATTTCGGTGACACCCAGAAAAAGCATAACCTCTCCAGCAAATATGCATGCAACTAAGACCGAAAACCCACAAGGCAACAGATTAGTTATCTCCCGCTGACTACGGTGACCGTGATTAGTTAATTGTATTCGGTACAAATAAACCCGTCCCCTGCTCTCTTCCCCCTCCTATCACCAACGGTGGTCTGCAGCCCACCGGCGAGTCAGTACCTCCCTCCGCCCTTGGGGGGGGGGGGGGGGGGGGAAAGGCACGAAAGTACTCCGGCCTCGGCTGCAAACGCAGCCGGGAGCAGAGACCCACGGAGACCCGGGCAGCAGAGACTCGCCTTCTCCTGCGGACCCGAGCAACCACCCCCTCGCCCCAGGACGAGCTTCCCAAGAGACACCTCGGGAGCTGCAGCTGCCGCCTCCGGCAACCACGCAGCTGTCCGGACCTCCCAAAACAAGAGCCCTCTCCTCCTTTCCTGTCCGCCCCCCCCCCCCCCGCCTCTCTCCCACCCAGGCAGCGCCCCCCCGCCCCCCTCCAGCCCGGTCCTTCCCGCCTCGGCGCCGAGCACACCCTGGACCCCCCAACGGCCGCGGGACGCAGCGCCCGCTCCCGCCTGCCCCGGGGCAGCGGCGGCCGCTGAAGGGAGGGGGGCCCTGCCCAGGCTCGCCCCAAGTTCCCGCCGGAGAAAGCGGCACTAACGTTGCAGGGAGGCGAGAGTGCAGGGTCCCCCCGGGCTCCGGCTGCTGCTGCTGCCGCCCGGGCGATCCCGGTCCGGTCCGTCTTTCCTTCCTTGTCCCCCCGCCGCCTCCTCCTCACTCAGCTCTTTGCTTACGGCGGTGCCCCCGCCGCTGTCCTCCCAGGTGGCGACCGTACGAGGCGCGGTGTTAGTCCCTTTGCCCCGAGCGCCACTGCTGCTCCCACCGCCGAACCGAGCGAGAGGCTTAAAATGGCGTCGCTCACAAGGAGGTTCTTATAGTGAGCGTGGGACTCGGCTGTATCCTGCCGCCGCGGCCGGGCCCAGCGCGCAGCATTCCACAGGCACCCAGCGCACAGTGCAGGGGGAGGAGAAATAGTGCCCGGCTCCCAGGGCGGAGGGAGACAGAGAGCAGCAGCGGCGGGAAAGCGGCCGCGAGCAGGGGGAAGGCCGTGGCGGCGGCGGCGCGGCGGGGGGAGGCAGGGCGGGCCGGGCCGGGCCGAGGCGGCGGGGAGCGGCGGCGTGAGGGGCGGGCGGGGGGAGGACGGCGGAGACACCTTATTCCGGAGGTGGGGAAGAAGGATCCGAGTTGCCGGCTGGGAGCGAAGTTGCTGCCTGAGGGTGGAGTAGAGGCGGCGGGGGAGGGGGTGCAGCTGAGGGGATTAAGCCCGGGGTCCCGCTTGGGGGGGCGGGGGGGGAAAGGCGACCGTGGTACCCCCACCCCCCCACCTTTAAAATTAAGGTGTTTCGTTGCCTGGGCGTTTTAGTTTCGGGGGGTGGGGTGGGTGGTTTTTGGTTGATTTTTTTTTTTTTTTTTTTTTTTTTTAAACGCACACCACCAACGGTAGCGAAACTCCGTCCTCTCGAACGCTTGTCGCCAAGTCCGGGAGACTCCCGGGCTGTTGAACCGAGGAAAAACGGCTGGGGCAGCCCGCAGACCTGTCGCTGCCGCCCTGGCCCGGCCCGGCCCGGCCCGGCCGGCGGCGGGGAGCCCGGGGGAGCCCGGGAAGGTGGCGGCGGGGCCCGCTCACGTCGGCGGAAACGCGCTCCGCTCTGTCCTTGTAAATATTTGTCAGGAAGCAGTTGCCAAAGAAAGTATCTCGTTATGCAATTTATTTATTTTTTTATGGAAGAAGCGAGCTTTCCCCCCACCCCCCCAACACCTCCTCTTCCTCGCCCGCCCCTCGCCTCTTTAGTGAGTCGTAAAAACAGGAAAATATGAATTGCACAAGGTTTTTCGCGGCGTGCAGAGCCTTGTGAAGGCACGTATGTGGCAGCCTCTTCCTCGGCGTGCACGGGCTTGCACAGCAAAATGTTTTACAGACTTTTTGCGTGTACCGTCTTGCACTGGCGGACTGTGTTTAACATACCGGGGGGGGGGGGGGGGGGAATACACACCCTTCTACGTGAAACAAGAACTGTATATACTAACGTGTTTATGTAAAACATCCATTGCTAGTGAAAGATGGATTTATTCCCCCCCCAGTATAAATTTACTTTGGCACTAGCAGATGTTGGGGGTTGAATTCTTGGTCCTGCGCTGGACGGCTTCGTGCAGCCGCTTGTTCCCCACCAGCCTCCAGCTTCTGTGGTTGTTGCAGCGGGAGATGTGCGGTTCATGAAGGGGCTACCTTTATACCTGTTTTTCCACTGATAATACTGTTTTAAATGGGCTCTGAGTTTATACTCAGGAAGTTACACTTAAAGATTTTTGGGTTTTTGCCGTTGATTTATTGAGTAATATGTAGTGTTAGATTAAAGGAGCCTCTTCCACAGTGCTACTGGATTTTCACATCAACTGCTTTTTTTTGAATCAGTGCTTTTTAACATGGGATTTCTCCCGGGGGGGGGGGATAATATAGGGCTTGCTGCACACAAAAGGCACCCCAGCCCGCGCAGGTGGACCTGGCATGGGTGGCAGGGGGCCACAACCCAGTGGGGCAAGTGCAGGGGAGGCGTCCTGAGTCTGCAGGTTAGCTGTCGCTACTGAAGTGGCTTTGGGAAGGCAATGGTGATAAAAAATCCTTGTTTCCTCCCTGCTCCCCACTGCCGTTGCAGGGCACGTAGCAATCATCTGCCCACCAGCCTCCCTGTGCAGTGGGCAACCTCCAGTCTCCACTAGTGAGGAAACGAAATGCCACCTGGACAACCCTGAAGTCAGAGGTTCAAGAAATACAGCTTTCCTTGTCGTGCTGTTTTCTCTTAGGACAGTTGCCCGTTTTAACAATGCCGGGCAAAAGGAGGGCAAGAACGAGGGCAACCGTCAGCAAGAGTTGGCAAAGCAAGTCCTGCCGGATCAGGGCCAGCGGGCTGTGAATGCTCGTCACCTTCCAGGGGAGTTACTTGGTGCAGCTATGAGCAGAAGGACCTTGCCATTCTTGAGACCAGAAGTTTGATTCCAATTTATGATAAGAGTCAGAGAAAGTATTCCTGGAGATTGGTTTGGGCATTAAAAAAAAATAAAGGGGGGGGGAAGAGTTAATTTCTTTGTCCACCTCCCTTTCTCAGCTGCCTTCCTCTACAACCTTGAGAAAATCTGCTCTGCCTCGGTTTCACCCTCTGTAAAATGGGAATAGTAATACTGACAGACCCCTCCTTTTAGATCCCTGGATCAAAGGTACTATATAAGTTCAAAGTGCTGTTTCTATAGGGCTTTATTGCCAAATTCACTATAAGCAATTCCATTGGGTCCTTGATAACAACAGTAGAATCAGTCAAATGCCCTTGATGCATTGCATGGTCCCAGATACCTTTCAGAGCCTCTTTGTGTGCCATCCCACCCCCTGAGGTCTGCAGGGATGGGGCTTTTGGAGCCTGGATTTTGCAGGAGCAGGAGGGGTACAGTCCGTGTCTTTGCTTCTGGCTCCTGAACTATGGACCGCTTTTCTTTTTGACCTGATGAGGACAACTGGAACTAGACCTTTTAAAAACAGGTTTAAAATGTACAACTTATATATATATATATAAAAATTTCATAAAACCTTTAGTACATAATGCTAAATTCTTGTTGATTTTTGGTTGCTTTACTCTTGCATGGTTTGTTCTCATTTTAATCTGTATTTGTTTCACTGCCAAGTGGTTAGGATGCTTTTGGCTCTAGACACATTGCTAGTAGAAATTTGGTTCATATTAGCTTTGCAATTTTTAGCTATTAGGTAGCTAAACATTTTCTAAAATTTCACCTTTTTTAAAAAAAAACTACCCCAGGAAAACTAATATCTTAATAGCTGGAAGTGTTGCAATTACGATTAACTCTAACTTGTAATACTGTTCTTTCAATTATAAAAATATTTCTAAAATACATTTTGTGTTTCTAATTTTTCTAAAATACAGTGCGTTACGGTCCACTATCAAAACAAGAAGAGTAAATGTTATATTGCATATTACAGTGCAGGGCTTCGTGAGTAAATTCACAAACAGTCTGGTTATTCTTCCTCTTCTACTTTTTTTCTTTCCCCCCTAAAAAAGCACTGAGTGTGTATATGCAGCTTCAGAAGTTTCCTTAGAGCTCTTTTATACTTTAATAGGTTTGTTTTGGTGGCCGTTTGCTGAACGAGTATGCTGCAGACATATTTTTTTCAAAAGTCTCCTAACATGTCCATTGTGTATCACTGCAGTAAGAAATCCTCAGTGCAAAGGAGAGCTTCATGGTTAAATTTTAAAAGATAATGATTTAGATCTTTTTGTTAGCCTCTGTTTTTACATCCTTAGCACTGCTTTTGGAGAGTCAACTTTTAACATGGTAGAAAGCAGGAAGCCCATTAATTAAAAATAACAAAGAGCTAAAGGTAAACTTAGTTGGTCACCTTTCCTTGTGAAATCCTGGCATTTAGCTATGTTTGTAAGGAACGTAGTAACGAATGAGTAGCCATGGCACTAATATAAGGACAAAGCAAAACTACCAATTACAGAAACATCTAGGGCTCTGGGCCTGAATCTTTGATTTCCCATATGGATCTTAAAAATGTATGCATAATTGGCTTCTAACCGTGCATACTCTAGGAACATATTGAAGAATCAACTACAGATATTTTTTCAGACACTGACTAAATATATATTCACTTGTCAGAAAAAAAAATACATCATTCTGATCCTCTTAAAAAAAGAAAAAAATAAAAGGAATCTTCTTCCAACGAAGTGAAGTTGCAGTGTATTAAAAAAGTCACATATTTTCACTTTCATACAGGAGTGAAGGGGAAAAGAGAGGAGATGCTTGCAATATTTAAGCACTCTTTGAGATAGAGGACTAATCAATATAACTTCTGTCTCATACTTGAGACCTACAGTTTATTAATACATGTCAGAATCTTTGCCGCGTTAAAGCAAATGGCTGTGCTATTCGGGCTCAGTTTCAGTGAAAAAAAAATTGTTCCTTATGGACAAAGAGAAAGAGAATTAGCCAAACTCAAAATAATGGTGAGATTTCACTTTTCTCAAAAATTATGCAAAAAATTATGCGAGTGTGTAAGTCTGGGTCATTTTGAAGGCAAGAGAGACCCTACAAATTTTTAATAAATTAGTATAGAAGATACCGATCAAAACATCTTGTTAACTGGTTGGAATGACATAAATTGGAGTAGTCTATAAATGTTGCTTCAAGCATTGGAAATAGAATTGTCATTGGCCACCAATTTGATTTTTTTTTTTAAAGTTATTCTTTTCCCTCAGTGTTCCTGTTTTGGATATATGCAATATGCCTTAATGTTTCCCTCTTTAATTCAGTACACATGAATGCCTACAACAGTTTAACTTTATTTATCTGGTATGTTTCAGAAACTGGAAAAAGTCTCCAGCTGATTTAGCAGCTGAGGCATTACTCATCAGAATATCTGATTACTGGCATATTAAGCAGTGGAACAGAATAAACATGAAGCATTACATCTCCTAATATATATAGTTTAATTACTAATAACCAAACAAATATCAGGATGGCTTTATATTCAAAATTTATTGCATGATCATGTAAACAGAAATCCACAATATTGATCCTTTTCAAAATGTTGTCATTATCAAGTATACCGCAGCACTTAAGTTTTCCTTTAAAATATCTCTCTGTGCCTGTCTCTTAATGATTACGGGTTTCGTACTCCTATTTTAAAACAACTGCAATGGTTGTGTTCAGGCACCCTGGCAGAAAAACCAGCCAGAAACACAGGCAAAAACAATAACAGTCACAGAGGTGTGACACCTGCCGCCTTCTTCCCTAATCAGACTCTGTCCAGATGAAACCCCTGATTTCTCAGAGTTGTAACCCTTTAATTGTCAATACTCTAAATATATTGCTGTGCTTTTATAGAAAGCTGTCTTTGAAGAGGTCGTTGATACATAAATTTTGCCTTTTTCTTTCAATAGCTTTAGGCCAGATTTCCTTATTCCGAGTAATTGATTCTAATATGTAATCTTAAAACATAAGATAGTAAATTATTAAAACCTGATTTTTCTGTTCAGACCACTCTTTCTTAATTACTGTGCAGTCTGAAAATATGAGAGTATCAGGGTAGGAGTTTCATTTGAACAGACCTCCAAACAGGCTGTGCATGGACTAGGGCGTCGGATTTTCCTTACGCCGCAGAAAAATTTCCTCTTCCCTTTCTAGCTGAAAACCCCGAGCAGCTGTAAACACCTCTTGCTATCTGGAGGCTTGGCTCCCCTAACGCAGTCCAGTCATCTTAAGAATCCACTGGTCAAATGAATTTCAATGACCGGTAATCAAAATTTTCCTTAAAGCCTGCAGCATGGAGGTAGTAGTTGTAGCATTTCTGCAGTTATGGCAAGGAAACACTGTATTTCTTAACGTCTTGGTTCTCGATTTCTCACCCACATGAAATATGGGTAACACCATACTCCAGGCATATTTACGGACACCATTGAAGAAGGGGTAGGAGCGATGGAGACAACAGAGAGAAAATCCAACGCCACAATGCGATTACAGTATATTTTCCTTTCCTTGTTCTTTCAATTCACAGTAAATTTCATTCCAGCTCTTAGAAATCATCATTCTTTCCCCCTTTTTATTTCAAAATGGTTGCATATTTTTCATTCACGAAAAGGTTAAAGGCGTTTCCCCATCGCAGGAGGGATTATCTTACCAGAGGATTCTGGGACTGCAGATGTATACTGCGGCAAAATCCTAAATTCATCGGCAAAAAAAAATCATTTGCAGACCCCAGCTGCTAAAAATAATAGAATTATAGTAAAGCATTGATAAGATTAAAACATAAAGCCATTTTTATGTTCCAAAGTGCTCTAAAACATGAGTCTTTTCTCTTAATTCATTTCTTAAATAATGCAAATTTTAAAGTAGCTTTTCTATCCCAAGCACGCAGCGCCATGAAATCGATAATTTTTGATCTTTTGGTTAGTAGGCAACATGGTGAGCTATTGCAGTGACTGCAGGCAGCAGACATGTTCTTGTCAGCTAAAAATTTTCATATTGTTTTTGAGTCCATGGAGATTTGCAGATGGGATACAGCCAGTTATAGCTTCAGCTTGCACTTTGCTGGGGGGACGTAAACCGGCACCGTTTTAGTTGCGTGTATAGATATAGATATATGTTTTAAAAACAAGAAACATTACTGGATTTTAAACAAAAAATTATGTAAAAAGAATGGCTGGTGTGATTATAATCGCATCATGCAGGGTCCACGGTTTCCATTTAGTGAAATTTCGCAGAGGGCAACTTCTTAAGAACATCCCTGCTGTGCAGAGTGAAAAGCATGAACAAACCAAAGACAGAATTCATCTGTGTTTATATTTTACAGACAATGAAAAACCTACTCTTTGTATGCCTTTTTTTCCACCTTATTATTTCACGAAAACTGCAGCATTTTCCCCGCCCCCACCCGAACACTCACCACCCCAGCACTGCGGTGTTCGGTCTTTCTTTCTTTCTTTCTTTTTTTCCACCTCTTCTTCTCCTTTTTTGCTTTCACAAATTCTGCACGCGCCATCTTTGTCTATTGTTACTCTTTTCTAATTTCTCTTGCCCATTCTCTTTCAAATCAGCTAATAAACAGAAGGCTAAATGCCTGATCAATGCTTAAGTGTTATATTCTCCTGATCTTTTTCTTTCTGACAAATAAAATTTTAAAAAACCCAAACCAACACCCCATGCCCCAAAATTCTGTATTACCATAACCTGTTGTATACAGTGGTGATAAAAAACATTATTAACATAATAGCAACAGCTGCAGCCTAAATAGAAGCTATGAGATAATAAATGTGCTACAACAAATTAATTTGCTGCAGGTGCTTGTGCTCTGAACTGCGTAACCCAAGCCATTTCAAGTCTGAATACAATTGTTATTCCCCCCACATGCTAAAACAAAGTGCAGAGTGAAATGTCCTGTTATTATAAATATCTTGTCCTGTCCCCTGAACATTTTCACCATCAGCAGAGACTGGAAGAAAGGATTTTAAAACCTTAGTAGAAAGCTGTGGCATTTAAAAATATTTAAAGAGGCTTCAAGTCATGTCCAGGCTTGAAGAGATAATGTCTGTTTATATATTAATTTGCACTTATTGTCTCTTAACCAGAGCTCTATAGGTAACGACGCACCGAGGTATTACACACGTGCAATTGGCAAGGCAGGGGCTGTAAACATCTCAATAGTAACAGATGCATATTTGTACGTGTTGGCGCTTCCATTTACTTCATTGCAGAGAAAAAAAAAATCTCTTTGCAATTAGGCTTGTATAATGTGCAGTGAACTAGGCAGGGATTTTTACTGTTTTTTTCTGGTAAATGTAGTGTTTATGGAAGCCAGTTACTAGTTACCTTACAGGCATGCACCAGTAGCACGTTGCAGCATTCTTCAGACTACGAAGACAGGAGGTTAAATGAAGCCAAGCGATCTCTTTTCATTTGGGCACCATAATGTAAAAATTAACCATGTACTTTTTTTTCTCTTTTTTTTCCTCCCTTTTTTTACTGCTCACAGACCTAATTGTCTGAAACCTGGTGAAAAGGCAAAATTAAGGGCTCAGTTGTGCTGACTTTACTAGCTTTTTCATTGCCACAGCGTACATGGCTTTTTTTTTTCTTTGCAAATGTAATTAGAGAACTTGTGTGTTTTAAAAGATTGATTATTCTCACGGAGTAACCTTGAAATGTTCTTTCTGTGATCTTAAAAAAAAAAGTATCATGTATATCCTAAGAGAACTAATCAAACCAATTCCTTGCACAGGACACATTTCCTCTGTGTTTTGGTGTAGCTTTGTAGCAATCAGAGAAGCTCGACGAAACACTTGTGCTGAAGCACGGCGGACATGGTGCTGCCTGGGAGGGTGGTGCAGATAGAGAGGTGCACTGAAACCCCACCGATTGTGCAACCCTCGGTGGTGGTGATGAGCACTTGCTCACATGAGTCGGCCCGTAGAGGTCAATTGGATTACTCATGAGTGAGTGCGACATTGCACAACTTGTCCCTAAGCTAGAATTTGCATGTCTCAAATCCCTTTTACCCAAAGAGGAAAACGTATAATTAATTAAGCAAAGATGTATATACTATGCTAGTGAAAATGGTTTTGGTTTTAATGCTGCTTTTGTATCAAACTCTTGTTTTGTTTTCTGTGGCTTCTTCATGTCTACTCCAAAGATCTGATTTTTAAGTTGTTAGTTGGGGTCAGCTTCTATGTATGTCCATAGCTATTTTCTCAGAGTAACAACTGGGACATAAATTCCTAAAATTGAGGCATTCATCTCCATAACAGTTCATGGTAATGTATCTCCCAGTCGTCATCCAAGTGAGTAAATAGTATAGCATTTCTGCATATGAAGCACAGGATGAAAATGCGCTTTTGCAAACTTTTGTGCAGGTATTTCCACAGCCCGGTGTCTCCTTTCTCCTGAAGTAAAGCTGATGCTACAAATGAGTGGTGCTTTAGGCTCTGTCCCTCAGATGCTCGGTATCATGCTGTTAAGAGACAGGGTGCTGTTTGTGTTCTCAAAGGATGTCCATATTTTGCTGGCAGGTGATTTCAGTAGGGGAATTGGATCAACATTTCATAACTTGTTCATCCATCTAACTGGTTCCTGCTACTGAAGTACCCAAGCAGCTGCCTGGCTCAGGTTATCAGGACCACATCACACGGGGTAGGAAAATACAAATCAAAACCAGAGAGCCGAAGCAGGACTGAGGGGCAGGTTTTCAGGTTACTTAGGCAGCTAGTGGAGTACTCGGTACCGTCCCTTGCTCCTGCTAGCAGATGCTTTTGGAAATATGCCGTCTGCCAAGCAAAACGACTTGCTTGGCATTCAGCAGGAAAACTGGGAGAAGCCATGGCTGACCTAGGCCTACACAGGAGAAATGCATGTGTCAGAGAACAGTGACTTTAGACAACAAAGCATTACATGGTGGGAGTCATGGGTGGCTTCATTAAGAAAACATATGCAAATACTTTTGGAGGTATTACATCACCTGTTTAATTTAATGGGGGGGGAAAAGTAGATACAACAAGCTGTTTATTTTTCCATTATAAACCACCCTTCCCTCACCAAAGAACAAAAAGGAAGAAGAGGAGATCTGATAGCCGGCTCTGGAGAAAAGCAGATAGTTAAGTGTAAGACAACCTGTACAATGCAGGTAGTGTGACTGGCAAGTTTTTATTGCTGTGTGTATGACTGTAACAGAGCAGAGACTATTTTTTTTTTCATGGGCTAATGTGACTCAAGATTAAGCTTTATTGTGAATGTTGAATGTGGGCCTAATCTTGTCAGGTGCTGAGCACCCAATCCAGAAAGCATTTGTTGAGAGTTAAGGAAGGCCAGCGGGACTACCCACATTAAAAAAAACAAAACCAACAAAAAAACCAAACTGAGTGATTGTGTTAGCACTTTGTTATATCTGGTAATATCTGCCCTTCTGCATAATTAGAAATTACTTTTTTATTATTTGCCTCATCTCAGTTTCTGCAACCTATGCTTACACAGGTTCTGTTTCTGCAAGTATATTCTTTAGGACTGGAAATGTGAATATGAATGCATGAGTCTGAAGCACTTTCCTGGGCTGTGCTCATCCACAGACTCACCCATTCATTTGTGTGGGTTTTACAATAATGTTTTGTTATTGTTTTGTGTCAATATTTGCTACTGCGCTGGCTCTGCCTTTTTCCTTCCACCCACCTTTCTCCTCCTGTGTGCGCTGCCAGAGAAGTGTGGTTTGACTGAAACCATTCCAAGAGATATTGCCATTTACAGCTGCGTCACTGGGCATAATTTGTCAGGCAACGTCCACGGGGCTGGAGGGGAGGCAGCATGTGGACGCACTACTACACGTACCCGGAGGGTCTCTGCAGCCCATCCCCAGCCAGCCCACTCGCCAGTCCGGAGAGGGCTGTGCCACGTCTCAGGGCAGGGGTGTTGTACGGCTGGAGGTTTTTGGGCTGGGGCATGGGTTCACAATTTCTGAGCTCTTCTTTTGCCCCTCTGCAGGGCTGGGCAAGTCAGACTGTCTCTCCTTGCACCAGATTACCTCCAGCACAGAGGGATGGCTTGCAAAGTGTCTTTGGGTGAAGGACTTAACTCTGGGCACCCAAGCCTCTAGAAGCAGAAGTGGGGAAAGAGCTTTGCCAACTTTTCCAACAGATTTACGTATCCCTGTGCAGGGGCCTACTGCATGTGAAATACTATGGGGCAGAGACAAAGCTACTATGGTTTCTGGGGAAGCCCTAGGTGAGAGGGCTGGGTTGGCAGCTATTTCCTTCTCATAAGTGTCTTCCTTGGCCCTCCTAGTGTTGCTGTGTTTGCCATTGCCTTTCTCAACCATCAGGTTCCTGCTCCCATTTAGAAGCCATGCAACTTCTCAAATTATTATTTTTTTGAAGCTGGTTAATGCCACTGCACAGTGAAGCCGCTCTCCCACATAAACAACGTAGTGAGGCCTCCTGATGTGGTGCATGGTACAAAGCGAATATGGCTGAGCTTGTGCTGCGGAAGGAAGAAGGAGCTGATCAGGAGGTCTGTCGGGGGAGGGATCTGCAGTGTGAACAGGAAAAACCCAACAGGAGAAGGGGGGACGTCAGCTGCCAGCACCATCTCCTTTGAAGATCTCCGCAACCGGAGGGAGGATCAGGTTGCCAGCAAACTCTCTCCTCCCAAAACATCCTGCCCCTAAAAAAAGGAGAGTGGAGCACAGATTGCCAAGGGCCTTTTCTAGTCGCCCCCTCACGCTGTGAGTCTCCCATCCTGCCACCGTCATCATGGAGGGTCCTGTCACAGGGGAATAGTCCCCCGATGGCTCTGCTGTAGCGGGACTGAGGGGCAGGGGCACATGTCCTATGCATGTAACTCACTAACCTGCTGCATCTACCCACTGCGTTTAGGATGCAAAGCATTTTTTTGTGGTACTGGAAATAGCCAGCACCCGGGGTTTTATTTGCTTTCAAACCCATTTGTTTCTAACATATTGTCACGCCTGGGTAAATAGCAAGTTTCACCCATGTATGTTGTTTTGTAAACACTTAGGCTGCATTATTCAGTGAGTGACTGTACAAATCGCAGGGTCAAAGATGGGAGAGGGGGTGCTTTTCTAAACAGGTGAAAGTGGGTGAGAAAAAGTAAAAATAATGAATTTTTGGCATGAATTTTCAAATTAATGAAGGCTTGAGCAAGAAAAAAGAAGAAAAGCTTTTGGCATGGACACAGTTAAATAGGAGTTTCACATTTTTGAAAAGTACAGATGATCCAAATCTATTCATTATTTGAAATTCATATCTGTTCTGTGCAAGAAGTGTAAAAACTGATACTGACTTTTAGGAATGTCCCTCAAGACCTTTATACACCTACATTCTGTTGCTTTTCCTTTCATCCTCTTGTCAGTCAATACTTAACCCTTTTGGATTCTGACCTTTTGATAGTGTGAGGGCTCGATATAGAGCTGATCAGATAGTTAAAAGGATATTCTTGCATATTTTCACAAATCAAAGCATCGTGCTTGGCTTACTGTGATTTATGGGTTATATTATTACAAGTACACAGGAGCTTGTTCACTGGGGTACTACGTCTCTCAAAATCTTCCCTAATTTGTTTCACAAACCTTTATTTATTTGAAAATTCATCCCATACATTTATTATTTTTTATTCTTTCTTGCATATTAAATCAGATGTTTAAAAAGCACCCCATATCAAATCAGCAAGTGTAGAAGTTTCCGTTTGTGCAGTCATTGAGCCCCCCTCAACAGTCAGAGCAAACAGTTTGAAAAAGAGCATATGAGGCTGGTTAGTAAGCACTGATATAATTTTTAAAAATCCTCTAACCCAAATGGTAGTAAATGTGTAAAATAATGTCAAAACAAACCCAAATGGACGTAAATGTGTAAAATAATGACTAAACAAAAATATTCAACCATCTCTACACATCTAAGACGTTTCTAAGTACGTACCAGTCTCAGGCTCATAGTAATATCCTTGACTGTCGTCTATTTTCAGGAGTATAAGGAAATTGTTACAGAAAAGGTGACAATAATACGTCTTGTTGGAACTGAGAACCAAAATGAAGCAGCTGTACATCAGAGAGAAAATCTGAACCAAGAGACTGATAATGAGTGTGGCAAGTATTTTTTCTTGCTTATGGGTGGAAAAGCCAGCGAAGTCTCCGTTTGAAGACAAAGCACACAGTAATGTGATCATAAAAATCTCCTAATGGGGACTATGTGATGTACGGTAAATGTATTCCTTTCAATACATCTACACGCAGTCTTTCAAGGTTGCCTCAAACTGTACTGGGGATATGATAGCATTGGCGTAGCTAGATGTGGGCAGAGCTGAACCTCCTGTTTCATTATTATTGCTATTATTTGTGCTGTTATTATTTAATACATATATTGCAGCAGCTCCTCAGAAGCTCAGATAAAAAAACGTCACCCTGTTTTGGTAAGGCAGTGTGCAGACATTGCCAAGGCACTGTCAGTGCTCTGAAAAGCCTGCAATTGATGGAAACGAGTGACATTCAGAGGGTGGGGAAATGAGTACTGTAATTATAGGTGGGGCTGGTAGTATTACCTGTTATTAAGGGCTTGCCTGACACTTCCCATTTTAAGACCTGTTTTTGGTGGTTTGTAACTACTCAGTAAACTTTAACCATTTGTCTTTCACTAGACTTCTGTCCTTGGCTGCCAGTGCTGCTCAGTTGTTATTAACAGGCTAATTTATTTCATTTAGGCTTAGGGGATGGCAGGGTTGGGGCTGACGGAGGGAGCAGCAGCTTTAAAAAAATAGAAAGAAATCTTATCGTTGTGCCTTTCACTGTTTATCTGAAATAGGGACTCAAACATTATAATGTCACCCTGTTTCCTCGTATTCCCCCAGCTGTCTGTCTGCATCCATCTGTGAGCTCTTGTCTTAGATTTGTCTTTCTGTTTTGTATTTGTACAGTACATTACACAGCCAGGTGCTGGTCCATGACTGGTACACCTAAAAGCTGCAGCAGTGCCAAAAAATATTCTGGTTTTGCACAGGACAAATGCTTTTGGGAGGCAAAGAAATATTCCCTGTCCAGAAATCCTTCATGGTCTCTTCCTTATTGATTGTGACTCCCGAATTTCTTACATTTCCCCTCACACTTAAAGTGCTGGAAATGTTTCAGGTTCAAATATGAGTGGCTTTTCTTGTCAACAACAGCTCCTTTTAGTAAATGCTGTTTCTAAAAATAAAAAGGCTGGTTTTCAGGCTCTGTTTAAACAGAGACACAGTGCTGTTCGGGGATCGAGCTGAGCAAAAGCTTATTCCCTCTACCTGTGTGTTTGGAAGCAGCACAGAGAGGAAGGGAATGAGCCGCTGAGTTCATGTTTCCACTGGAAATGCAAAACAGAGGGCCAAGATTCATTAAGATTGTTATACTAAGTCAATATGACCTTTTCCTTTGTATTTTGCTTCCTTCGATTGACTTGAAATTGGATTAAGCAGCGAGCACCGTGTTCAAGACTTCTGGATTTCTTCAGCAAAGGTCGATGTTGTCAACTGTAAGGGGATCATTGTTTCAATAGTGATTTTTGTGTTAGCCATAAAGCCTCACAGGCCATTTCATTCTCCTCCTTTATAGTCAGTATTTTTCACCCCCATTAAACTAAAGAGTTGACAAAATCTTACGTAATTTGGCCTTTTAGAATAAATACCAAAATCACTGGATTCATGTTACAACACCAAGCTGTTAACATTGTGCTTTCCATACCTGAAGCTCAATCCTGCAAAGTGTTTCGCGTTCTTTTGCTTCAGTTTTAATTTTAATTATGAGCATTTTTGTCCTCCAGCAAAGTGAACATCCCTGACATTTGCAGGATCTGTCCCTACGTTTAACCAAGTCAATAATGAAAAAGTTTGAAGGCTGAATGTTTGAAGCTGTTCCTATTGGGATTAAAGATGGTTTCCTAAATGCAGACCCGTGTTCTCTCCTTGTAACCTGGTTAAGGACTGTGTAATCTATGGCACACTTTTAGAGTGTAATCATATGGAAAAGTCTTTGGCCAAAAAAAGCAAGCAAACAACACCAGATCTCAGCAAACCACAAATGTGTTTCGAGATCCGAGTGTGGGCAGACCCAGGAGCTGAAGACTATGCCATGCATCATGCAGAGGGTAATTTTCTGCTGATTTAAAAAAAAAAAAAACAAAACCAAAAACACCACACCCTCTAAAAAATCTGATTTGACCTAAGATCTTCATGTGGCTGCGATTTGTGATTAATTTATTCTTTCCTTCCCGGGTGGCCTGTACCAGCTTTCAATGATGTAGCGAAACACATCCCCCCGCCCTTCTACCCCCGTCTTTTAAAAGCAGCCCACAGTCCTTGCTCACAGATCTGCCAGCTGAAAAGGCAAAACTGACTTTATTTTTCCTTTTCGGACCATACTCTTTACACACATGCACATGCACGGAACTCCTGCAGGGGTCAATGGGAGTGTATTGTGCAGGAACTGAGAAGAGAATACAACCCTGTCTTGCTGGTGTTCTTCCTAGGATCAGGTGGAAAGATGGTGTTTGCAGGACACAGTTTGCTGGCACCATGCCAGGCTCATGCCAGCTGCTGCAAATGCATGGTAATAAGCCTATTTCTATGCGAAAGAGCTTATTGCTAATAATTTCTGTCAGCTTCTAACTGATTAGTGTTTTGGTTTTTTTTAAATCAGATGTTTACAAGAAGTATTTTATTTTATTTTTTTAATGCAGTGTTTTAATGCAGTGCTAATGGTTATCAGCTCCATCTGACTCATCCAGCCCAGAAACCAACTTATGTTGGTTTCTAATGATAAAAGCTAAAGTAGAAGATAAAATAAAAAATATTTCCCCAAACAACTTGATTTTTCTTCCTATCTGGAATTAATGTGAACAAATTTCACAGTAAGAAGCAGAATCTGCAAATAGCCAGGCTGTAACTATTTGGGCTCTACGTGCGTGCTGCTGAGAGCGGGCACCAAATGGTGAGTGAACCTGCCAGGAAGTCAAGAAGACACAAGTCAAATTCTTTAGAAACTGACAGTCCTAAAGTGATGATCTCACCATCCGATGCATAGGGGCACTGTTGAAGAGCCCTGTTTTGCCAAAGTATCCATTTTGAGCTGTTCTAGTAAGATACAATAACTAGAGGCATGGTGGGAGATCCCGCAAATGTCCCTGTGAGTATTAGACAATCTCTATTCCTTTTCTTGTGGTGCTATCCCTTTTCTTTTTTTCTAAACAATAAGGAGGAAAATAAGGAAAAAGAAATAAGTGGCCGATACCAGTCTGGTTTCCAAGTAACATATATCTGTATCACAAAGCAGGCATCGGAGTTGGCGTAGGCCATCAGAGGGCCCTGGGGGCTAAATTGTTCATAAAGGCCAAAATTTACCAGAGGCTGGTCTTTCTTCCATGGCAAGGCTGAGTGGGATGGAAGAACCTGAATTTCTTGCTGATCCTATGTGTGGCTAGACAGGTCTTCACCAGCAATCTCATGTCTTTCATGAGCTTGAAATCCCCATTAACATGTTAAAATAACAAGCAATAGCTGTGTGAGATTCCAGGCTTTTTATAGCCTCATTTATAGCCTCATATACTGACAACCAAATTCCAACATACACTGCCATCCCCACCTGATTTTATTAGGTGAGTCTCTGTTGGATCCCCATCCCTAAATGACGCTTCCCGTTCTAGAGGGGCCCTCAGATAGTTGCATCTTTGCTCTCTGGCTGTCCTCCAAACAAGATTTGCAAGAGACAAATCTTTGTTCAAGTGGGAAGTGCCAGATTTATTCCTGGTCTGTATGACAAAAGAGAGCTGGCTTGATTTCTCTATTCAGGCCTGCCTTAAGTCCTTATCATGCCTGGCAATATAGTATCACACGGGAGGTGAATTCCTTTGGCATCTCACCTAGCATAGCCTATGACTGTCCTCTGAAACATCCAGTTTGGAAGGAAAGTCAACAAAAGCATCTCTGATGCTCCTATGGGGGTGCCCCCATTTAATCAAGTTTTCTGGAATGGAAGAAGAGAAAGGAAAGCTCAGAGTGGGCTTCATGGACTACGGACTAGGAGGCCAGAGGTACTGCTGTACTTAACTCATCTGATCCTCTTCTAGAAGGAACCTAATCTCAATTTAAAAATTGCCACGGCCAGGGAACGCAGCAAAACCTTTGGGAGGTTCTTCTAGTAGTCAAACATCAGCACTTCTAAAGTCTAGTCTGAACTTGTCCAGTTTCAACTTGCAGCTTCTGGGTGGTGTTACACCTCTGTCTTCATTACCACAAAGCCCAATATGAAGCTCTGTTCTTACATATTGATCAAATCCAGTCCTTCATTTTCTCTGTGAAAAAGTGTCAACCTTTTACTATACAAGGCAAATTTTCCACACCTACTCTGCTTTACAGCTTATTAACACCCTTCTAGACCACAGACACCAGGATGGGACAAAGTGGCTGCATCTAGTCTGTGCCTGAGATACATACAAGGTGATGTGGTGGGCTAAAGCTGTTGGGCTTGTTGACGGGTTCCACTCATCCACATGGCAGCCTCTGGGACACCATGGCACAGGAGGCTGGTGTTCCTCACTGGGAACCCACATTCTGGCAGCCCCAACATCCCATTGGAGATCCCAGGAGGCAAAGGCCAAGGCACATGGCACGGCTGGTCATGGCTGAATGTGGCACATCTGTACAGCTCACCCACACAGATGCAAGTTAGATCCCCACCAAAGAGTTGTATAGACCCAAGATTTCTGCTCCCTGGCAGTTCCCCAGAAGTGGAGTCACACCCAACAGGCAGGTTGGTTTCACAAAATGAGGCTGCAAGGTTGTTAGGATTCACAGATGGGCTTAGGCCTTCACTGGATGAACCAGTGCCAAAATACAAAATGCAGCCTCTGTATCCCAAGGTTCTCCCACCCTTGTCTTAGAGACTTGGTTTTTTGGCCGCTGCATCTCCTCAGGGATTGGTACTCACCTGGCTATTCGCCATGACCAGGCTGTCATTGCTTTCCAGGACAGAGTCCCTGATTCTATAATGACCTCCTACAGTCATAGCTTCTTTACACCTTTATATCGGGGTATATTAGAAAACATGCTGTTTGCTTACTAATAGCTTTCCCTGCGTCAGTGACCTCTCTTCTTTGTTCACTCCCAGTCTTTGTGTCATCTGCTAACTTCATCAGCAAGGATTTTATATTTTCTTCCAGGTCACTGATAAAAATGCAAAGTAACTGTTTTTGTTAGCAGAAAGGGCCCATGGAACTGTCCCTTGCACCTTGTGGGTTCTTAAAAAATTTGGGTTTCTTATTATATCAACCACAAACTCCCCCCAAAGATAATCTGCCTAGGAAATGACTCCTATCAATATCCCACTGGTATTCCAGAGCATAGCTCTACTGCACAGGGAGAAGAGATTTACGCATATTGAATTCACTGTTATTACTTTGACAAATAGCATAATCCCTCAGAGCTAGTTCCTGCATAATCACTTCTGTATGTTTTTACTGACCTTAGAAACAGAACTAGAGATAAGAATAGTTGAGTAGATGGAAGACAGCTTACCAGACCCTCCTTTGCTCCGGGCTGATACAGGCTGCCTGGAAACCATTAAAAGATGTGCTCCAACTTCCAGTGTTTTCTTCAGTTTTGTAGTGACAAGGATACCCTTTTAAAGGTTTGGGTTAAAAGAGGGATGTGTTTCGAAGGAATGCAAAGGAAGAAAATGCATTTTTACTTTGCGTAACAGTCCAAACAATTATCTGTGTGTTTGTTTTAATCATGGTACAGACAGATCTGCCTCTGTGATGCTTTCATGCATCAGATGCTATTCAGAGGGAGTCAGGCAGGGCTGCAACCCCAAACAGATGGAATAAGTTTAATGATCAACTGAAATGGGAGCCAACATTATCTGGTTTGAGATATTTTAATGCCTTCTCTTTAAGAGCTTGAATTAAATTGTGATGACTCCATGTTGCCTGCTCCTTCCGATTAAGCATTTCGCAGTACCGTGTTCATGTTGTGATTGCGTATCTGGGAGTATCTGTGACTTTTGCCCCTCAGCATGTTCTCAAGAAGAATATGTCTTCTTGACATATCCAAATGCTATCAAATCAAAGTTTGTAGAACTAACTATTCTTTATTTTTTTGAGTTCTTCTCCTTCCACTTCTTTCAAACATGGGATTTTTATTTGTCTGGGTTTCTGAATTCTCAGAAAAAGCAAAGTCAAACAGGTGAGATCTGCGTTTTCCTCTAAAGGTGAGGGTTGCCTGCTGTATCACATATGGCTAACACCAGTGAAGTTTTAGCTAATGAAACTGTGATAGTGTCAAATGCATTTCATGTCTTTCTTTGAGAGGAATGTAATGGAGCTGATTGAAGGCACTGCAGATATTAAAGGCCATTCATGTGTTAGCAATATGGATTCTGTGTGGTGCTGCGTCTTCAGGCTTACAGTTGTAAAAGTGTTTGTAACATTTTCAGGGGTTACAGCATGAAGAAATCTGAGCAATTGCATTTACCAGAGTCTGTCAACAAGTTATCTGAAAAATAAGAACTGGGTTCTCAGATCAGATTGATTTATTTATTACCATAGCATATTACATGCCCATATAATATACAGGGCACACACTCAAATCTTCTCTGCTAAAAATGAGATTCAGTACCAACATATACTTTATTTTTCACACTCCAGCAAGTGTGCACCAGCATGCAATTTTATGACTTTGAGAGAGAAATGAAAGCTGGATAACATGTTCAACTTTATTTCAGTTTTTTGAATGTCCATATGTGCTTCTCCCCAGTACGTACTATGTCTGCTCCAATACCTACATGCTAACAGACATGGCAGAGCAAGGAGAAACCATTGAGGTATCTTGTGCTCCCTGTAAAAAAGTTTATTAAATAACGTACTGCTAATTCACACTCTTTAGAGACCACCCAGATATTTTCAGTGCTGTCATATACCTACAACTGTTATTTTTGCAACATGTATGCAAATGCATTAAGACTGAGTAAAATTGAACTGTAATTGTTGAAGGCCACACACCAGAATACACTGTATTCTTTTGTTTATTAACTTAAAGAGATCCTAACCTGACTAAACATTAATTTTTTTCAGTGGTTTGCCCATGATTAGTGCCTCAATGAGATTCTACTATAATTTAATTTATTATAAGCAATGTCATTTTATCAGTAGCATGCCACATGTATTGCCTGCACAGTTTCTTAAAGTCTAATTAACCTTCAATATCGCATGGGTTAGTTAGTGTTGAAGGCTTGAGTGTTGGGGTTGTTTTAGCTTGTGTTTTCTTTTAACACCGACCTTTTCAAATTCCCTCCTAGATAATGGGATACGACTTTTGAATGGAAGATATAGCTTTCAGAATGATTCAACATAATAAGAGATAAAACAACTGAGGAACTGAAAAAGCAAGTAGTGCCTCTGACTTAAAAGGAAAACAACTATCAGTGCCCCTAGCAATTGTCTAATTTGGAGACATTTGAAAAAGACAGGTCTTAAGAGGGAAAAAAAAAGCCCTAAACTGAACACCACCGCTTCAGAGTTGTGAATTTCAGCTGGCATGAAGAAGGGTGCAGATAAACAGTATCTGATGTAAAGCTTCACGGCACAGAGTTAATCCACCAGCAAATTTGAGCAGGAGGAATGAGCTCAGGCTGGACCAGCACTCTGCTTCCTGTGGCCGTGGCGGCTTTGATCCCACGTTACCAATCTGAATAGGAGGAATTGGCTTATACTGGGGGAAGAACAGTTCTGATTGCAAAAGAAAGCTGGGACGTGCCCTGCTCAAAATTGTTGTGCTCTGGCCACATCAGCTGCTGGGTTCAAACAGCTCAGAAAGACCCATGACTCCCACGGTGTAGTCTGAGCTCTGCCCTGAGCTGTCGCACCTTCGAAAAGCTCTGGAGGATGCAAACTGAGGCAGTGATGGATGTTTACCAGTCTCAGGAGTCATCACTGGGAACTGCTGCGGCTCTGAAAGTAAGATCTGCTTTTGGGGTAGGGTGGGGAGATCCTTTTATAAAGAGAGCAGTCTTCAGCATGTGCCAGAAATAGGTATGGTCTCTGCATTTTTTTGCCAACTCTCCAGATTTTATTTACAGTATTTAGTGCTGTTTGTTTAGTACTGCCCCCCCCCCTTTTTTTTTTTTAGGGAAAGATGCCTGGATCTTTTGGTGGTGGAAATACCTGGAAACCATTACCTTAGCATACTCCAAAGGCTCAGATAACAGAAGGCAAATAGAAGAAACACAAGTGTATTTATTTGGGGGTTTTAATCTTATGCATTTAAAGCAAATCCACTGATCATTTGAAACCTCAGTCCTGATCTGTGAAGGCTCAGGTTTGCCAATATTATTAGCATATGCGCTGAAGAGTTTCAGCTGATAAAGTTGTGAGTAGTGTGCTCTCTGGTATGCTCTCTCAAGGGAAAGTCAGGCTCAGGAGATGAGGTTTGACTTCATTTACTCCATGTGACCTTAGACTGCTGCTTAAAACAGTCTGCTCTTTGTTTCTCCAACTGTCAAATGAAGATAATGATTCTTACCCATTCTTAGGACAGCGCTTTGAAATTTATAAGTGAAGATATTATTTATATTCAAGAGGTTCCCAGACAAGGAAAATTAACGATTTCCATAAATGCAATATATTTCTTCCTTGCATCATTCCAGTCTGGAACGTCATGTCTAGTTTCTGGCACTCACACACACTGAGGATGGGTGTGAGAGACAAGTACTTATAATCATTTTATATATATACAGTCCCTCTCCATAGCAGGCCTCTGTATGTAATCTTCTGTATATACCTATATATGTGTGTGTATGTGTGTGTGTGTATAATAGATACACAGAATACCACTTGAAGTGAATGTGAACCTTTCTCATCTCACATTCGTGGGGCTGACTGCCTTTGTAGTGCTCTCAGATAGCAAAGCTGGTAAATATTTCGTGTGACTTTAAAAGGTCAAAAACTCTATCAGTCTGTTGCCTAGTGAAATATATACATTAAAAACATTACTAGTTAAAAGGATGATGTAATATTTGTTACAGGATGATGCCAATGCGCTTACCTTAATACAATATTAAACTAAGGTCCAGTCTGCATAATTTTGTTTTCTGTCCAAATGGTAATGAAAATTCCCAGTGGACCTCTCTGAAGGGGTGATCAGATGCCCAGAGAGCTCCAGGGAAAAGTTCTCTCTTTTTCAAGAACAGCCCATTGCACTGGGCAACAGTGTCTGTATGAAAGAGTCTGACATCCAAGATAACGAGATCTGTTGCTGCCTGCAAAATGGCAACTGCACCTCCTTCCCCTGTCAATGGACCAGCTTGGACGCTCACCTCTGCCTTCTGCTGTGGGTCTTCAAGCTCTGAAGATGCACTCTTAATCTAAATTTTATTCTTCCATCTCCTCCTGATTCTCTGTATTTCTGTATCTACAGAGATCTTCAGAGATGCCAGAATTCCTGCTACAGAAATTCCTGGCTCTCTTTGGTTTGGCTGTGGTTGCTTTGAAAGGAAGATCTACTTTTTTGAATGGAATCAGTACACTATGTTTATCTTCCCACAGCCCTTACTTTATTAAATATCTCAGAAGAAAGCTCCTGGGGTTTTTCTCTGTCTCTTGCTCATTCTTTTTCTCCACGCTTACCCTGTTCTCTTTCTGCACTGTTTGCTACCATCATGTAAACTCTCTTTGGTGAGTGAGCGTAAGAAGAATATGAGAAAGGAGAGTGGTAAAATGAATATAGGAGAAATACACATTGTTGAGGAAAACAGTTTTCTTCATTGCTGTTTGTAAATCAACTTGTCCATTCTTGACTTTTTAAAAATAAACAGCAAGAATATTTTGTATTGGGAAGATGATGAAAGGGAGAGAAAATATGACAGAAATAGTTAAGGATGAATACTGGGAAAGTTGTTACCACCTCTCATACTAAATTTGTGTTTGGTAACAAGAAACACAAACGTTTGCAGATATCCCTGAAGGAGAAACAGCCTGGAAACTCTTCTTGTCAGATTGCTGCAGGTTGGTTGACCCAAACTGGATCCAAACTTGTGTAGATCTCAGTTCAGATCCCTCCATAAAGCTGATCTTTGCACTAAGCCCTGAAGGATGCTGGCTGCTAGGCCTGACTCTGTCCAGGGCTGGTGCTTTCCAAGCGTCTAAAAGGCTGCAGTAACAACATGGTATTTGCTACAGAAAGGGCTGTGGAAAACCAAAAAACCATCACTGCACTGTTTCCATTTCACGGAGAGGACCTTCTTTGTGGAAGCAAAGTTTCCCAGTACAGGTAATTTCACAGCTGAGAGACACTATCATGTTGCCTTAACGCAGTTAAAAAAAAAGTGAGAGGATCTATTGCCTTTTTTTCCTAGCCTATTTTTGGAAGGCGGTAATTTAATATGGATGTGTTTATTCGGGGTGGGGGGAGAAAGGAGAGTAAATTTGGACTGAGAGGAGGAAGAATGAATAAATATGAAATGGCTTCTCCTTGGGAACCCAGGCTAAGGAAATTACCTATGCTCAGCTCTGGAGAAAAGCAGGACTGCTGCTGTCATTGTGTGGGTACCGCAACAAGAGCAACAGGAGAAACATACACTCAAAGCTCGCTGCTAAATACACCAGATGGGGAGCCAAACCAACTCACATCCCCTATCAGTAATTTATAACAAAATCTGCACAGTGTGGAAAACCAATTGCTTGAAATCAATAGAGATTTAATGACCTATGAAGGGAAAATAAACCATTCTGCCAAAACGCAGAAGATG
The DNA here is from genome assembly GCF_018139145.2 of Gymnogyps californianus. Classification (NCBI taxonomy): domain Eukaryota; kingdom Metazoa; phylum Chordata; class Aves; order Accipitriformes; family Cathartidae; genus Gymnogyps; species Gymnogyps californianus. The sequence goes on along the minus strand of NC_059472.1, from coordinate 118,044,282 downwards.
CTAACAAAGCCTGCTTGAGAACTGGAGAAGAGAGGGCATCTTGGGGGAGGTGATAAGCATCCTGTGTTGGGGTGCAATTGGACTGCGGTGGGTCAGCGCAGGAGCCCTACTTGGCCAGTACCTACCATCACTGCTGCATGTCTGCAGTATCAAAGGGTGGCAGATCTGTCCGTCAGAGGATCTGAACTATTTTCCCTGACCGAAGTGATGATGATCCACCTCCTGATGGAAGCCCTGGGCCTGGGTAAGAAGCAAGGGGAAGATGCTACTTGAAGAGAGCACGGCAGAGCAACTCTGTGAAAGCAACAGTCCCAGGGAGGTTTTAGCAGACTTAAACCCAGCACAAAACTGTTCTAAACAGTGTTTCTAGCAGATGCAAAGAGTCTCCCCAACTCTACCGTTAGAGACTGCAGCTCAGGATTACTGACTGATTTCTTATTTACACTGTGTAATGTTTCATTGCCCCAGCCAGGCAGAGGTGGGACTGTAAGATATTTAGCACTGGAGTCATTATGAGGCCCTGAGGTGTACTTCAGGAATTATCTGGGCTTTGGCCAAATAATACATTAGACAGTGGTGCATATTTACTACCAAGTTGTCTTGTAACTCCCTGTGTCTCATTAGAGTTTCTAAGTCAGTGCAAGTAGAAATAAGAGAGACCCACTAAGCCATCTAGTCCATCTTCTGTCCAGTGCAGGATTGCTCACTTGAGTAGAGTCACTTGTGCTTTGCAAGCATGGTTTTAAATGTATCAAGAGATGCATCACTTCATTTATGAGAGTAATCAATACCCTAACAGACCTGTCAATAAGTTTTCATTTTCTTTTACATTTTTGTCTTTAAAAATATCATCCTGTTGCAAGTTATGCCCACTGGTGTTAATAACCCTTCTGACATACATAGATGTCTATTGGAACTTCCCCTGTTCATTGCTTAGCCGATACATATATCTTTAGGGCCAGACTTTTACACACTTGCCCATAATATTTTGCTTTGTAAGTAGGTCTGTTAAAATGTAGGGGAAAAGGATGGAATAAGAATTAAAGTGCTACTCCATGGGAATAAAAGGTGCCCCAATCCACCCCTAAACTATTTTAATCTTTCCTTAAAAGTCAGCCCAGACAACCCCTTAGACACTATTGTTGCTCTCCACTGAACCTGCCCTTTTAGATGCTAATAAGGTGCCCAGGAGTGAATTTAGTATTCCTAGTGTGGTCACACCAAAGCCATAAGGAGTGGAATCTTTTCTTCCCTTTTCCAGGAGATGATGTCTTTGAATCTGCAGCCAAAAATTTCCCTTTCTCTTTTTTTGCTCAGTCACATTTAATGCACTCTCTACTATCACCCTCAGGCTTCTTTCAGCATTACTTTCCTCATTTTCCCTTCTGAGGAATAACTGAGTTTTGGATTATTTTCCCTAGATGTCTAGGCTTGAATTTCTTCAAGTTGAGAGTCCTTCTGTTATTTTCTCCCCATAGGTCATATCATGTCATCAGCTATTAAGCACAATTCTAAATGTGGATTATAAGTTATGGATCTCATTTTCATTGATTTTCAAGGAGGAGGAAGGAATTGACAGTTACCAACATGTTTGAATTTAAATTCCATCTGTCTGCCATCAGCAGCAGAAATAATGGGCATTTTATTCATTACAGCTTAATGTACAATGTTATTTCAGATCAAATATTTTCACAAATATTTATAGCTTAGAAATTGAAAATCTTCTCCTTAATAATCCAGAAAAGAGATCCTTTAAACCTTTATTCCTAGCCAAATGAGAAGTAGAAGATGGCATATTTAGGGCGTAAAATAATTAAGTCTCAAGGAAAACAAGTATGGGAGTACTCTTTAGGATGGGTGTAGGATTGACTGGGAGAAAACTGTAGCCTAGTAATTACAATTAATTCTCAATTCAGGATGCTATATTTGGCTATGCTATATGTAATGTATTTTAAACTAAATTTACCACTGATGTAAGCTGAAAAATGAATCCTGTTGAATTATGTATTCTCTAATGGGTAAAGCAATTTTGTCCAATTCTTGCAAAAGTTGAAATAAGGTACACAGATGTTGTTGGTTACAAAAGTACTGAAGAAAAAGAAAGTGTCTGTCATGCAGGGAAAAATTCTCCACTCATTTGTACCTAGAGCGAAAATTCATTAAAGTTGCCCATGTGAAGTTGAACAGAGTTTGCTGCTTTCCCTGGATATATTGAAACACAAATGATCCATGTTTCAGCTCCATTTTAGAAGGCAGAAATGTTCCTGGCACCAAAATTTCTTCTACTTCAGATTAATTCATCGGATTGGATTGCCTTTTCTCATGTAATCAAACTGATACATGTCCTAAGTTCTATGCAAAGGCATTATATGAAGATGGAAGGATGTAAATTCACTTGAAGGAGACAACTGAATTAACTGTGTATCAGCAAGCAAACCACACCGTGACTGTTTATAATCTCTGTGCACACATCGCACAGTATGGAACATTCCCCAGCATTAAGAATCAAATGGCTGGGGGGGGAAGCTAGAAAAGCTATGGGATATTTGAAATGGTCAATTGATGTCAGTTCTGCTTGAGCATTTTGTGAAATAAACATTTATACTTTAGTGGATGGTGCTGTTAATTACTTGGCATTCCTATGCAGAAATAACAAAAATAAATCCAGAATTTACAAGGAAATTGCATAGTTACACTTACGTTATACTAGACCTTGGTAAATTTTTGGTGCAAACTTATTCACTGAAAAGTGTGGGTTTGTGTGAAATGATTTGAAATTGCCAGCCTTCATGGGCCTTTTTCTTCTACAGAAAGCAAAGCTGATACAAAATCTGAATGCATCCAAAAGTGGCTCTTCAAAAAGTTGATTCAAGTCTAAATGTTCTTCAATAGCCATAGTGAGCAGCCAGAATTGGGCGTAAATTTTCTCAAAACAACTCTGTGTAACTTCAACAACTGTAACAGGGGATCTCCAGAGCACTACTCTGTCTCCATGACACAGAGGCACGTCCCTTCCTTCTTCAGCTGTTGCTAAACGCCGTATTCCCCAGATGGACAGGGAGATTTGACTGTAAGAGTTTTCATTGCTCAAGACAAATCTACCTTTCTTCGTTGATCCAGCTCGTCTCACACCCCCATCCTTACACAAACTCAAGACCAAACATGTAAGGATACCCTCAAACTTAGTTTTCTTTGCCTCAGGCATCTTCAGCATTTCATGGGGCATCCCCATATCCTCAGCCAAGTGCTCTGCTGGGGTCTGGTCTACCATGACAGTGTTGCATTTGGCTGGACCTGGTGTGACCATGGCACGACCGAACCCAACTCAAGTCCAACCCAGGCCCAAGCGGGGTGGTAAGAGGAGAGCTGTTCCCTTGCCCTGGCTTCCCTGGGTGGGTGCCCTGTGCAACTGTGTTGGGGACCACCACAGAGGGGATAGAGTCACCCATGCACTCATCAGCTGTGGAGGGACACACACTTGGCCGTTGTCTACAGCACTTTCAACACTGTCAGTTAGCTTTCTTCCCAGGAGAGTTAAATGAGACTGTGCTGAAAAGAGTTGACCATCGACAGGTATTTTATTCTAAGATTCCCAACAAAGAGCTTCCCCCTTCCCCAGTTCTTTCTATAGAGGAGGCCTCACACAGATGTCTGGGTGAAGGCTTAAACTAGACCCAGTTTAAAAAATGAATTTACTTTTCTTTTTCTCTAAGTATAGTCGGAGTCTGAGATGATGAAATACTGTGGGAATGCTATTGTGGCAATAATCTGTTATATCACTCCAAAAATTGCAGTTCCTGACTTAATTAGCTCACATGGCTTGAGATATGTAACACTGACCATTACAGAAAGCCTGATAATAAAGTGTAATTATACAACACAAACACTTTAAATTAACACAAGCTATGCAGAAACAGACTCACTAGGATGCTGTGTCTCAGTTTTAAGGAAATTCTCCCAGAGATGGGAGGTACTAGAGTCTGTCCTTTAATTTGCCCTACTTTGTCTGATTCTTCCTCTTTCATATGCTAACTTCCATTCCTTTCCAGGAATACAGACAATTTTGCATATTCAAAACTTTTGGAAAAGTATCCAAATCTTTTTATATTTATCCAGACCAGATCTAACACAGAAGTTTCCAAGCAGTGATGAACCTAATAACCAATAGAGCTGAGTAATAATTAGCAGCAATAATAAAAAATATATTGCAATAATCAAACTGTAATAATAAAATAAAAATCCAAGCTTGATTTGGAGAAATGGAAAGAACATTTAAAATCCAAATGTGAGTTCCATAATAAAAGTACTCTATGCCACTCTGTAGTAATGGCTCCAAGAGGTATGGCAGCATCCAAAAGCATGAAGCACTTGGCCTGAGTTTGCATTTTTTAAAGCAGCTGGCAAAAGTCTCCTTGAAGAGCAAACCTGGTGCTTGGAAGCACAAGGGAGTGCTGCTGTGGACATTGCAGATGGGAGCGCATGGGAGAGGGGTCTGATAGAGGATGGGAACTGACACATCTGAACTGGAGTGATTTGGGGTAACACCATGGTGGGTTATGGGACCTTGCAGAACAGGGACAGCAGCCTCTGGATGCAGTCTCCACCGCTGGTGCGGGTTTGGCTGTGCTTCAGCAGTTGGTGTTGTGGCTCGTAGCAGAGCTCTACTGGGAGCCTGCGGGAGCTTGTCCCAGCAGGCGTGGGCTGGGCTGGGTACCCAGCTGGGAGGAGTGGGAGGCTACCTGCTGAGTGCTACTGTAGAGCCCACATCACACTCACGTTTATTTATCGATAAGTGGCAGTGGCTGGGTGTAAAGTACTGTGAATTTTTTCATTTGCCTTTTACACATATTTTGTTCCCCTACATGAGCAGGGGACTTTGGCATTAGACAATTACCCCTCTGGGACGGAAGTAATAGTGGGGAGCATGTACCTACACCTCAGCCACTCCAGATTGTACCTCATTGTGTATTTAGTTCAAGCCACCAAGAAGGGAGGGTTCATGCTAAGGTGCTAGTCTGTGCAGTGCTTAAATTATAATAGCTGAGGCTCAGACACCAGTTCCCTCCTGTTGACTTTGTTGTCAGGAGATCGTAGCCCAGCAGACGGGTGGTAACAAACAGCTGGGAGGCAATAACAACACTTACTCAATGAGCGTGAATGAGAGCCCTACTTTGTATAAAGTTGCTGTCTGCTGACATCAGTACAATGCCATAAGGCAGTGACTCCTGCATTGGTTTCAGATCTGATCTGGGGAAGTGGAGCTTGCACAGGTCCACCTTTCAGTCCATGCTGAGATGTCATTGGGGTTTAACATCTTGCTTGCAGGGGGCACATTATAGGCCCAGGGCCCTGAATCTCATCAACTGTATTCTTCATTTTTTCTCATCAGTATCTTGGGACCATGAGTTGCTCAAAATGTCAGGTGACAAAAAGGAGACCAAGATCTGGTTCATCAGTTAAAACAAATCAGTGAAGGGCTTTGTGATCTACCAACATTTTTAGTGTAGTGTGTAAGACCTGTTAGATCAGTACTGCTCTCTGGCCACTTTCCCTATTAATACTTTGACCTCCAAGAATGCAATAGTGCAAAGGATTTTAAGCACCTGCTCAAATTTCAAGACAGTCCAAGGGAGCTAAGAAAATGCTTAAATGTTTCCACAAGTGTGTGGTTTGGCATCATCCTACAGCCTCGCTTTTATTCACATAGTGTGATGGGAGGCAGATTGATTTTGTCCTTATGCAGTGTTCATGAGAAAAGACTTAATTTTGAAAATATGATGATTGGCAATGTGGATGGAGTCCTGGAGTTACCTGGAGACAGGTACACACAAAGTGAATGCATTAAAAAGAATTTCTGTGACAATCAATTGCCCTTCAGAGTGGAAAACTTACTTAATTATTAAAAGACAAGGAAGCTAGCAGTAACAGAAAATAGCTATACATGTGTGTGTATATATATATGTAGCATAGACATGAGCCACATAATTTATAGCCCTGATGTTTGGAAAGATTGGGGTGTTCAGCTCAGAGACTTTGGACTGACTCCCTGGGATGTCAGTGGAGCCTGTTCCTTGATGTTGTGGCAGTCTTGTTTGACCGTCTCTTGAGTCTGGGCTCAGCAATTACCTAGGGATAGACCATAATCTTATTGGGATAGGATAAGGCTTTCTGCACACGGAGAAGAGGCCAAGCTATTTTATATCCACAGCCATAGCTCGCATGAAACCTTAGGTTTCCCTTTGGGATGAATGAGAGAGAAAGAAAAAATTCAGCTAGACACTTTGGTTTTAGAGAGGCCTCCTTTCCTAACTACACCAACCACTGCCTCCTTCAGCACCAGTGCTATAGTACTGTAACCAGAGAAGCAGTTACTGAGTAAGTTTAGTGCTGCCTGCACTTTTCCAGCAAGCCGCATGTTTTTTCTGGCTGCATGGTAAATAAAGATCGGAAGTATACCAGGTGAAGAAAAGTGTGTGTAGCTCCAGAAAGACTATTTGTAAGTCTGTAACAGATCTTCATTTTGACTGTTCTCTATAAATTTAAGTTTGTAAGTACTGAAGTACTGGAATATTCTAGTTTCCCCAAAAACACAAGTCAGTTAAAATGATTCAATGAGTTTGTCTTCCTTTAGCCAACTGCAAAGTTCAAGAAGAAAACAATTGGAATTCCTCTGAATGCAAAATCACATCATGTAATTTAGTGACTAAATACTGATATATGTTTATTAGTTTAGAAACCTATTTCTTGCTTTTTTTTTTTTACTGTAAGCTCTACAGGTATCCGAAGTCTTCCTTGACATTTCTCTGTTTTGTGCAACCACCTGAATCGGGTGGGAGTGAAGTTGCCCTGTGCACAATTCTGTTACATTGGCATAAGTGCCCTAAGCAAGCACACTTTTTTCTGGCTCGTGTTTCATTACCTTCCCGAGCTGACCTTCTGGAGATGTCTGTTTAAGTGAACTTGAGCCAATGAAACACCAGGCAAGAGACTGAAAATCTTGGTTTAATTGAGTCATCATGCCAAGTACATGGGAAGCCTGATGACAATGACAGAGTGCTGTGCAGTGATTTGGAGGGTTAGCTGTTTCACCAGCTCCAGGCACGCCAGACCCAGATGAACTCACTGAATTTGAGGTACAGAGCCACCCCGTATGTGAGCAATAGGATGCAGAGGTTTTGCTGTGCAAGAGGCATCCAACCATCTGCCGCGTGCCCAATAGATCTGATGCATCCCACAGCTGTGTGACTGCTCGTACGCAACTGTTGTGTGCCTGCGTAGCAGTAATTTTCCCAGAAAAAGTAGTACCTCCTGCCTGAAACCCTGTATGTGTGTGGGGTGGTGGCGGTAGATTCCCATTAAATGGGAGTGTGTATCACCCAAAGGCAGAGGCTTGGCAGATCTCCAGATGCAGAGCCTCAGAAGTTACAAACCAAACTCTGCCAGAGCCCTGGGGGAGCTCTTTTTGAGAAAACGGTGAACAATCAGACCCAAATCCCAAGAAGACTGTTATCCCCTCTGGAGGCAAACCAAAGAAAATGTTCACACCAGCTCTTCTGCATAAAACCAGGGTTTTGGTGTTATTCTGCTGGGAGTGTAGTTGGTTGCCTGGTTGGAAAAGTAGATGAAGAAGGAGCTCTGCATTTTTGTTTTCTCATGCAAGTTTTGTTTCCAGAATTGTGGTGATAATAGGAACATCTTCAAAATCTCTGCTGAAACCAAGGACTATACAGGCAGAAATTAAGCACAGCTGTGCCTAGTAAACAGTATTTAATAACAGCGCTATAAGACTCCATGAATTGGGATCTTTTTATAAGTGATGCTGCAGCCATGTATGGGACTAATTTGGAGAACCAGATGCAGGACACATGTGGCTGCCCAGCACTCATGATAGATATGGTAGATTTTGTAATCTCCTGTACATTCCTGATATTTCTTTTTCTTTCCTTAGGCTTCTTACATTTGTTCACTGCATACACACGCATATCCTCCTAGACTGAAGTGCTGTCTCTGCTGGTTAGTGGCAATTTTGCCAATGACTTTTGTGGGACTGAGATTTAACACCTGGTGTATGAAATACTTTCATACCTAGTTGTCCTGGTTTTGGCTGGGACAGAGTTAACTCTTTTCTTAGTAGCTGGTAGAGTGCTGTGTTTTGGATTTAGTGGGAGAATACTGTTGATAACACGCTTATGTTTTAGTTGTTGCTAAGTAGCGCTTATCTTAAGCCAAGGATTTTTCAGTTTCCCATGCTCTGCCAGCAAGCAGGTGTGCAAGAAGCTGGGAGGGAGCATAGCCGGGGCAGCTGACCCGAACTAGTCAAAGGGATATTCCATACCATAGAACGTCATGCCCACTATATAAACAGGGGGGAGTTGGCCAGAAGGGGCGGATCGCAGCTCTGGCATCAGTCAGCGGGTGGTGAGCAATTGCATTGTGCAATTTTTTTTTCCCTCTTCTTTTCTTTGTTGTATTCCTTTTCGTTATTGTTATTATTTCATTATTATTATTGTTAGTATTATATTTTACTTTAGTTATTAAACTGTTCTTATCTCAACCCATGAGTTCTGTCTTCTTTCCCGATTCTCCTCCCCATCCCACTGGGAGTGGGGGCGGGGGGGAGGAGTGAGGGAGCGGCTGCGTGATGCTTGGCTGCTGACTGGGGTTAAACCACAACACTGGTGTATAAAATAATTTCATACTCTGTACACTCTCTCACTTTGATATATTGGAAAATGAGCAACATTTACTGTCTCTGAGAACTAAGACTGCCACATTTTCTAGGTATGGTCTAGAGTTAGCATGCAGGCTATAATTAAAAAAACCCCATGATGCACTGATCACCAAAGAAGCATTTGTTTATTTTGCCTACAGTGCAAGTTGGCCATTTCAATATTGGTCTATCTATAATTACATTAATATAAATAAAGCTGGAGTGTTTGTGCTTTACCCAACTGAGGGCTACACTTGAGTTTTAGCAGAGCCAGAGGGATGAATCTAATTTGTTTAACAGATCAGCCAGATTGCAACTGGCCTTGTAATACAAAGGTGATAACCAGAGATGCCAAAAAGAGCTAGCCACCTACGGACTCGGATCAAATGGGACCTTCTACATGGGGCCCCGCGGTGCACCAATGACACCCGTGCTTCAAAGGCAACCCACAGAAGAAAAGTGAGCCCGTGACCTTTGGTTCTTCACAATGAACAAAGAAGCCCAGGAGACGGCTGTTGGGCTTTCTTAACTGTTTGATATTATATTAGGAATATGCAAGTCAGACCCTGAACTGGTTGGATTTGCTGTTTCTCTGTTTTGTCTAGAAGCCCTCCTGGAGGACTTCTTCTGGATTTAGAGCTTTCTCACCTTTTCTGAAGGGCCAGCTGTACATGGGAAGGGCCGCGCTGGTAGGGCATACGCTTTCAGCAGCAGTGCGCTTCTGGACCCATGCGCGAGTGAAACAAGTTGAGCTGGTAAAGCACAACCCTGCCAGCGTGTCTGGCCCCAGCGCATCAGGCACGGATGGAGGTCAGCTCTCCGACCGGTTTCATGTCCCCAACGGACATTGCTGAGTCAACAGAGCTCTGCCGGGTGGACCTGGCCAAAGTCGTTTTGCCATTCTCCTGCAAGGCATTTCAGCTACACAGGTAATGACAAAACCAAAAGAAGCAGCAAACTATAAACGCTCTGACTAAGAAATCCCTGTTCCTATGTTTACTTGCACTTTCCTACCTGTGTGCCTGTGACATTATAATCCTGCCAGTTCTCTGGTGTCCACAGAGTATTTTGGGGAACAGAAGTGATAAGACTCAAGCTTCTAATGCAAGTAAAAGAAAAAGGAAATCTATAAATATGTCTAAACTTAAAAATTATAAACTATAAATGGAAAAATAGGCAAAAGCCTATTGCATCTTTTCTCCGCTGGCATCTTTAACAATATCAGGGGAGAGCAGCTTTAATGTACACTGGGACTATCTACACTGTGGGCACCAATCCAGACCCGAACTGCACATTAATTTTGTTCTGACCTAAGTAGGGTCCCAGTTCTGCTTGTCTGCAGGAGAGGCTGTATTTTTCGCTGCTACCACCACCAGTGATGTTACTGTCTCTTGCAGCGCTATCGTCCTTGCTCACCCACTGCTCATGCTCCTGATCCTCCACCCTTCCTTCAGCTTTGCAGCTACCGCAGTACCCCAGCGCCGAGCAGGGGCTGGCACTGGAGAACTCACCCTGCTAGCAGTAATGCAGCAAGGAAAGGCAAGAAGAAAAAGGATATTCGCAACCTGAGTCAGCACATCCTTCTTGCTTACCATCCATCTGCACAAACCATTGCTGAAGGATGATGCAGGGGTGGGAGCGAGTGTTCAGCAAGGGCAGGGGGTTAGAGCTGCTCAGGATATAGCCCAGGAAAGAAAACCTGAGGAAACTGCGGCCTCAGCTCTCTCAGAAGGGAGCATGTGAGGGCATGCAGTCTTGCCAACCAGGAGCGCTGCTCGTTTCCACATGAGCAGCCAGTTTTGGGGTCAGTTTTCTCATAGTTTTCTCTATGGCAATAGCAGTGAATGCATCCTGAGTGCCGAGGAGCTGCGGCATTAGTTGTTGTCTCTTCCTTGACGAAAATACTCATGTGTGACCCGCATACTACAGAGGAATTGGCAATTTTAGATCATTACTGGGGAAAAACATGGCAAAGATTAGCTTGTCTGACCGTAGTGCTAGTGTCTCCTGCAGCAGCGAAGAAAAGGCTTGACACCGCACTGAATCCACTTTTGTCTTAGCAGGGTACTGGCTGCATCTGTTTGAAAGGCTTGCATTGTATCACTGTTCTTTGTTATCAGGTTTCCCATGGTGGTCAGTGTTACATATCTTACATTGTTTGAGCTAATTAAGCTGGGGAATCAGGGAAAGCACATTTCCGGCAGGGATTTATTGCCAAAAGATATTTCAGCTGAAGGGGAAAAAAAGGAAATCTCCCTTTATGTCCAGCATTCCTGAGCTGTTTCATAATATTCAGCATTCAGCTTCATGGAAATAAACTGACAATAATGTCAAGAAATTTGAACTTGAGCAGTTTTCCTCTGTTTTGTTGAATTTAAAAGGACTGTAAAGAAAGCAAGGGATCTATGTAGCCACAAAAATAAAAATATTTGAATCATCTTGGTTGGAAGCAGAGTTAGACAAATTTGTTAATAATTTACAGGCAAATGGTTGTTTGCTTTCAAGGTGCTTTGTGCCGCTCTATTATTTGCACCCACTTCTAGGTTTCTTTCTTTACAAGAGAAGTGCAAGTGGCAGTGTTTTACATCTTCACCAGTATCTATTTAGGATGCCGGCAGAGGCAGAGGGGCATGGTTCACTACTGTCTGCAGCCAGCACGGTCGTTCACAGCAGCACGAAGGGGTGCTCAAAGCGCCCGGCAGCAGGACGGGCTGAGCCCTGCATATGTGCCCGGCACATCAGCGCTGGACCTTTTTTTTCAGCACCTTCAGCTGCCTGGCAAGTGCTGCCCGTGGGGCAGAACCCTGACTGCAACATGGTTGTCGGCCCAGCCGAAAAGGGAAGCTCTGCTCTTACGTATGGGATGTCGTATATAGGTTCATTGTTAGGAAATCCTGTGTGTGAACAAAGCCCTGCTTTTCTTCCAGATAATATTAATAATCACTGTAGATGGGATTGGTGATGATGACAGTTTCTTCATTTTCACCAGTAGGTCTAAAAGGCTTTACTGAAAGCAGTGAGGATGATTATCCTCTGCCTGCCAAGGGAAACCTGAGCAACTGGGGAGCACTGTTGATTATTAAAGGCATCCAGTGTTTCGGATGAGAAGGTCCTGTTTTCAGCTTTGTGTAACTTTTGTCAAGCTTTGGCTGTTCAGTGTGAAATTTTCTTCAGATGTCTTCTGAAGCATGGTTTGTTGTTTTTAGTTGGGTTGGGTTTGGTTTTTTTTTTTGATAAGTAGTTTCAGCTGAAACATTTCAGCTCTCCCAAACATAATGAAAAAAAGAGGTTTCACCCATGGAAAAAGAAAAGGCTGGCAACTTTATCTTTAGAAAGCATTGGCAGTACCCCTCATTTGAAGCAGGGACTGAAAGTCTGATATCACTATACTGTCAAAGAAAATTTACCTAATTTCCAGGCCTCTGAAAAGTTGCAGTTTGCCTGTGCTCGCCACAGAGTGTTTTAGCCAAACTCCCCTCACATTTGGCCTGCAGTGAGCAGGCTAGAGTGCAACCTATTATTGCTATCAGTTAATCCTTTAGGTCAAGTGAGAAGAGTCTCGGATAGAATAGATTCCAGCTTTGCTGATGACGCATACAGGTGTCAGTGTGAAGCTGAATGATAACACTTCAGTCTTTCCTAATTTTTTTTTTTTTAAAGACAGGAAATTACATGCCAAAGCTGTTAAAAAGTTTGTGTTGAGATGGAAAAATCAGAGACTCAAATAGGAAGAATTCCACAATTAAGGTTCTCTTCGTAATCCCACGCCAGTCCCTTTGTGCAGATTTTATTGTTATGATCCATCTTTAATTAAATGATGATGCTAATTTTTTCCCTAAGTCCCCACCCTCATGTAGTGCACAGGATGCTTCTGCTGTTAAAATTAGTGAAGACTGTATTATGAAGAAAGCCCTTGGCTGTAGGGTCCTCATCCCAAGTGCTCCTGTAGCTGGAAGATGTGCAGCCCATGAGGCAGCAGGTTACAAGAAGGGAGAAGATTACGTGGTGCCTTAGGAATTCGACTATGGGTTGGCATACCTGCTCCTGCCACTGCATCCGTATATGACGCTGACCAAGTCACTTAAAGCAGGTTTTTCACTGGTGGATGCTAAATGCAAATCTGTCACTTCCAGTGCGCCTGCCTCGGCACCCAGAGGCTCCTGACCCTGCTGCTGCTTTTCCCAGGCGAGACACCGGGTAAGCAGCACTGTGAGAGAGGATCTTCACCAGCAGGCCAGAGCTCCCTGCTCAGTTTCCCTATGTTTTTTCCTGAAAGTAAATGAGCTAGACTAAAGTGCAGAGCAGATCGATACCGAGCTTGCATTCAGATAAGTATGACACGTGTAACGAGTCTTCGTGGGTAGAAACCTGCCCTGGTGCATGCAATAAACCTTGGGAGGGAAAGAGGTGGGGAGAAAGGTGGTGTGGAGCTTGCTGCAATGCTTCCTTCTATGGTTTGACTGAAAAACTGATGACATGGATAGGCCCTTTGAGTGACCTGCTGAGCCGATAGAAAACAGGAGGACAAGCCATCTGAAAGTGCCCCTGGAGATCAGAAGGAAGATGAGTGGTACATAAGTAACACAAAGTCTGTGAAATCAAACCATTAAAAAAACATCTCTGAGCCGGTCGTCTTCTCTCACCTCCTTTCCACTATGAGGAAAGGCAAGGCAAGAGGAAGGGGAAGGAGGGAAAGAGCACTGAATATTTTCTTTTATTCCACAGAAGCTCAGATGCTGAATTTCTTACAAATTTTATTATGTGCAAAAAGGAGCTCCTAATGTTTTCAGACTGCTTCTCCCCTTGCCCTCCAGTCCCCACTCCTATTATACTGAAGTCCATTAAGAGTCCGGTGACGAGTGCCAGACACTTGGAGATCGAGCAGCAAAGGCAGTAACGCTGCCTTCTCTCAGCAGCACGCGGGCGAGCAAGAAAATAGTGTCCTTATCACCTCCCCTGGAGCAGCAATCTGAGTGCCGAGAGCAGAGCAACCTCCTGGGCTGAGAGCAAATGAGGAGCAGCAGCAGCGCAGCATTTTCCTGAGGCCATGGTTTGAGACAGAGTTGCTGCAGCCTTAATAGAGGCTGCAACAGCCATGGCAAACGTGACCCGCTCCATTATTGAATTGTGCGGTGCTGTTTTGCTTTTGCGTTTAATATTGGTAATTATGCAATTTCTAGACAACTTCCCTGTCATAACCAGGGCAGCAGTGCTGACAAAACAGGCTTTAAATAAGCACTTGTCAAAGTAACAGCTATTTTTGTTTGCCCTATTTAGCACTGTGTTTAAGGTCTACAGTGGAAATCTCAGACAATTTTAAATACATGGTGCAGTTAATCACTGCATGACAATATTCAAAATCCCCGAAGCTTGGAAAATAAAAGTGTTTTAACAGAACCTTTTGGTGGTTCCTGCCTACACGTAAAGGTCATAGCTTTTGCAAGACCTGCTTGAGAGCCAGGAAGCACAGACAAGCTTAGGGTTCATGAGCCCTTCTTCAGGCTGTAAGGACTGTTGGGCAGAAAAGATTCAATATCCTGCTTTTTCCCATCTCTGAGACCTCCGGAGGGTTCTCCAGAGGAAAAGAAAGAACAAAAACACCAACACAAGACTTAGCAGTCCTGCTGTTCCTCAGGTAAGAACCAAACAGAAAGCAATCTCAAAGCCTCTTTGTTCATAATTAAGAAAAGACAAGAAATCCTTTTTGCCTTCCTTCATGAGCCCTGTCTGAGGCGATGGTCTCCAGGCTAGTCAAGCACTGGGCTGCCTTGTTTGCCCAATGCTGGGAGCAGGGAGCACAGGTACAACTTCAGCACATGGCGAGAGGTTTCTTACCCAAGGTGCTATGAAGGGGCAACTGCAAGGCCTCCTCTGGACACGCAGCAAAGTAGGGATGTGCACAGCCTGAAATACACAGAGGCTCACTCTTCAGGTAGGGAAAGGGAGGCTAGACTGCCGGTGACACAAGTGTGACAGTCATTGAGGAGTGCTTCCTTTAGGAAATAAAACCACCAGCCAAGCACAAAAGGATTGCAGAGTAACACATGGGAGCAATTGCATACTGGTTTATTTAGGCTATTCTTTTTTTTTTTTTTCCTCCGTTTCCAGACTATGGACTTCCTAGCCTGTCTTTTCCTGGGAAGTTTGTGATGTGTTTCCAGGGAGTTTCTGGACCTCTGCTAGGACAGTAACCTCACACAGTTACCTTAAAAAAACTCTGGGGAGGAGAAAAAGGGTTCAGGAGGATCCTTGCTACCTTTATGCAGAGGACAACAGGAGTAACACCATTTGGGGGTCTTGTGTTTTGAGCAACACCCTTGCCTTCCCCTCCTTCTCATCTCTACCAGCGGATGCCAGAGAGACAGCCAAAGCAAACATAACACATGGGAAATGGTCTGTAAATCCAAAACAAAAGAGTTTTTCTTTTATCAGCTGTTTCCTGTTGTCAAAGAATAAATTATTGCTTTAACCGTGTATTTTTTAGTGCACTGTGCATAGAAACACGGTAAATTATTTAACTTTTTGAAGCAGAATTGAATTTTATTATATGTATTAAAATAATCCTGGTATTAAAATAATATCATCTATGTCTATTTGTTCCCATTGCATTCACTCTCTTCTCTGGTGCAGGGGATAAAAACAGATAAGTCCGTAGCTTAGCAGGTTAGGCAAAAAATGCTTTAAATTATCGTAATTTAATGGCACCTGCCTTATTCCACCGAGCCTGTTCTGCTCCGCTGCTGGAAGCGTGCAGAGAGGCGGATGCAGGGTGACCCCGCATTCCCGGAAATCCCCGGCTGCTTTGCTGCGGCTCTCTATCTCCTGACTCCTAAATGAGCTCCTGCAGCACCGGTCACCCACCGCTCCAGAGGGTGAGCTAAGAAGCCGAAAATAGCCTCTTTTCTGATAATACAGGGCTCCGCTTATAAAGGCGGCATTCTGGCATCCCAGATAAGATGTACACAGCCTCCTCTGGTTATGTTTTCAGCCTCCCGAGCCTTTCTCTGCTGGGCAGAAGGGCTCATGCGGTGCTTTTCCTTATATGCGGGTGTTGCTGAAAACACCTTTCCAGGAGATGCTATCGGTGGGGTCTGATGGGTCTGATGACATTGCGGTCAGGGTGGGGGGTTGCTTTGCTCAATGCAGCATGGACAGGCGTGACCAAGGCTATGTTACGGAGCACTCCAGAGCTACAAGGGGTGAGCAGCCCCCTGGTAAAGACAAGGGTGTTTCCAAGCTGTGGCCCAGGGCCTGCCGTGGGTACCGGGCAATGGGAAGCACCTTCTGTTGCCCCACCTGCAGGTGCAGATTTTATGTCATTTGGATGAGAAAGGGGGCGAGCTGTGAGAAAAGGGAATAATGCCCTAAAAGTGTGGGAACCACGGGCTTGTTGGGCTGATAATCCCTGGCCTAGGGAGGCAAACGTGATCTCTGATATGTGATAATCATGCTATCTGACAAGCATCAGGATGTATTCAGCTTGGCTGAGTTGCTGGCTGTAGATACATCATGAGCAGGCCCTGGCTTTTGGAGCACTCGCAGGGGTGTATTTTGTAGGCAGAGCACTGTGCTCCCCTTTGGCACCTATATTTGTATTTATATGAAACTATGATACTTGTGCACGGTTACCCCATCTAACATCACCGGCAGGGCAGGGGTGCTTCTCTGAGTCCCAGCTGGCTCATTTCTGAGTGAGAAGAAGTACAGAGCCCAGTTATGTGAGCATATAATAAGTATATTCCAGAGCAGGGAAAACAGTGGGCAACCAGGGTTAGACAATGCCTTCCTTCAGTAACCAGGTCAGTCCTGCACACTGGGATTAGGTACTCTGCCTCCAGAAATGGCGCTAATTAGGAAACACTCGGGAAAGTGGACTTTCCTGCTACTCTGGCAGCTCCTTCTCTTGCCACGAGAGCCTCTGCGCTTCTCCTGGCACGCCAAAAGCAGACACTAGCACAGCCTGTCCCCTCCATTTTCCCTTTATGGGGCAAAACACCTGGAAGACGTGCTGTGGTGCTCTCTGGGGAAACCTGCCACAGTCGTGTGAAACACGTCTCACTTGTGCTGCTTCAGCACTCATCTCTCTTAGGTCAGAAACTGCCATGGCATCATCATACAGTTAAAGTGCTGCAGAATATTCTGGACAAGATGAAGGTGGTTTAATGTATGCTGATGCTTGGTTTTTAGCCGAGGGATTTAGCATATGTTTGCATACATGATGTTAAATTCTAGTGTAAATAAGGCATAGATATGAGCTGATAACCACATTCTGGGATAAAATATGACTAGGAACACTGGTTGCTTTAAGATTTGATAATCACATAGTCTAGCAAGCGTGAATTAGGACATAGTCAACCTGCCTAAAGTATTAGCAGCAGACATATCTTGGACAGACCCTTACTTTTGGAGTGTTTACAAGGTAGTAATCTGTTTTTGTGGAGCAACATACTCTCGGTCATGAAAACAATGCACCCAAATCTGATTCTTTAGGATGTGTTACCCTCTGATTTCCATCAGAATAGCCCAAGAAAACCCAGGGTAAGCAGCAAGATTGTCTGAAATACAGCTGTCCCATTTTAACTCAGAAGTATGTTATTGGAGGTCTCACTTCTTAGAGGCGAGGAGCTTACCACACAACTGAATGGTCTGTCAGGACTCCCATTAGCTGTGTGAGATGCTTCCCTACCTCAAGTGATGGCCCATCCAAGGGTTTTTGTTTGAAATTTCAGCAGGAGTGGATTTCTCAAGCCCACCGAAAGCTGTGCTTGAGGTGAAACGGTCCGTTTAGTGCTGCTTCATTGGTCACTGGAGCGCCGATGTTCACAGTGCGATGCTACCGTTTTGTGAGGGTCGGGGCAGGCGTTTAGCAGGGTGATGGGCACCAATGCTGTGTTTATGGGGGCTGCAATAACGATGTATGTGGCTCCAGTGTCATTAAATAAGCAGGCCTAGAGACATTAAGGAGCATTTTGCTTCTTCTGAGTTTGTTCCACATGTTTTTGGCTCAGAAAAGCTCCTATTTCTTTCTACTTGTGTCAACCCATGAGCACTAATAGGAGATAAGAGTCTAAATACTCTGTTGGGTCTGGGCCTGCAATACCTGTCAGATGTGTACCTTGGATATTTTTGCTTTTGCTTTTGCTTTTCATTGATTTTCATTTCTTTCCCCTAGGATTTCTATGGAAAAGGGATCTTCTCAAAGTCTGTGTGTGCTGTGCTCGGGAGGGAAGGGTTTTGCAGATGATGCCTCCAACAGGAGCAGGTGGGGAAGAACTCAGCAGTTCTCCTCTACCTCCTTGCAATGGCATTGATCTGACCAGCAAAATGAACGTGAGTCCCCACGTCTTTAGGAAAATCGCCATGATTTTTTTTTAACCAAAAGGTGAGTCTGCTGATTCCTGTGACTCACGTGGGTCCTGCTAGCCTGCAAGCTTGTAATCCCAGTGCTTCTTGCAATAGATGCAGCCAGATGTATATGCAGGAACGCTCTTTGTAGGTACTGTGCATCAATGACCAAGGAGAAGAGGTGTTTTTACTAGATCAGCTAAAGAAGAAAAGTTTTTCTCCTCCTTCCCTAACTCAGCTATGACACTTTTTTCTTCTCCTGCCTGTGCCTGAAATCCCCATGTCTTATCACAAGTGAAAAGGGAGCCCCTTGTAAAACATTCATAAACTTTGTAAATGTTATCTTAAGCTTTTTTTCCAGGAGGCATGTCATCAAATGCATGGACCCGTATAAAACCTCTGAGGGAGCAGAAGGCTGAAGGTGGGACTGGTTCTTGACTTGAGATATTAGACACTTATTGATCGTATTTATCACTTCACAGCACAGAGAGGAAATGCTAACTAAAAAAATCTTATTTTTTAATAAAGGAATGTCTAGACTCCATTCTTTCTAGTCATGAATCTAATAATATAACATCAGCTGCTTGTTCTTGGCAGTTAAGTCCTCCCCTGAAACAACATATTTATAGCTCTGCAACCTCTTAAAAAACAGTGGGCCAAACAAGTTATTGAATCAGCCCGAGTGCTGTGGTTTTAACTGGGGATCCTTTCAGTTAAATGAGAATGCACCAGGATTTGCGGTTCCCCCAAGGAGCAAGACGCCAGGGAAATGATCTGCCCAGGACTGCGCAGACTGGGAGGGAGAGCTCGAGAGACTTGTAAAAATGGAAAACGAGCTAGAATATCTCTCCTTCCCTCTTGAGCCAAGTTTTTGTTTCAAAGGCGGTACTATCCTTTCTCAACTGGGTGTTTAGAGTCTGATTTGAAACAATTATTATCATTCACATGAAACACTTTATTTCGCATTTAAGACTGTGTAGCAATAGTGACTGAGAATTCATGTCTCCCAGGCATGGGGTAAATGAGTGCAAATAAAACATCTCACCACTGCTGTTCGAAGCTGTGGCCTTTTATTTATTTTCACAAGGGTAGAGTGTCACGTTATTTTTTAGAGTGTCTTCATCTTGCGAGGTTACTGCGTGCAAAATTCAGGAAGGCTTTTGTTGCAGGGCTAGGATCAGCCTTAACACTGCAGTGAACTGGTGGATCAGCTGCCACAAAATACTTCTACTTAGCCCAAGTATACATGCTACTGGCAGCACATAAAGGATTGGTCTCTAGACCCCATTCTGAGGAAGGTCAGCCTGACAAATGAACAGATTCTCCTTGCATGTTAAATACTAAGCAAAAAGAAGGGAAATAAATATTTTGGCCCATCTCAGGTATAATATGCAAAATTTGATATACTAGGCAAAACCCTGAGGTCTCAATTCCTGAGCTGTAGTGGAGAGCTAATTGAGAAGCCTTGCAAGCTTGTCGTATTTTCTTCCTGCCAGGCTCGCTGTGTGCCACACATGGTACAAGGCAGGGCAACCTGAAGGCTTGGTCCAAAGAGCTGATGTTATCTGGTACCGAGGTGTGCAGCCCGTTGGGTCCCATCTCTACAGCATGGTTGTGCTGTGTACCCATTACCCTCTGCACTGAGCACCTGCATGGGGAAAGGGCAGACCCATGGCTCTGCTCCTTGCCCCCTTTCCCTGTCCACATCCCAGTACTCCTGGAAACATCATCCTCAGCAGCTCTGCCTCCCTCCTGGGCTGTGACAGCTGGGAGGAAGCAAGGCAGGGACTGTGGCTCTCTCCCAGAAAATGTTTTCCTTAGGTTTCCTTCCCTTCCCTTCTGCAGGTGGGATCCTTTCAGCCTAAACCGCAAAAGGTGACTGTTGAAACCATAGGGAAAAAAAAGATGATGTGTTAGCTGTGGGGCCAAAAATAGGTATTTGGTAACAGCTCCCCAGATTCCTCTAAGGAATGCTCCACTGACAAACCTTCTCTTTCGCTCCACTGAGTTTACTGACCAGCCAAAATTTCATGGCTATTAAACATGGACACTTATGAAAAGGAAAGGTCAGCTCACCTAGTGCTTTCTACAAGCCATCTTGATTTCTTGATGACATCAGAAGAGGATGTTGTTAGGTGGAAGCTTCTTTCAGCACGAAGACGACAGGACTGGAGGGGTGAGGCCTTTTCTTTCCAGCGATCGGTGATTTTTGCCAGAGGATGTATTGCTTGTCTCTCAGTCCCATGCTGTGGCTTTTTATTTTTAGTCTGGATGTTGGCTATTGGCAATCATGATTGCAGTCTCTCAGAGCACTGCTTCGGGTGACATTCATCTGAAGAATGTTGAAACATAGGGGAAATAATTATAAGCAGCAGCTGCAAGACATTTTTCACCCCAAAGGACACAGAAAAAAGCCAGCACAACTTTGAACCATGAGAGTTCAGCTGAGGATAGGAGCCAACCCTTTCATCAAGCTAGCACAAATCCCGCAAGCAGACAGATCTGTGCAGTGTGGCGATTTCTGAGTAGAGTTAGTCTTGATCTGCTATCTCAACAACGGATTTGGACTGGGATCAACTCCCTGCTCCTGACAATGGGCCAGGTGTGCCTCCCCTGCCAAACTGCCCTCTGCAGCTGGAGCAGCACCGTGGCCTCACAAAGCCATGGTGGCTCTCCTGGTCTCATAGCCTGGACCCAGCACAGGTGGGAGCTGCTGCATCCTCCCAAGGAACAGGAGTTGCAGTTGTGCCTGAAATTTTCTTTACTTTGTTTCCATCCATGTGGGCACTGATGGTAGGGAAGAGAGCTGGCTTGAGCTACTCAGGAGTCTTCTCACATCAGGAGAGTTCCTTCCTTGCAAATTGGATGTTATTCCTCTGCTGCTGCAGAGTCACAGATAGCCCACTGCGATTCAAAATGAGCAGGGCAAGCTCTGTGCTGGGACGGAGAGATGCCACCCAAATGTCCACGTAAACCAGGTTTTGAACTTAGCACTTGAGAATAATTTAGGTTGGAAAGGATGTTCTTGTCCAGTCCCCTGCTCAAAGCAGGGCTAACTTCAAAGTGAGAGCAGGTCTGAATCGTCTGTGTTGGGACGCAAGGGCTGCTGCATGCCTGCCTGCGAGCCGTGGGGGGCGAGGCCACTGAGTGACAGAAATAGGATGTGTTCAGATTCACCCTTGAAAAATACTTGTTATTTTGGATACCAAAGAGACTAGAAAAAGACTTTGCCAGGGCCTTTCCTCGCTCTTGCATTGTCATGGTCCTCTTTGCCTGGCTACCATTCAAATCATACCCACAAAAGCTTTGCTGTTGCTACTCGGACTAAAGCCAAATAATGAAGGACCAAGCTACCCGATCGACCAACCATGCGTCCCTGTTCTGCTGGGGCTGTTGAGATCTGCAGAGCAGGATCCAGGGCCATGCACTCAGTGAAAAGGAAAGTTGATGGAACCTGAGATGGCTGCAGCCCTCTCAGTGTACTTAGGGATTTACAAGTCAAGTCAGTGTTAAAAGATGCATGTAGCTTAAAGGCTTTTTTTTTTCAGTTTAAGGATGTGTATAGCTAGCTAGTTAGTCAGCTATCCGTCCATCCATCCTAGGCTGTTATTTTTCACAAAGATCCAGACATATGTGTTTATACACATACATACCTACATATGTCAGCATTTTTTGTAACCTAGCATTTATGGGATGCAAGACACCTCCCAAAGCTAAATCTGACATAATAAACCGTCTATGGTTTACATTAGAATATGCATAAAGGCTTTTGCTATTTCTGCTGGTGAAGGTGAAGTTCCGTCCACATTAGTCTGATCACACTGTTTTGCACTCACCCATGGGCGTTTGTGCTGCACATGCTTTGCTCTGAACTGCTGTGGGATTCTTTCCCACTTGTTGGTATCAACTGCAGGAGAACTTGGAGTGCTGGGGTGAATGGGGGGAATTGCAGACGAAGGCACTGAAGCTTTACTGGCACTCAGGCAATCTCGTCTCTGTCTCCCCTAAAGCAATCAGGTCCCAGCTTGAGCTAAAGCATACCCGTGCAAGCAAGCACAGGTTCGAAGTGCAAATAAATACGTGCTTGAGGGCTCGCTGTGGGGATGGAAGGTGAACAAAAACAAAGGTAGAGACATGGTAAACATACCCAGCCTGTCTGGAAGGAAGAACAGGTTTGCATAGGATGGGGAGCTGGGAGAACATATCACCATTCTGGTTTCTGAACTCTGGCAAGTCATCTGAGTTTCCATCCTTCTTACAGACAAAAAGCATATATCTAATTGAGATGGGAGGGAGGTTTATATAATTAATATTTGTTTAGTATTTTGACTTAGACATAGCCTAATTCAGTCATCTCCGAGGCTTTCACCGAGGTGCAGGAGGAAGATTGTGTTAATGTCAATGAATGAGAAACTACCACTCTCACATCACATCTAGACTCTTCTTCTGAATCTTATGTGTTGTCTGTATGTGTATACACACAGACACACAGACACACACACACACACTCTCTAATGCATATGTATCCGGTCTTCTAACAGCAGGCACATGGCATCAAAAGGACAGTGAACAAACTGGGAAGGGGAATGCTGTTGCTGCTGGTAAACTAAGGCTTCCATGGGATGAAGATGGATATTTTCAGTTTTCCCAGATGTAGGTCCATTGAAAAAAGCACAAAAGAAGAGTATTCATTTGAGATGAATAAGTTTTTCTATAGAGACAGATGGGTCTTGTTATAAGATTCCTTTTCAAATGGAGGCTCCAGCGTGAACATTTTGGGACCCCAGGTTCTTTGAGGGGGAAAGAGAGAGCTCCTGATCAGATCAGCAAGGACTCCCTGTTGCATTCAAATGTTGACTGTGAAAAGCAAAGTGAGTGAAGTTTTGCTTTGCTTGACTGAGCTTTACTGCACCAGTTATTGTTTTGAAAAGTGAAGAGATACCTACTACATCTCCTGGGAAAGAGAGAAGCAGCTTGCTTCGGAAGAGACGGCTATTATAGCAAAGTTCTCAGCTTAGCTCTCTATTTTTGGCTTTATGTATTCATGTCTGCTTGAATTTCCCCTGCAATAGCAGCTTTGTGATTAAATGACTAGAATAAATGGTTTCAGAGCGTCTGGGGATAGGCAGAAATGTAATTATTCATTTATTGATAGATAGTGAGGTAGGTATTGATTTATATAGGATATTAAATGCTCTGGAGCAGGGGAATGAAATATTATTAGTATTTTAAAAGAGGAAATATTGCCACCTTGTTTTCTGCTTTTAAGCACCTGTGGGGAGAATACTACTTTGCTAATGTTAGACCATTTGGATGCTTTGAATTATTTAGGGATCTTCAGTATAGGCTGATGCAAGTGTAAAAACTTGCCTATGATAAGTCAAATTTGTTAAAAAACCCTACATATTCTTCCTTACAGTCCTTTATTGTTAGTCATCTATGGTACTTGCCTAAAGGAAATACAGCCAAGTAGAGAGTTCAATTAAGAAATCTATCTATCTGTCTACCTACCTATATATCTGTTTGTCTCTCTCTCTCCTACTCCATGGCTGATATTACAATTGCTAGACATTACATTTTTATAATCTTTATTTCAAGCTAGGCTCTCATAAGCATCCTATTTCAGGCAAAATATGTCATTATCCCCGTTACAGTAGAGCACTAGCTTTATAAAGGGAAGGACGAGAAAATTCAGTTAATACATGAGTGAGTTCCTGTGGAGCAGAAGCAATGAAGCCCAGGGAGGGACTCATCCGTGTGGGTTTCTGATGCCTAATAACAGCCGAGCTCTTGTAGTCAGTCCTTCAGCGGAGAAGCGAAGAGGGTCTCTCTTCTCTACTTAGTCCTTTATTGTCACAAAACCTGTAGGGATGAGATATTTCTGAAACTTCACCCGTCTGTCAATGTGCCTGAAAACAAAAGGCTTCAAGAGTTAGCAGGGGAGACTAACGGACGGGCGCTCAGGCAGGCTGCGTGAGCCTCATTTGTATAGGAAAGTGGCCTAAAAATGAATCAATAATCCTTGAACCATGTGTGCAAGAGCAACCGTAGCATACCCTAGAGGAGGAGGAAGAGGACGGCTGCCATGGCATGCACTTACCCATCCCATCCCATCCCATCCCATCCCCAAAACAGCAGCACACTTCCTGGTGTGCGGGAAGGTGCACATGGCCTCTGGCCTCCCCAAGGACACCCTGTGACCCGCAGGAGAGGCAGGAGGCAAAGCCGTGGATCTCCAGCACATCCTTCCTTCATTGCACTGTCCTCTCTGCTCGCTCAATGGCCGCAGTAACCCCTTCCTCATCCTCCTCTGGCTGTTCCCCTCCAGAGCATTTGCTTCCAAAATTGCTGGTAATTCCTTCTGGCAGGGGTTTTTCCCCTTTGCTTTCTTTTTTTAAGGTCTCCGTATCTTTTCCAGATCCTCCACAGAGCGGCTATGGTTCACCACAGAGCTTGCTTTGTTGGCAACCTTTTCCAATGTTTTATCTTTTTTGTTGCTGCAAAACAAAATGCTTCTCATACTTGTGTCCTCTGGTGATGGGTGTGTTTCAAATGCATCGCTGACACGTTCGGAGGTGTAACGGGAGACATTTCCCTCCACATGGCATATTAGCGTTGACAGATAGGGGCTGTAACTGCCTACCAACACGAGTGTGCCAGACCTTTCCTCCTGGACAGCATTGACATTCAGTAAGGCCTCTTTTCATCCTTTTTAGCTTTATCTTCAGGCCTCCAATTAGGGTTGCTCAAAACTCTTTTTTTGGCAGAAAGTGGGCTATCAAATACATGCAGGTCTCAAAAACCAAAATGCTCTCTATAGACAATATTCACTGTTTCTCAAGGGGGAAAGAAAACATAGGGGTCAGAGCTAAGATGAAGTGAGTGCCTCCCAGTTTGAAATAAGAATATCTGCACAGCTTAATTGTTTTAAGGCCCGATCTGTGCTTCTATTCCCATCAGTTTTGTCAAATCAGTGCTAACATATCTGGGGACAAACACTGCTGCTCAGGTTGAAGAGTGGTGTATTTTCGTTTAGTGTAAGGTACTGCCCAACCCACCCCAGCATCAGACTCAGCCCAAGTTATCTTGTGCCAGCCCAGTTGCGGTAACCAACTTGGACCATCGTAAATGCCAGACAAAAAACATCTGCTTAAACTTCTTCCATTAACATGCTTTGTTTTGAGAGCAGCAGCCATGCCTCTGTGCCCTCGAGTAAATGAAGCACGAGAATCCCAACCATAAGTCAAGTCCGAACCATCCTAAGCTAGCCAACATAAGCTAAATAGGAAACATACAGCCCTTTGCACTGTTTTAAATAAATCTGCTTAAAACCACACCCTTGGGGACTATCTATGTGAGAAATCTACTTTGCAGCCCATGTGTGAAATGATGGGGTAGTTTTGCCTGAGCTAAATAGGGTCCAGCTGCAGTGGGGAGAGAGAAGCAAAGCCCCGCAGCGCTTTAGGCCACCTCCTACAGGTATGTGGTTTAGGGTGGGACAAAGTGGCTGCTGGAGGTATCTCTCCCTGTTGAGGGAGCTTAGGTGACTTCTTCAAGTCTCTATTTCTTTGTCTAAAGATTGCATCACACAGCCAGGAAGCCATACCCAGTGCTGCACGGGAATACAGGCACTAAATATTGAATGATCAAATACTCAAGATCCCACGACTGTGAGCAACTCACGAAGAAAACAGGAACTCATGGATGTTCGTGAAAACTGTGAAGCTGGTAATTACAAACCAAGAAATTCAAGGCAATCATGTGTCAATCATAGATCAGTTGTAACCGAATTATAGGGCTATAACAAGGCAGAAATTTGCTTCCTTGTTCAGACTCCTAAGTACAACCTTAATGTTGTTTTTTCACCGCTGATTCAGAAATAGCCATAAACACCATCTATTTCTCCAGTGTGTTAGCATACCTTAGGATGTATTGGCCTAGATGACTCCTGGAAATTTTCAGAACAAGATTTGTCTCCATTTCATCCCAAGACCTAATGCATACACACTGAAAATTCTGGCAAGAAGTGAAAACAAATTGCAGTGAAATACTCTCTCTAGGAATAAAGAGTGAAAGAATTTTGGAATTCCATTCAAAATGCTCTTGGTGCTGCACATCACCCTTCCAGAAGTAAGATTTCCATAAACGTTTCCATGGAAGTTCATTTATTTCAAAACTCATAGTAGCATGTAATCCTCCTTCCAATTTAATGCCAGTGAAACTATTTTGAGTCACTGTGTAATATTTGATATATAATCTCTCTGTCTATCTACCTAGTAAGCACATTCTCTGGAAACATGAATAACTTCTGTATCTACACTGCACACTATGTCTCTGTGTACGTTTCAGTTCAAACTTTTCCATTTTAAACCTTCCTTTTTGTTTGCAAGTCAGTGATATTGATGTTTTCCATTTTCTATCTTTTCCCTTGTTTTAAAGATATGTCAACAGAGAAGAGTCAGCTCCCTTAACGTATAGTGCAGCTCCATCTCTGATCCAAGTTCATTAATAAAAAATAAAGATTTGTGATTATTTCAGATGAGAACCTAACAATACCTTGTATGTGCTACTTTTGCACGTAATTAAGAATACATTTATCACACCTTGTTTCTTAAAGATGCAAATAAAGTTCACGTCCTTCCCTCCCCAAAATGTTTTAGAATATACTTTCTTTTCACAGGCTTTCACATTTTTTCCACTATATTACATTCCTATGACCTAAATACTCTCCAGAAAGGCACTATGTCTAAGGTCAATGAAACAGGAAAATGAAACCCTGAGAGCAGCCACAGAAACTGCCTTTACACTCACCACTTCCTCCAGCAGCAATGGTTAAGTTTAGCAGCAATCTATTATTAAACAGACCAGGACACTTCAGTCTAGAGAGAGATGACTGGGGCCAAGGTGGACTACAGCAGTGTGCTATGAAACCACAAATGGCTGGAGAAGGTATAAACAGAAGGATTATTTACTATTCTTGACAGTGACAATGGGATACCCAGTGAATTAATCAAGGAGTGGATTTAAAACAAATTGAAGGAAGTCACCAGCAGAGTCTTACATTGGGAAGTCATTGCCACAGGATATTTAGATGGCAAAGGTATAAACAGGTTCAAAAGTTTATTGCATAAATTCAGGGGATAAGATAGATTAAACATGATAAACATAAATACAACCATGAATGTCAGGGAGAAGATGAAGAAAGAATGGGTATTTACTATTTCTCAGTGTTTTACTTGGTGTCCAGTAGCTCAGGGTTTATTTTTGGTTGACCAGGCAGTAAATTTCTAACAAAAACATGTAATTAAGCTGTGGAGCTGATTGCTAGGGGATGCCAGGAAGGCCAAAAGCGAAATGTGATCAAAAAGTGATCGGACAGATTGAGATCAGAAAAGACTCTTGAGGGATGTTAAATACAACAATATGAAGGCATCCTTCAGCTCAGCTTGTCAGAAGCTGGAAGCCTACGCCAGAGGAAGGATGAATCTGAATTTGCCCTTTTCTTGCACATTTCCTGAAGCATCTGCTCTTGCCGGCTGCCAGAGACAGCTTTCTGGGCGATTTGGTCTGACCCCGCTGGATGTTTTGTAGGTTTGATTCCAAATGATCAGTAGTAAAGTGGCATTTGGATCATCCTCAAAACAGAAGTGATGCTGAAAGGCAGGGAAAAAACAGAGGTAGTTTACAATCCTCCCGCAGCCACGGCTTGTTTGCGGGCTGGGAGGGATGAGAGCGCATCTCTGTGTGTGTTATAAGCCTAATGGATCTGGTCACTGAACTCCACAAAAATCTCAGTTTATCCATTTTTGGTTTTTTTAACTGAAAGTTTTAGCTGCAAGAATACAAAGGTGGCGAGTGTTGCTGGGTTAAACCTTTGTGAAAAAGACAGTTTAGAGGCATCTTTTATTTAAAATGGCTGTAAGAGGCATTAAGCACGTGTCATTGTCATCTGCCCCGCTCCCCGCAAAAGGCAGACTGGGTATTTTGTAGGGATTCGGTTGCTCTGCACCTCAGCGCCTGGGCTGAATGTTGTTTCAGGAGTGTGATGAGCGTGTTTGTTGCTGTAGGGAAAAAAAAGGTAAGGTGTAGAGGGAATAACAGAGCTCACAGAAGCAGAAGAAAGTTTGAACAGAGTCTGATGATTACATGTTTTTGGCAGAATACTGGCGTCAGTTTTGGGTCGGGGTGTTGACCAAAGGAGGTTTGGAGTGAAGGGTAGGGAAATGACCTCCTCTTTTTTTTTGTTCCTCCTGTGCTTAAAGCAGCAGGGTTTTGTACAGCCTTCCAAATAAACAGAATTGCAGCAGAGATACCTGATTGCATCACCCATTTCTCCTCCTAACTGGAATAAGCTAGAAGAGTTTGAATTTTCATTAACCACTCAGCCTAGAGGGATAATAAGGCATTTTACAGAAACCAGAGAGACAGGCAGGATGGCCCAATTCTTTTTGCAGTGTGATGCACGGTGTTTCCACTGATTGCGAGGAGATTTGACGTCCTATTTTTTTGGTGCCTGAGTTTCCAGCAGTGAAAGGGAGATGTTCGGGATGGCACCAAGATGCACTGAGAAATACTCCCCAGTTTGGAAGCGAGCTCTGTGAAATGGCATCCATGCATTTTTCAAGAGGACCCTCAAAACTGCAAATCAGCCTCGAGTTGATTTTAAAGTGTTGCAGGCAAAGTCTTAATTCATGTTATTTTAGGTACCGTTCTGTCCCTGGATCGCCCAAATTCTGTGCTCCTGAATCTGTTTGCAGAACAGCCGTGCAGGCTCTGACTGGGGACGGGGGGAGGAGAGGGGTGATGAGGCTGTGTCCTGGTTTCAGCTGGGATAGAGTTAATTTTCTTCTTAGTAGCTGGTACAGTGCTGTGTTTTGGATTTAGTGTGAGAATAACGTTGATGATAACACTCTGATGTTTTAGTTGTTGCTAAGTAGTGCTTATCCTAAGTTAAGGACTTTTCAGTTTCCCATGCTCCGCCAGCAAGCAGGTGTGCAAGGGGCTGGGAGGGAGCACAGCCGGGGCAGCTGACCCGAACTAGCCAAAGGGGTATTCCATACCATGGAACGTCATGCCCAGTATATAAATGGGGGGGAGTTGGCCGGGAGGCGTGGATTGCTGCTGGGGCATCGGTCAGCAGCTGGTGAGCAATTGCATTGTGCATCACTTGTCTTTTCTTGGGTTTTATTTCTCTCTTTTTTTTTGTTGTATTCCTTTTCATTACAATTATTATTATTCTATTTTTTATTATTATTAATGTTAGTATTATATTTTATTTTACTTTAGTTATTAAACTGTTCTTATCTCAACCCACGAGTTTTACTTTTTTTTTCCCAATCCTCCTCCCCATCCCACTGGGAGCGGGGAGGGGTGAGCGGCTGCGTGGTGCTTAGTTACTGGCTGGGGTTAAACCATGACAGTCTGGTTACCCAGCACAGCAAAATAAATCTCCATACATCCAAGAGCATCTCACAGAGGTTAGAGAAGGGGTGCTTCAAAAAGGTAACCCCTGAAAAGCAGCAGTTCAGGAGCTCTGCCATGTGAGTCACTTTATTTCTGCAAACAGAAAGGGGAAAAAAGCCCTACCTAGCTTTGTAGCCGAGACAGAGTCACTGTCTCTCCCTACTTCTTGGCTTTTCTTTTTTTTCTTCTAGTATATAATGGGAAAGCATGTTAGGCCCAGAGCTCAGATGTGGGAGTCTGCAAGAGAATGGCAGCTCCAAGACGGTAAGCGGAGGTGACAAGTTCCCAGCAATATTAAACATTAACACTGAATATTTTGTTGGTATTTAACTCCAGGACGTTTCATGTTACTGAGCAGAAACAGAACATCCCCCCTCACCCCCACTATTTTGTTCTTTACTCCTCTGCTCTGTACATTCAGAAGGCAGGGATGCGAGATGCCAGCTCCTTCAGGGTTGAAATGGCTTTATATAAACTAACAGAGAGGGCGAGCTTATGAAGCGGAGACAGGATCTAATTCTGTACTCTGCTGAGACTGTGACTTGAAGATGGGGAATACTTTGTGTACAAGGTGGGCGTGCTTATGTGTGTATATATATGTATGAAGCTGAACACAGGAGAAATCCTGCTTATTTAGAAATCGGACTGTGGCAAGCAGCTGAGGGGGAGAGCTGGAATTTTAAAGTGATCTTTTAAAATGTTTATGTATATTTTGTTGCTGCTGGAAATGTCTGTTTGCACCTCAGGGAGGTTCCTGAACTTCCCACGTTGTGGAGCAGCTGGCCCGGAGGGGCAAATTCATTTCTGCTGCAAGACAGGAGGAGTTTTATCAGGGAAGCAGCTGCTCTGAAGCACCCACTGCTCTCCATCTCTGCAACCAGAGTGAATGCAACGTCAAGATCCACTCCTCGCATCCACCTGGGCGCTCATTGCATTCGCCAGCCTACAGCTGCGGCCCTGGTGCAGAGCAATCATCAAACCTGCCATGGCTTTCAGCACCCGCTTAACATGCAATTCCGATTGACCGATACATTTTGGGAGTACCCATTACAGCGGCATAATTGCTGCCCTGACTGGGAGCCAGGTTAGACCACAGAGAGAAGCGGTTTCCATCAGCGGCCCTGGCGTGGGGCGAGGGTGTGGTGGGAGCGCTGGGAGCGCGGCAGGGGAGCACATCCTGCTTCCTCTCCCGCCCGCCCTCTCCCGCTGTGAGCATCCCATGCTGCACGGGGCGACGAGGAGCCAGGAGAGGAAACATTCCCCTTATGTAACAGGAAATGTAAACAAGGGTGTATTTACCAACAGCGCTGTCTCCAAACACCCAGGCTGTGCTATTTCTCCGAGAAAAGCGTCCTGGAGGAGCAGCTCTGCTGCCGGTGGGAGATGCCGCGCTTCTGCTGAGCTCACTCGCTGTTGCCCGATAGCATCTGAGGAGCTGGTTCTCACATGTCGAAAGAGAGACATGGATGCAAATGCACACACCCCTGCAGATTTCCACTAACGGGCCCCCAAACAGCAAGTGGGAAATCAGGATGGCCTGGGGAGATAGGCATTGCTTACTCACCCAAATGCCCCTGAGGACCCCTCCCTCATCCACTCCCTGATCCTGCAAGAAGCTACTCTCTCTTCTGTCCACTAATATTTTTCCTCCAGGACCTGCCATCCACTGGCCCCAAGCCCTTTGTGAGACGCACTTCTGCCTGACCAGCAACATTTGCAAGGTGCCCATGCTGGTGGCCTGTGCTCAGCTTTTGGGGGCAGGAATGTGAGAGTCATGAACCAGAGCAAGCTCCAGTTGGAGGACTTTGTGTGCATTGCCTTTAGGCAAAGGGCAGAGCAAAATATCTCCAGCATGCACATCAAGAAGACCCCCATGGGTTCAGCCTATGCAAGAGAAATGCTTCTTATGCCCCTGAGACACATGGAGAGAGGGTGGAGTGAGGGAAAGGGAAGGGAAACTGCTGGCGCGTTGTGCTGTGCAAGTTGTGCACATTCACTGGAAACAAAGGACAGCAGAGCCTGAATTTCCATTTCCTCTGTCCTGGCAACTGTGCAGCTCTCTAGCTTGGTGGAGCTACACCCCCACCCCCCCACCCCCCATCCCCAGGGGTGTGTTACTGCAATCAGGATCCAGCCCACTGCAAGTCACATCCTCTCCAACTTGCCTTCTGTGGTCTTTAATTCACCTTTCCATTTACACTGTTGTAAATCAAAATTAACCCCATTAAATCAATGGACATATACTAGCATAAAAGCAGTGGAAGTGGGAGGTGAATCAGATCCAGTCTCTTTATGGGGATGTTATCTGATTATTTAATATGCTGTTAAGTAACCAGTGCTAACCGTAGCAAACAACAGCAAACAGTAATGTGGTGCTGGTGAGATACATGGCAATTTACTGTTATTATTTATACATTTTACAACATTTTCGGTGAACAATTTGGGTTTTTTTAAGTAAGCGTGTTTGTGCTCTCTCTTGAATGCAAAAGATCATTGTTACCCTGTTTTGTTTCTCACAGATTTTGTTTGTCTTCTGGCTCCTTTTGGGGGACGAGAGCTCTGTTCTGAGAGTGAGCGAGCTTTTTGAGAAGCAACAGCACAAAAACACTTATGCCTTGAGGGAGTGCTAAAGAGTGGTGATGCCAGGTGATGCCTGTGGCACACTGGGGACAGCAGATACCTTTTCTGGCATATTTTTGTTGCAGAGCATCGGTCTGATTCTGTGGTGGCCACAGCCTGAATGAAAAGGGGTCACCTTCGGGATACTTGGCAAAGATGTAAGGACACAATAAAAGGGGATATACAGCTCAGGCTTCCTTCTTCCTCACACTTACCATGGCCTGTAGCTCCGTGTGTTGCTATGCTTGTGGCAGCATGTCTTGATGCACTGATGGGCAGGGGACAGGATGCCCCGGTCTATGAGAAGCAAGAACCAGTGCGTCTCCAAAGTGCTCGTGGGGGGTGACCCCACAGTGGGGCAACAGGACAGCCCTGAATGAGCTGAGCCACCATCCTCATTGCCTGCAGGGTAAAAGCACTGGCAGGGACCGCGGAGATGGCCCTGGGGATGGGGTCAGAGCGCTGCAGAGCTGGGACTCAGGGCTTGTCCACACGGGACACAGCCGTAAGTAAACGGTGGTGGTTAACCTGGCAGTGGTTAGCGTGCCCATTAGTGCATGCTAAAAGTGCACAGAGTCACCAGCAAAGGGTTGAATCACTCAAATGCTTTTAAAATTAAATGCTTTCTAAAAACATATCCTTTCTTTCCTTTTCAACCTAGCAGTTTAGAGGGCAGCCTCTGAAACGTTAGTACTGGCCCTCTGAGACCTTAACCACAGAGCCACTGGGCATTCCCCTCCTGGGCACCCCTGCTGCTGCCCAGCTATGTGCTAAGCTGGACGGAGGAACTGGCTTTGGTTAAAAATTAATCCAGATAACCGCAATGATTAGTTTCCAGCTGCATCAGTCCCCTGCGTGGAAGAACTGACTCCGGCTCCCTTGGAGCCTGGAGCAGAGCTGTGCTGCTCCTCACCCCTCTCGCTGCTCCTTAGGTGCCTGCGCCTTTGCAAGTGAAATGTGTTCCTCTGGCTGCGGTGGACCCTTGCATCTCCCTGAGAGTAATTCTCACAGAAAGCACAAGGTCAAATTAATGCAGTTTTCCTGTTTCTTCACTGCCTTCCTGCATGTTTGTCTATAGAGGGGCTCGTTTGCTGGACCGGCAGTCCGGTGTTTGCCCTCTGAAAACAAGAGGGAAGAAGTGATGGCGCAGGCCACCTTGTTGCCACTCATGCTCTGCCTCCTCAGACTCATTGCATGAAGCTAACTGGGTCATTTTCTTTCGGTAGCAAGGTTGTTTTTCTTCCCCCTCAAGTAAAACTGGCTTTTATGTAAATAATTTTTGGACCAGCTGCACTGAACTAATTATCTGGGTCATTCAAATTTCTGCTTCTGGAAGTAATTATGGCCTTTGGGAGTATACTGTATAATACCGATTTATGATTGGAGACTTGAGAGTCTTCCTTATCTGCATGAATAGTATAAAGCAAAGTTAGCAAATCTTCCTTACATCCTCAGGGCCGCAGAGCGCTCCTCTCCTGCGCACAGAACTCCCATTCAGTCTAATAAGCATCTCCCTTCTCCCCTTCCTCCATACGCATATACTGAGGACTCTCATTGTGGATATACATCAGCAGGCTCTGGTCTGCTCTTTGGGACAGTGCTCCAGCATCCTTACCTACTTTTTTTCTGCCTGAAGCTTTATACCCCATTAGCTCTTAACTGGGGCATCAGTGAAAAACGAGGAGGAAACTTTGTAGAAAGGGGCAGGCTTATGTGAGGCGATGAGTAATTGGGAAGACTGGGTCCACTGACATCCGTTGAGGAAGGAAGGAGTTCACGCAAAGACATAGGTGTCCTAGATTTTGTTTGCAAGAGGCTTTGAGATTGCAAGTTTGTAAGCTGCCCTACCTGTGTAGAAGGGCTGTCCTGCACTGCTGGCAGAAAGGGGACTTTGGCAAGAAGAGGAGGGTGAGAGGTGGTAGTAGTTCATGCCACATCTCGCCTTGAAGGGGCTCAGGGCCATTATCTGCCCCAAAGTGGGTAGAGCAGCCTTGGGGCTGCTGTCAGCTCGGCAGTGCTGCATAACAAGGAGCATGGAGCTGGTGTACAGCCACCGCTGATTTCTTGACCCCATGGCCAACTCCCATGCTGAGGAAAGCTCATTTAGCTCTGAGCATTAGTCTTTTACTAAGAACAAGGACCAAAAGCTCTGGGCTAAAACAAAGCTGTGTAACACCAGGGCAGGAGAGGACATTAGCCTAGAGACACAGTTAAAATCAATTCACAGAATGGGCAGAAAGTGAATAAATGTTGTATCAGCCTTATTTTTTTTTTAATTATATGATTCATATAAAATATAAAATCAGTATTAATATAGCATATTTGTATATCACTAGACATAAAGACAAAAACGAACACAGACTCAGAGTACTTCAAGTTTTTGAGCTCATCTTCATTTCATACCTGCACCTCTCAGCAACCTCTCCCTTGACATAGTCTCCTTAACCGTCCTTTATTCTTTTTTTCCCAACTAGCTTATCCCTTTCTAACTAAACCCAATACAAATAAACCATAAGGCAGTAAAATGGAGGAAGGCACCAAACATGAGATCTGCTCCTATCCCAGTGCTCAACTTTTGTGCATTGCAGCCTGCTATAGTTGGTGTCCAGCTTCACTCTTTCGGCAGAAGGATCTGCCCGCTCTCCTGTGCTCCTTCTGAGCCCAGAGCCACAGGGTCCTGGCCACAGTTAAGTACTCTCAGGCATTGCTACAGTAAATATAATTAATTATAACAGCAAGCAATAATGCTTCCTAACTCAGAAAAATCACTGTAATTAGTTGTCCCGTTTACATGCCACAAATATTAAAAATAAAATTAAATGAAAAAGAAATGAAAACCTGGTGCAAGATGATCAGAAATGGATAACATTTTTCAACTAAAATTTTCTTTTTCTAGTGGGCCATGGTTACAGGAGGGGATGAAAAATGTAGATTTGCCAGTTACAAAGTTACACTTTGTACTTACTGACTGAGTTTTCCTAAATTATTTGGTCTTGAAAAAGTAACCATCCTAAAAAAATCCAACATCCCATTGGATCATTTGGGAAGCAGCATTTGTATTTTCACATTCAAAACTATTTTTCATTTAGAAATTTTCCTTTAATGTGCAGCTAAGCAAGTTTTAAAACACTTGATGGTGTTTTAAACAAAACTGAAACTACCATGTTAAGTAAGGAAAACCTCCACCTGATCCAAACTGAATATATGTGATTTTATGATTCACCAGAAAGTGTTGAATTTTTTTCTTTTTCAGCATGATTGAAACCAACTCCTCTCTTGCTTTCTCCTGATTTTTGGGACTGGCAGTAAGCCAAAACCTCATCTGCCTAGCTGTAGAAAACATCATTAGTCATCAACATGGTTAGATGGGGAATAGCTGGAAAGTTAGGTGCTCCAGAGATCAATATTAGACCTGATCTTATTTAACATTCTCACTAATGATCTGAGAACGTATGTGTACTCTATATTAATTGTATTCATTGATGCCACTCAGGTTCAGAGGGGTTGTGAACCCCAGTGGGGAGAATGGGAGATCGAATAAATGGACAGAAAATTAATATCCTTTCAAATTGATCCAATTAAGGATGTTCATTCTGAAAAATGCTAGTTAACAGAGCTGGGGAAAATAGCCCAAAATGCAGATGTTAGCTAAAGAGAAATACTCAGCAATGGTGTTCAGAAAAATATTGGATACTGGGTGGCTGCAAACTGGAAAGGAACCTGGAGTGCAATGTAAAGGCGAAAAGCATCTCACCTGTTTGCGCTGAACACTTACTACAAATGTCTTCAAAAAGACAAACTGATGGGAAAAAGGTTTATCAAAGGCTTTCACACTCAAAGCTCCTGACAGGAGCACCAGCTCAGGAGGTGTCTACAGACTGCCAGGTGCCACCAGGGAAGGCTCTTATTTCTTTACTTACCCTTTTTATGTGCTTCCTCAATTCATTTGCTGCTGGCCATTGTTAGGGACACCATCATAAGACCCTTTTGGTTTAGTCCAATATGCCTGCTCTTATTTTCCTGTAGACATCCTTGTTTCCAGCAGGCTGAAGGTCCCTCCTCAATAGGGGATCAGTAAAATGATGCTCAGCTGGGCAGCCCAACACAAGAGAGGAGCAGCACCAGAGATGAGTGGAAGCACGTGGATGAAGTAATCTGTGGCCAACAGCAGGCTGAATTACAGAAGAAAATTCCTTATACTGGCAGCTGCCAGGGCTGCAGGAAGAAACCCTGTCCCTACATGTCCAGACAATTTCTGGAATCATGTGAAAGTGGAAGTCATATTTTATTGGCTGTTGTACGGGAAAAGCATCTCCTACTATAGCAGGTAACTGGCAAATGGGTCTAGTAGGTCTTCTCCATATTTAACCTCTCCACCAGTTGTCTTCTACCTTTAATCTTGCTAGAAATCAATGAGCTCACCTAATCAATGAAGAACAGTGCATATAGATTGAAGTCAGCTCTATGTGATTC
Organism: Gymnogyps californianus; assembly: GCF_018139145.2. Taxonomy (NCBI): domain Eukaryota; kingdom Metazoa; phylum Chordata; class Aves; order Accipitriformes; family Cathartidae; genus Gymnogyps; species Gymnogyps californianus. Next base: position 118,007,672 of record NC_059472.1, on the reverse strand, counting down.
TTTGAAGCTACCAAATGTCAACTAAAATATCGTAAAAACTTTTCCAAGAGTCTTTATTGGCTCATCATTTATAACGAGACTAGTACAGAGAGTCAAAGACACAGATCATAATGTCTGCAAACAGACGTGTCTGGAGCACTTATGTAAGTCCTGCGGTAGGGTGGGAGTCAATATTTATTATGGGTACGTAAATGATAGCTGAGAACAAGGATCAATTTTCCAGTGAGCATGGGAGGAGTGCTCACTCACCTTTTCTTAGTTTTCATGCCTCCAGGACTGCTTGAGCAGCTTTAAACAATCATCAGATGAGGGTTCTTTCCTCACTTTTTATTTTTTAATTCTTAGTTACTTCAAAATATCCTCTTCCCTTCTCTGGCACTTAAACCAAACCGAAACCTCTCCATCTCAAATGAGTTGCTCTGATTTTTCCCCGGAGCTCTGACTCACTGAATAACCTTGTATGCCTCTGATGGTCGCCCCTCCATCTCCTTCCCAAGAGCTGACCGCAATGCCACCATTAGCACTGCCTGCCAGAAAACTCTGTAAAAGATGTCCCTAAAACAGTGCCAGCATCCCCGCTCAGTGGCAGGGCAGATGCACCCCGGGCGACAGGCTGCACGTCGAGTGGTGGTAGCGGGCACTGAAGTGCTTTCCAGGGCACAGCTGCATTTGCCATCCTCCCAGTGGGGCCAAGGTTTGCTGGGACAACCTATTCATACCTGGGGCAGGTAAACAGGAATAAAGAAGAAAATTAAAATATTCACTGAAAAGACGGGAACATGTCCTTAGCCCAAATCCTCACACTGTTTTTGCACTGACCCATTTCATTTGGAGCTACGATTTCCTTTTATGGCTGGGGTCTAACCAATGCCAATACTACTGGGATGCCCTTTGATGCCAAGCCTCATTACAGCTCAGCGGGTTTCAAGCCAATGTAGTAAATGTGGTACAAAACCCATGTATAGGGCACATAGAAGGGCTAGAGAGAGCACATCACTTACAAAGCAGTTTGATGTGGACAGAGAGGGTCCTTACAGGCTGCAACATGTACGACTGGTGAGACCGGTCAATGAGCACCTGATTTACACATCACAGACTTTGCATGCCAGCCTGTCCTCCTGCATTTGACCCTGTCCTAAAAACTAAGAGTGGGCCATGCCCCAGAAAATGTAGGCAGCCCTGTCTGAATAGAAACCTTCTGCTAGAGCCAAATTCAGCAGAAGGAAGAGTGCATGAGGGTTTGGGCTTGCATTCACTGATCAGACAGTTTGGATAGCAATGTCTGCAACCCTGCAGCTTGTGCCTGCCCTTCTGCAAGAATTACTGCCCTGAGACCGTCGGCACCAGTTCCACCCGTGCTCTTGCTCTCAGCTTGGTGTCTTAGCGCAAATTCACCCTCCTTAGGAGTTTGCACTTACATGCTAGGGCTGAACCTGAGTGGCTGCAATGTAGGCGCAGGAGCTGTTGTGCAGATGCTGTTGCAGGGTTGGTGCCTCCCTGCAGAGGGGTGAGGACAGTCGGGGGCTGGGACATCTAACACCCCTGCAGCACGATCTGCTAAAGCCCGTCCACCAGAGCCCTGCAGTGCTCTTCTTCAGGCAAATCCTCCTGTCTTTTTCAGCTGCAGACTCTGCACTGCATGTGCAAAACTTCCACTCCTATAGAGAGAGGCTCCCAGCATGGGGAGCGTGCCAGAGATCTGCGAGGATGGAGTGGAGAGGAGAGGAGAGCTTTGCCTGAAAGGCTGCATCCTCCCCATGCCCGGCATCCCTCACTCTGGCTTCTTCTGTTCTTGTGCAACAATCACTGGGGACAGTTTCTAAATTGCAAGGTATCCCTAGATTGCTTAGAACTAGCAGTAGGTCTTTATCATCATTAATCTTTCATAAATCTTAAGACTAAAACAAATGGTGTGACAGCTCTGAATGTCAGGAATCATGGGCTGTGGCAGTTTTGTTCACAGACGTTGTATATGTGCATTTAGGAATGTGGCTGGCAAACCTCCTCTATTATTTGTTCTGGCTGCACATTGTTTATACTTTTCTTCCTGTTTTTGAAAACAGAAATTATTGTCTCAGTGGCTAGATAAAATATTTCTCTTACAAAAGAAATCGCTGGTTGAAGAGAAGCACTTTCATAATTTTTTTTTTACAGCAAAGGAGAAGAAGAGAGATTTCTGGGACCTCTCACATTAATATTTTATGAACTACCTGAGAAAAGGTTTAAAGAACAAATGGCTGAAAATGGGAGATAATGTGGTGCGGTGGACTAAACGCACCCTGGGAGTTAGTTAGTTCAGGCTGTCTTCTTCCACCCATCCATTACAAACCAGGTAGGGCCAGCTCTTAATAGTCAGAGTCTCTGTGGCCAGTACTTGGCGTTATTGAAGCTGCCCACAAAACAAAGCAATTGGCTCAGTCATTGTCCCTCCGGAACTGGAGTAAATTTGGTGACGAAGCTAAATCCTGACAAAGTGAGCTGCAAATACTTATGGGAGTGAGCACACCAAGGCTGGCGAGACTCCTGGCATGAGTGAGGGCTGACCACATGAGCAGCTGCTGCAGACCCAGGAGGAACATGCCTGTCGGGGACCCTCAGTGCAGCATGGGCACCCCCTTTCTCCAGAAGTGCTTGGCAGAGCTATTAGGGCAAATGGAAAGCCAGGTTGCATGCAACCTGAATTGCCAGTCCAGTAAGGGCAGGGAGGTGACATGAGTTACCAAAGTCATTCTCTGGATCCATTGCTAAATCAGGAATATAGCAGAGTTAAAAAATATAGAGGATATACAGAGTGAAAATACAGAGGACTATGTTGATCGATCTGTACTTGTTTTTATTGTAAGAAAGACCCCTGTGTTGCCAAGGGGTCCTGTTTTACACTCTGTAAGGGCAGACTGGGGCATGTGGAAATTCTCTGGCTCCTAAAGCAGCCAAGGGAGGAGCTGAGTAAAGTCCCCTATCAGGTTTATTTTTTCTTTTCTGAAATATTTCACTCATCTGTTCTGACCTTAGTTTGCACGCCTAACTAATGACTTACCTTAAACCCAACTTAAACCCTTAAACCCAAACTTCGCCTAAGGACACAGCTTATCGCCATCATTATTGTCCATTGCATTGATACTGACAGTAGTCAGTATGGCTGCTATTGTCACCTATCATGATATTGTGATATATCACCTGTCGTGATATACCAACCACTTTCTCGGGGAAGTTGAAGTGCCCAGAACACTGCCTTCTCACTGAGATCGGCACGCAGCAGTTGGCGTCAGAATGGCAGCTGAATGCCACAAACATTGACAGAGGTCTTTTATTGTTGCTGTTGTTAATTAAAAGACTGAAGCATTTAAAGGCAATCTGAAAGCAAAGAGTGTAGGTTGTGGCACCAAATCACAAGCATAACTCATCAGTGTAATAAGCCAAGAAATACGCATTTGTAGAGCAAAGTTTTACTGCACATAATCCCTCTCTGGTTTCCTGATGTCAGAGGTGAAGTGCACGGACATCCCCTTCTTTAGCTTGTGCCCAGATGGCGAGGCATGGCAGCCCATCCGCAACAGCCATTAAAAGAGGCTTTTTCACCCGCTGTGTCAGGGGATCAGCTCTGGCTATAAGATGAGCCAAGCTCAATCAGTGTCCTCAGCTGATGTGAACTCTTGCCACTTCACTGAAGCCAAAGGACAAGGCAGCTTTGCATGAGCTGAGAATCCACCTCCCTCCACTTTCAAATTTATTACAATGATTTTGGATAACAGCAAAGGGAAATTCCCGTAGTCAGAGAGGAAATGTTGACTTCTGTACCTCTTCCAGTGCCCAGTGGGCACTAGCAGCTCTCTGTCGGGCCAGACAAAAAGGTAGTCATTTAAACAAAAAATATCTATGATAATGATGTGCTTTTTCAGTTTGCAGACTTTGCTCTCCAGTGCTGACAGAAGGACTGTGTATTTCATTGTCAAACACTGGGCAAAACCCAGGACTACCTGCACTGAGTTTTGCCGGCGATTTCCTAGTGCTCCCCCGAGACAAGAAGCTCTGGGGAAGCGGTTCAGCTTGCAGTGGGACTGCACCCCGGATGTGTGATGCTCCTGCAGTTCACAGGGGTCTTCGTTCTTCTCCCTCACTCTTCACTAGGTGCTCCAGCTGCACAGAAATGTTGGGTAAGGAGCACCCAACAGTCCCTAAAAAGGCTGATGCATCTCTATAGGTCAAGAGGGAAGAAAAATTTGACATCTCTCCCCTCTTGGGTGTCTGGAGATGGAAGGCAGCAGTCACTGTAGATACCAGGTGAATTATGATTTCCAAAGGAAGTGCATGGGAAGGTCACAGACATTATTTCCATCACAGAGAGAGATGAAGAGGAGCCAACATTTCCTTCCTCGGCTTATTCCTTCTTCACAAATGCAGGAGCTGTTTTGTCTTTTTTCTGCTGGTTGTTACAGTAAATCCCTAAGACCAAAACTCTGGAAAATAAACACTCTGCCTCTTGGGAAATTTCCATGACAATCATTCCTTCAGTTTCCCTGTGCTGTTGGCCATGGTTTGAGGTGACATCCATCCTGGTGGCAGTGGTGTGGCCCTCCCCTTCTCCAGCTCAGTTCTGATTGCAGTGCCACATCAAGCAAACCCAAAGACCAGCAGCTTCCGTGAAAATACTCCCATTGACTTCAAAGTACTTGGGATCCAGCCTCACACAGTGGTCAAACACTAGACATACCGGGGCAACCAGAGCAACTATTGCTCACAGCTGCAGCTGTAGGCACACATAAAGACAGCAGAGACACATGCCTAATGCATTTGGGCTCGAATTGCCCCAAACAATGCAATGGGTTTTTTTGAATGTGAAAGTTTTAGTCCTTCACAGCATCCCCTTATCTGAACCTATTCTACCAGAGCCTGTTTACCAAAATTTTTATTCCAGGCTCAAACTGGGTTAAATAACCAGCAAGAGCCTCCTTGCCTTCAGAGGCAATACGAAACTGTCTCCTCACTTGTGCTGCTATGCACCCATCAGATGAGGAGAGATCCAAACAGCAAAACACAGTATCAGTGGGTTCCTGATATGCTGATGAGTCTGTGCACCAACAAACAAGAGTTACCTGCGTGGGTGCATACGTTGTACATTCAGATACACATATGCATAGAAATATATGTATACATACATGTATGTACGTCTTGGGGCATTTAAAATAATCTACTGTGTAAATCATATGGTTCATATCTTATTACCAAAATACAGGTCTAAAGCAGTTATTGTGCCTTGCAAAGGATCTTCATGATAACATTTTCACAGTGGTATCCCTGAGAGAAGCTGGTGGAATGACAACCTGATGCAGAGACAGTGAGAAGCATCACAGCAAGTTAGCGATTCAGAAGCAGACCCTGCCCCTGTACAAGCAGCACAGAAAGCCATGGAGTTGCACCACTATATGCCAACTGATGGTACAGTCTGTGCTGTCCAGCAAAGGGACTGGCATGGGGCCCTTCCCTCTTGATTTGGCTATAACTCAGCCTGGAGGGTATATCACATGTGTGACAGTGTGACAGTGGAGGGCACCGCACCCTACAAATGCTGCAAGCTCCTTTGCAAAAGGTAAAAAATAGTATGCATTCATCAGCTACATAACACATTTGTGATTTTGAGGGGTTCGAAAGGGAAGAATTACAGTAAACTTGGAGATATGTTCATTCTGTTATGGAAGAGGTGGCAGTCGCTCCATAGCAGGTTTTAGACTCTGAGGAATTTGACTTAGTGTCCTGGTGGAGCCAAAATGCAGTAGTTGATTTATTTATCTATTTATTTTCAGGATAGAAAGTTCTCTTTGAGTTTTCAGGGGACTTTTGGAGGGCATTTTGGTCACTGGCAAGGAAAAAAAGAAACAAATGTTAAAACCCAGTCACCCTTTCACTCTCTCACTCTGACGCAAAACTATGGTATATCAAAACACTTGTCTGGTATATAGCCATGCACCAGGGAACTTTATGCAGAGTTGTTCTCCTTGGGGGAAAATATGAGGTCGGGGTTTAGGTCTGTATTACAATGCAATCTTAGGGAATGAGGTATGTGCATTGCATCATCGTACATTTTGGAATTTATAAAGAGAGGGAAAAAGAAGACAGTAAACATGATGTGCAAAGACTAGGGTATGTTAAATGTTTCAGTGAATTTTTTTTAATTGTGGTGTACTGTCTAATAACAGTTTCTAGTGTGCAGGTGCTGCCAGATACTACCAATAAAGTTGCAAAGCAGTGTCTCTTTTCCTGTTTTGCTGTCAAAGGGAACAGTTTTGTCCATTTCTTTCCCATTAAGCTGAAATTTTCCATCCTGTGTCTCCCAAGTTTTGCTGTTTTTGTTTGTTTCTAAGTATCAGCAAAATTACTTCAGCTTTCAAATTTGACATGGGAGGACTGAACTGAGCATTTTTCTTACTGGCTGGCAACAGCTCCTCATAAGGGTGGCTTGTGTCTTAGGAAATAGGGCATGCTGACCGATATCTCCACTATGTGTTTAAACTTCAGTACAGAAGGGTTGGTTCCTTTCAAATACATCAGCAGGTAGGGGGTCTCAAAGAATTAGCTTGGGGAAGAGGGAGTTTTAGTATGATTTTAGATCCAGATTATTTTCCTAGTCTGTTCTCCTCAGGAGAGGTGGTGAATGCCATCCTGGGCACAAAGTCCAGGCCAGGAGTCAGGAGACTTTTGCTCTGTTCCCAGCTGCCACAACCTGTGGTGTGAACCTGGCAAAGTCAATTAACCTCCCTATTAATTTTTTGTCTGTAAAAATGCAGATGCTTTTAAAAATGGGTGGCTGAGCCAGACTCCAGGCACATTCATGGAAAGACAACTGTTGACTTCAAGATCAGGCTTCTAAGTCTCACAGGTGTGGTGAGATGTGATTCAATAGTGTTTGTAAAGATCTCTGAGGTTCTCAAATGGAGGATGATCTCAGCAGGTAAAGAATTTCAGTGACAACTCCTAATGAACACACACTTATTAATCCTCTCCCCCTCCCCTTTTCATTTCAAAGTAGCAATAAGAATGAGATTTAAAGTATTTATTGAGTGGTTGAGAAAGCCAACCTTTGACTCTGTGCCTTAGAGCAGTGCCTGTGGCAGGCAGTAATTGTGCAGAAAGGCACTGATAGCATGTCTTATTATTGCTTAAGAAAGGTGCTTTTCCAATTTGCTTTGTTCACTGGGTTGCTGTACCAGACTTGAGATTCATGGCTATAAATAGAGCAAGCTATATATAAATATGCATACATACATACAAGCACAGAGACTGTGACTCAGACACATTACCAGCACACTATAGCCCAAGTCAGTATAATTGAAAAAAACAAGGGAAAAAAGGGTTCAATATTTTTCATAAGTAGAGCCTGATCCCAAAATCACTTTAACAGGCTTTGTTCATATGAGTATTCAGACCTACTGAGAATAGAGTGGCTCATAAGCACAGAAATTTGTGCTAGACCTGTAAATTGAACTGTATGGTCAGCAGGGTTTGGAGTTGCATATCATATTGATTTTTCAAGATAAGAAAAGGGACTGAGATTGTAGAAATTGTATTCAAATTTTCAGACCTGAAAAGTTTTGTTATTTATTGATTGGGGGTGGAATTTCCCAGTGTGCAGAGTGATTGCATTTGGACTATACATCCATTCAATCCTTCTACAGTCCTTGAACTGAGACTGAGGAATTTGGGGAGGTTTCCTGCACCTTGAAGAATTCTAGAGAATTTGGAAATACTCACTGAGCTGCCCAAAGGAAACTGGATCTCTGCCTCATCCACCACACCGTGGGGCGGGGTGGTGGATGAACTTCAAGTTCCTTCGATCCTGCACATGGGGTCAGATGTAATGCTTCCCTTTCCTGACTTGCTTTAGGTTAATTTCTTTACTTAGGGGCTTGGTGTACATATTTGTGATTATACATTATATATATATACCATCAACATCCCAGTATATAATTAAAACCAATGTTTTTTACCAATGTGTCTGACAATAAAACTCTATGTGAGAATAGCAACAGGAAATGGATATTAAGAGCTATAAATACATTCAAAATAAACCAGTTTAACAATATGAATGCATTTCTGAAGCTATATTCCAGATCTTGCAGTTAAACTGTCACACAAAACACAGTGGGCCACATCCACCATTTGACAGTATTTCTGAAATACAAACGGAGTTTTACAATTTTCCATACAAACTTACTGTGATTTTTCTTTCAGAATGAGCAAATGGAGCTGCTGGTTTTGGCCCTCAAAAGGCTGTTTAGGAGAAGCAGAACTTACCATACTTTATGAACAACAGGAGGAAAGTCAATCAATAACACTTTTCTGCTCTCCAGTTTGAGAGCCCTCAGATACGTGTTGTCAATTGAAGTTACAAATAGATGTTTCTGAGGGCAAAAAATCTGGCTTTAAAGAGCAGCAATGAGGTCCAAATTCTGTTCTCTGTTATACCATAGTGAATCAGGAATGGCTTCATTGACTATGCATAGCATCAAGACATTAAGGTCAATAGATTTTTTCCTAGTTTTCCTTAGTGCAGTGGACTGCAAAATTTTGCTTCACTTCTCTGTATTCCAAGTTATATCTGAATCTTTCAGCAACAAAAAAAAAGTATATCATTATATGTTTATTGCTTGTACAAATCTATTTGCAGTACAACTCTGGGAGAGCAAGAGAACTACTAACTAGGTGGCAAATGCTGGTTCTCCTTTCTGAGGAGAGATGGACACAAAACCTGCAGTGTAATGGGGAACCACCCAGCAAAGAATCATTTTGCCAAAGAGCAAAGAAAAGAAGAAAATCCATAAAATTTGGTGGCCACTGTCTTGGAGGGTGTGTTAAATGTTAAAATGGAATATATGTTTTTTAAAATACACTTGGTGACCACATGCAGGCTTCTGACAGACCTTTTAAGCAGCATTGCCACGAAACCATAGTCTGCCTATGTTGAATATATAGGCTACAGTGCATACCATGGTAATCACCACAGCATTGCCATACCCTCTCTGATCAATTGTGTTTTTGCAGTGGCCCACAAGCCGTAAGTGCGGTGTCTGTAAGGCCCAAATGATAGCATTCAGGCTGTACTGGCTGCCTGGAATGACTTGCCTTTTCTAAAGACCTCAGAGAGCTCCAGGCTGAGGACAGCCAAGCCCTTGTTCCCCAACCCTTTGCTCCTCATGAGAACAACCTAAGAATTTGGCACGATGGCCCACTGCCTATTTGTGATTTATGAGCAGATTTATGAGCCATTGGCTAAGGGTGGCCTCATGGGTGAAAGTCATCACCCAACGGTGCCTTATCAATGAGAACAAAAATGGCACCTTCATTGGTTTTGAACTTAGACTCTAGAACCAGCTACACCACTGAGGAAGTGAATAATCTATCAATAGCATAACTTTAGGTGAGACTGAAATAAGTGATACTCTGTGGCTTGATAGATATATTAGAGAAGGTGATTCTTTTTCTATTTCTTCCCACTTTTTTCTGTCTTGACAAATGCATGGTGAGAGAGAAGCCATGTTGCTTAGCAACTCCTTAGGATGCAGAAAGAAATCAGTCAATACAATTCCGAATTAAAGCTGCAATGACCCACAGAAATTTTTCTAGAGAAAACCAAGAATAGCTATATATTCTCTGTCTTTTTCTTGAAGTCACATTAGCTCATGAGTCAAACTCTTTAAAATGAAGAATCATGGAAATAGACAGGTGTTTCTGAGGTGGGAGAAGGGGGCTAATTTATCGCAGGAGTCTGAAAAGCAGGAACTCATTTTGAATTCTAGCAATGCTGATTATTTTAGTTAAGGTTGAGTGTGAATTTAGCCATTTTGGCACATGAACCATTTGTGAGCCAGTCATTTCAGTCATGAGACATGCTGGATTAGTTCCGCCACTTGTTTGAATTGTCATTGATTACGTTGGTATTGCATCCATAGCAGCTGAAGCAACTGACGTTGCACCAAGAACAACTGAAGACGTAGCTTGCTTGCACATAAGCATATGCATCAAGCCCTCAGCAGAGTACTTGCATCAAACCCTCAACAGCTGAGCTGAAGTATGGTACTCTTAGTCTTAGCCCATGAGTGAGCATACAAGTCAGAGAGTCCCTTTTTTGGTACTGGATGGTTGACTGGGCATTTTAGGAATGTGTTTATTCACCAAACACAACAGGCATTTCTGCAAAAATCAACAAGATGATCAAGATTTGTGAACATTCCCATCAATGCTAACAGGTTTCTGAGTATTCAAAAACAGTGATAAACATGACTACCTAGAAGTCCAAGAGAGATAAATTTAGTTCCTTTACTTACAGTAGTATTTACATAACCATTTATTTGTTTTTACTATTTGACCAGAACTCATCTGAATTTTCAGTCACACAGGATTTGGTCAAAGTGGTAAAATAACAGAGGGAAATGAGTATGTGAGAAAACTAGTGTTGTTCTGTTACAACACAAATTGCAAAGCACACCTCTGACTTTGCAGTCATTCTTTGGAAATCGCAACATTCAAAGGATAAGACAAACCAGTCTCATCATCACTTTTTAGACCAGCTATTGCTTCCTGTTCAGTGAAAGAAACAGACAGGTAAAAGCTTTCTCTCTCCTTTTTCTTTTTCTTTTTGGGACATTATTAATAATTATTAAGATCACTGCTACTACAGTAATGCTTGTGGTCCTAGTTGCATTACAATATGTTAATAACTCTTCTGGTTTATTGTGCATTCCCTAGACAGCCACAGTGTCAGGGCTGCTGTATGTATGTAACCCCCATCAGCTTCAAGGAGTGGCAAGGCCACCTTGGCATGATCAGCGGAGAGCCTGCACCTGAATATGGTTCTAGTGCTGCAGCTGGGTCACAGGTGTGGACCCTGTGCGCTTTGCAAGGTCCTTTTGAAATTCATAAAAGAATGCAAAGGTATATGTCCATGTAGACCAGATTCTGCCTAGCAAAAGCTCCCCCAAACCACTGTTTAAAAATACCTTGCCCCTGCCTTGCCTTTGGTGACATAAGTAAGGGGCACCCTGTATGGGTAATCATCTTGAATGTCCTATGTCCATACTACTGAATGTTTGTCCCCTTTTCACAATTTTCTTTCCTGTAACTTTTGCTTGTGTGAACTGTGAAAGATTACATCTTGCTATATCTGACAATAAAACATAAGCTATATATGGTGTTAAACTGATACACAGTGTACTACAGAATAATATGCAGAATCTTTTGTACTGTTTTATAGTACATCTGTCATGTTTATATCACACGTAGAGTTATGATATATAGAGAGGTTACTTCTATATATGCATGCTATGCATGCAGCTATATATAATGCAGAAATATATTATGACATTAATAGAAATATGATGTGATCTAAACTTAAGAGAAACCATTTCTCCTTGGTATCTATCAATATTAAAACAGTTCTGTAAGTGTAGCAGAAGAGGAGTGAGATATTTCAGCCTGTTTCTGTGTTTGCAGACCTTTGCAGGCCTGTCAATACAAAAAGGCGCCTTTCCCATCGGTTCTTGAGACAGATCCACAAGTGACAGAATCCCTTGCAATACCGTAAAGGATCCCAGGTGAAAAAGTTGAGCTTTTGCAGTAATTGTTTCTGGTTTTGCTAAAACCAGTGATTCATTCTGTTCTGCTCTCTTGTCTCCATGTTATGTAAATAACGTCTCATTTTTAATGAAGCAAACCCATTAGGATTGCATACAAAACCAAGGGTTTTGGCCATATAACTTTAAGACTTTTCTGCCTGATAGCATTTTGAAGCAATTTGCTGTTCATTGTGACTGTAGTGTGTAAACGTCTTCCCCATGTGTGTTCAGCATAGAGCGATTCATCTTACAGCCCTCCACAGAATTCAGCTTGCTGTCCACCAGGTGACTTGCACTCTGCACACCGGGCAACGGTGGCACTGCCAGTCAAACCTGTGTGCTTTTTGGGAGCAATAATGGTCAGCCAAAGGATGAGGGCCTTTGGGCTATGCATTGCTGTCAACATGTGCAGCATGCTGGCAGTGCCACGTCTGACATGCATGAGGTAGTCTGATGGAGGACAGATGCCTTTGATGAGTCACTTCACGGTGTTGGTGGGTTTGGAGATGATTCTCATTGGTGTATATAGAAACTGGCAGGGGACCCAGGGCCAAACAAGCACATCAGGGATTCACCTCTAATACACTGAAAATGTGTGGTGTAATCATACCCTGAAGAGTGTAAGAGCCGCTCTGTAATCCAGCCTTCTGCTTGCATGGAGGAAATAGACCCAAGTGTTGGCAAACTATCATCTGCAGCAGAGTGAAGGGGCAGCAGGATTCCCCTTGCACAACTTTAGCAGTCTGAAAGAATCATAGAATAGAATCATAGAATGGTTTGGGTTGGAAGGCACCTTTAAAGGTCATCTAGTCCAACCCCACTGCAATGAGCAGGGACATCTTCAACTAGATCAGGTTGCTCAGAGCCCCGTCCAACCTGACCTTGAATGTTTCCAGGGATGGGGCATCTACCACCTCTCTGGGCAACCTGTTCCAGTGTTTCACCACCCTCATCATAAAAAATTTCTTCCTTACATCTAGTCTGAATCTACCCTCCTTTAGTTTAAAACCATTACCGCTTGTCCTATCACTACAGGCCCTACTAAAAAGTCTGTCCCCATCTTTCTTATAAGCTGCCTTTAAGCACTGCAAGGCCACAATAAGGTCTCCCTGGAGCCTTCTCTTCTCCAGGCTGAACAACCCCAACTCTCTCAGCCTTTCTTCATAGGAGAGGTGTTCCATCCCTCTGATGAGCTAGTCTACACTATTGTAGCCTGCCTTTATAAACAATGGAGGGAGAGGGAGGCATCTCCTGGGGTCAATCCATCTCGTTACAAGGCAGGTGATTAAAAGGATGGCAGGGAAGCTAAACTGTCCCCTGAAGCTGTCACCTCCCACCACTGGCTGTGGAAGGAGCTGAGACTGTGCATCCGGCAGCTTTTGTGACACTGACACAAGGTGGGAGAGGAGTATTCCTGTGGGGAGAGATGAAGTCAGTCTAGGGTTCATCCCAGGCACACTTGTCACTGACCATCCTCTTCTTGGGAGACCAAGGCTGCCTTTGCTGTGACAGAGGAAAAATAAGAGAATTGCAAAGCACTGCAGTCATTGAGTAATCCTTGGGAAGTTACAGGCTCATCCCCATGGGATTCCCGCCCGTGGGATCCTACACACACACCCCCACGCACACGTGCTGCTCCACAGCAGGGCCAGGGTGTTCATGCTGCTTTTGGTTCCCAGCCAAGTAGGTGTTCTGCAACCCTTCTCAGGATGGGCCAGCATGGGCAGATGGCTCACTCTGGGATTTTCCAAGGGATGCATGGGCAGATATTTCCTTCCTTGAAACTATTTCATATCTCCTCCAAGGCTGCATGGAGTTAAGCTGAAGGAGGCACTGGCAGCTGGGGGAACATCATGCCAGCTTCCCTGCCTGTGCTTCCTCACCTTTCCCTTCACAGTTAGGGCAGGAGGCGTAAGGGAAGGGAGATCAGAGGCTGCAAATCAGCCAGTGAGCTATGTTGGTATTCCTTTCTTGGTGCTGAAATGAATGATGCTTAGTCTTTTAGTTAATTTGAAGGGGCCACATCTGGAAGCGCTTTACAGTCTCAGCCTCTGTGGCAATTTGCCTGGGTAAGCACCTCAAGATTTAGCCAATAAAGAATGTGCACTGCACAGCTCATTAAGAGCCTAATCACTCTCCTCTGGGTCGAATTCAAGTGGCTATTAAAATCAATGTATTTATTTGCCAGGAAGAGTGCTAAAGAGGTCGTAAGATGTATATGAAAAGTGTCCTGGAAAAATGACATTGTGGTAACAGTACGAGAAAGAGCCCGAACTGGCTTAGACGCATCCTAACCCCTTGCTGCTATTAGATGTGGGGATTTCTGCACCAGGGAAGAGGGAACGCGAAGGGTGTCAGCTAGAGGAATGATGAAAGTATCTCACAGTCAAGTGACAAGAAGCCTGTGGCACATCAAACAGCAGAGGAGGACTATGCAGATAACAGCTGGCTGACAGGGGAACCGTTTCCTCTGATTGGAGGCTGTCTCCAAGGAACATGGACCGACTCTTTGCTTACTGACCTTGAAAATGGAAATTATTTCAGAGGCAGCCTTCTCCCATTTGCAAAAGTTTAAGCACATTTGTTTCTATCAAATGAATTTGAATGCAAGTCACCATGACATCACGGGGAAAGGATCATTCCTCATTTATCAGTGTGTCTGTTTTGGTATAAATGACAGAGCCACTTTAAAAAATGTTTTTAATGTGTGACTTTGCCTTGCATAAAATATGATGGAAGGGGCTGAGGACGGAGCCGAGATTGCGAGGAACTAGGGGAGGGAGCATCCTCTGGGCAAACGTCATCCAATGCCCGATGGCTGGGGAAGTGCTGGGAGCCAGGAGGGAAGGATGCATTTCACGAGGAAAAGATTCAGTTGCAGGAGAATAAGAGGACATCCTTGCTTGGCACTCTGCCTGTGCATGTAAACAGACGTGGTGCCAACGCAAGTATTTGTCTCCCTACATGGCCATCTTCAACCTCCCTTCCCCCTTACTAACAAATCTTATGAAAGCAAACTCTTCCCAGAACAAATCACTGTTTTCCTGAACAGTGAACTTTTCTGTTGCAAAGTCAACAAAGTCCTGTAGGAATTCTTGGAAAATCTCCAGAGATGTGCAAAAAAAGCCAGTAATGTGTTGTCTATCACGGCATGCTTTCAGGCCCCACAGAGGCTACTGGGAGCTGAGGGCGGTCTGTATCTCAGAGCTCCTCTGCAGATTTTCTCAACATCATAGAGCTGGGTCATTTTAATTTACTAGCTTATTCTTTATACTCTCATTTTAGTGCCAGCTATCACTGCAAGAAGAAGGCAAGGTGATTGAAACATCGGGTTTGGTTTATTAAACTGAACTGCTCTCCTCCACTGATGGGGAGGTCACCTTGCAGGTACCAGAGGGCAGGAACAGGCACATACTGCTGACTAGCTGCTGGCTCTGCAGGTTTACACTCCAATTTCCCCCATGGTAATTTCCTTGGTTGCTATATCAAGTAGGATTTGCAGATCCACCAGCTAGGTCCTGATTCTGGACCAGCTGCAATGCAGAGGCTGAACCAGCTTTAGCCACCTTTGGTCTGAAGTCTTAGAGAAGCTGAGCACACTGCACACAGCCGATAGAGTGGCCTGGCTCCATTTCTTGATGAATGTCTTCACTGCAGTTGCTGGTCACAAAAAACCTCTAAGCCTGGCTTACATTAACATCAGGAAAGTAGATTTAGTGGTGTAGGTAAATTAGATTTTGCTTCCACTTGGCCAGTTTATTTTGCAGGGAGAAATGAAGCTGACCATGCCTATGGATTTGCTTCTCTTCTGCTCCTATCCCACAGTCCACTTTTAGCTGCATTTCCAGGTCTAACTCCCTCTTTTTCTTGCATGGAGTTACCTGCTCCATTTTTGCTGCACAGCACTGAAATCAGCATGATAACCCCAAAGCATCCTCATCTGGGGAGGTTTACCTTGGCTATAAGTCACCTGAGGGTGGAAGGTGCCATGGGCTGGGAAGGAGCTCCAACACCAGGGAGCTAAGGGAAGAGGAGCTTTGGGAGAGCTACTGCAAGCAGGGAGCACCCACAAAACAGGTTGCCTCCCGTGCTCCCAGGGTAGCTGAGAGAGAGGAAGGAAGATGCAGCTTAGCTACATCAGCCACATCTGTGCACCAAGCAAAGCTGGAGGAGGAAAGGTGAAATCAATGCTGGGAGATGATGGATTGGCTGCTTAGTGTGATGGCAGCAGAAAGTGGCCTCTCTGAGGCCAGACACTGCCTGCGCCAGATGACATCGGGGTCTTTTCTCCACCATACCCTGGCAGGTTGCCAGCAGACAAGGCGGGGAAGAAGCAGGGAGAGGATCACACCACTGTGGGGAAGGAGATGTATAAATAGTGCCTGTTTGGAAGGCCAGGTGTGTCCGTCCGATTTGAGCCAAGCATAACAGGAGGGAGCAAGGAGTGCGTCTTCCTCTCCAGACCCGGTTCCTGAAATTAATTTCCTCCTATATGTTTCTGTTATTATGGGTGGGTGGATAGGGAGGGAGGAAGGAAGAAAAGAAAGCAAAAATCTTTGTTTTATTCTTGGATCTCACACCCCTGAGTCTTTGTTTACTTTGTACCTGCTCACTTGTGCATTGTTTGTCCTGCATATGTGTTATGGCCGAGCCACTCCAAGCTCTTGCTTCTGCTGGAAGGGGAGTTTTGCTCCACTGTCTCCCACTCCTCTTCCTCACTCTGTCTGTCCCTGCTGCCAGGTGCATGAGCTCCTCCGTCGCTCCCATCCCAGCATCAATGGACCTTTCACCAAACCAAATCAGCTCACTTACGTGGCAGAAACCTTCTTTTGCTGGGTTAGTGAATTGAACTGGTGCAGAGGTAGTTCAGACAGGCAAGGCAGAGAGAAAGAGAGAGTAGAGGCTTGCAGCAAGAAAGGGGGAAAGCATTGGAGGACAAAGAGTTTTCTTGTTTGACTTTGGTGACCTGCTATATTGGTTCGCACTCTAGTGTGTAACTAACTTAATCACCAGCTGATATCTTGGCACATTGTTGTTTTCCATGCTCTCAGGAGGCACCTCCATTTCAAACATCACGCTTCAGCTTGGGATAAAGCTTCAGCTCCCATGTACTTCTAGCTTTCTACTGCAAAGCTGGCCTCAAATTGAACTCTCTGACAGAGCGTATCTGGCCAGCGCTGTGGTCACATTTGTGGTCATTTCTTCTGCCAACATTTTTTACAGCATGCTAGGCTGTTATGTTGAACCCCTTGGAAAACAAGGACATGGCAACAGAAGGTTTCCCTTGTTATCCTGGAGACAGACCCAGATATTGCAGGTGCTCTCTCTGGCTGCCTGGTCCTTCAGCACAAAACCAGTGCTGGTATCTGCTCACTCCTGGGAAAACACGGATGGCATCAAAGAGCCTGGCAGCTGAATGACCTAGTAGGGAGCATCGTTTTGCTTACAGTGCCCAGGCAGCTGGTTTCTTGCGAGCACGGAGGAGGCGAGCCATTCTACTCCTGCCATCGCTTGCCCATGGACGCAGGGCATGTGTGCCTGTGAGCACTGGGGACAGGAGGGATGGGATGGAGGGGTGTGCTGCCAGCGGGGCTGAGGGGGCAAATCTGTATCCCGGTCATCGTGGTTTTGCTGCCCAGCTTGTACATCACATGCACAACCACCTTCCCGGCCACGGGGTGCCCTGGTGCCTGGCTCACCCTAGAGACACCCCGCATCACTCCGCTGCACGGGGGAGCACAAGCCCAGAGCCACGTTCCCCCAACCACATGGCCGGGGCCAACCCCAGCTGCTCACCATCGGCTGTGGCTGAGCATGGTCTGCTCCACCCCATGCACCTCTGCCTTTGGGTGATGGGGGTTGCCCATGCCAGATGAAACCCTGCCTCCCTGCCAGCCAAAGGCTCGTTTGCAGGCTTGCTGCCACTTGATTTGTTCTCCTTTCTCTGCTCTCTCTTTCCTCCAACTTTCTGAAATGGGAACATTATCTGAAAAATGGGCAACGCAGAAGGAGGCCGTGCGGCCCTGTGAACACGGTGTCAGGCAGAACAAAATAAACGCCTGAGGAGGTGCTTCCGAGAGACTTTGAAAGAAACTGGAGCACATATGTTCCTCTTCTCCCTCTGTTTTTGTCACGTCTCTGTAATACAGTGGACGTTTTCCCGGCTGCTCAGCAGGGCTGACAGCGTGTTGTCAGGATGGGGCTGTGTCCTAAATAGAAACTCTGCAGGTTTGGAAAGTTCCCTTCCTCTAATTGGAACCGACTCGCGGAGGTGAAGAAAAGCTGCAAAATTGTTTTAAGCTATGAGCAATTATAACAACCCTTACAGTGCCAGTGACACTAAGAGGATTTGTACTGGATTATACCTAACATTAACATGATCTAATGCCGCATGAATATCGCAGCCTGCAGCAGGCCCAGCTCTTGGAGTCAGGTTCCTTGTTCTTTAAAGTCATCCGGGGTTTGGGGAAGGAGGGGAACAAAGCCGTGCAGGGAGTTTTGGTGCAATGTCATGTCTCGTTTAAACATTGCAAATAGGCAGTGTTAAAGTAACAGTGGAAGGCAAAACGGATTTTAACGAGAGCCAGCCAGCCTCATGCTATTTGGCACTCGCCCCGCTGGGCAGAGAGGTACCACAGAGGTCTCGCAGTAAGGTGACATGATGGTGCCACACTGGCCGCAGTGCCAGGGCACACCAGGTGACCAAACTGTGAATCCTTCTCCTATCTCCAGGCTGCATCGGATTGTCTGACGGGGCTTTAAAAAGTGTTTTAAAATAATCCTTCCTTTTATAATGGCACGGAGAGACTTCTGCTGGTGCAGGCAGAGGAAAAAGGGAATTAATGGGGGTATGCCCTTATACGCAGACATTTCAGCGATGCGAAGCTCTGGCGGAGCAGGGTGGTAGGGCTGCGTGCAGCTAGTGATTGTGAGAAGTGTGGTCTATAGGAAAGGAGGGGAGGAAGGGACAGTGCGGGAGCTGAGTCTGCAAGCTGCGGCCTTAGAGAATACCTGCTCTGCTACTGACTTATTATAGGGCTTGCAGGGAGTTGTTTAATCTCTCTGTAGATCAGTTCCTCAATGAGCAGAATTAAAGCAATAACATTTTGCTCGGTGGGAAGGGACGAAGAGAAACCTGCATCGGTGTGAGGCACTCAAACCTTAGAGCGATTGGGGAGGGCAAAGATGGAAGGCAGGTAGAAAGGAAAGGAAGTCACCGAGTGAAAAGAGACACATACTGGCCTTGAAGGTTTTCCTTCTCGTCTTCGATTTTGCTAGTGAAATCAGCAAAGCCAACAAAAGTTCTCTGGGGACTTAAACTTCAGTTATGGCTGAAGGTCACAGAATACAGATTGTGCTTGGGAACTACCCAAGATTTGCCTTGGAGCAGCAAGGAAGGACCTGATCAAATGGATGCAAAATTTTTTCTCAGCCTAGACTTGATGGAGGGAATTAATGGGGGTGAAAACGGCTTTATATCCAAAATGGGAAGCCCCTCCCTGCTAGTGAGCTCGGCAGTGCTGAGCTCTGCAGCAGAGGTGAGGAACGAGGCCAAGAGGTCTAAATTACATTGCTGTATATATTGCCTTTGAATTTGGCCCTGACAGTAGGCTAGGTTGACCACGCTTCTCACTAGTAGCATGATTTGACTGATGAATGGAAGAATTTCCTATCAGGTCCTTAGGAGATTTTATACCACTAATATATTATATTTATTTTGCAGAGACATGTCAAATAGAAGTATATCTATGCAATGTTGAACTATAATTCATCCCACTGAAATCCATCCAGGGAGTACGTTCAGACTCCAAAATAGGATATGACAAATATCAGACAACTAACGTAAAGGAGTGTGGCTCACATTGTCTGTTGCTTCCCCCTTCTCCTACAGCCCATCCCACTACAAGCACTACTGTATCAGTCCCAATTAAGCACTCTTCTGAAAGTTTAGGCACAGTGTTGTTATGCCAAATTGTCAAAAAACTATGAGCTAAAATAAGCACCCACAGGAAGATGAACTTAGCTTAAAAAGGAAAGTATTACAGAGAAGCAGAAGCAGCATAAATCAGAAGCAAGGCTGGAGATTTGGGCCTTTGAGCCCTCCAGTTGTGAAGGATAACAATGTATGTTTTTAAATGGGAACTGAGATATCCCATGACCGGGTATCTCTAGGAGAACAGAAGCAAATATTGTGGGGGACAGCGTAACATCATGAGAACCAGCAATATTTTAAAGTTATATTACATAGAAAAGGTTAACGAAGAATTGTAGGCGATTCTACACTTCTCACAACTTTACAAAAAAAACCCCAACAACCAGTCTGAAATATTTTGGCCAAAAGAGGCAAACAATTTATACCGATTCCCAAAAGTCTTGTGGGAGTTACAGGTTGGGTGCTTCATGCTTTCATTCTGCTCCATCATTAGCCTCCCAGCTAGGATTTCATCTTCTGCAATGCAGCGTGCAGCCCCTCAGGAAGCAGGAAAAGGACCACTATGGTGAGGAGACAAAGAAAGGAGGGGAGTTGTGGGGCTGAGGAAAACCATGGGAGATGAAATCTGCTGGAAGATGTGCCACCAGCTCCTCAGTGTAGAGATGAATTTGACCCACTGTGAAGTTTCTCAGAACTAGTGCTAATATCCTGGGCTTGCAGTACTTAGGCAGCAATTATCACCTATAAAATAGGTGCTAATGTAGATTTTCACATTCAGAGGGCCAGCTGCTAAGCTGGTAGAAATGGGTGTACCTCTGTGGACTCCACTAGAGCTAGACTGGTTCAGGCCAGATGAAAATGCTCCCTAGAATTTTTGAGACACCAATTAATCTTAAAATCAAAATAAAGAGAAGAAAGAGTGCACATTGATCCCTTCACTTTAACAGGAAATTTAAATTTGGAGATGTCTGAAGTTCCACCTGATGTATGATTGAGCTGTGAGAGGCCAGTAGCACGCAGCATCACACACTGGTCATTTTATAATAATTGCAATGGAAGTATTTCTGGAAAGGAACTAACAGAAAATTACGGTGACCTGGCAGAATATAGCAGCTAGTTTTCAGCCCGTGCCCTTCCATCTTGGCAGGATACTGTTTTCCTTCATTCTGTAAAATACTCAGATTGGTACGATACAGCTTTTTAAAATGGGGTCCTAAAGAGAAGATCTACTAATGTCTAAGGGGAAAAAAAAAATACCAATTTGTGATTTTAAAGTGTCAGGGACTTTTTTGTATAGGTACACAAAGCTGCCAGGTCAAAGTGCTACCTTCCTGTAACTATAGTGCAGCATACATTTCCCCAGTAACACACCAGCTGTTAGTTGAACCCCATAGCAAAGAATCAATAAAGTCAAGGCAATTTCCTTAACATGCCATCTGTAAGAGATTATGGAAGGGAGGTGGGAGAAGGGTTTTCCTTAGTGGCTAATGCTTTACTAAAGTTCAAATGAGGCAATATATAGTAAAATAAATTAAATCTATATTTTCTCTTCTTTCAATTTTAGTGGGGACTAAATGAAATGGAACTGTGTTGATTCTACCCAGTTCAATATATCTTCACTTTCTAATAACCAAGGTCATTTTTACCTTCATGGAAAAAGAAGTCTAATATAAAATACTCACCCAGACTGAACACATATTCGCATTTTTTCAAAAGCCAGGTAGATGACTGATATATTATGTAATTCATTTCATGGCACATTGCTGAATGTTTTTTTATAGATAGTGTTTAACCTTGCCAATTTTGCTCTGAGATAATCACTCCTTTGAGGATAAAATCTCACATTTAACATTAGAAGAAAAAAGAACCCCCACGTGCCAAAATCTGCAGTATACAACAAATAACGGGGAAGTTACTTAGCCAGAAAGATAACGATTAGAGCAGTTTTCACTGCTGACTCTGTGATTAGCTGGTGGTTGTTATAATATTAATCAGAAATACAGAAACTGCGTAGACTACGTTTTGATACAGCCAGTGAGCAATGACAAAATGCTTAGACATCTTACAATAATGTATTTCTGCCCTGACTAATGGAAGTGGCAAATAGATTCATAAAAATCCCCTATATTTAGCACTGGAGCTATTCTCAGAGCGCGGGAGCTTTGCTTGTGGTTCTCTGGAGTTTATGATCAGGAATATTAATAGTGCCAGCATCTCATGGAAAGGATGCAAACCCTGGAAGACACCTCTGAAACACCCAAGGGAAGGACATCAATGGTGAAAGTCTGCAGGGTCAACACAGTGCCCATTTGCTCTGTGAGCCCTGATGCTCCCCTGGAGACTGCTTTTGAGAGAGGAACAGTGCAGAAGGTCAATGCAAAGTGAAATTTTACCTGCAGGGAGGAAAAAATATGTATAAGCCCAGATTCATCCTATCGTGCTGTAGGCACGTAGTCGAGGTGGCTAAGTTTGGAGTGCTGTCAGCCCTTGGTTCCCATTATAGTCAAGGCAGAGACAGGCACCTCCTGAGGGCAACTCAGCCCACCTATGATGGGAACCACCCTCGGGAGAGCCTGCGTTTCACCCCAGCTGTTGGAAACCAAGCATCTGATGTGCCATGAGATGAATCCTGGCCTTGATGTGTGAGGATGGGACAAACTGGCTCTGATTAAGAGCCTGCAGCCAGGAAAGAACCAAACATAAATCAAACGCTCATCTCAATTACTGAAATGAAAGATTTCATTAACTTTTAAAGATATTTCAATCTTGCCTCCACCCTTCCCTTTTGGGCACACACTTGGGACCATTACTGGAAGCACCGTTCATTAGGTAAGACCCTGTCCTTAACGGCATTTCCAGTTCAACAAGAGGCAAGCAGTACTGGGGTTCCTGGAGGAGCTTGACTCTTCCACAGGTTTTGTCCTCAGATTTTGCAGGCTACAAGAGATTCTGGAAAACATCCAGTCAGGACCAGACTCAGGGCTCTTGATCTAAACAGTCAAAGAAGTATTTTAACCCACTTGTTCAGCTAAGATTTTTCACTAGTGGGATTGCCAGCTTGGGCCAGAGGTGACCAGATGCAATGGGGGAGTATAAAAGCATCGTATGCCTTAAAGCCCGCCTTAAATAAGCCCTATTTTAGGGGCATGATATGCAGCATAAGGCTTTAGAGAGGCTTTATGCATGGGGAGAAATTGTCCTTAGATGGCAGAAACAATATTCAGAAATTAATGTGGGGACTCCGCATTTTGTTTTTTATTCATTTATGCTTCCCTTTTATTGAAACTCCATCTCAAATCCATCCAGAAGTAGCAACTAACTTTCAAAAATACGTTGCAAATAAAAGCCCCCAAAAGACAAGCCTTGTCTTAAGACATCACTTTAAAGCATCCATAAGATCTCTGGCAAAATTTCTTTGTCTACAGAAGATTAAATTTTTTTTAGGAAATCTATCTTTGCTTTTTTATTCTAATCTGTTTGACATAGGTTTCATTGCACAAAAAGATTTTAAGAGCACTTACCTCTTCAAAGTATGCTTCATTTTGCCACTACATAAATCAGAAGCATAGGCTATTTTTCATAAGTTTACTAACCCAAACAGCAAAGACCCAAGTTCCTCTGGAACTACTCATGTAGAGTAAATAATTAGACCTTGATCTGATGAAGGCACTTAACAGCAGGCTTATTTTTAACTCCATGAGTGCAGCTATTGAATTCAAAGGGATTGTTCGGATGTTTGAGTTCATATTTAAGTGCATTGCTGATTGGAGCATCCTAATCCTTAAACTGTGCCATTGATTTCGGTGGGACCACTGGCACAGGGTGATGTCAGGGGGCCAAGGGCAGCAGAACTGCAACCATGGCTTGTTGAAATCATGGGAAGCTATTTTTTACCCCTTGGACACCAAGACCCTCTCCAGAGCCACAGAGGCTGTGGTTTGGTTTTGTTTTGGTGGGTTTGGGTTTTTCCCTTCTAATTTAGGTTAATCCATATCTTCCCTGTTCCAGGGAAATACTACCTCAATCATATGAAAGGGAGAATACTTGTCCTACCCTCCATAAAATGCCTGGAAAACATGACCAGGTAACAATAAGCAAATAAACTGCCAAGCCCTGCAATTCTTCATTCTTGTGCCTAATCTCGAAAGGAGGCTAATTAAGACCAACGGCACACTCCTCGCAAGCAAAGATTACTTATCAGCTTAATTTGATACTTTTACAGACAGCTGACATATGGTTTCCTCCTCTTCCCCCTGCCCCTTCCCGCACTCGAGTTTAAATAGGGTTGAAGTGGTGCATAGGACTTCTGCTCTTCCTCACTGCTGGGCTGGGTTTCATCTCACGTGGGAAAGAATTCGTGCTATCAGGCTCAAGGACCTCATCTTACCAAAAGGAGCTTGCTTTTCCTCAGAGCAGACCCATATGCCTTTTTCTTCCTAACAGATGTACTACCAGAAAAACAGATTGGTGAAATGGAGCTTGTTCCTTAAAGGTGAACTGAAACACTTACCTACCGTGTGTAAAAAACAAAGTCTGCTTCTTTGAACCACACACTTTGTAGGGTGCATATTCGATGCAGCCATACCATGATCATCCTTGGAAACGTGACGAGATGGATGAGAAAGACATTTATGGGCACAATTTTTCACAGCTACAGTAGCTCAGAATTATTGAGTTTCCCCATTCAGGGCAATATGGGAGGCCACCCTAAGTCTGATGCAATTTAAACCACTCCATAGATCGTGCTGGACATCCTCTAATGTGTGTCATTACAGCCTTACTGGACCTGATAGATGATAGCCGGGGAGGAGGACGAGGTGTACTCTATTACATATGCTATAAGCCTATCCTCTTTCACTGCACCATGTCCTCAGCTGATGCAGATCAGCGGAGCTCTGGTGCAGTTGATGGGTTTTGTGCTAGTTTTCACCATTCGAGGATCTGGACAATCATGTTTCTTGCAGCAGCTCAGAAGGTTTAGTCTTTTGTTTTTAACAATGCCTATGGGGTTTAATTCTCTGCTCTGCCTGTGTGACTGCAAGCAAGTCCCCTGTGACTCAGGCTCCCCTTCTTGCATGGGGTCAGGTCTACATCCCCACCTCCCATGATACAGCCCTGGCTGCAGGCTGCTTCCTGTCCTCAGGCATGAACAGCTGGGAAACCCTCAGCAAATCAGCGCCAAATCCTGAAAATCAGGCTGCATGAGAGACTATGATACAACTACGCCACTCAGTAATGGGCACTATGTGAGACCTGAAGTTATCACAAATGGGTGGATGCTGTATCAATCCCAAGTAGGTGTCATCATACATGTCAGAGAGAGACAAGGTTTTCCCTAGATTTTCTAACACACTTTTGAACTAACACAGGCGAGCCGGGCAAAACACAGGTACCAAACCCAAACCCAACATGGACCCCAAATAGGGTGCACACTGTTGCTCCTTCCACAGCACGTTCCTTCTGCTCCTTCTGTTTCTGAGGTCTTAGGTTTTAAATGTGATGAGGACTTTGTAAGAATTTTGGAGTCCTCATTATAAAACCATTTTTCAGTCTTTGGCTTACATGAGACGCATTTGCCATGATCAGCTTCAGGTACTTCTGGGCAAGTCAGAGTTTCTCATAGCTGTATAAATAAATATTTTTTGTAGTACACCCATGATTGATCATCATCTCCATTTGTGTATTTATGACTGTGACAGTTACAGAGCTTGCACAAGAAGATGCATTTTTTAATGATGTTTACACTCATTTCAGCAATCATAGTTATATATAGCTACATATTTGAAAGTCCTAAATAAACAGGTTACAGCTCACGTAAGAAGTAAAATGAAATGAAAATATAAGCTAGAATCAAATGCATCATCTGAAGATTTAGGCCTTAACAACTACTTGGCATGTTTTGTACATCTGATAGGTACATATAAATTTTAAAGGCATTATGTGTTTGAGTATAGATATGTAAAACAAATATAAATATGTGTGTATCTATTGGATATAAAAATATATAATGCAACATACAACAACACACACCTGTCTATACACATATGTGCAAGCACAGGCATGTACCCATGCATGCATGTCCACACCTTCGGTACCATAATACTTTTGAATCCTTGCATCTGGAAGGTCTGTGTTACAATAACACTTGGGAACTTAAAATAACATAGCTGCCATGCTAGCGCATGCCGGAGGAGCTGCTACCACTGCAAGTCCTCCCAGAAAAGGGAGTTGCAAGAGCAGCAGAGAAACCCATGGGCTGCGCTGAGGGGTGAGGGGCTGGAGAAAGTCCTTTGGTGTATGTTGCCATTCACCGCATGATGCACGGGAGTGCTGAGGGGACTTGGCGACACACTGAGAGCCCATAGCTTTAGCTGGTATGCAAACACTACACACACACACATACAGTCAAAATGACCACGATTTGGTAGTATGGCCTGTGCATGTGCTTGAAATGCGTACCCCAGGTGGGACAAACAGCCTGCATGCTGCTTTTTGCACCACAAGGCTCCCAAGGGAGCAAAGGGACAGAGGTGTTCAGGGAGCTGGGCAAGGGTGCCCACAGGCATTTGGGTCCTGTGGAGGGGGCTGCATGCTGGCAAAGAGGGGCTCACTCTGGCAAAGCTGCAAGCAGGGCTTACAAGGTGAAGCAAGGAGAAGGGAGATGGCTGGTGTGGCATCACGCCACTTTCTCTGTTTTGTTTCTAAACCGTGAGGCAGAAGATGTTAGCTAAAGACGGGACTCGATCAAACGCTGACTCTGGGCATGTGAGCCATCCGGCTCTGGGCCTGCATTTGGTAGCCAGGACTACGTTCAGAAATCATTCAATTAACTCCCACAAAGGCTGCAGTTTTTCACCTCTCAGTCACCTTGAGGGAAGCATGAGCTCCGCTGAAGCCAACAGGAGTCCGTTTTGACCCCCACTGAGGAAAGGCAGCCCTCATGTCTCCTCCCTGCTGGTTTCCCCTGCCTCGCACCTACACCCAAGAGCACGTAGGATCTGCATGCAGCTTGCTGCCTTGCCTCTGCGAAGCTCCTGCTGCCGGCTCCTGCTCTGACGACTGCTAGCACAGCACAGCATGGCATGCCGTGGCATGGCAGGGTACAGCACGGTACAGCACGGCACAGCATGGTACGGCACAGCATGGTACCGAGCAATGGATGCTGCTCCTTGCAGAGCTTCCCGCCCCACTCCCTTCCCTCTTCCCCTGCCAGCAGTTGCAGCCAGCACCTCCCTTCCTGAGTCTAAAGGAAAACTATTTTTGCAGCCGTACTTAGCTGGACTTGCTACAAATATTCCCAGGGATGCTAAATTTTTCCTTGGCTGTTCTCCAATAATCTAAAGGGGTGTTGCAGCTGTTACCCCTCAATGCCAGGGACCTCATGCAGGCAATGGTGGAGACCATTCCCCTCACACCCCCTCACTAGCATGGCTGCAAGTGCTGTTACTCAACCACAAATACAGTCTGTGGTATCTCCCCAGACACCCTCCTTCTCCACAAGGTCGGTTGCTCATGCTGCCTGGAAACCAAAGCCTCAGACCCATGGTCTTTACTCATATCCCCATAACTGTGGTGTGTATCATTGCAGTATAAATGACTCAGGTGAGAGTCCAGGAGCAGCTGGATCCTGAAAGCCCGATTTACAGCACCTGCTGTGGAGGTTATTTTTTCAGCACTCAGCAGCTCCACCTGTAGCCTGGGTGGTGTCCAGGCCTGGTGGGAAAACATAGATGCTGATGCTGATGCTGATGCTGATGCTGATGCTGATGCTGATGCTGATGCTGATGCTGATGCTGATGCTGATGCTGATGCTGGAGCAGGAGCAGGAGCAGGAGCAGGAGCAGGAGCTGAGCTCTGCTGAAAATCCAGGCCCAGTTGAGAGCCATTGAATGGCATGAAAATGTAACTCAAGGCTCACAAGTGGGATTGCACATTCTAGACCCAATTCCTTTCACCTTATTCAAGCAAGAAGACCCATTAAAATGAAAAGAACTGGCTGTGCGGGCACATGCATTTTTCTTTTTTGATCAACTACCTCTTTGCTGATACGCCTAGTAGAGTGTTTGAAATCCCTATAAATGTTAGATGTCCATGATAAAAGACAGTGCCCTTATTTGGCCCGTGGCCATTTTCCATGTTTATTTGCTTATTTATTTCAGTTAAGTGCAACACACCAGTTGATGCGCAACACCCGTGTGCCGCAATACGGCTCTGGGTTGCCTTGGCAACGGGTGGAAAGGGTTTTGAAGAGCCAGAGAGGCCCATGCTAATGAAAACAAGCATTCAGGGGGCCTCTTCTCCAGGTGGGCGAGAAGAGGCTCCCTGCTGGGCTCCCTTGCCCAGCCCGCTTTCAAATATTCTGGTGCTTTAAACAAAAACTACAAAAACCAACAACAACAAAAAAGCCCACTATCCAGCCCCCTCTGCTTTTTTTCCATGCTAAAACGCAACTACTGATTAAAAGTTCTGAGACAGTTCTTTGAAGCCTTTCATTAATACGTTTCCTTTATGAATCCAAATTAGACGGTCAACGCATTTTCCTTCAAAAAAAAAAAAAGAAAGAGAACTATTATGGAAATGTGTGTTGTTGTTGTTGCTGCTGCTGGCTTTTACATGTTTAATCTCCCACATGTGCATCCGTGCCAGATGGCACTGCCCGTAAGATGGGAGATAATCTTTGCACACCATCTTCACCAGGTTGACGCTAGTCCCCGGGCTGCTGCAGGCTGTGGCTCTCATTTGGACATGGTGGCAACCATGGGCTTTGTCATGGGCTCTGTGGGATAGGGCTTACTCTGCCTGAGCTCAGCACCCACAGTTCCCACTGAAAGTCTCAAGTGAGGGTGGGGAGAGGGTGAGTTATTCACAGAGGTCTTGTAGGAGTGAGGCTGTGATACTGAATGCATGGGGAGAACTCCCCACTCAAGGAAGTGGGTCTTCTGGAAAGACATCTGGGCACCCATGCTCAGGAAATTGAACAGTCATGAGGAATATCTGACCCTATTCAATTGTCTCTTTTGGAAACATGAGGAAAAGGGTAGTGAATGACACTAGGAGCTGAGCAGGAGTATAGCCACCAGCTTCAGTGAGATTCATGTGTGTGCCACTTCCCTTATGGCTGTCCAGCAACTGCTGGGTATTCCCAAGGGCCAAACTGCTGACTGGCTCAATGAGGCGATGCCCATGGGATGTGCAAAGAGATAAGTATGTAAATATGGGGATGACATGAAAGGGGAAACATCCAATGAAGGCCTGAACATAGGTTGAACATTGCTCTAGGCTGGTGATGGTGTATAAGGGGGTGAAGAGCTTCTGGACATCAAGGCCAGCAGAAGGGCACTGTGTGATAATCTACGGCAATAGATTTCTCTTCCTATTTCTATTTCCATGCGAGCTTTTTTTGTGCAGGGCAGAACACATTCTTCTGTGGACAATGATAACCAACACTTCTTAATGCACAGTTGGGCTCACAGTCCAAAGTCTGAATTTGTGGCACAAAATTATAGGAAAGAAAGAAGTGGCAGCTGGGAGTGAAGCAGACCTCTGTAGCGATGATACTGAAGCAAGAGACACAATGTCCAGCAGGCCAGCAAGGAGGTACCCACAGAAAGCCGTGGAGGGAGATGCCCAACTTCCCTGGCATGGGCAGTATCATTTGCACACAGCTTGCAGTGACATGGCAGGCACCTCCTCCAGCAGAAGGCTTCTTCCACCTCCTCAGAAGCAATGGGAGGTGATTGCCTGTTTGGACCGGTGAAATGTCACAAGCCGCAAAGAAAAGAAATTGGAATAACTGTCCCTTTCAAAAAATCTGAAACCAACCCAGATCATGTGAGGCTGGGGACAAAATCCCAAGAGCTGATGGCATAGCTTCCAGTGTTAAGCAAAATATATGTATATTTTTTGGTAGGCCTCTTCACCGCTTGTAGGTGACTCAGTGCCAGAAACTGACTCATGTTGAAACAGCATTACAGCAAGACAAAGAAACTGTGTAATACACTGCCAGGCTTTCGGTCTGATAATGCTTTCATGGAAGGAGTGTTTTACTCTGCCCTGAACTGCAGTGAAGCTTATCACCAAGAGCAGTGACGTACTGGTCAGTTTGTTAATCTAAGCGAAGGGGAGTGAAGCTGGAAATATTTATAAGTGATTTCCCTCTGCTGAAGAAGGAGATAAGAATAACTATGACAACGCTCCTAAAACATTTATTGAATGTTTCATTCTAAAATGAAGCATACCAAAAAAGAAGGCAGTGCCTGAATGGGGAGTGGGGGGTCTAGAGAAAACTCTGCTCCTTGTAGATGCCTCCCCAGGAAAAGCAACATTGCAGCTAAAATGTCCACGGGTAGTTTTAGGGTGCCTGAAGTCTTTGGATCGCCAAGCTGCAGCAGGGGTCCTTTCTGGAGGGAGGACGTTCAAAACTCTGGAAAACAGGTCTCTTTCAGGAACACAAGAACCTGAGGATCCTCAAAACATGAATTTACATTTGAGATTACAGGCAACTGTGATTTCAGTGGCAGTAAGTTAGAGCCCATGAAAAACTGTTTCTGAATTGTGACATTTCTGGAAATTTTTATAATCCCCATCTGAGCTGGCTCTGAAATAGGCCAAGAAACAAATTCATCAAACCACGTGGGGTGCCTGCAAGAAAGCAGGGAAGGTTGACTGAAGTGATAGCAAGGACATCTGCAGCGTGTCGTAAGTTTCATTTTGCAGGTGCCACTGTTATGTCTCTGCAAACTTCTTGTGTCCTCAGTGCGATCCCAGGAGCTGTGGTCCTGTGTTCTGCACCAGCATGAGGGTTTGCACCACTCCAGCCAAGCACAGAGCCCTCCGTCGGGCTGGGAAATGAGGCCATGAGCTGCTGCTGCTGCTCTTGTTGTTGGGAGGGAGTGGAGCAGGGCTGACCCATCTACTGCCCTGCCAAATCTGTGCGAGACCCTGAATTGTTCCTGGTTTGGCTTATGCTCCAGGGCTGCCCCACATGAATAACCCCACGCTGTGCAGGCTTGCTCATGGGCTTAGGTGAACAGCCAAGATCTGTGTTTACTTTTTTTGGGCATGGCAAAGACATCTAATTACACCCATAGTGTATTTCAGTGCAGAACTATTTAACGCTTATGTTACAGAATCTAAAGCATGATTTGCTCCTTGTGGCTCCTAAAATCTGCAATATAGCCCTGCCAATGAAAACACAGAGATTTGGCTATGCAAGGAAACAGCTAGCTCAGCAAAAACGGTGGCCTGTCGTATTTGCAATGAAGAAGCAGAAAAACATCCACTACCCACAGAAATGCTGCTCCATTTTGTTCTTGAAAGTGGCAATTTAGAATTAAAGGCAGCTGAATTACATGGGCACCATGGGAAGAATTTGTTTTATGTGGGAGCTGCTATACATACATAACTTCACCATAAGATTTCTATATTAATCGCGGTAACCTGCCCGGGTCACCTTGCTCTAACCAGTTATGGGGATAATCTGACAGTCTAGTAGCATACTCATTTTGTCTGCAGTGCTCTGCACAAGTATTCATAAACCATCCACGACTATAAAACAGGTGTTCTAATGCCCTTAGTCATTGCTGTAGACTATGTCCCTAGATTGCACTGGCATGTAAAACACACAGAAAGGATATAAAGACCTGGATATCTCTCATTTGTACTCGCCATGGAAATTATTTGAAACTGTTGTCTTCACTGTTTGGTTTTGGGGTTTTTTTGCAGAAAGCACCACAGACTTAATGGCATGCAGCTTCGCTGGTGAGAAAATCCTAGGTGTCTACTTCATGATATATAAATGGCAAGGTATTTGATTTGTGTCACTTGTAATGTGTTTCATCTAGGTAGCTTAACATTGATGTTATTGTATGTACAATAAGACTGGACAGGAGCCTCATTTGATATTAATGTCAGGAAGTTTGCTGGAAACATGCTTGGTCAGATACATCCCTGCATAGAGACATATAAATTGGCAGTAATAGTCCTTGAACTGGAGGAGAAATATCTTCTAATGTCAGGACGTTTAGGAAGGGTACAATATGTAGCTGTGCGAATGTGCATGTAAGAGCCTAGCACAGAACTGGAATTGCTATTTTCCCCTTCTTGTTGAGGACTCACTCTAGCAGTACTGTCCACCTAGAGAGGGTCTTGGAGGTAGCCTTTGGCTGAATGGGAGGTCCAGGGGTTCATACACTCCCCTTTACTATGATTTCTATGTACCTACATATCGCCAGGGGAGAGCTACAGCCACTGTAGCTACATGGTAAATCTCTTCTACAGCACTGGCAGTGGTATGGTACAAACACTACTTATTTAGACCTCACAGCACTGATTTGCATTAGGTAAATTCATGCAGACTATGGCTTATTTCTTATTCCCTTTTGCATGGTTGGTTGTCCCTGCAGGAAGGAGCAAGCTTTGTGCTTAGTAAGTATGGGGTAGAAGCTGGTCATTGCAGAAGATGGATGATAATGGGTGGATGGGATATGGTTTTGTTCTTCCCAGGTCTTACCTCTTCCTCACAGCTGCCAGACACTTGCTTGTACTCTTTTGGCAGTAATATCAGCATTATCCAGCCCAAGGTTTAAAAAAATCATGAATGAGACGTTTCCCCAAATCAAAACATGGGCAGTAAATTAGATTAAATGAAATAAATGGAAGATTCGTTTCCCCTCAGTACTAAAGGAATGCCATGTCCAGGTTTGAGCACTGGGCTTCAAGAAAGATGTGAAAAAAATGGAGAGAGAGGACAGTCTTAATAATCAAAGGTCTTGAAAACACGAGTTGTGAGGAAAAGCTGGAAAAAACACTGTACTCCACTGCCATGGCAGGTAGAACAAGAAGAAATGGATTTAAACTGCAGCAAGGACAGTTTAGGCTAGATATTAGAAAGCATTTTGTAATAGCAGGGCTGCTGTAAGTGCTGGAGTAGATTGTCTGGGCAGGTGGTGCAGTCCTCAGTGTGGAAGGTGCTTATGAGCAGCTTGGACAAACATGCATCAGAAATGACACCGACATAGGTAACCCAGCCTTGAAGAAGCCAGACTGACTGCAAATGAAGTTGACTATTCATCTGGGAAGGAGCTGAGCGATTCATAATAAAAAGGCTGTGATTTCAGTATTTCAGCAAGAAACGAGCTTCTGAGGGGCAAGCTAGGGTTGCAAACATCCATTGCATACGTCCAGGCTGGCCTGGGCTCAGAGTCTCCCCAGGTCCTGCATGCAATTTCTGTGTCAGCAGAAAGCCAGCCCAGTTCACGGGACGCACCTCTTCCTATTGAGGGAGGGCACGGACGCTGGTGTTTTCCTGCCTGGTATTTCCTTTGGCACGTCATGGGTTTTTCTGCAAGCTAATTGCATGCAATAGCTTGTGCTATGGTATGCAAGGCTCACTGTCCATGGAAAGTATCTTCATTTAAACTAATAATGTGGAGCCTTGGTGTGAGCTGACACTCACTTTTAATTGCTGTTGGCCAATTCCGCCCCGTGCTGAAGCAAGTCTAACCTGCTCTGCACCACAGGAGTCAGCAAGAGGGTAAGAGAACTCCCTGGGATGCCATTTGATGAATCGACTGAGGGACTGCCCTTCTGGGGATAACCCCAGGTGGCCTGAGATGGGACGGAGAGCCCTTCTCCTTCCTCCCCGTCCTCTCATCCCTGAGGCGTGGGGAGGAAGAGCGACCTGGACAAAACCAAACCTACGGATGGCAACCACTTCTGCACTCTCCCCTGACCCTCACTTCCTTCAGAGCTGCCTTCCCATGCAAGCTATGGGGTCACCAGGGAATACGGAACATAAAATTTCTGGGACAGGAGAGGTAGGAAAGACCCACAGGGATAAACTCCGCTAAATTAATTTTGATTGTTTCCCCTATGAAGTCTCCCTCAAGCGCCGGGTGAACACTGAGCAAGGTGACGGATGAGAAGAGCAGAGTGACCCGTGGCGTCCTGCACCCGCTTCTGAGTCTGGTCACGCAGCCTGTGTTTAAATTTTCTCCTCACCACCCCGCAGTGTGTAGCTAAACTTAGCTCTCAGCCACAGCAGATCTCAGGTAGGCCACAGCAGCACTTAATTCAAAAGAAAGACTGTTTCCTGTACAGGCTGGTGCTCAAAATATCGTCAGAGGAAGATGAAATAAATTACTCATTAATTCCTGGTCACCATATTATAAGGAAATTACTATGGCACCAGAAAGATTCAGAAAAGAATTGGGAAGATTAATTTGAAAACTAAGACATTAAGCTTGTGAGGGTAAAAAGAACTGGTTATATATGGACCAGAGTTAAAAAAAAAGAGAGAGAAATGGGTTTTCTTAAAAGAATACTAATAAATCCTAATGGCTAATTTCAGCCATGGTTCATACTTTCATTCCATCACAGATAAGCACAAATGGAAATAAAATAAAAAGAAATTGAGGGCAGTGTCAAGAAGCACTTCCTTACACAAGCAGTAATTGAAGAGTGAGGTGACCTGTGAGACAATGTCATGAGACAAAAACATTAGTGTAATTAAAAAATCACTTAGATGCAATACGAGGAGAAAGGATGAAGGAATTTTGGCACAAAATGCCTTTCCCAGCCCACCAGAACATGTGCTTGGACTCCTACAGTCACGTTGGTTTGAACCACTCTAAGTCCTACCACAAAACCCAGGAAACTGGAAACAACTTTTCCAGGTTGTGGCTTCCAATTGCACTGAAAACGTTAACATCGATGTAATGGGACTGAGGTCAATCATTTCTCATCACGGATGAGAAATGGATGGTTTTCTGAAACACAAACCCATGGAGTGTGTGGCTAGATGACATCTCAAGCCATCTTGCCGGAGAGAGGTTGATGTCACCCCCATCCTTGACCCTGCCACCGGGGGGGTGGAGTGGACGGGGGAGAAGGGATGAAGCCATGCCACTCCTTACTGCTGAATCACTGGCGATGAGAAAGCCGTCGGCTTCAGGTGCAGACTAACAGCATGTTTGTGCTCCTCCTGATTCACGCAAGCAGAGAATTAAACTCTTCCCCCAAGCAAAGGGGACCTGCCCTGCAGTGGGGCACTGCAACCCCTGCCGGGGGGCTCAGAGGGAAGGGGGGGACGTGCCTCCTGCCCCTACACACACACGCACATGTGCCCACACACGGTGCACAAAGGGCTTTTGGAAAGCACAGCCTAGCTCCCAGCTGGTTTCTCTGCGCTGTTACCCTGAATGCTGCTCCCAGCCCGATTTTGCCACCTTTGCTCCCACTGAAGCTACTACAACATGTTGCGCTTTTACTGTACACAGCTGCTTTCCTGCGAGCTCTTCAAATCGTGAGGATTAGATCGCACCAGTATGGAAACCAAGGGAACATTTATCACTGACGAAAGACGGCAAGGATTTTTCTAAATCAGAGATTTTCTTACAGTAGAACTTTTGTTACTGGAGCAGATCTATAATAATATCACTACTGTTTCAGTGTTTTTATAACAGTGCTGCTGGGAAGAGCAGCTCTTTTAATACAAATGCTGTCATTTAGAATTGCTGCTATGGTAGAAATCTTAAATTAAGCACTGTCCTTTATACAAAATACAGCACCACCTGCTTGAACACAGAGCTGATAAAATACTATATTTTTTCCATGTGTCACATTAAATTATCCAGCAATATAAAAGAAATGGAAGTACACAAAAGTCAGGGCTTTTTTCTGAAATGGCTTCACCCGTATCTTCTCCTTCCAAACACAATGTGCTGGGTGGGGAACAGAGATAGACTGAATAGACTCTTCAGACAAAATTCCTTCAAAATGACCAATTTTTATGCCAAAACTACATGCAGAACCACAGTTCTGGTGTCCTTTCAATTCAGATCCATAACATGTCCCCAGCCACACAAAATGTCTGTGTATCACAGGTCTTGGAAAAGAACTTCTAGTATAGCTGTACAATGAAATTCTCCTTCCGAAGCCAAAAGTTCATTTGCAATATGGCTTATAGCAGTTTCTCTAGTGAATAAATTACTGGCTGATATACCTAAATCAATCTGTTGGTTCTTTCAATTTGTTTTGTTTTGTTTTTCTGTGTGGTAGAGAAGTGCCATTGTTTCAGTATTAGACAGGGAATTGGGGAATATATCATCAGCTTGCCAAGCTGGCCAGGGGGTCCTGCTCCCAGGATGAAAGCCCCTTGAAAAGGCAGCACATCTCCTGCCCAGTCCACGCCTGCCTTTCTTTTCCACTGAAACCAGGGTACATGGTGGCTAAGGCAAGCCCAAAACTCAGACTGATATGCAGCAAGGATACGGCTTGGCTCTGCACGCGAATGCCAGAGTGGAGCCCCAGATGTGCCGATGGAGGCTGAAGCACAAGACGGAGGCAATATCTAATCCCCTCACGTCTGCCGTGTATAATCTCACAGCCAGGCACTCCACACGCTGCTGTCAGAGGTCGTCCTCTGCACTCTAGGTCATGAGAGTTCAGGCTGGGAAAAATACAAACCACAATACCAAGTCTTGTGCCTGAGTGTCTTTGAACCATTTTTGAGGTCCTCTTGCCACCTACAGATTATTCCAGCAAAGGAAACACGCTTGTGACACATTCCCAAGCATTACACCATTACCTAGTATTTATTCTTCTGCAGGTCAGATAATTGGCACAGTGGACTGATGACAGTCATTTCTTCCATGGGGCAGTGTGCATTGAGACGCCTGTGATGGGGTATATAAAGCTTGACTTGGATCCAGAGAATTTTGGAGGACGTGCTGACAATACACTCGTTAATTTACAATTACGTTCCTTCAGAGAGCCTCCTGGCACTTTCCAAATACTGTTTAGAGCACATACCTCTTCTATGAGACAAGTATTATGACTATGAAAGTCAAAAAACAAGGACAGAGAGGTTTAAGTAACTTGCCCAAAGCCCTACAGGAAGGCACTGTCAGAGGTTACCATAGAAATAAGTCTTGTGCTATAACCATCTGTTCACAATGGCTTGAATTTTCAGAAGAATGCTCAGGATTTATTCATATTTGACAGAAGTGTATTATTTTTGCTACACTAGGTATCTGCTGCTTGGGAGAAAGAAAGGATTTGATAGTAACTAATGAGTCCTTAGTTACTGTGAAATGTACGAGAGGTCGACATTAAGAGGTAACAAAATGGAGTTGCTATTACAAATCAAGCAAACAAATCCGACAAAGTCTTTCAAAATGGTAAGTTTTGCCTCACTGGAGTCACTGCAGTTTCCAGAAGATATAAAGTATGTGCATACATCCCTGCAGGGTCCAGTCACAGTCTCTGTTTGAGGGTGTGCCTTGTAATGCCCCAACTACTGGAAGTGCAACAGTGACCTCCAAAATCTGCTAAGACTCCAGTTCGTTCTCCCAAATGTGGCACTAGGAATATGCCCATTATGGTAACAGTGCTTAGAGATCTAGTATCCATCAGGGATCTAGTCCCCATCATGTTAGGCATTGCACTTTGCCAGTTTGAGTCTTGCCCCATCCCACCCTCATCGGTCTGCCAGCCCATTTTCTATTGCAATTCTGCTATTTCATCTGGCAGATGAACCCTTCCTCTATGGCTTTTGGGAGAAAAAGACACAGCTCCCATTTATTTGTTCCATTGTCCTCCAGTATGGAAAGAAACTGACAAAAATCAACAACTTCATATATTCAATGCCAGCTAGCAATGTGTTGGTTTATAGAAAGAAAGGTTGTGCTTTAACAAATCCTAGCCACAATATTCCTGAAGGTTATGGTGCTTTTTGAGAGATAAACATGAAGAGGCTTTTAAAGCTAAATCACATCGCTTGAGGATTGCCCCTGTCCTAGCACATGATATTGAGCAAGTATTGGTAAAATAATGATAATTGCTTTGGTAAGGTCTTTGAGGCAAGCTGTACCCATTAGGGCCTGGAGAGACATTCCTCGTATGTTTTTTTTTTTTATGTTGTACAACAACGTTAAACAATAGTTTATTTTTTGTCACTGATACCTTGAGGTGGGTTTGCACCAATAACATTTTCTGCATTTTCAGATGAAATAAGCTCTGTTAAAACTACTTGGCTGGCAACATAAGGACTGTGTTAGCAAGGATCACTTGTTGTCAGTTTGTTCATAGACTGTTTGTCCCTACTCCCATGAGTAATATACTCAAGTGAGTAGCTGTACAGGATCAGCAAGACTAGTGTCCTCAGCAATAATAAAGAGTTTAAGCAAGACTAAGCTGTGTAAATGAATTATATCTTGATTGCCAAAAGGCTAAGGAAACTTGCCATAACTCTAAATTTTCTGTAAATTTTGCTTTTCTTTAAGAAGTCCAAACATTAACCATTAGAGTTAAAAAATTTTACTTGCTTGGACTGTGAATGAAATAATTTTCTCATGAGAAATAATTAATTGTTAATTGTTCTTTCTCTTTTCTTTAGCCTTATCTCATGGAATAAGTTGTCATTATAAGAAATCAAAAAGCTCATTTTTCTCAGGAAAGCCTAGATTCCAGGACATATTGAAAACCTGATTGTAAACTGGATATTTGGCAATAGTAAGAAAGCAGGGCCTCTTTTGTTTGAAAGACAATCAAGCAGCAATATCACTCGAATACCCCAGATAAAACCTATTGTCTGCTTTGCAGGTATCTGGCAGATGAGAGGTCAGCTTTGGCTGATTCAAGCCATATAGGTATTTCTTTTCTTTTTTTAGCAATACTCTTTCTCGTAAACAGAACTTCATCAGACTAAAACAGCTCTCTATTTTTGTGTGGCTGCTCTGTTTTCCCCTAAGCAAATTCTTCACATGCCCAGAAGGAATCTTGTTTCCAACATCTGGGAGTGCTTTAGAGGCTTTCATTATTTATATGCCAAGATAATATCTCTTGCCCATGAATGTGCTACTGTTCCCATTGATTAGATGTTTGCTGATTAGTGCCAACTGCAGTGGCGGCTGTAGCGTGGAAGCTATTCTTGGGCCCTCGATTTACATCACAAACTATGGGTCTCCAAACGCTCATCTGACCTTCAGGAATTCATTAGATTTTGACTGCTACTGAGTTGGGAAGACTATAAAGTGAGGAGTTGGGGGGGGGGAAGCTGGCGCTTAGGATTAAAGACACACCAAAAGGAAATGGTAGAAAATAGTGATTTAGATGAAAAAAAAAAAAAGAAGAGAGGCTGTAGAATGAGAAAGGATAATTTCTTCAGCATTTGATAGCTAGGAGTTGTCTAGCTTGTCCCAGAGTGAGCTGGGAGCGAAGGGAGCCCTTGCGAGGGCCACATGAATCCATCTCCTCAGGGTCCCCAGGGCTCCCTCCAGCCTCTTCCCGGTGCTCACAGCCTCTCTCCAGACCTGGACCTTGGCTCGAAAGTGCTTGTCTCAGCAGAGATGGAGGGGAAACACGGAGAGGAAAATGCTGATAGGGCCAAAAACTGCCACTCAAAGAGCAGCTTCGAAACCATAGCAGGAAGCTTTGCAATAAAAATGAATGCACATATTCAAAACAAGGGAGAAAGCACAGCTTCCCTATCATTTCTTCATCGCTTTGTTAGGAAACGTTTCTCAAGCACTGCGCTGCAGCAAGCCACCTGCAATTATATTAAGAAAATGAATTAAAATATCGCATAATGCTAAGGCATTTCTGAGCATGTGGGAATTAGCAGGTCTTTAATGAACTTACTGAGTTCCTGAGAAGACTAGTTTGCATCTCATCATGGACCACTGGCAGTGATGGTAGCATGCTGCTGTATAATCTGTGAGGTTAGTGGCCACGATAGTCCTGCTACCATGAGGACATCTGTGGGGATTGTCATGGTTTAACCCTAGTCAGCCGCCAAGCACCACGCAGCCACTCCCTCACTCCCCCGCCCCACTCCCAGTGGGATGGGGAGGAGGATCGGGAAAGAAGACAGAACTCGTGGGTTGAGATAAGAACAGTTTAATAACTAAAGTAAAATATAATACTAACAATAATAATAATGAAATATAATAATAATAATAACAATAGTAATGAAAAGGAATATAACAAAAAAAAGAAGAGGGAAAAAAGAGGGGAAAAAAAGGGAAAAAAAACAGTGACGCACAATGCAATTGCTCACCGCCCACTGACCGATGCCAGAGCTGCGATCCGCTCCTCCCAGCCAACTCCCCCCTGTTTATATACTCGGCATGACATTCTATGGTACGGAATATCCCTTTGGCTAGTTGGGGTCAGCTGCCCTGGCTATGCTCCCTCCCAGCTTCTTGCACACCTGCTTGCTGGCAGAGCATGGGAAAGTGAAAAATCCTTGGCTTAAGATAAGCGCTACTTAGCAACAACTAAAACATCAGAGTGTTATCAACATCATTCTCACACTAAATCCAAAACACAGCACTGTACCAGCTACTAAGAAGAGAGTTAACTCTGTCCCAGCTGAAACCAGGACAGGGATAGACCTGGATCTTCACAGCCAACTCAAGTAACTCACCAGAGTAGACATCACTGTAAAATTGTTGCCTGTATGTCCAGAATGACTGGATAAATATGCTTATTTGAACCCCTCAGCAATAAATGCCTATTTAATTTTTCTTTTGCAGCCAGCAGTGATATATAGTGTACACTGTATTTGCAGAGGGGCTGCCCAGATTTACTCAGATCAGTTTCCTATTTGTTTTTTTCTAGGTGACTTATGTTTGACTCAATCTTTGGTGCGTCTTGCATCTTTGGAAGCAATACTGACAATTCATAAATATTTCCAAGGTTGATGCCTCGACACAGATACTGTATGCTTCTTTCTGAAGCTATTTATAGGAGTACTCAAAGTTTTTGTTTGCTTTTTTTCACTATTGCTGACAAGGACCTGATCCCAAACCACTCAGTATACTTCACTCTCTCCATGCAATTGTCACTATGATCTAACCAAGAACTTGATTAATTTGATTTTAAAGTTTCTAGGCATTTAGAGACTATAGTGTTTTAGGTATTTTTCATCATATGCAGATGCCCAGCAATGGAAAAACAGACATCAGCTCCTCAGCTGGTGTACACTGGAGTAACTCTACTATGGTCACTGGAGCCATGCTAATTTACAGCAGTTGTGGATCTAGCTTGCTTCCAGAGCACTCATTGATTTTACCATAACTCTTTATTTCCTGGTTTTCAGCCATTTAAATGTAAGTGCATTTGGCATTTTGGGAGGGTACAAGGCATTGCTGTGTCAGTCTTGATGCTGTGTTAATGATGCTTTTGGACAATGAATAATAATCATGGGGTAGCTTGGAAATTAAACTCCTGATTTTATTCTTACAGTCTACTGGATTAGCAATTAAATTTCAGGTCATTTAAATACCTAAAGGGTCTGGGAGTGTAGAGGGTTCTGACTTAAAACATTAATAAACAGTGTTGAGGAAAATAACTCTGGTCAGCAACTGGCAATTGCAATGGCTTTGGTGCTGGGGAATGTCTAAGGAACTCCCTGCTCATCTGCACCTCTGTGATGACAATGTGACTGCTGATTTTTTTGTTTTAAATTTAAGTAAGTAAGTCACCTCTTTTTTCCCCAGAAGGTATATTCTAACTCAAACTATGTCACCAATCCCCCCCTCTCCATAGCTGCCGACACACGCAGGCTGCGCTTCTCACTCACATCCTCACTTCTTCCATTGCTCTTGCAGCGAGGCTGGGGGTGGGCAGTGCATTTCCAGGGGATGTTACTGTTCTTGGGCGACCATTCCCTTGCCTTCCAGCATCATGACACTGACTGACAGAGTGTGCTGACCTTTGGAATGAAATTGTCGCTCAAAATCCTCGTAATGAAATGATGAAGGTTCCATATAAGAGAAATTCTCAGCAGTGACTATAAAACACCATTTAGGCAGATTTAGAGCTCTCTAGCCGGATTCGTATGAAATAGGAGCTGGCATTGCTTCGCAGGCTTTGAAGGCAGGCCAGTTTGCAGCATGCCAGGGGCTGATGGGCTCCGGGCAGCTCTGCAAAGGGCTGTCCCTGGCTCCCCTGCCATGGCCCTGCAAAGTCCTAGTGCCAGGGAAGCCTCTCGCTGCTGCAAGGGGTGCAAATGGAAACTTACTTCTCTTTGGTGAGTGTGTCAGAAGTGTCTTATGGGTGGGTGTTTGAACTCAAAGATCTACCTATTTGGTGCTGATACACCAAGCTTTGTCCATGGTTGATAAGAACTGAGGGCTGGCTTCAAACCCAGCTTCACTAAAAGTGACTGCAGATATCATCTAAAGAGTTTAGAGAGAAAAGCTGCTAAGGCCATGAGAGATATTGTTATTAAAGGGAGGTTTTGGCGTGTATCTAAAAAAGAACATATCCCTAATTATTTGTTCTTTCCCTCATTTCATACTTGCCAAGCAACTGTTCTGAATATGTGCACAAGAACTAATGTATTACTGTTTGAGTTATTCAGAGCTTCTTTTTTATCATTACTAATTGAACCTACTGATGGATGCTTACTCTCCTTACTTTATCACTGTAATGTTGTTCTAGCTAATTCTCTGCTGAAGCAGCAGAGCTACCCATTAAGCAAGCACTATGAGCTGATAAGGAACAGCAATATGATTTATGCATTGCATCAGGGAACAGGGACAAATATTGGCATCAAGGTGACTTATTTGCCTGTGAAGCCCATAGCAAAAAGGTCCTCAGTAGGGAGCACTAGACATTAGTTCAGTGTTTTGCCATAAGCAGGGAGCTAAACATTTATTTTCTACTCTAAGCAATACCGTGTTCGGCACAGAGGATGCAAGCAAGAAGGCAAAAAACCAAGGGCAGCCAGCAATGCCGTGCATCTACAATTCAAAATGGTACGTACAGAGCACGGAGGGAAAGCCCGTTATCAAGACTTGTATGTGAGTCTTGGTCCTCAGGTGCTTGCAGGAGGAGCCGTGGGCATCGCAGCTGAGGGCTAAATGGGAACACAGTCACAGAAAAGGTGCTGCTCTGTCTGGAGCAGTGTGGCAGTCACGATCAGTGGGTCACTCTAGGCAGCATAGCCCAGTACCAGGTAGAGTACAAGGTCCGACAGAGGCCCCAGGGCACCGGCAGCAGGACAGCCACAGTAACAAGGTGTAAATTAATTAATACTCTCTGTTTCAGCATTTCCTCATCTCAGCACAAGGGGAGTATTTGTCTCAGCACTAGGAAGAGGTTTGCCCTTTTCTGTGTATAGAAACACTAACCTTGTCAACTGCAGACTATCATATGCACTAGCAGAGGACTAGGGAGGTGGTTAAAAAAGAAATCAAACTGGGCAATAAAAAACCATGACAGCCTATTTTTTTTTCTGTCATGCGACGTGGCAGGTGATGATTCATAATTTTTTATTTGGGCGCTGACAACTTTCTTTCTTCCACTCCACAGACATCATGATGGTCAGCTTCTTAGAGCCACAGCCCCATTTTAGCTGGTATTCTGCCCAAATCCTTACGGGAACATAACATAAGAATAGCTGTTCAGGGCCAGACCTGAGGTGTGTCTGCCCCAGCATCCTGTCTCTGACAGCAACTGCTAGCAAGCACCTAAAGAAAGAATATAATAAATAAATGGGCATCTATAAGGCATCTTCTCCCACTAGCAAGCTCCAGCTTCTGGAATTCTGTCATTTAGTGAGTTCCTGAGCTACAGACCATATCCACATCATTGTATTTAATGGTCTTTGAGGGCCCTTTCTTCCATGAATTTTTTAATTGCTTATGGAGATGGTTTTGCTTTTGGCCTCCACAGCATCCTGAGTTCCATAATATAATAGTGTGCTTTGTGAAAGACCACATCCTGGTTAATTTCAAAGAATAGATGAGATCAGGTACGTTCAGGATATGGTAGCTGGAGCATTGCAGAACTTCTAGGCTTACAGTGCTGCACAGTACTAGACAGAAACCCAGATGACAGATCCCTACATTTGCCTATATACCTGTCTTCATATGTTCTTCTTCATATGGTACTGTGGGATGTAGAGATTCCTAAGCAGCTTTAAACAGAGGTAAGCAACTAACACTCCGGTAGCTGCCTCTCATAACACTGTCTCATAGGTGAACATGGAAGATAGGAGTGAGATAAAGTGTGTCTTAATCCTGCCTCCACATCCAAGAGTAGCTCGCTCTAAGGTT
Source organism: Gymnogyps californianus (assembly GCF_018139145.2). Taxonomy (NCBI): domain Eukaryota; kingdom Metazoa; phylum Chordata; class Aves; order Accipitriformes; family Cathartidae; genus Gymnogyps; species Gymnogyps californianus. The sequence continues at coordinate 117,964,065 of NC_059472.1, read as the reverse complement.
ACATCGCCTTGATTAAAGCAGAGTTTAGTAGCTCCTAGAGAAGCCAATGTTCCTCATGGGATTTTCAGATTGCTGAATTAGGCTATGTCCTGCTGACATTAGTAGCAATGAGGTACCTATTCTGTTTCTGTGCTTTTAAAAATCCTATATGACATCCATCTCCATCTTTTAGGCATAGACTACCTGAAAGCTAAGCCCTTATTCTGAACTGCTTTTATGTGGTTGATAATGCTTCATTTTTCTGTAGGATCCGTATTATGAGCAGTTCGGGTTGAAGTTTGCAGCAGTTGGACAGATAAGAGCTGCCAAAGGAATATATGAACTGCTCCTTGAAGTGGGGCCAAGGAGGATGGGTCAGGGCCAGAGCAGGATTTGTCCATGGGGTATAGGAAGGGAGATGGTCCCTGGGTGCAGACACAGGGACACAGGGTTTCTGGAGCTCAGCCTTTGAATGGGGGAAAGGCAGAAAGAGGGATCATATTGGAAAGGCATCACAGTGGGGAGCAAAGCTTCCAAACAGTGGAAGTCAAGCTCGGCAACAGGCTGTAATGTTTAAATGCCGGCTCTACCGTGACAGACCAAACCCTCTCCAGGACTGCCCTACCGCCACAGATGCTCACAGCTCTGAGTCACCGCTGTGCACCGTGTCTGAGGGCGGGTACCAAAAAAGGTAAAACAGAGAAATGCTAACACTTTCAAGAGGCTGAAACATTTCCTTAAGCTCTTTGGGCGTCAGCATTCTCACCTGTAAGGGAGAGACAGCCCAACTCAGCAGCTTACAATATTATTGTGAAATGCAGACAATTAATGCTTGGAAAGTTTCATCAGCTATTGAAAGCACCATATAAATGCTAAATATTATTATTGAATTACAGTGTGATTGAAAAAACTTGATTTGTTAGGAAAGTTTCAATGAATCATATTCATAACAAATTCCATTTAATTTACAACAGTGAGTCATTAACTGGCTCTTCTGCTGATTTATTTATACATCCTGCTGAAAAGATAACTGATTTTAAGAATCAGATCTTAAGATAACTGGTCCTCAGAACTGTGGGATCAAGCATTATGTAAAAAGTGTGGTAGTATCAATCCATATTTAGCTATCCCCTTTCCATCATGTTTAATCCTGATGAAGGTTATACAAAGAACCTGCAATAAAATGTGCCCTTTTTTGAGTGCTCTGAGCTTGCCCAAAAATACACTGCTTCTACTAAAGACCAGTGCTTCATTAAACTTGGTCCAAAATTAAATGTAACATTTTCTAATTCTCTGCAGGCTTCACTATGCAGGATGATTAGAAGCTATGAAGTACTGCATACTGGAAACCCAAATTGCTCCTGGATTGAAACCACACTTAAATGCAAGCATTCACTTCAGGGGAATGACTCACACCGCAGGATGGAATAGCTCAGGATGGTGACATGTCTTTGGTCCTGCTGTGCCTCAGTTCCCTCTTTGCAAGAGAGAGGCAGGGCTATGTCCCTGTCAGTATAGAAAATACCATTTGGATGTTTGGATGACAGTGTCCAGCATCTCAATGAGCTACGGCAGCTTGCATCACACACTCATTATTAACAGCCGTGCATTAATGATCCACTCCGAAGCAAAACTGTGCCAAGGGACAGGGGACAAACATTGAACCGCTGCAGGAAATTTCAGAGAGGGAACTTCTTTTGGAGGTAACAGGAGGATTATACTGTTTTTTTCTATGGATGCTGCAGCGAGGGAGGGGAGCAGAAAGGGGGTGAACCCTGGTTAGCCAGGTGAAGAGGAGAGGTGACTGCATGCACAAGGCGGCTGGGTCACAGGAGAGAGGGGACAGGGGCAGGAGGGACAAGAAGGATGAAGTTGTATTGTGAAGAGCTTGGCAGAGCACAGTTACATGTTTGAGCTGGGTTCAAGGAAGAAACATCTGACATCTTCACAGAGAATTTGCCTATTCCTAATCAAAAGCAGTAGATCAGGGCTCAGCAAATGGAGGAAGGTGAAATAAGCTGGGGAGAGAAAGTTTATACAGAGGGCTGTCAAGAGACTGTTAAAGAAAAGAGGAAATTTTCAAGTAAAACTATATGCAACAGGACAACAAATGCCCCGATCACCACAAGCAATGAACATAAAACCAGCGTAGCCCTGCGCAACATGGCTTGATGCTTTGGTGCTACCAATGTCAAAATGCTATCATGACACCAAGGAGGTCTCAGTCCCGTTGGACCTTTTGGTTAGGGCTACTGGGGCTTGAGGGGCTGAGAAAAGGATCCCTCTCCTCCCCAGACCTTTCAGCCAACATGTTGAAATGACAGAGGAGTACCTGTCGCTACAGATTTCATCCCACAGTAGAGGCAGTGGGGAAAAACAGCCTCTTCTTCTCCTACACTAAAGATAAAAGATCTGCTGCACAAGGGCTGTTCTCTCCCCCCGCCTCCCCCAGCCTGCAGAGCCCCTGAGGGTACTTCCACCCCAGCCCCCAGGGATGGGGTAGCTGGTTGGATGCCAGTGAGATGGGACAGGGTCACTGTGGGACAGCACCATGCAGGCTGGCATGGGGTAGGATGCAAGATTAGGACCACATATACTGTAATAGACAATATCAGAATCTAATAGTTTTGCTATGGTTAGTGTTGCTTTCACTTAAGACCGTGGCACTATCTGGCAGAGGTGTATTGTCCACCATTAACACAAGGTTTTCTAAAATTAAAGTAAAAGAGGAATGCAAGTACTGCCAATTCACAAGAATTTTATACTTTTTTTTTTCAAACCTGAAAGAAACCCAGTGATACTTCTGAAATAACAGGAATGAGACAGTTAAAGTATTGTACAAAGGCTGCCTTTAGAACTTCCTTTTTATTTTCTGATCGTCATTTTTGATCTTCTTCAATCAAATGGAGCATCACTTAGGAACTGATGAAAAGAGAACCTTCATCTCGTTATTAACTCCTTGATGAAAGACCTGTAAAAAGTGCATTGTTCATTTACAGGACTTGGGAAAATATTGAAAATTAACTAAATTCTTTATGAGATACATGGCTTCTTGCAAGTTATAATTGGGCACACACATTGGAAAAGCAGACCAGTTATGATTGCAAAGACAGGAACAGTGTCATGCAGTTGCCATTAAAATAAACGAGTTACTAGACTCCTCATTCCCTTCTTCACTGCATGTATAAACTCTCCCTCTAAATGACACTGATCTGAGAGGTAGGAGAGGCAGCTAGAGCTAAAGTAGGCTAGATAAAAATTGTTTGTCCTAATAGATAACAAATCAACTTTTTTTTAAGACACGAAATCAACATTTTTTAAGTTATGACAAAATTTTACACAAAGAAAAGGTCGTCTTTGACTAGAAAAAAATTAGCTTTTCTTGAGATAAACAAGCACCCTAAAAGAGTGACCTGGCAATGCTCTTCCAGCGCTATGCAGGAGCCGTGTTTGTGTGCCTTGTGGTCTCTGATTTCTCTCTCCAGACTCACAGCAGGTCTATGTGTCCTATGATACTTTATAGCATAGCCGGGGAATGACTCAGCGCTTATTGCCGGGTCTCTCCTACGTAAGTCATACTTTGCCCTCTGCTCCTTTCTCAGAGAGAACAAGGCAAGAGGTCTGGGACCTCCGCAGGGGAGGACACGGATGCAGGTGGAGCAGACCCTTGGTTGTGTCAGGGGAAGATCCTGCTGGCTGATAGGACTCGCCCCCCACCAGCACATGGTCGGTGGAAACCCTCCATAGCCACATCACCGGAGAGGCAGAGGGGGTGTGATGCTGCTGTGGTAGGCACAGGACCACTGGGTTATACAGGCACTCCAGAAGATGCTCCTCTGTCTCCTCTGAGCGCTACCACCTTGTCCCGGCACCCCTTTCTTTCTGCCCTTTCTCTGCCCAAGCCTCTGCCCTCAGGCAGGGCCCAGCTGGCGGTTTGGGGTAGGTAGGGAGATAGAAAGGAGTCCCTTTTGCAGAGGATTGCACACCTCATCCCACGCCACCATTGCTCTCCAAAGGCTTGTTTTTTAGAGAGAGAACCCACAGGAGATGATCGGTGCAGAAAAGAGGGAGGATGGGCCCCAGTTCTCTGCCAAAGTCTCCAGGTCAGAGCTGGCTAAACGTTTCTCTTCACTTTATTCCAGGATAACAAAAAATCAAAGCTTGAGCAAAAACATTTGCGTAACTGTGTCGTGTCAAAGAGTTTCAGTTCCTCCCTCTCTGAAAAAAGGGGGAAAACCAGAAAAACTTCAGTCTTTCCTCCATATTGGCAAAAGAGGACATTTAATTTTTTTTGTTTCAAGCTCATGCTTAGGTTAGAAGGCTACTTAAATCAAAATAAATGTAGCCTGCTGTTGCTACCATGAAAATGTTTTATTTTTAGTTGAGGTAAACATTTGACCCAAATTTTGACCCAAACCACATTTTTTCTTTTTTCCCACATGAGAAAACAAAACGGAACTAAAAATTCATTTCAGATATTTCAGAAACACATTCTTTTTTTAATCCCTTCGTTGGACCAGTGTCCTATGAAACAAACAAAAAAAAGCAACCTCACGATCACCAATGATAGCCCTAACAGAGAAAGAACACCAGGCCTTCATTTAAGGTGGTTTTAACTTTTATTTCAGTGATGTTTTGGATTTCTATGGATCTTGGAGATGTAACTATTTCCAATTGTCTTGGAAATGAGGGTGCTACATTTATGTAGCTGCATTTGTGAAGAACTGCACTTTCATACCTAGGCATTTGAATTGCTCTTACTGTGCCTAGGTTGGAAAGCTAGGTGATTTGCCAAATGCCTGTATGAATTTTCTTGCTTCAAGAAAATTTCAGTAACATCTTCTGGGTGATAGCCTCTGCAGTGGCACTGGGATGGCAAACATCTGTATTCTGATCAAATTCCTCCTGGCCTGGCCATGCATTCAGCCAGACTGAACAGTGTCTTTAAGGAGAGCACAGAGTTAAAAATAAGATCCTTGAGAAATGAAAAGCTTATAAATGCTCTAAATGCTTTTTTAATAAAAGGAAATTGCTGCAGGAAGTGATTTCTTCCATCCCAGGCTCTGCCAATTGTTTCCAATCAGTGCAGCTTGGGGTAGCTATTATCTCACTAAGTTGTATTAATGTGTTTGTTGTTGCTGCTTTTCCTTTTAAACTAATCTGCAGGTTAACTTGGGTTCTGCTGTTTAACTTGCAGTTTGTTTGTCATAAAAGCTGTTTTGTGGGGCTCCTTTCACAACTCTAATCCCTCACAGTAGCACGTAATCGTCTCCTCACTTCTTATTCCTCACTGGACGGTTGGCCGATTAGCAGGATGTGGTGCTCTGAAATGCTTCTCCCCTCCCGTTTGCCCAATCACTCTTCCTTCCCTGAAACCAAAGACCCTAAGGACAGCTCGTCCTTCACCCTGAGGATCTGAGCCCTTCCATGCAGAGCCACCTCTGCACAGACCCGTGTGCCAAGACCCGGCTGCTGGGAGCAGCTCATCGCATGGCCAACAGCAAAAGAAACGGGACACACACCTGAGCAGGAGCCTGCAGTTGGCAGTTTAGGGGCTATGTGAGATCAAGGTTTGATTTGGATTGGGTCATGACGCTGTGGACTGGTGCAAATGGTGGAACAATTTGGGAACTGGTGTTTTATGGGCTCTGTTGACATTCTGCAGTCTCACAAAACCCTCAACCCAAGCAGACAAATGGCTTATAATAACTTTTTAGCTGTCAAAAACTTAACGCTAGTAGCTGGTGACTAGATGGAAATGAGGGAAACTCTTCCAAAAAGTTTGTAAAAAGAATAACTTGATTCAGAGCACTGAGAAAATCAAAGCATGTCACTGCCAATATCGATGACAAACAAACTCCTTCCCTACAGCTAGAGGCTGTGTTACAGCCCAGACTTGTCCCTCCAGTTCTACTGAAGCTGGTCCTGAGAACCAGGATGGACAACCCCCAATCATCAGTCAGTGACATTTCCAACTCTTCCAACAGCTTCAAACATCAACCATTTTTAATAACCTCTATTACTAAAAATTGTTTCCTGCTTTCCTTGAAAAGACAGATTTCTGTCCCTTGGTGGTTGAAGTCAAAGGGACCATTCACACAAGGGAAGGTTGTGGACTGTCCCTTTGGTTTATAGCTAGATACTGTTTGTCAGGTAGTCCCAGTGCACAACAGTGAGTGTGCAAGCCCCTGCATGGGTGACGTGCAGAAAGAACAGGGTACATGTGTAAGTACTGCAAACCAGAATCAGCTCTACAGCGTATCAAAGATGGGATATGGACCACAGACACCCTGTTCTATCGTTGAATGCCAAAGGTTGATTTGCATGCAGCATTTTAAATAATTAAACAGCAAAATGGTGTTGCCATCTGCCAACGTCCATCTGGTGGAGGGAACACAAAGCCCTGAGTGAGAAGCCGGCACCGAGCAAGATCCACTTACTAACAAGGGAGACCCCAGCAAGCAGCTCATGGATGCCTTGCAGTGCTGTTATCTCTTCTGCTTGGAAATAGCTGGCAGTCCTGATAGCCCCTGTTTAAACAAGGTTGTTGGTAGAGCATGAAGCTTTCCCAGTACAGGCAGAAAAGTGGCTTTGTAACATGTCCACATAGTAGAGGTTGCAATAAATATTTTGTAATCAGAAACACTATAATGGCATTTGTAAATGCAGGGACATGCTTAGCTTCAATACCCTTGTTCAGGTCTGGCTACACTCATTCCTGCACTGTAAAAAAAGAAATAGCAGCCAGAGAGAGGTCTAGAAGGTGATGATAATGTTCAGAAACACGGAAGGGTCTCTGTGAGGAAGGATTCAGGAGGTTCAGACTGTATTTTACACAAGAGAAAAATAAGAGGTGACATGACAGAGGTAGTAAAACAATGAAAAGTGCAGAGAAGGCAGCCTAGCCATTCCCAGTTACCCTTTCAAACACCCTTTCAAATGAGAGTGAGCAGCAGCCTAGTGAAATTAAAAATATATTTTATACACATCAAAGGAAATGCTGGGGCTGGTTCATGGCTAGTTGTGATTGTGGCGCAAAGCAGATTCATTGAACTAGAAAATTGCAGTACGGTATTTTTTCTTGATCTTTCTTTAACTTTTGGAGCCCATTGTTTTTAGTAATTTTATAGGGTTCTGAGACATTTATACAAATATTCAAAGTATGCACAGTTATATAAGCACAGGTACCAAACTGTAGAGAATATTTTCTCTCCTGCTATACTCTGCTATAGAGTAAGAAATGTCCACTATAGACTGATGCAGGCATCCTTATTAGTTGTAGATAGGATGAGGAAGAACTAGATCTTCCACCTGACAGCAGACCCCATCACCAACTGGGGTCACAATTGTGGTAGTGACCCTCTGGACAAGCAGTATCGTAGCCATACATCTAAAAGGGTTAACATCATCAGAGCATCCTCATCCTCCCTTAGTAGTGCTCCCAGAGAGCTTCACTCTTACAGGGCACTGAACAATGCCAGCTGACGCCAGAAGTCAACGGGAACTGAGGGCACTTGCTCTTTTGCGAAAACAGGCTCTTCTCTTTCAAAAGGCGGAATAATACAGTGCTATTACTGGCTGCGATAAGGAGCAAGCTTATTCTAGGGAAGAATCCATTTTCACTATGCGCTGCCCCCACTGTTATTTGTGTTGCCATAATGCCACAGTGCGCCAGCCACTGTGTAGATGGGCACATGGAAAGAGGTATCTCTGGTCCAGATAGCATCACTTCTTATTGAAAACTGCCAGCTGAATGCATTTTCCCACATCACAGTGACATCGGCTTCATCCAGTTTCAGATTCCCATCTTACAAACCCAGCGGCCTGACTACCGACTGCAAACAGATGGAAAAATGGATGCGGCAAGGAAGTCTTTGAGGTTATCTGCGGGGAACAGAGATGGCTTTCCTACTACAGATGCCCAAAGAACACATTTAATTTTGTCAGCTGTCTCAATTGCAACTCCACTTTTTCTTCATAACAAGGAGATTTTCTATACATTTGGCCCCAGTCTTCACTGCTACTAACAATATTTTGCATTAGGGTGATGAAGGCATCTAGATCAACGGACTCCCCTCAGCTGCCAGACCATTTAAAAGCATGAAATGATATTTCTGTTTTGGACTCTCATTATTTATGACTGTGTCCTCCTTCTGGCTCAGCGTTGCTGTCCCTGGCTGAGATGGACAGAATGGTACTTTTGGGGAATTCAGTTTTCTTGAACGCTGTACAGGTGTAGCCAAAGGAAATGGTCAGGTGGAAGCAAGCCAAAGTTGCACAAGTCCCCAGGAAACTACTTTGTACGAGGCATACCACATTTTTCCCCTCAGAATTTAATTTTTTGTTGAGGGGGAGGGATGTAGGCAATCTTTTCCCAAACAGACATGAAGAGTTTTCATTGGCAAGTGGGCAAGCACTTTGCTGGGGGGTATTTGAGGGAAGCCACATGTCAGTCTCTGCTCCTAGACACTGTGCAGGCAGGGGGGGCTTGTAAGAAGCAACATTACTGAAACAGTGTCAGAGCTGGCTGTTGGGCTTCAAGGAGCACTGCACCTTCACCACTCACCTGCTGTTATACACACATATTTACACATCCAAACTGTTGCTTTTTACCAGAGTGTCACTTTTTGCCCAACACCTGAATGAGCAGAACTGGAGGAGACGGATGACCTTTTTCTCAAAGTTTTGATGGTTTTGCTGTTCAAGCAGGAGTTTTCTCAGTGAGAAATGTTAGCTTTGCTATGGCCTCCTTTTTCTGTTTCTGGAGTCCCAGGACTTTTAAGGACAGAGGGAACTTCTTGATAGGAAATAGAGGCGAGAATATTACTTTTGCTTTTGTGTGATTTCGTGCAAAAATGTAACTTTGTATTTCTAGAAAACAACAGCAAAAATTGCTGTCATTTTAAGGTAATTGCCTGTTGTTAACTGAGGTTCTGTTGGAGTACAGGTGGTAGCTGGTCTCACCCCAAGCAACTTCTCCCTGAGCTTTCTGGTATCTTGGTCTCCGATTGCCACTGCTGGAGATGAGCAGGCTCCTTCCTCCGTGGAACGAACATCGCTCCTGGTGCTGTAGGAGATGTGGTTTACATCCCTTGCACTAACTGAAGTGAGCCTGCTCTGGTGTATTTTAAATCATTATAGCAGTATTTGGCACTTTCCATTTAAAAGGCAAGTGCTAAAATAAATTGAGGCAACTTCTTATTTAGATAGTAGGAAGTTGCAGGATAAGGGAGGAAAAAAGCAAAACAAAACAACCCAAACCAGTCAGAATCCAAATCTGTGTTTAAAATCTCCCCTATCTATTTAAGTTACTGTACCAGCTCAGCTCAATATCTAAAACAAAGAAAATGAATTATGGAACAGTACGAGGACAGCTTGTTAATTTTCCCACTGATGCGCTGTGAAATGAAAGCTTTATTCTAAGAATATCATATCCTCAGGGCTCTATCTGGGGAGACGCTGACAAATACAAATGTCCTTACAGTTTTTCTTTTATTCTTGCTTTATGGTGTATACCAGACAGATTTCCAAAATTATATATAATAATATATAATCTGTAGTTGTGGTTTGGTGGAGTTCAAGGCTGTGATTTTCCAGGACATAACTATGCCCTGTTTGAAAATGGAAGATCAAGTGCACATAATGAAAGGCAGATCAAATTCTAGAAGAATTTGCTTATTTCTTAATCAATATTAATATATGTGACTTTAATTTCAGCATCTCTTCTCCTGTTGTGTACCAGGGGAACATTAACAACAGCAGCAGCTTTACATTTTTATAGAGCCTTTCATCAAGAAGGATTCAAAAGTGCTTTACAAACCTCGGACAAAATTCTTCTTTGATCAGCACTGAGAATCTCTTAATCCGTGGTGCAAATCTCTGTTGCACTTTCTGTGCTTTTTTCTGCACATAGGACTTCCATTGATTTCTGCAGGAATTGTGTGTGTGAAACAAGTGCAGAATGTGTAATGGAAATCTGCACTGCAGATAAAAAGGAGAAAAAAATTGTACATGTATGGATTCATTGCCCATCACAGAAGTGCACCACTGCTGGAGTGGACGCCTGTTGCCTTCTGTATGCATTAAAAAAAAAGATCCGGTCTCAGTTCTCTAACTAAGAACACACTCCACGGTGTTGCAGAAGAGGGTCTTCCTTAAAGAAGGAAAAGTACAAATACTCACTTCTGTACACAAATTTTCTTCTTTGTTACAGGGAGCCTTCCCTGCCAGGTCCTTTAAATCTTTTCCTGAAAGCAGAGGGTCAGATCTGACTGCCAATTACTGGTGAGCAGCTGCTCCGAGGCAGTGCTGCAGGTGCAAGCAGCTTTTACCCCTCCAGCCCCTTCCACGGCAAACACTCTTGGACCCTGCCTATTGCAAATGACAGGAGAAGGTGCCCAAAATTTCCAGAGCTTCTGTACTGTGTGTGTACAAATCTTGCTGAGCTAAATGCTAGCTTGGAAATCTCACAAAGTCTCTCAGGAGATTCCTGAGAAAATGTTAGATTTAGAGATGCCCTCCATGTTTCAGTTTTCTAGTCTGCAGCTAAATCAAGAGGTATAGAGAGGATGCAGCAAACTGAGTTTCCCGAACTAATTCCAAGTTCAGTTTGGGCAAAAACCTGAGTTATCTCTGTCTGATGATGCTTTTTCATCCTTAGAGATAATGTTGTGTTTCTGATTAGAGTTTACAAATGCTAAGGAACACTTTCCTTTTTAATCATCAGAAAATGATGAGCAGCATCCCACTGAGATGAGTGGAGAACCCAGAGTTATCATTAATTCTGCAGACACTTCTATTCAGTAATCAAGATTTCAATCCTTGTGTTGAACCCATTAATCTCTGGCCCTGTCATGTCCTATTTTACTAGGACATTCTGTTTCTCATGAGTAGAACCATACTTTTTAATGAGAAAATCATTCAGAATTACATGTCCCCTAGGGATGCTATTTGAAGAAGTAAAATGCCTCACTTGCAAAGACAGGTGTAATAATGTGATGAGGGATCTTTTAACTACTTCATCTGAAAAAAGAGAGAATATTGGCTATATCAGTGTGAACAATATTGGTCCATTTCAAAATAAAGTTTGCAGTATATGGCATCATGTTGATTTATCTCACCTGATGAACTGCCCAATGAATTTAGTCCTATCTGTTTAAAGCCTTTTTCTTCAAAGAGTGGAGGTTGCTGTTTAAGTGATTACTTTCCTTACATTTCCTCCTGTTGGTACATCTACATCTGAGTCTGCATTCATGTTTTTAACATGTGTTAGCTAACAGGATTGCCAATTAGCATGCACACCATTAGCAGCAAAAGTTCATGTTCTGTCACTGGTGCTAATCACGTGTTAGAAACATGATTGTGCAGTGTAAACGCAATCCTATCCAAAACTGGTTTCCTTTTAATTGCCAGTGTAAAAGAGCCCTAATTATACACTATAAATTTAAAGGGGGCTGGAATTCATTAGGAACTCCATAGGAACCCTTCTTTAAGTGTCTCTGAAAACCCCACGTCCGGTAAAATCAAAGTCAAGGTGTATATGTTGAGCCCACCCTCCAGCCGCAGACCAAGAGGTGTCAGTGCAATGTACTGCTGAGGCTTTTCTCCTGTCCCAGAGTCCTCACACCAACTTCTGAAACTCTGCCTTGAACTCTTCGGCTTGCTCGCCATTTAGAGGGAAGACTTCGGTGGCGTTTGAAGGTAGCTAGTGGAAGTCTTAAGTAACATGATGCAAATAATTAAACTTAGTGATAAATTGGTGCTTTTCATCTTCAAAGTGCTTTACAAACATTAATTAGTTGGGCTCAGCAAAGCCCCATAGAGTGGAAGCCACTCAATCCCTATCTCCTGTGAAGTGACTTCCTTGGCTGTCCCCCACCCACCCCCACCCCCGCTATTTTTAGCACATGCAAGAGCCTGCCTCACGTTTCCTTACTTTCTCTTCACATGGCACATACCTTTTCCATGATGAAAGCCATGCCAGCTTAGTAATGGGGAGGGGGGCAAGGTTTTAAAATTAAGTAGTCTTTTAAAACAGCAATTAGCTTGGGTTTTCCTGGAAGAACTGAGGCATATGAAGATCAGAGGCAGGCACCTTCATACCCTGCGCCAGCCTCCAAACCTTCAAACCTCCTGTCCCCTTTGAACATGAAAAGCTCTGTTTCAGGCGCACCAAGAGGTGGATCCGCTGGCTGATGGTCAGCGTGAGTGCGCGTCCCACTGTGAACAAAGTTACGGTGAATTTCAGTGCACGCCTGGCTGTCAGGTTTCCTCACCCAGTAACGCATCTAAAAATACGGCCACAGGGAAGGAGAATATTATTTTCATGGTGCTGCCATCACTTTGTTGCAGGGCTCTGCTTCTTCCTCAGGTTCAGAAACACATGTCTGTCTGTCTGGAGTCTGGTGTCCATGAGGAGACAGACTCAACATTTTTTGCAAATCTGCCTATTTTGTGACACAAGTGAACAATTTTTGGTTTAGCCATTTTATCACGGCTTCTCTCCTTGCATGGGTGTCTGCTTAGCCCTGGAGGGGATCAGCTCTTACTCCAAGAGAGCTTCTGGGGTCTTCCCTGTAGAAGCAGCCCCATTCTCCCACTGCCTTCTTCTTCTTTAGTAACCGTTGTTTCAGACATTTCCAGCTTAATTGGTACTGTGTACCAAGTCCAGCTGTGGACTTTCTTATGTGGCTGGGCTCCTGACAACCCTCTTCAAAGGTTACTCTATTGCAATCATGGTGCATTAATGTTATCAAACAGCTGTTCAGGCACCAACCCTTCAATTTACTTGCCTGCCTGCCTTTCCTGAACTTGATGTTTGCTTTACCAAAATAATGGGTCAGCCTTCCTACTACAAGTGGGAATACGTAAGTGAAGACAGATACCTGGTGACTCTCAGTGCAGGAAGCACCTTCTGAAAAGAAATAGGCAAACTTTTTTTTCCTACTTATTCGTAAATAGGACAAATAAGCAGGCAGTCCAAAATAAATTTATTTATTCAGTGTGGCAGACCCAAAGTCTTGCCGAAAAGCACAGGTCTTCTGGTTGCATGCCAGCCTATGATGAGAAAGCCCAGGGGACACCTGTATTCCTGGTTTTCTGCATGACTTTCACAAAGTCATTTTGCTTCTCAGCGTCTCAGGTCCCCACATGACAGGGTGTTGTGGGAATAAATAGGGGAGGGTGGAAGCAGGGGGGAGGTGGGTGGCCAAGTTCATCCAGAAGGCACTGGGGATGTCTTGCAAATGCTTACAGACTTCCCCACCGTTGCACTACCCGTTGGATTTCACAGCTTCCCATTGACAATAGCTTGACATCACTTCCTGGAACAAAATGAATGTATTAAACTGAGTATTTCCTCTATAACTTGTAGTTACTCAGCTACTTATTTTTGGCTGGCAATGCTAACTTGAGCTCTTGGTTTGGCTCTGTTTCCTGACCAACCCCAATGTATTGTCTGTCTTCGAGCGCAATCTTAAAATAGTCTATCCCGGCCTCTGGGAAAGCAGGCACGGATGGATTTACACACTTACCTTGAAAATATTTAGTTCTTCGGAATTGTTGCAGAAAATACTTGCAATGGAAGTTGTGTGACACTTTAATCTTAAAAACAGAAAAGTTCATCAAAAGAAATTACTTTTTTTTGGTCCTTCAGACATTAGTTTTATCTCTACAGAAATACCCCAAAACTCCAAAAGAAAGAGCCATACCTCCACAAAATGCTCCATAATAAAGTTCTCTGCTGTGTACCTATAACAGTCTCATGCATATCACTCTGTGTTTTCTACAGGAGCATGAAGTGCCTGGAATAAACAGCTTTAGCATCAACACTGGGAATGCAGCTACTGAGTAGAGCCCTGGCAAATCCCTTCATAGCAATATTTTTTTCCTCAGAGAAAACATGTGATTTGGTGACAATAAAATGGTTTGAAAATTTCAGTGGATTATTTGTGCTACTGCAAACAAAATCCAGTAAAAACAATCTAAACCTTTCATTTTGGTATTGAAAAAAAAATTAGTGCCACTTCTGTTCCACTAACTTCTGCTACTTCTGATATTTCTTTCAATTTATTTTTTAATTAAAAAACTTGTAGATGCTGAAGTCAGAGAAAAAATATTTAATCTGAGGCTGAAGAAAATGCTACAGTTAATTTAAAATGATTGCCAAAAATGTTGGAAAGAATTCATTGCAGGTCAACTGCAAACGAATTTCTCTCATGATTTTTCAGCCTAGCCAGGAAAAACAAAAATCTCAGTTATTCACACAGCTCTGTTATTGATTCTTGTCATTGTTCTTTTTCTGATGGCTTCATATAGCAAAGGAAAACAAGTAGGAGAAGACAATGGGGACTTAAGCCCATTGTAAGTCTAGTAGGATTATATGGGCTTATTAAGTATTTTTTTGCCTCACTGGGCCTTCACTTACAGCTAAGGGGCAGTTATTTCTTAATAAATCAATCACTTGTGATCACTTGTCCATACCTTTTCCTTTTCACAACTCCATGTAAAGGATGTCAGCGTAAATGAGAAGAATGCCCCATTAAGTTCATAATACACAAGACCTTCCAACTTCACCTCATCATTAAAATCATTACAGACCTGCAGAGTTGTCTTTGAACTCACCTTGCTTTGCTAGATAAAGGCCAGCAGGTGAAGAATCACAACAGCAACAAACACAAATGAAGGGGATTTGAGAGAGTGTCTATTTCAGAAAATGACTATTGTTCACCTAACGCCGTTTTGGGGCATGGCATTTTATAGATGACCAGGAAAGCAAGCATCAAATACAAAGAATATTTTTAAAGACCTTCAAGTGGAATTTTGGGTTCGTTCTGACTGTTTGTTTGTTGTGCTGGGCATGGGGCTCTGAAGAACTCCTCCAGCCGCTACCCAGGGAGCCAACACCAGGTCTGAAACACTTGAAGTCAAAGGTTTCAAACTTTAGGTTCGTAACAGCAACGTTGCCATCTGTGCTGTGTCTGAAACCACAGGCACCCACAGCCATGCACGAGTGCTCAGACAGGGGCACAGGCAATTACAATGCAAACTGGCAGAGGAGTCACCATGCCGACAGGGGATAGGAATGAGCCGCTGTCTTCTGAAGGACTTCTTTGCACTGAATGAAGGGAACTGGCCTTTAATCTGAAGACCAAGCAAAACTTTTTGGCTGGTTCCAGTTTTGCTGGCCTGAATTGGTTTATCCTTAGGACTTTGCCTGAGCGTTCATCTCGCCACTTGTTTTGCAACTGAGAGATGGAGAGTGGGGTTAGGAAACATCTTCCACTTCAGAAAATTCAGAATTAAAACATTAAGCAAAACACTTTCAGGCATGAGATGCAGCATTAAAATGTAGACCACACTAATAAGGCTAAGAGTATTGTTTTGATTAAATACCAAATTAGTCATCTCTCTAAACATTGTACCATATATCTGCATACTTTCAAGCATAGTTGTCATTAGAGATATGGGTTTGGGGAGGTTTTTTATCTCACCCGCTTTCCATAGCATTAAGTCCTGCACCTCATCCAATGAGCGAAGCATGCTGCAGAGTTGCCCTCCTCTCTTTCCAAAATCCTCACGTTGCTGTCAAAAACTACAGCAAAAGGATGCATCCACTTCTTGAGCAGAACTCTCCGACGGCAAAAGGAGCCTTCTGCGAGGACATGAGGGGAGTAACACTCTTCCTTGCGGCAGGCAGTGGGGATCAAAGGGACTTGTGCCCTGGCTGAGGTGAGGCTCCTCGGAGGAGAAGACAGCCTGTGACTGAGAACATAAGGGAAGGGGGCAGGAGAGCTGGGAGCGCCAGGAGGATTTTCACGTGAGCATTTCTTGGCTTTTCACTATTTCCCTTTCTTGAGTAAGTACCCTTCCAAAATAGCGGGGTTTTCTCACCCTGCACATATGTTTAATTTGCCTCCTCCTGAGCTGCAGGGTGCTTGGGGATGGAGCGTGCCAGCAACACTGCCTGGGCCAGCTTGCCAGAAGGGTAAAGCAAAGTATGACCTCTTGTATGGGAACTGCAGGGGGGAGCTGCTGGGGACATATGTAATCACCCAGCGCGGAGCTTGGGCAGGCCAGTGGGGTTAGCACCTCTGCTCTGGGGAGAACTGGGAAGAAATGTTGTTAATAAGCCGTTGCAGCCTCTGGGTCTGACTCACCTGAGAGGCAGTGCCTTTAGCTGCTGGAGCAGAGTCACAGCAGATGCACAAAGGCTTCTTAACAGAGCACGTCTTTTGTACCAACTCCAAGTGAATAATGTCACCTACCCAGCCGCCAGCCCCACTTTCCACAGTGCCTGAGTTTTTCCTTAGAAGTTTCCTATTCAAGCACTTAGCCTGACCAGGGCTGACCTTGCTTAGCTTATGAGATGTAACAAGATCACTGCCTGAGGTGTGAAATGACACTGGAATGGAGGTCATGATCTTACAGAGAGCATCTTCTTCCTCTGCCATGATGTCTCCTCCTGGTTCCCCTGCCCCAGCATCCGACTAATCAGGCAGAAACAAATGCACGATGCTTCTAGCACACCACTGGCAGAATATAAAAATCTGTCCTTTCGGCTATTCAGCCATCTCAGTGGTATAGATTTTTTTTATGTATATGAATCCAAAGATCAAGCAGTTCCTTTTTTATGATTTTTTTTTGGTCACTACTTCAACAGAAACAAAAAGTGTTTTCTATAGCTCTATCTCTGCAAGATGCCAAAACAGATTAACAGACAGACGAACAGACGGTAGCTTTTAAGCAATGTGGACAGAACACCAAATCAATCATTCTGAATGAATAATACATTTAAGAACTGCAGCAATACGAACAGCAGAAAATTCATCTGCATCTAGAGTGAAACTACCTAGACCTATTTCAAGGTGGAATATTCTGCAGAAAGTACAGAAGGCACTTTTATTTTTGTATTTCAAATAAGAATGAATTTGTGTATGTGTCAATCTGTCACACACTAGACAGGGCTGGTTCTGTGAATGGGCATTGCTATGTAAAGCTTTAGATTGAGCTATGGAGAAGATATAGTTTTTTATTTACAGAGAATTAGAATAGCACAGTATACAAACAACATTCATAAATGACTTCCCATATGAACTGCTATAAAAAAACTTTTTTTGTAGGGAGCCATGGGTTGTATAATGTTTTTATTGTGATGCAGTAAAGAATGAGCTTTAGAAGCAAACTTAGCAGGATGAACTTAGAGATAAATCAAGCCCAAATAAAAAAAGCATTGAAATTCAAGTACAGGTTTCAGTGGCAAGCCTAACTGACAAAAGAAAGGGGGTGAAGTGCCCCTCTGCCGAGTTAAATCAGGCTTGGATACACAGGACATTTCAATTGCCTTGTTTATTTTTATCATTGAAACTAAGCTGACTTTCTGAACGAGAAGGAAAAACGAAAAGCCCCACAGGCTGTTAACCTTTCTTCAGGAGCAGAAGGCAAGGTCATCAAAAGTTTTGCGACTCTTATGCGGAAATAAAGCAAAGGCGGATGGTGGAGGCCAGTCCCTGCTGAATGAAATGGGTGAAAGCTCCTGCACTGCTGCGGCCAGCAGGTTCTCACTGGAAGTGGAGGGGGTCCTTGAGGTGGCAGGGGCAGGCATGGGGTGTATAGGGAGGTAGCATTTTCTCCTTACTGTGGAGGAGTGGTTGTTAAATTAAGGCTGATCTGGTCGATGTTGATGCATCTGCCTATAAAAATCCTCTTTGAGGACCTCAGCTAAAGGCAGCAAAGCCGGCATGCAGACAAGAGGCTTCTACAGGAGGGAACTGTCTCCTACTCTGCTGTGGGTGGCAAATCCCTCTCTGTGATGGGGTGATTTGTAGGAAAACCTGAAGAAGTACCTCAGTGTTTTCCCTGATCTGCTGTGTCACAGTAACCTATGTTATAGGAGAACATAAGGCTGTTGAGTTGGGCAAAGATTTGTTTGCCCATGTCTGTCTAATGGTGATTAACTTAGGAAGGTTGTCACAGGGTAAACGAGAAGGAAACAGCCACCATTCATCAGCTAGTGGCCTCATGATACAAATCCTGCTTTCAGAGCTCCTACAGCAGAAAGTTAAAAATGATGCAATGCATGAACTGCAGCAGTCATTTTATGTTTGCCTGTAAGTTCAGGATGGCAGTGGGATAGACGACTAGGGTATACTCCTGAGCCTTTCATTGCAACTGGTTTAAGAGGTTTTGAGGGGTTTAGAGTGGAAAAGAGAAACCTTCACAAGATTAAGGTGAAGGCTGATTTCCTCTCCTTAGGGGGAATCCCAAAAAGCATAAGGGATACCGAGGAAGGGATGTGGCCAGAGACATGCAGCAACCAATTTCTCCTAGGATACTGCACGTTCCTGATTATCTTTGGGACCAAAAATAGTGGACAAGGAGTAATCTCTCCAGGAGTGAATTATCAATGCCAAAAATAATAGTCCTTTTCCCATTCTCTCCCTCTCCGATTCTTCTCTGCTCATCAGATGGAGAGCTGAGAATCTGAGCTAGTGTATTTGTGAAAATGCAACCCAAAAAAGAGGAGGAGAAATACAGCCTCTGCCAAGTGGCACAAGTTCATTCCTTTACACTTTTATTCAAATTACTAAAATCATGCAGATTACTTGAGATCAATTTTGTTCACCTTTGCAAATGGCTAAGCAATTACATTAATCCTCAAAGAGTCTTCATAAACCTGACAAAGGAAAAATCAGTTTAATGAAGAATCAGCAGGACTTCTGCTTTCCAACTTCTGCATCCTTCTAAAAGCATACTATGAGAGAGAGAGAGACCATGCAACCAAAAGAGTATAAACTATGTAGTTCATACATTCTCAGGCAAAATTAATTTCTCAGATATTCCTGGGGTCTGTAGCATCCCCGGACTCTGGCACGAGCTATAGGGAGACAAGGGCATTTTTTTAAAACCTCAGTCAGAGGGAGCACTATCCTCAAGAGATCAAATGAGCACTAATCAGGAAGAATGTTTGGTTATTAAATGCATCATTGACTCCTTTAAATATCACTCGCTGGATCATAAATTCCTATTAAACGTAGATAATCCATCATTGTCTCATGCAGATAGAAGATAAAAACAGTAAGAAATTTGTCAGCAATCCACCCCTGTCCCTGAGTCCCTCCTTCTGCACACTTTAAGACAGGTGATACTGCTGTAATCCTCTACTCAACTTATTCACTGTGCTACGGCTCACACTGTACTTTCTCTGGATTTCACCCCCTGCTCACTTATTTCTTTTTAGGGTCCTCTTTGCATTGATCAGGCACTCCTGCCACCCTTACTCTCTCCCACTCTACATACAGGTCTCATCTTAACTGAGTGGTTTCCCAAGCTGGGTGCCCCTGATAACAACCTACCCCCTACCACTTTTGCAAGCTGCTCTTTAATGTTTTTTCTCTGTCTAGGAACAACAAGCTTTTTTGGGAAGGGGATTCCCAAATGCATCGAGTGCAACCAGGCTTCCTTCCCTTCATTTCACCTGACCACACTGGTGCACGTGCCCACCGTATGGATTGACATCTCTGGCCTCATGCATTGTAAGAAAAGATAGTAAAGTTGTCTGCATGGGAAACCTCTAGCCTTGTTTAGAGTATAATAGTACTCATGCTTGTGAAGAGCTCACTGCAGAGCAGCGGGGAAAGCTAGCTGGTTTCCTGGAGTGCGTGGGAGGCCATGAGTAGGTGGTAACTAAAAATTGTAACAGAGTTTGGAGGGTTTTTAAGTTATCATTACTATTATTTTGGATTCTACAGCAAGATCACAAATCTTAACAGTTGCTTATCTGTATGCAATTTACCTACAGATACTTGCTATTATATATGCTTCTCACCAACAAATGCTACATCAAGAACAGGAAATTATTGATCATCTTGTTCAGGCTAAAATGGTTTTCTTTTCAGTCTCCAACAGGGCTTTGGCAAGATGATTTTAAAAATAGCTACAGTTTAGAACCCAGATTGCATTCCCTGCCAGATTATAATGATCACTTCGACCAGGGCTGGGTGAATTTCAAAATGCTTGGAGACTCAGTTCAAGACAGTGCCCTCCAGTCTGTAATATTTTTAGCGATGGGCAAACCCAAAAATTTGGGTGGTTATCCAGAGTTCATCTGGACTGCCCAAAGGCCTACAGTCTGCAAAAATGGACTGGAAAGTTTTCAAGGAAGATGGGTTTTGCACTATTTCCAGTACTGCCTATTTCTGCTCAGGTCAGGAATCCTAGGAGAAAATCCTCTTTCTTCATACTGTTTTGCTGCACTTCTGTTGCCAGTCATAGCTGAAAAGTGCAGAGTCTGGCAAATGAACTTGGAAAATTAACTAGGGAAAAAATGAATTTTTTTGCCTTCTGAAAGGCAAAATGATGGTTCAGGTTTGGGTGGTGGTCCAGATATATTCCTACCCTGAGATTCAATCCTACTTCTACCAAAAGCAGAGGGAATTTGCACGGCTGATCACAATGGAAGATCTGTTTCACTCCTTCCTATTAAAATATCCCTGAGTAACCTTCTGCTACTGAGGTAGTTCCAATTTAGATAGGAGAAAACTCCCTGAGGATTACAGCTTCCTGGCAATTTTGGGTATTTTGCTTTTCTTTCCTTCCAGGCCAGATACCGGCCGTGACGTAAAACTGTTTTGCAACAAATAAATGAGTATTTAATGTCTTTCAGGCAAAGAACTGCAAGCTATCCAAACCAATTAATGACTCTGAGCCAAATTCATCCCTAGTTTAAGCTTAAACAATTTCAGTGAAGTTGCACAGTGGGCAATCAGATTTAATCTAGATTTAATCTTTTGATTTCACGTGAGAGTCCTGGCTATGTGTTAGGTCTTAACAACTAATCAGCTCAGCTGGCTTTTGGGGTGAGACTGTAGATGGAGAAGGAAGATGGCCAAGGTGGGTTGCTGAATACTAAACAGACACTCTGGAAGAATTTCTAAATAAATAACGTTATCTTAGGCCTCCTCAGGGGAGAGCCTGAAATGCTTCTGCCATGGGAAAAGTCCAGCATGCCATACTCCAGGAGATTTTTAATGACACAAACTCAGCAGCTTAAGACATAACTTGCTTCTGGTCTTTGGGACATGAGCCCCTGAATCTCAAGAAAACAAGCCTGCATTCTTGTTTTCTTCCAAATCACATATGCTCTTTAAACTTTGCATAAATACTGAAGCATCATACTTTTCTTCCTGAACAGCACTTTCCTTCATGGTGCCTATCCCAGCCACTGTTACTACAGCCTTTGCCCAGCTCTGTATCACAGCACCATTGAGAGAGGCAGGAAATTTCCTTGAGATAGCAATTTCCAAAGGGGTTAAGGATCCACTTCTCAATTAGCCCTCTAATTGGCAGCAGCAGGGGCTGAATTCCTGTTGCAGCAATAACAAGCAACTCGGTTCAAGTCATGCCTTCGCCTGCTATTTGTTTCTGCAGGAGTTCACCAATAAAGATATATGCAGACCTCGGACCTCAGCACAGCAGGAATCTTTACAGCAGCACAGATTTCTGGTTTTTGCTCTGAAGGCATAAACTTAGATTATTTTGTGCCATGCTACTTCTTGCATTAGTGCTCGTTTTGGAGCGCACAAACCCACTTGGAATAAAAACAGAAGCACAGCTGAACAACCCCCCTGAAACAAGATTCAA
Organism: Gymnogyps californianus; assembly: GCF_018139145.2. Lineage (NCBI taxonomy): Eukaryota > Metazoa > Chordata > Aves > Accipitriformes > Cathartidae > Gymnogyps > Gymnogyps californianus. The sequence continues at coordinate 117,942,447 of NC_059472.1, read as the reverse complement.
ATCAAACCCTTTGAGATCCAGTGAAAATGTGAGCACCTGGGTTTGGGGTTTTTTTTCCTTCCTGTTTTGAACTCATTTGTTCTTCCAAATTTGGGCCAGGATCAGAAGCTAAAATATTCAAAAGCTCCAGATAATATTTTTATAGTGTACAGTTTTGACCCCTCAAGGTGTTAAGGACTTTCAGTAAGATCTGGGGACCTTCAAAGGGAACTAGATCCTGTTGGCTTTAGTGGAGGGGACAGAGTGTCCAACTCAACTGACCTTATGCAAAATCTAGTATTGATCTAGTTTTAGATGCTTCCTGGAGAGGGGACACCTCTTCCTTCAGTGCTGCCTCTGTCTTTTAGGTTTTTGACTTTCATGGCTCATGTCCTTCAAGTTTGAGAATGTGAGACTGAGCATATATGACCCAAGCTGGAACTGACAAGAGCTGGGTAGCAGCTCTGAGAGCTCTCCCCTTCCCCAGCTCTGAGTGTAGTACATTTCTGTGATGTTTGCTCAGACTAGCTTATTTGAAATGCAGTTTCTGCCTGGAGCCAAAGTTTTCAGAGCTGATCTCCTGCTTAACTAAAAATTCAGATATAAGCAGCCAGATTTGGAAGCCAAAATGTAGCCACTTGAGCTGGAAAATTTGGGTTCCGAATGAACGACTTCCCCTTAAGCTGAAGACCAGTGAAAAATGAGAGGCGCACACCATCTATTTGTTTAGGCAAGCAATGCCGCTGGGATGGAGACAATCATTTGCCCAGGGCAGAGCTACTAACATCAGTTTGGAGAGTTGAGCAGCCCAGCCTTGGAGATTTGCCCTTCCCTTGGTACTGTCTCAGGCTGCAGCTCAGCTAAGCACATGCTGAACTTTAAGCAGATGCTGAAGCACTTTGCTGAATTCAGGTCTCAGGAAAGCTGAGGTTGTTAATGCTGAGATCACTTGAGTGCTTTTTTGTTGAAATTTTTCACACTTAATTTATTATGACAAGGGAGATAAAGTATAGACTATTAAGTCTAATTAATGGTACATGAAGTAACATTGATATGTAAGTGTGGAGAGAAGTGAAACAGTCGGAGCATATACTGCTGCCTCTCTCTTTCTTCCCCTTTTCAGAGTGCAACTGTCATGAAGGGCCTGATTCCATGCTCCTTTAAAGTTAAAGATTTTGGGCTACTTTTTGTCTGCAGACCAGAACAAGAAGCAGCACATACACCATGTTGCTCATCTGCAGCATCATTCCACCTCCGAGCCACAGCCCCACTTTCTGCAGCAGGCAATTAGACAGAGAAAATGGATGTAACCTCCTTATGGTCTGAAGCATCAACAGATGGTGATGTCCATGCTCCTCTCCCTCCACTCTGGAATAGCTCTTACAGCACTTCCTACAGGAAAGACAGTCTGCCAGGTCAATGGTCTCCCATAGCCTCCTGCATTTACTCATTCTTCCTGCCCCAAGCATGCTGGATGACCTCTTTTTGAGATGAAGCTGCTGTCTGAGGTTTCCCCATCAGGCTCTAAACATCCACGCAAGGCAGTGATCAGCTGCATTAGACACCAACAGACACACAGAATACAACAGACACCAGCAGAAGGACACTTAAGCACATACATTAAATAATTAACCCCCACAAAAGCCTGGCGAGGCAGGATTCCCAATTTCACAACAGGGAAAGGCAGAAGCAGAAAGGTTAAGCAATTTGCTCAAGGTCACAGGAGAAGTAATTGTCAGTGCTGGGATTAAGATTTAGGAATTTATAGCTCCTGGTCCTGTGTGCGGGCCACTAGATCACCGTCCCTGGCACTCCAGAGAGCCAGGCTGCTTATTCTTCCAGTAAAATGCTAAACCAAATGCTCTGACCTTTCCTGGTGTTATCAGATGAAGTACTTTCTTAACTCCAGGTTGCAGAGGGCAATGGGGGGTGGGGGGTGAGGGTGGGAGGAAGTGACAGACCAAAACTGGTATGTGCAACGTTTGTGTAAGGGGATTTTCCTCGACCCGTTTGAGGAGTGCTTGCTGTCTGGCTGACCACAGCATGGGAGGGAGAGTACAGTGACCTGATGGAGGTTTCGGGAGTATTTGACCCATTTTCATTTGCAGACACTGACAAACTATTTCAGAGATTGCACTGGGGGTGTGGGCAGGTTTATATCATTCACAGGAAGTCAAGTGCTGCCCATGAACCTGAGTACTTACAGAATATATAAATAAGCTGTAATTCACTGAAATATATGTATGGAAATCTTTGGGAAAAGCTGACTTGCAAAATTCAGTATTTCCAGCCCACTATTATTATTATTATTATTATTATTATTATTATTATTATTATTATGTGAATCTGTGGAGCTTCAGCTTCAAAGAAACACACCCACCTACCTCCCTTCTTGGAGTCTGCCGCTATTCAGTTACTTCATCCTATTTCTGTATCAGCCATTAGAAGGCAACACCTTCAAGACGTGACAGTCTGCAGGGCTACAAACAGGGTTCCCAGCTCTGTAGGCACAACAGCCAGTAAATGTGTGACTGGCCAGGAGAGGAGAGCTCTGTGGATGAGGGGCCACCATGCTCAGGATCCCCTGCCCTACCTGACCTCCTGCTCAGATGGCCTCCTGAAACAGGCGGCTTTCTCATACTCATCAGAGCAGGATTATGCTGCAAGAAGAAGATGTTGCCCCTGCTTTTGTGGTGTTTATGGTCAGTAATTCAGCAGGAACCCAAACTGCTGTACTATACTGGCAATTGCCTCCCCTGTGACTTTTCTTCCACCTGCCTCAGCCTGATTTCTCTGGACCTCAGACAGCTGCTCTTCAGCCCCGTTCATCCACGTTTCACACAGGCATTGCAATATTTGGGAGATGGGACCTCTGTTTTTGACAAACAGAGAAATGCGCCTCTCTGTGTAGCCAGTGCTGAGCAGGGGTTGAGTGGAGAGGGTCTCCCATTCTGTCCAAACATGTTTCCAGAGCTGCTGAGCAAATTTTGAAAGAGCCGTGGAGGATCTCAGATTGGAGCCACCTCTATGGACTTCTGTTTTTACCTGCAAACCTTGACAGTTTGCAGTGGCTTTCTTGTCTGCAGGACCAGAAGGAATGGCCGGCCTGGGAGCTGTGACTGCCCTTTCAATAATCAACCTCATGCTGCCTCTGATAATTAGCAAGAAACGTAATGCAAAATGTGAGTTGCACAAATCTGTAAATCACTGGGCCTGAAGGGTCTCCTTCTGAAAGCAGAAGCAATAGCACATGGTGCCAATTCCCTTTCCAGGGCTTTGCCAGACTGCTCTTGAGGGCTGCAGGTTTGAATGTTATGAGAAGGGAAGGAGTGCAAGAGAGATTTTAAATGGAAACAATCCCTGACTTTGTGAAATATGCAGTAATTTCACCAAGATAGCTTCAAAAGAGGGTACAATTGAGAAGTGTGTGTGTGTGCGCGCGTGTGTATATATATGTCCTAATTTTTTTATACATACATATCTGTGTGTATATATATAATTTCTTATCTTGGGAAGTTCAGTTTTGATACCTGATTGGTCTCCTCCAATCTTACATCTCATCTGAGTGAGCAAGTCACTTGACAATCTTGTGCCTCGAAGTCAGGCGGTTAATTCAGACTGCATTACAGCTAAACACTTCTCTCTTTTCACTTGCCTGCTCTAAATACAAGCCCATGTGATTTGCTAATTTACATAATATCTTCTGACAAGCTGACTCTGAAGTCTTCTTGGGTGATTTGCTTCTCTTTGCAAAACAAAATGGGAGACAGTAACATCCAAGGGAGCGAGTGTATCTATTTCCCTTGGATTGAGCGACTTCAGCTCTTGGAGCTCTGGTTCCTCTGGAGGTAGCGGGATCAGAAATTATGCAGCTGCCATGGAGATGGAGGCAGAAAACCTCTAAAGGGATCTGGAACTACGTCAAGTGGGTCAGCTCTCCAGCTTCCTGTTACACAAACCAGAAGGTGCTTTGAGATGCTCCTCTTCTCCAGACAATGATAAAACGGCCCTAGTGTCACCCACACATGACAGCCGGGAGGGTGACACGAGCTGGGAGTTTAACTGTGTGCTTTCTCTCCCTCAAGTAACACGCAGTGGTGCTCTGCGTCTTGCAGAGCTGGGAAGTAAGACAGATTAATCTTTGCTAGTATTTAAAAAAAAAGTTTCCTATGGATTATCTTTTCACAGAGCCATAAGCCTTTGAAAATTTGGTCCCAACGTATCTTGCCTATGAAGTCAATTAGCTCCTAAAACGACAACGCATTAGAAAGAACCCAGAAGCTGATATAGAAATACCTTGCTTTATTAAGCCTGGCCAATTTTCTGTCAACAAAAATTATGCTTCTGAAGTGATGTGGAACAAGAATCAAACATGAAAGCATACAAGTATCCACTTTTGAGCCCTTGAACAGTTATAAGAAGCCACTTCTTCTTGGTATTTCTGCTACACAGAATGAATTTTCATTACCTAAAGTATCTATTATCTAATGAATAAAAAACCCTGCATTATGCATTAAAGTGTAGTATGAGCAAAAACCCTGGAAAACATACATTACTTCATGGCGAATTCTTGTGGCAGAAATGGTATTTTTAGTGACTTCTGTGGCATGGATGATATGTCACCAACCGTACTACTGAGCTTGCAGTCAAACTTCATCTTGACTTCTAAACAACAAAAGCAATGAATTTTACGAATAAGCATGTGCTGGTCAGGGAACATATAATTTTTTCATCAGGATATCATGCTCCAGATCCTTGGTTGTGGTTGAGGAATGCAGTTCCCAAATCCTGAGTGGTTCATGTACGGTCCAAAACCTATGGCAAATTGAAGTTATAGCAATCAAAAATGGCATAAACAGTCCAAAACACCAAGGCCAGGTCTGGAGATGTCAGGCCACCCCTGCTCTGGGAGGAAAGAATTGTGCATTAATCCAGCTGTAGACATGAAATCCACAAGGTTTACAGTCTGGAGAACCTCCAAATGCTGGGACCTGCCCTGATGGCTTTGGTCTTCCCTTTATAGCACTTTAAAGGAACTTTGGGGAAAATACATACCTTCAGCTCCCAAGGAAAGAGAGGTTATACTTTAAGTCTTGAAAGATCCATCCGTTAGAGCATTCGAGGATGGTGCCCCGTGTCTGCATTGTGTTCTGCTCCTTTGCTAGCATGTCATGCCTTTCCTACTGGCAGCAAACTGGACAGGAGGGTTTGCTAACACATCTGAATTTATCACAAGATATGCCATGCCCAATCCCAGCTACTCCATCCCAGTTTTGCACAGAGGGAAGTAGAGCCAAGTACACTCCAGTTGTGCACTTTCATGAAAAGGCAGCCTTAATGGCAGGGGTAGCCTAATGACTTACTAGGCTAAACACAGAGTTGGTTAATAGCATGAAGTACTTTGGCCTCTGTGTCAGCTGTAAGAAATATAAGCGATTTAGCTCTTTGGGGAATGGTGGCAATAGCTGAATTACACCTTGGACAACACAAAGAACAAGCACAAAGGCTGAGAAGGGCGCAGCTCCAACAGAAAGAGGAGTGCCTGGGTTGTGGCTGGGTCAAGTGCTTTTAACCTCAGGTAGCAGATGTGCAGATGTGCAGGGAGCGGTGCAGTTAGCACTGTGCTCTGAGGAGGCGTGAGGAACCATAAAGAAGAGCAAAACAATGTTTACAGAAGTGAAACAGCCAAGGCTGAATCTGCTGTGATAACAAATCCATAAAGTTATACTGGAGCGCTAGTCATGAGGAGCAGGAGTTTGGCAGAGTGCCTGTGACCGTGGAAATAATTGATATTTTCAGTTAGGTGGCCAGAACCAAAAAAAGGAGAAAAAAATCAGTCTGAGTTGTCCAAAAACATTTTTTGCCCTTTTTTCAGCAAGGAAAAAATAAACTGTCTTGAGCCAAAGAAACATTTTCTTCAACCCAAAAGATTTTGTTTCGCCACATCTTTCATCAGAGGAAAAGCAAAGGGCAATGCAGGACTAGTTTCCCATCTGGGCTCAGGGGTTACTCTCGATACTGGGGAGGATGCAGGTGGTCAAAGGGCTGCTCCCTTCCTCCTCCAAAGCCCAGCGGCTCAGGCTCTTCCCTGCAATATGGGTGGAGCGTACCGAACCACCCTGACAGTGAGGGAAACGAGCTGGAGAAGCATGAAAACCCCCATCCACACTTTCTGCAAGATGCTGTAAGCTCTGCGAAGAAAGGCACAGGGGAACAAGGTCCGTACCACTACAGAGAGGTGATCCAGAGCACGGGCATCCTTGGGTGCCTGATTTTTGACCCAGGACAGGGTTAAAAGCCACATAAAGGAAAGCCTGGGGAAGAGGTTCAGGCATGGGTTAACTTTTGTGCAAGAAGCTTGGAACAAGGTCAGGCTCCAGAGAGGTAGGTGGGAAATGTGGGGTTACTCTACGGGATGGAGTGGACCCAAGATGGTCTAAAACACTGAAGATGGAGTGGGCAGAGGTGCCTAGCTTTTTGTTTATTTTTTGGCAGGGGGCTATAAATTAGTTGGCAGGGAGGGACAGAGAAAGGGGAAATTTCAAACAACAAAAAAGGGAGTGAGACTGAAAGGGGTAAATACTCATCAGCTCAGACAAGGCGAGAATAATTGGGTGCTTATACAGCAAGGGCAGCTGAATGTCAGGTTTTGGTCCAAATATTCAAGTATCTTTTGCTCTGCATATTCAAGTATTTTTAACCTGAGTGAAAGAATTTCAGCAGAAAAGAAAGTCAATATCCAAAAATATCCTAAAGCTCAATAGTGAAGGGCCCTTCCAAAACTACAAATCAGACGGAGAAGGCACTGGAGCTCGTCGCTCCCCTATCCCAAGTGCGTGTCCTCACACTTGGATGGCGAGTATGCATGTAAAGATGCATATAAGGATGCAATGGAGGGGAGGGGGAAGAAGAAGGTAAAAGGGGTTTTCTTTATCAATAACTACTCCGATTTTCAAAGCTTCTGTCAAATCACAGGAACTGCAAAAGGGAAATCTCTGGGTTAAAAATGCTACTACTAAGTCCATTGAATGCATCTGTTTTTTTCTTTTTGTGTTCCCTGAAAATATTTGCTGAATTGTTTTTCCTGTCCTGACACTGAAATAAATGATTTGCTGATAAAAATTTTTCTTGAGACTAGTAGCACTGTGTACTTCAACTAAATATATCAGCCAAGTAGAATACAGCATCTATGCCCCTATGCCAAAGCATGTACATAGATACCCAGCTTCCATTGAAAGCTGCAGTTTTAACCATGTAAAGGAAAAAGTACAACCCAAGTCTTGATTTAAATGCCATAACTTTAGCTACCTGCCCTCCAGTCAAAGCTGTGTCTTATTGCACTCCCTCCCCTCTGCTTGGTAGCACAAGGCAGCCGCCAAGAATATGGGTGACAGTCGCGCAGCCAGAGAACAGGGCCTGGAATTAGACAAAGTCCATTTCCTCCTCCTCACACCGAATCCCGGTAATTCAGATGATCATAAATTACTCCTTCTTAGGGAATGCTGAAAACCCTCTCCAGCAAGAATGATTTTGTACATTATGATCTGTTTTTATACAGCTTAATGAAATTTTTAAAAATGTTTTTTAGGGGAAAAGCAAACACAACTAAGCTCTCAGCCTCCTCAAAATCCTCCTCAAATCCAAGTCTATGCAACACATAACTTGGAGCAATATGTAATAACACTGATTTAGAGCTTGTTGTGATTTTGTCCACACCATTGGGAAGAACACAGTATGTTAGGGAACTCAGCCCAGCCTGAATGATATACAGTAACACCATCTCATTTCCCAAGCCAGCCTAAGTGAAACCTGGATTTGCTGTCATAGATAGGTAGCAAAATGTATCTTAAATATTAGGGCCCCCCTTTCAATGAACCCAGTCATGATAAAGAAGAATCAGGTCCCATGAGTTTCTGTGATGACTGTTTTTTTCTTTTTCCCTGGCACCGGTAGTGATCTTGCAATATTTAGGTAAGGAGACTAGAGCACCTTTACACCCTGCACCTGAAGCCTTGCAGCTCGCTGCTCATCAGCAGTGGCACTGGTGGGTACATGGTTCACGTCATCCCTTTTCAGGGCACGCTGCAGGCAGCAGCAGCTCAGGCGCTGGCACCCATGGCCCAGTGGTAGGCACAACAGCATGCTGCAGGCTCCACTCCCACGCACAAGCTGGGGCACCACTTAGACCGCTCCAGAGGCCTGCTTCCTTCTTACATCGTGTGTGGTGGTGTTTAAATCCTCCTCCAAACTCCCAGTAGTCTTCTTCCGCTCCCATGGTCTGCTCCGAAGAGCACAAGCATCCACAGACAACCCCCTGTTTCCGTGGCACGATCCTGCTTTTACCAGTGTGATAATTAAGATTGTAAGTCCTGGTTTTCAAAAAATCACCAACCTGAGAAGTAGCCAATTAAAAAAAAGAAATTCTGCTTATTTCCTGTCTCCTACTCATATCAGTCTGAAAACGAAACGCTATGCCAGCACAAAAAGTTATTATGTGACTCGCAGCCTCCAGCTATTCTGACTTCACTGGATGCCTTACAAGCATCTATTGTTCTTGGCGATAGCCGGAGACGTGCTTCCCAGAGAGATTATTATATATTCTTGCTATGAGGAAGAAAAAAGGCTCTGATACTGTGTCATGTCATCTCTTCAGTGGTATCTCGTATGCAATATGCTGTGGAAGTGTGAGAGGGAAGAAAATAAACCTGTTATATGACTAGTGGTGTTGAACCACTTATACTATGGACCCAAGAGCCTGTATTTTACTCATGGTTGACTCTGACTCCACCTCTGTGCTCCTTGCCAGCTCTCAGTACCTTTACGTTCTGCCTTCCAAGGTAATAAACCTTTCTATTTAGTTGCAAAAGCTTTTTTGCTGATTGCAAAAAGATAAATCCTCCATCACCTGCCTCCCCCCAGCAGCTGCACTTGCATGTGTCCACGGGGCTGACTCCATCTCCATCTGAAGAGCTGCTCCTGCAAAGGGTGGGTCCCTTGCTGTCACCGCATGCTTTGGCAAACCCCTGCAGAGCTGCCAGAAGCTCTCCTGCAGACCTCACAAAGCCCTGAGTTCAGCCCTCTGTTTGTGATGGCCAGCTTATATGGCTGGCCTGTACGTGGGAACGTGCAGCAGGAGCTGGTGATGGGGTGCTCTCTGAAAGCACGCACAGAGCTCTTCATCCACGCAGTCAGCCATAAGCTTGCTCTGAGGGACAGTATCCAAATACTCGAGAATGGGTTGTGACTGCACACTGCAAGATATGGCACTATGATTTTCCAATCTCAGTAAACTTGAAAAAGTGAGTTTTGAATCCTTATAATGCTGTGTGGGTTGGTAATTTATAAACCAGCTTCCAAACCCACTAGAACTAAATATTGAACAATTTTCCTTTTCGGAACTGGCTTTTGGGGAAAGGAAAAAAACTCCTCAGTGAAGGAGGGCATCAGCTTGGTTCAGCAGGGCCAGGAGCTAGATCTGGGCAACTCAACATTATGTTGCAGTAAGAACAAAGGCTTCATCTCCACCTCCCCGATGACACTCACAAACAGCACACAGCTGTATTGCCAGTGGTTGCAACGGGGCACTACTCAGCAGCATGCTGTGGTGTTATTTAAAGTGGTATGGCAAGTAAAAGGGAGCAAACAGGAGGTGATGGGGCTACTTTCTCCTTCCCACCAGAACTTCAGCTGCTTGTACTAGGTCCCACCTTTCCCAAACATCCTTTTCAAGAACGTAATGGGCAGTAGGATGCTCACCATAGTGGTCCTGGTTGTTCCCACCAGACAGGTGTTTGCAGGATGGATGAGGAGATGCTGCGTGGTCCCCTTTCCTGGTTAGATTTAATCCAGAGACGAGATGACACGTATTATATCATAGTGGATTATGATTGAACCAGCAGTCCATGCTGAGATTTTATATTCTGGATAATAGTTAAATGCTTTTGAAGACTTGTAATCTCACACAGCACAGAGGTGGAAAGCTAAAAACAAGAAAGTGGCAAAACACAGCAAGAGAAATCACAGTCTCTATAACATAATAACAGCAACTCTCCCTCAGATTTTGGTTTCATGTTTCTTTTAGGCCACAACTTGCAGAACAGCTTGTTATTACGTTCGTTCAGCCCTCATGTGCTGTTTCAGTTGTGGTACTGTCCTCCGATGCCTCTCCCAACAGGATTCACTTGAGGGAATCACAACAGGCTCCTACAGGAGCACAGGCAGGTAAACAGGGAAAGCAAACCAGACCAAAGAGGGTAAGGAACCAGGGGGGTGGGTCTTGCCAAACCCATATGTGGGAAACCCGAGCAAATATCCATTTATTCTGCTCACATAAATCTCAGGGCAAAATATCCTGTGAGGGTGGGGGTGTGGTTTATAGCTGCTGCAGAGAGAAGGAGACTTTAAAGCTGAAATGCATGCATCAAAGCAAAAGCACTGCAACCGGGGCAGGAGTTTATGCCCTGGCTAATCTCGGCTCAATCTCAAATGGAAAAACCAAAAGGACAATAACCCAGTGCCTGCCTTAAAGGCTGTTCACAGAGAGGGGATCTTTAAAATTTAAAATAAAATAAAATAAAATAAAATAAAATAAAATAAAAATGCAGGCCTTGAAAAGAATAGGGAGATAAGCAGGTTTAGGGTAACTGAGTGGGAAGAGTTAGTGACCTGATTTGTTTCCCCTTCACAGACTGTTTCTCCCCATTTCTCCATGCCAGTCTGTGAAGCTGAGGTATCCCGTGTCTCGCATCCCAGGGTGCCTGAGGCAGGATGAGCCCCATCGAGCTGCAGCACTGCAGAGTATGGAGGGGCCACAAGCCGTGGCCATCCCCCCATTTGGAGAGGAGCCGTTTCTGGTGACACTGCCCCAGGCAAGGGGGAACCCTGGGCACACAGAGGGGAGACAGGCAGGGGAGACAGAAATACTGCAAAGCTACCGCAGAGCAGGAAGAGGAAGCCAAAACAAGGCAGAAACTGAACTGATGACACTTTGAAGGTTGGGAAGTAGAGTTTTCTCCTCTTTTATTTCTGCTTGGACCTATCGCAAATTCACTATAATGTGTACCAGGCAGGAAGGGGGAGTCTAATAGAGATAATAGCATGGATAATTAGCAAACATGGTATCAACATGCAAAAACATTAAGCCTAAAAGATACTGATTACCATGTACTCTATAATCTTTATGAACTTCTCCAGGGACCAAAAGGAACCTGAAATGAGACAAGTGGGCCTGTGAGTACCTCAGGGGACAGGATCTGCATGGCTATTCCAAACCTGGAGCAGTGGTGGGAGCTGCCGTGGGTGACTAGGGCCAGTTCTTCACTCACAGCCACAGGGCAGGTTTCACAGGCGCTCAGAAAGCCACTTCTGGGAATTTCTTGTGCATGAGACAAGCATGCAAGAGACAAACGATGTCTTGACCGTCCTGCTCAGGGACTGCTCATTCTCGCCATCCCAAACCACACTGCTCCAAAAGAGCTGCCAAAACCCAGGGCACAGGAACTGCCTCAAAGACAAACCAATTGCTCTTGCATGAACCCCCTGAGTTTTGGGGTTGAGGGCAGGGTGGCCCTCACTGGTTCAAAACATTTAATCCAAAATGTCTTGAAAAGCCTTTATGGACACTCCAGACAGATCTGCATTGCTAATAAGGTATTATGAACTTTTATAGCTTCTTCTAAGACAAAAAGCCATATAATGGTCCCCCACAGCATCCCTCTGAGATCAGCAGAGATTATAATCTTTATTTTATTGAAATAGGAATAGGCAAGGAGAGGGCATGGGCCACTTCAAAATTCATATCCACATGACAATTAGGTGCCACAAACATAATGAGGAGAAATCACAGGAAGCTAAGCACCTACACCAGTGCTTTAAGTCTTAAAGTGTCTGGACAAAATGGCTTTTTTTTTAAGTCTCTGACACGGCTGAGAATAAAGCCCTCATCTCCTGATTTGCAGAGATGTCCTTTATCGAGAAGACTTTTCCCAAAAGAGGTTACGCTAACAGCAGCCCATTAACACAAACAAGCACATCAGCATTTACATGAGATTGCAACCTCCTCCTTCTACCCTGGCTGAGTGATCATTGATCTGTCTCCTTTATCCTAGGTGGCAATGACCGCTACTTTATGTTAGACATAAAATTTCAGCGTTGTTTTCACTGCACCCATGTTGTACTGAGGGTCAAGAGGCACAAATAAGCTTCACCTACTTAACAACCAAAATTTAGGACCTTGCATGGACTAAGCCCCTTGCTGTTACTCTGTCACGGTGCAAAATTAAGCTTCACGTGAGATTCAGCAACAGGAAAGGCAGAAGGAGAATGACCTAGATTTCTTGTCAACTAAAGCCCCCTTCTGCTTTGAGGTCACTCTGGAGATGAAGGAGGGCATGAATATTCGTAAATATTTTTAATTAAAGTTCTTCTGATTCTGTAAGTCATGTAGAGGAGTTTATAGCGTGCCGTGCTGGAATTGAAGGTTATCAGCTCATGAGTAGTCAAGGTCCCTCAGAGCCACAGGAGTAAGAACTAGAGCTGAGAAAATCATTTGCAACTAATATTTTTTTCATGAATTTCACCTTTGTCTGAGAATTCTCTATAAACAGATTGCAACATTCTCTAATTTATTCATTATTTATGTTCAATAGTAATGTCAGCAAATAACTCCCTCTCTGTAGAGCAGTCCATTATAAATTATAATATGCAATATGTGCCATATCCATCTATTTCCCTTTCTATTCCCTGGTAAGGGGAGTTAGGTAACAAAGCAGCACAGTGTAAATTTTACAAGAATATAAACTATTCAGAATTCACTGATGGTCAGTACATGAGCATCTCTGTTTAAAATTCACTCAGCAAGCCCTCATGCTTGTAGAGCTTGAATATACAAATAAATGCAGAAGTCAAGCACAGAAGGACTGCTGAACTCAATCAAATCAAAATTCACTTTCAAATTCAAATTATTACATACATTTTTTTTCTCTTTTCCTACTCACTCCACTCTGCTGGCTAGCAAAGAAGTACTACTCATAGAAGCTTCAGGTCCAGGAGGGTCTCATGAACCTTTCCAGCTACACAATCAAAAGATCTCCAAAATCCAATGCCCAATTCAGCAGAAACCATGATGCTGTCAGTCACTTAAAATCAGCCTCTTTTGCTGAAACCAAATTATTTTAGTATGAAATTAGACACTGGTTCACTAGAAAAGTTCCCTTTCTCACCTCTGCTCTCTGCCAGATCCCCTTGGAAAGCTGAGGTGGAGCTAGAAAATACAAGCAGACATGAAACCAAGCAGGGTTGAGTTTCATAGGGAAAGCACTGCTCAGCCAACACCATGCAGGGCTAGGCATTATGTGCATGGAAAGCTTAATCCATTGCCAAATTCCCAGGAATGACTTACTTAACCAAATTTATGCCCAGTCTCTAGTTCATTTTACACTTGAGTTGCAGACTATGCCCCAAGCACACCTGAGCTGGTATCCCACAGTGCTGGGCTTTCCATACCACTCCCAAAGGACATGAGCCAGGACTCCAGTCTCTCCAGGCACGTCACCAAACCATGGTCTGTCCACCTGAAAGTCAGTCCTTGGCTTACCTACACAAACCACACTATCTGCTTTATGGATGGATGTGACCAGCTATATGCTGTGCGCAAATATGTGCCTGGAGGCTGAAAGAGAGCTTGGGAAATCTGTGGCATTCCAAACAGACATAGTATATACACTGCACTCTTTAATAGTAGCAGACCCCACGCGTCCCAATACCTTCCTTTATATTCCCTGTAACTGTACTATGCATTTCTGCATAGTACACACTATGTACACACTGCATTTCTGTGTAGTGTGGACAAACATTCCCATCTTAATGATGTCGTCTACCCAATCTCAACATGATTAGACAGTGTGTGCATACTTATAGCACCAGGGCCACACTAAGGCTTGTTGCAGCTACAGGGAAATATTTAGCAGGGCAGGGCCTTCGCTGCACAGACCTAGAAAGGCCGAATCTTCTTCTAAAATGCAAATTTTTATGCAATATATTGCAAATGTGCTCCAAAGAACTCTTGTAGGAAAAGCATTTAGTGAATAAATATTACAAGTTCCTGGTTAGCTGTAATTTGTTCAAATCTTGCTCTGCCTTGAGATCGTGAGGCAGAAGGTAGTAAAAAGAGAAAAATGGAAGGGTTTTTTTTCCAAAAGAAATGCACTTTTGAAATTAGACACACAGATCCTAATCCCGTGCATGCACTACCTCTGCTGAAAATCAGAACTTTTATTTTATTGAATGATTAGAATGCCCAGCTGCTTCTTTAAAATCAAAACAAAACCACATAGTGGTCTCCAGCATGGCCCAATGCCTGCATAATCATGACCACAGGATGTCAATTTTTTCCGCTGCTGTAGAATAATGTAATTTCATAGATAGATTCAACTCCTTTGTGCTTCAGTGTGAAAAATAATGACTGCTCACTGGAGGCCAGATCTTGCACACCTTAAACAGACGAGCTGTCCCCATTGATTTCAGGCTGTCACTGTAAGCTCTTCCACCTCCTCGTATAGTTTGCATCAGCACATGTGCTCCAAGCGTGTTTGCTGGGTGAGGCTGAAGATCAGAAGTAGCAGCCACGATGGAGCTGTCTGTACACACTGCTTTGGGGAGGAAGTGTTGGAGTGGAGATGTCAAAAAGTGATGAGCCTTAAAAATATTTTTATCTCACATTCCACTACAAGTTTTGCTTCCTGCGACCGAACGCTGGCACAATGGAGATGCTTTCATATTAACTCCAAGCAGCCTACACGACAAAAGTCTTTGTTGCCATGTGCAGTATCAAAGCTCCCTCTGTGTTTAAAAAAAGCGTTACAAAATTTTTAGTGTTGTTGAGTTGCTTGGGTTCATTCACTCATTCCCCTGATCTTGTGGCCCTTTGAATTCACTTTCCACCAAAACATTCGGGCTCAATATTCCCAAAATAGCTGTCGGCAGGAAATGTTAAGAGTTCTCAGTCTGAGAAATAACAGGGCCGTCTGTTGATCTGAATCACCGAGGGTGGGATTTTCAGTCTGTGTGTTTGAAGAGGAGGAGGGAGAGACAGAGGGAGAGCAAGAGCCTCTCCCAGCAGCCTCCCGTGGGGTTTGCAGCAGTGTTCGTGAAGGTGGAGGTGGCTGCAAACCCTCACGAGTCACTCACTGCGGCTCACAAGCACGGTGTGAGATATGTAAACTGTGAGCTGGTTATCAGCAGAAAGTCCTCAGCACCTCCTGAGCAGAAATAAATAAATAAATAAACAAACGGAGTGGTAACTGAGATCAGCTTGTCCTTGGACTGTACTGGGGACCTGCTCCAACGCCCACTGAGACTAGAGGAAAGACTCTCCTGGACTTCACCATGCTTTGGAACAAGCCTCAGTTGTTCGTTTGTCTCTTTTGCTTTGGAAAATAACTAATGAGACCTGATCTTTACTTGTCAGCAAATCCGCTTTCCCCGTTTGCTCTTGGAGTTAAATACTCATCTGTCCTACAAAGTTTCTGAACTAATGAGTATGGCCCAGGCATCTCTTTCCTTGACTTGGTTTCACCTCTGCCCATCTGGGCCATCCCATTCGAGTGACCGTTCTTGTTCCTGATGGCTTCCAAGGTTGTACAACCTGGAAGTTGTGCTGTGGTTGTGCTGTACACAGAAATGAAATGAAAAGTCTTCTAAACTTTGATGTGCAATTACATCTTGCCAGAAACATTGATTTCTGAGTCAGAGTAACCCATTAGAAAAGGCTGGGCCAGGCCACATCACAACTTTGTCAAAAAATGAAAAGAAACCCAAATCATCACGTTGCAGATGTTCTGGCCACCCCTGCAGCCAGCCTTCCTTGACCATGCTCGGGAAGCTCGGTGGTGGGAGGACACAGTTTGAAAGACAGACTGGGAGACAGATGTTTCTGGCCAGCATGGGAGAGAAAGCGATGAATCTTTACCTTGTTCTCTCACAGGAACAAATGTGGGGAAAAATAAGAAGAAAAAATCTGCACTTCAATCATCAACAAACAGAAGAGTGAGGCTGCTGGAAGGGGAACGGGACTGGGACTGGCACGCAGACCTTTCTGGGGGCAGTGGCAGGAGGGGCTCACTCTCTCCCTCCAGCAAACAAGGTACCTATCCTGATTAGGCTTCTGCAAAAGTGAACAGTTTTGCTTCATGGGAATCTGAATAAATGTGTTCTTCACCTTTAATCTGCGTGGGTCACCATTCCCGACTCACAGCAGAGGTCCAGTTAAAACGTGGTGAACAGGGCAGGAGCAAGCTGATGGCTGCTCTGCAGCCCTGGGATTGAGGTGCTATGTTTGGGCTTAGAGCTGCCCTCAGACCTGCTGCTGCTGGCCTTAAAATCTCTCCTTCCTCTGCGGCTGTGGTGTTATGTCAGTCAGCGTTTACGAGGTGCTACAACACGCCAACACAGCGTACCTGGAAAAGCCTAACCTTACGGATTTGTGCTGTGACCCACCACAAGCTGCTGGAAATAAAGCCATTCCTAGTTATTGTCTTGGCATGGTTTCACTCCTCACTGCAAATGCTTCCCACATTTCTGAGCACAGCAGTCACCTTCTCATGCACCCCGTCGCCGTATTAAAACCAGACATGGGTCAGATACGGCAACAGTTAACACGATGCATTCCCTTTCCTAGGCTTAGCACCTCAGCCATAGCAAGAAGCACTCGGTTGCCTGCCAGAGCTGAATTAATAAGAGGGGACACTGCGAGACAGTCAGATAGCAGTCAGTTCAGCAGAGGAAGAAACAGACAGTGCCTGAGTTGTTGGGTGCCTGATAATAGAAATTTTCAGCTTTGTGAGGAATGTAGAAGCTGACGGACATCACGCTAAGCCCCGGAGAAAACAGTGCAAGAGGTACATAAACACCTTGGCAAAAAGCACTGAGCGCACTTGCAGTCATCGCTGACTTGGTAATGTATATCTTGGTTTAAAATGTAAGCCCCAAGACCACACATGACTGTATCCCCCTTGGCAGGGTAAAGCAGCATGCTGTACCTCATTCATGGGTGGGAACACATTCAGAGCACGATACTGGACTTCCAGGTGCTTTCCTCTACCCTGCTTTCCCTCCCTGGGGTATAAGGTCTCTCCAGATGAGTGAGTAGCAAGGCTCCTGCTAACTCTACGTACATCTTAATGATCACTCAGAATGGTAATTAGGTGCACATACATTGCAGAAAATTATGTTTGTTAATTAGAGAAGGATGTTAGACATGAGCAATGTTATTTTCCACTGAAACTTTCCCATTTATATACAACAGAAGTTTAGTTGTGATAGGCATATCAGATTCAAGAAGGAAATGTAACCTGTTACATATTCATATGGGGCTAATCTTCTCGCAGTGAATAGCGATTCCCCCTCAGAGGCCTTGCTACAAGAGCTTTACATAGGGGAGGACCATGGCCAAGTGGAGTGGCAATGCCCAGGAAGAGCTCACCCGTGGCAAAAAACGCGACTGCCCAGGGCCTGGGCAGAGCATAGCCCACACCCCAGTGGGAAAGCCCTACTGACACTAGTGGTGTCCAGGCTCTGTGAGCACCCACATGAACCATCACCGCTTGTATGGTAATTTATCACTGCTGCGGGCCAGATGTCCCAAACACGTGTGCTTATCCTTGAGCAAGCCACGTTTCTGTGCCCTGTTCAAGAGCAGGAGCAACTGAGTGCAGATGTATCATAATTTACCTATCCTGAAGGAAATTCCCACTAATTCTTCCTCCTGAAGGACTGAGGTATGTAGAAAGAAACAGAGTGAAATGGTCCCAGATGTTTCATTCAACACAGAGCGGACTAATGAAATCGGAGACCCCAGAGCAGAGGAAGCTGAAGTGTACAAGTTTGGGTTGAGCCCGAGAAAGAAATATGACTCGTGTGAAGTATTTCTCCAGGTGTTGGGAGGAAAGAGCTTTTAAAAACAGCTGCCAATATCTCAGTATCTCCTCCGTTGCCACCATCTGAGTCCTTCCAGAAGAATGCTGGGTGAAGGCATCTCTAGCAGACAACCCCCGGGAAGGACAGTGAAGCACTCTGCTCCCCACTACCCAGGAGGAGAAGAAAGGGAGCAAGGATTGTCCTTGGGACATCTATCACCTCTGCTCCCTCCGTGGGTTTGTCCCCCCCACAGTGCTAACTGGAGCCACCCCCACTTGGTGACCTTCATCCACCTCCGCCCCTCCAACAACTCCTACTCTTCTTTGGAAAAGGTGCCATTAAACGACAGTGCTGGGATGGGTGAATTACCACAGCTCTGTGCTGGGACAAAAAAGCTTGAAGCGGCACAGTCCTCTTGCCAGGCTTGGCTCATAGCATGGTATTACACGTTACTTACTGCAGTTACTTCTGGAGATCAGGAGAGCTGGAGACCAAGGAATTGCTGTTTCTTAACGGGCAACTCTTCCCACAGCATACTGAGAAGAAAGCAGTATTTATAGCTTGTGGGAGGCAGCTTCGAGGTCAGCTGGGGTCTGGCTTGTACTCAGCCTGCCCACAGCTGCTTTCCCTGGTCAAAAAGCCCTGAAAAGCCCAGGGAATTGAGCCAGGGCTGCGCTGCAGAGGTACGACCCAGGCACTGGAAACCTGCACAGATGGTGTCTTTGGAGAGCAGGCTGTATCTGAATGCAGGCTGAGCAACTAAAGGAAACGTCCCTGCATGGGGTCTGGTGGACTCATTGTACTGCCAGTCACTATTCTCTCTGACTTTGCTCCTGCTCCCAGGTTGATATATCCAATATTAATGAGGCATTTATACTCCATCATGGAGCCCTCTAAGAACATGCATTTACTCCTAATGAGGTGTGCTGTTAAATTAATATAATTTTTATTTATTTATTTACTTATTTTGGGGAGGATGATATATAGCAGGGCTTTTTTTCTCCTCTCTGGAGCAATATAACAAACAGCAGCAGGCCGGATGTTTTGTGCTGCCCGTGGTCTGGCTAATCAGCACGACTGGCTATAAGTAAGCAGGAGTATGTGCTTGCACAATATCATGTGTTTCTCAGAGTACTCTGGGAATATCAGTGACACAGGAAGTGACAAGAGTATCATGACACTAGGACAAAGGGAAATTAACTGTGAGCTGGTGAAAACCACAAAAGGAAATACATTTTCCACTCGAATGGTCCTTCCTGTGTCAAATGCCCAAGCCGGAGAGTTTGTTGAGCTGCAACATTTGTTGTCACAGATGCTAAAATACAACCGTAGCCAAATCCATCATGTCTCACATTTGGTGACTGCCATTTCACCAGCGTGGGTGGGTACCTTGCCCCCGACATGGAGATTAAGAACCATTACATTGATTCATCGCATGTGCCAGAGAAGGCATTTCTTACTGCTCTAAATACTAAAGGATTATGAGTCTTAGAGAGACATAACAGGAGTAAAGACTCCTCTAGGAAGAGCTGAGCTGAAAAGGAAGCTCAGGCTCATGCATGTGCATTTCACATAAGCAAATAATAAAGAAAAACCCCAATGTACGTGCATGCACTGTAGTAGGAGCAGGAAACAGTATGGACCCAGAGGCATATCTGGCCACAACTATGCAGAGATTTTAAAACACACAGGCACACAGGCTCATGTGTTCACAGACCCAAGCTGGAGATCTTCGTAGCAGAAGAGACTGTCAGGGACGTGCAGAATTATTTCCCTATAGTTTTGCATTACAACCTTGCAGGTCTTTAATGCTGGGATTTCGATAATGTTATCTGGTGAGGGAAGGAAAGTGCAAAGTTCAAACAGGCTCAAATATCACAGACAATTTATACTCTGCTTGCCGAGGCTCTCACTCTTGCAGCATACTCCTCCAGAAGGCAGCAACAGCAGCAGCAGCCAGTTTTGCGCATCTAATTTGGAAGGGTTTGGAGGGAGGGACAAAGGATCATCTGTGCATCTTTTCAATATGAAGCCTGCTATTACCTGCCTGCTCAGGATGTTATCATTGCTCTCTCAGGAAACATGCTAGGACTGTAGAAGAGGCATGAACTGCATTAATTCTGGCCAGCACTTGGGTATTCAGTAGTCCTTCGTGCTAATATTTACTGCGCATAATTGTATCATCACAGAGGTGGACGCTGGACATTTTGGCGGTTATGCAGGGAACATTTGGAGATACAGCTCTTAAGGGCAGGGAGGAGTTTTGAGATTGAAGGACGTGCATTTTAGAACCTATGGGTCAGTGCACAAATCATTTCACCATAGAGATATAAACTGTCATTAGATTTAAGAGATGGAGGTGAGTTCATCCACTTCTTACAGATTTTCAGGGCTTTCTAAAGATTCATTTGATGTTGAAATGGTACACACTCCTTCACACTGTTAAATATTTCTTCATAGCCCTCATGACTTAATGTTTCCCCCCCTTTTTTTTTTTAATAGAAGAGTACATTTTGAACCATGACTCGTTACAAGAGGTGGAGCTTGTGGTAAACTCTCTAGCCGAGGAGTGACAGAAAACAGCACGGGCCCTGCTGGAGAACACACGTGGTCTCAACATGGAGAGCAAACCACATGAGACAATGCCATTATTCTCTCCTGTCTCCATCAGCTCAGGCTCTGGGGTTTGCTCCATCTCCCACTGAGGACTTTGGCCGAAATCCCAGCCACGTGGTAGTCGCTGGGGGGGTCTCTCCCAGCACATCCTCATCCTGCCTTTGTCAGGACCCACCTGAGTTCTCACCAGAGCTGACTATGCTGCACCTCAAAATCCTCAGACAGATGAGCAGCAAACCTTTTTTTTTCCCCTGTGAATTCAACAAAGAAATGCTTCGCCTGCAGCCATGCATAGTGCACCGTCACCTTTCTACAGCAGGCCTGAACTGGAAGATGTCTGGCCCAGCACAGAGAGGGTTCCCAGGTGCTGGTGGGCAAAACCACAGCACCAGCCCCTGCACAGCCCCTGCCCTGCCTGTCCCCAGCACCTGCTGCAGCCTGCCCACCTCCCCAACGCCAGTCAGCCCCTTCGCAGGCAGGTGCCCGACACGATGCTCGGCTGCAAGCTGTGCACTAACTCATTTTTCTCTCTCACTGTGGGCAGCGTGATAATTTAATAAGCAAACTGATGTTTTGAAGGCTACAAAGTCAGCAGAGGGAAAATAGTAGTGAGGAGGAGAAACTGTCATGCCAGCAAGCAGCTTTCATTGCATGATGTGAGGCAGGGAAAGCTTCCAGAGGAAAAATGCCACTCCCAGCTAAAAATAAAGTCAGCCCAGGAAGCCTAAACCCAACAGCTTGTCTGCTGCTAACTGAGGCAACACTAGCTGAGAGAGAAGATATTGATCAGTTTCTGCAAGGAGGCAACAGAATGCCTTCTGCATTTGAATATATTTCATATTTACTAGTTTGTGGCGGAGTATAAAATGTGAGGGCTTTGCTGTTTTGACAGCAGGATGAGATCTTTTCATGCAAATCGTAGAGTTGAAAGCGCAAGACGACACCTACCTGAAGGGAAGGATTTCCTACTCGAGTGATGGAGGCTTTGGGTTCGGAAACCCAAGTTCTGTTCCACAGGCACCTGTGAGGTCTGGGTGCTGGTGCTTGACTCTCTCACTGAAACTGGTGCAGGGTTTCCCTGTATCACCCTGCCTCAACTGCAGAGAAAACTAAGATTTGCCTGACTTAGTGTCTCGAAGGCTACATGGTGTCCTGCTTACAAAGAGATCTTTGCTCTGAAGGCATTAAAACCTGCTTTCAGTGCACAGCCATGACAGAAGTAGTGACAGCATCACCCTCTCTCAGACTTCACAGGGACAGTAACAATCTCACCCTTCATAAATGCCACTCAAGGGGGAACTTAAAAGGCAAAAACCTCTGAGAGAGGTTTATTACGCAAACAAGCAAAAATAGCTACTGTACACATTGCACTGGAGTGAATACATGACCAAAATCACTCTGGGGACCTGCCTGTCACTTACAGCCACTCAGAGTTATGTTCTCAAAGTTTATGGAGCCATTAGCAGTTCCCGAGCACTTTCTGGCTCTCCACTCATTTGGGGAGTACCTACCATATGTACAATGTGACGTACTGTGTATACCAGTAGCCTTCATGGACTGCCTGTAATGACACTCACAATGGTGAGGGGCCATCAGACTTCCACATATGAAGGAGAAAGCAACACCGAGGAGCAAGGAGCCTGCATCATATCTGCAGCAAGGACAGATCTTTCCTTTATATTTAACAGCTTATGTGCTACATTCTCATCCTATTTTATCCCAGCGAGCCACTTAAAGAAAATCGCTGTCGTGGTAGAAATTATCACCACAAAATTTGCCAGACATGATGCATCTGTTTCAGTGTGCTCCCTCTGACAGCACAGGGTGCTGCGAACAGGGGAGGCTCCTTTAAGAGAGCAGTCTGCAGCAAGATTACGGCTAAGCCATTTTCAGAAACACAGACATTTCCTAGGGCAAAAGAGGTTCCTGGTACAAAAGGTGGAGGGAACCTTTTGTCATAATAATCTCAGTCATTTTCGCAACACACCAGATTTCCCAGCAGCATGGCGAGTACAAGCACATGAGACTCGACGCCTGCTGGAGCTGTAGCAATGGGGAGAGAAAAGCTTAACACTCATGGCACTGTTCCCCACATTCAAAGGCTCTCGGAGGAAACTGCCAGGAAAGCAAATATGGTTTTAAGTGGGGATGTCTCCAGAGACTTAGGAATCTTTCTACTGGATGTTCTGAATATGGTTGCGAGTCTCAGAAATCCTGATAAGAAAGTTCCTGCTGAGATGTTCTGTTGAAGTTAAAATGTCTATACGGAGCCACAGGAAATCAGCAAATGAAATGTGCATTAGAGACTCACCATGCACATTTTCGAGCCTTTGGAGAATTATATTACATGCAAAAGAAGAAGAAGGATTTATGGAGATTTACAGAACTGGTAAACATATTTATTTTGATTATGAATATTATAACCATGTATGTTGTACATGAGTACTAATCCATGCATTAACCTGTGAGCATTTTACTGTGTTTTTCTTGGCTGTTTGTAAAAAGTAAAAGACACTTGCTGCATTGATCTGTGACCCCATCCCCTTTACTCAGCCATGACATTTGCTCCTGCATTCATCTGTGACTCAGAGATCTCCAAAGGATGAGGACATTCAGTTCCCAGGACATACCTTTAGTCCACCTCTAATTTTAATGAACCAGAAATGGAACAAGGAACAGAAAAAGGAGGTGATTGAAAATGAGGGCAGCTTCTCCAGAGGTACTCTGATAGCTGAGGACTAGGAAACCCAGCTAGAGCATAGCAGTACACTGCTGCCATGGTGCCTGCAACTCATTTTATCACAGAAGCATCTTGTGTTTTGAATGCCCACTGAAGATATGCTTTTAGCACACCAGGCAGACAGTGACACTCTCAAAGCTCTTGTCTGTATACAGCTTTATCTACTGCCATCAAAAATGTAAAAAGGGGAAAGGAAAGGGAGAGATTTTGGTTTTAAAGTACGTGTGAAAACAGGATTATGCTCTGTTCATGCAGTGAGATGCTCCCTGCCACAGCCTCCAGGGCTGTGAGCTGGGTAGACAAAACCTCATGGATAGAGGGCAAGCCCAGGCCCTGGGAGAAAGGCCAAAACCCAGGTCAGAGCCACCAGGCTTCTGCCTGCGGTGGCAGGGGAGAGAAGAGAGGCCGAAAGGAGGCATTAACACCATGCAGTCCTGTGGTGAGGGCAGCGCGGTGCTGCCTGCACCGGCTGCTTTCCCTTCTTCCCTCCTCCACCCTGCCCTGGTGCCACCCTGGGCAAACGACTTCCCTTGCAGCTGGGGCAGCTTCATCTCGGTACATCAACCTCTTCATAGCAAAACTCTGGGAAGTGGGCAAAGGATGGGAAATGCGGTAACAAACCAAGGACTA
Organism: Gymnogyps californianus; assembly: GCF_018139145.2. Classification (NCBI taxonomy): domain Eukaryota; kingdom Metazoa; phylum Chordata; class Aves; order Accipitriformes; family Cathartidae; genus Gymnogyps; species Gymnogyps californianus. Next base: position 117,918,569 of record NC_059472.1, on the reverse strand, counting down.
ACAAATGCATAGCAGCAGAAATCACTGAGAGATGTTTGCCCTGAGCAAAACCCCACCACTAATGCAGCACTATGGGCTGCAAAAGGTATGGGGTTAAAAAGAGACCTTGCTTCACCAGTCTGGTTTTTGAAGGAGAAAATGGACATTTGTGGGGAAAGAACTGCAAATGATGAAATGAAGGTGGAATAGGAGAAAAGTACTGTATATTTATATATATTTATTTATATAGGAGAGACAACAGAGGACTTTGCTGCAGTCACTGAGGAGGCTGGCTTTCCCTCTGAGGCACAGGGAATTCATGTAAACAGGAAGCAGTGAGCAGCTCAGTCATCACAAAGGTATAAAAAACCCCTTTGGCCTGGCCCTGATCTATATAATGACACATTTATATGGTCTAGATAAGACAGCATAGAGGCAGTGACTTTGTTCTAATCTAACTGCCTGATTAATATGTCTGCAGTTAGCAGGACACTGGACTCAATAAAAGCAGTGAGTAGGAAGGAGATAAGCAAGGGCACAGTGATATGTTTGTTCAGGTGTTAGCAAGACAAACATTTTACACCTGCAGTCTTCCTTTTCTTTTAATGAATTCCCCTCCCATTCTCTGAAGGTTCAGGTCTCTAGGGCTGCCTCTTCGGAGAAGCAGATAAATGGCTTTTCTAGTATCAGGGTTAGGTGAAAAAACGGGAGAGGCTTGTTTGTGTGTACCATGGGCACTTCATCGCCAGGGAGGCAGGAATGCAGGCAGCCAGAGAGAGGTCCCACTGTAGCAGAACTGAGTAATAAAGAAATGGGAATTTCTGGGGCAAACTCTGCCTCATTTTACAAGCCAGGCTCTCCTCCCATCCGCACCAGTAAAACCCCTCAGCACTGTTGAGCTGACATCTGGAAGATGCTGTGCTGCTTCCAGTCTCACTGACTGATGGGAGCCCTGGGCTATAAGGATCCCTGAAAATCAGTCTCGTGGCTTTTAGGCTTTTTTATATTTTGTTTTCAGGGAATTTCCTAAAATGGAAACATTATCTTATTAATTCTTCAGCCACAACAATCCTGGAGCAGATTTCTGGCTTATTAAAAATAATGCAGTATGTCAGGCAGTGCCAAGCTAACATAAAACTAACTCTACCTAAAAAAGTAACTTGCTAAAAAAGAAAACCTGATTTTCTAGATCCTTTATGTACTTTATAGTCACTTATCATCATGATAATGGTATTTTCCTTTTGTACCAATGCAAAAGACTGCAGTTGGCGAGCAAAGAAAATTGGACCATGATAAATATCCTGTATCTCTTTGAGACCCAGCTCTGCCATGGACCTCCTCTCTCCCCAAAGCCCACCTGAAACATTTTAAGACTTCAAGGCAGACTGGACCCCACTTGCTTCTCCATTCTTGTCTTATGGGGGGAAAAAAAGAAGCAGGGAGAGGAGACGTTTAACCCTGGCTCACTGAGGCTGCAGGAGACCCCGAAGATGAAATGTCTGTCTGCCAGTGAGTTGGGTTTGCTTTGGACAGCAATGATCCGCCCATAGGAAGGGATCCTGGATGACTTATTTATCAGGCTGCTCTCCATCACCATTCCCTTCTCCCTGACAGAGAAACTATGATGTGAGGCCTGGCAAATGTGTGGGACAGACTGACAGTCCCCCTGGCAGCCAGCAGCAGCAGCTTACTGGCAGGGGTAAAGAAACACTCAATAAGAAATCTTCAGAAGGGATTAGAGGAAGACTAAATTTGCAGTGTTAAAAATGCAAGAAGGTTTAGGTTCACACCATTCCCCTTGTCACTACCATCTTTGTCTTTTGAGTAAGTTCAGTGAAATCCTGTCCCTGGTTCCAACAGCAAGATTTCCACTGATTTCGGTGGGGATCTGCAGTGTTA